>NC_141626.1:37748241-38376991 GCF_047967505.1 Dipteris shenzhenensis
AGGCTAGCATCGCCCCTCAAGCCGCCCATTCCCTTCCACATTAGTTTGTTCACACAACCCTTACCCCTGCACCATATCTGACCCAACGATTCTTGAGGGGAAGTCTGAAAACAGTCTTTCATACCATAGTAGCCCTCTCCATACTCCCACCTTCAACCCTCTCCCTTGCTCAATGAACCACCGAGCCATCATCACCCATGGGGCTGTCTCAGAGAACATTCGTGGGAGCCATTTCCCAACCAGTGACATGTTCTTGCAGGCAATATCTGGCAACCCAAATCCCCCCTCCTGTTTTTGGTTCTTTAAGGCATCCCAAGCTATGTAGTGCATCTGTCCCTTCCCTTCCACTTCAGCCCGTAGAAAATCCCGTAGTAGTTTCTCTACATCCTTCTAGTGTGTTGCCTTGAAGTTCCAGACTATGGCTACATGAGTGATTGATGTAGATAAAATGTGTTTCACAATTAGCAGTCTAGCATTCCATCCTAGGCTTAGCCCATGCCAATGTTTTCATTTAGTTTAATTCTGTCCTTGAACCACTGAAAGCATTGTTTTAAGTGATGCCCAGCCCAATAGGCACCCCCAGGTATCTTACTACCTCCATGGCCTGTACCCAGTTAATCGGCATTATTCTTAGCCACTTAGGGGAGGCGTCTTCAGCAATTCTCATTGCAAAGGACTTCGTCCAGCTACACACAGAACCTGATACCTAGCATACAGATGATACGGTTTGCTTCAATACTTTGGCTGAGCCAATCTCCTCTTGACATATGGCCATCAAGTGATCTGCGAATAATTATGTGACAAGTTGATCTCCATTCGGTAGCGTCAGCCCATCGAATGCGCAAACCCAAGCCAGTCTAGGACCCTCAAGATGTAATCCAAGCGAATTCAATCTTATGCTTTGTCAAGGTCTAAGCCAACCAGCAGGCACTTTTGCTTGGACTTCTCAGCATAATCCAAAGCAAGGCTGATATTTAGAATATTATCGAATATATCCCTGTTCTTCACAAACCCACATTGCTCTTTGTCAACCACCTTTAAACAGATATCCCTAATCCGTAACGAGAGGGCTTTGGTTATCACCTTATATGAGGTGTTCAACATTGATATTGGCCTCCAATCCCCAATGCATAGACTATTCGGATAAGCCCATTGTTCACATCTTGTGAGAGGTGACCTTTCCCCATAACATCATTTGCCATCAATGTTGGGTCTCCGCCCAACACATCCCAAAACTCCACAAAAATAATGGCTGGTAGTCCATCGGACCAGGGGACTTGTCCTGTTTCTTGACCCTCAAAGCATCCCTTAAACTCTTCCTGTGAAAAGGGACGGGCAATCAAATCTCTGTGCGCCTCAGAAAGAACTTCACCCTCTAGGAGGAACTCGATTGCTTGAGTGAAAAGAAAATATCAAAGGGAAAAGATTGAGAGAGTAATGGGTCGCGATGGTATAATTGTGTACATGTGAAAGGCCTACTGGGACAACCAGATAGGCTTCCGTTGTTGTTGTTTAGGAAATGAATGATTTTATTCAAGAAGTCACGAACTTACGAGGAAGACTGTTGTCTACGTACAAAATTGAGCTTGGGCACGGATGTTTCTTCTGAAGGCGTAGCGCAGAGCGCATCGCGGGCTCTGTATCTATCCATGGGTCGCAGAAAAAAGTCAAGTCTGATGTTTAAACGCAGTGGACATGCAGCTGCCAATTATGCGCGGCTGATAGATCACATGAGAACGTGAAATGTTCTCTATGCATTCGATCCTTGTTTTTGCCCTCGACTTTTCTCTTGCTCGTTTGTCTCCCTCATTTCTCGAGCAATTGCGCGCTTCTCTCGTCGTTTTGTAGGCTTTCAACGAATCTCCACAGCAACTTCGGATAGGGAACGAATGTCGATCTTTCGGAGAAAAGTATTTCTCCAATGTTGATTCGGCGAATTTGGCAATCCCCACACCCTGAATCTACAAACAGAGGTTGCATGAATTGTTGGAACATCTAAGACCAAAGTCGTGTGGTTACAAGTCATTCAGACACGTGAGATGTGAATCGATCGCTCCTAAGCACCCACTTGCAACCGCCAAGGTTCCATAAATGCCACCATGTCCATGAGCAATCGCATCCAATTCATTTTCTGATCTCTCCTTCGTCATCTCTCTCTCTCGCGCAGTTTCTCTTGCTTCGCAATGTTCTCACATGGTATCAGACTTAATGGACCAAAATCTTTGGGATTGCCCACCGACTGCTTCGCAATTCTATTCTCCTGCAAGCAGGCCTGTGCCTCTTGCTGCCTTCATCGAACCAGTCGTTTGTCTTAATGAGCCTGCATTGCTTACAACAAGCATGGCGCTACCTCCATTCTGCAGTACCGCGACCTCCCTCCAAGCTTACTTGCTCGCCCCGCTTCTGTTATGTTGGACAACAAAGGATTCCTTGACAGCCTTGCTCAGCAACATCCCCCTGCTCAATGTTGCAACGGTAGCCAGACGGCCTTTGTGATAGCTTCTTCTCTCCCATCCATGGCGTCTACTTCCTGCGGCAAATGGAAGGTTTGGTTAGTGTCTCGAATTTAGTATCGAAGGCCGCCAACATCTCTGCATCCTTCCAAGTCAGCCCAACCCGCAATGAATGTGCTCATTCCGTCAAGGAGCACACTCTGTTTCCTTCTTCTATCAAGAACGACTCGGCCATGACGTTCGAATTCAAGTAGCCACGCCAAACACTCATCGTGTTGACAAGATTCCCTTGATGGAGACCCCTCAGGCCTCTCTGCTCCATGGTCATCCTTCGCTTCTTAGCGTCAAATCAATAGCGGCTCTGTTGAGAAGTATCGGTCGTCCCAAGAAAGCTATCCTCGTCGACTGTAACTCCATTG
Organism: Dipteris shenzhenensis; assembly: GCF_047967505.1. Taxonomy (NCBI): domain Eukaryota; kingdom Viridiplantae; phylum Streptophyta; class Polypodiopsida; order Gleicheniales; family Dipteridaceae; genus Dipteris; species Dipteris shenzhenensis. Next base: position 37,751,114 of record NC_141626.1, read on the forward strand.
GCACCAAGGCGAAGCTCCATGGTTGCATAATGCACGATGGACACAGAATCCATATTAGCCTTGTTGATCAATTTGGTTTCGCCGATCACAACATCGCCGTGCTCATCAACCATTCGATCCTTGCGGCCCGCACCCAGGCAGACATCCTTGCTGCAGATGCTCTGGCCGAAGTCCTTTTCCGACTGCTCTGCAATGCACGCCCATTTAATGGCCTACTTGCGGCTAAGAGCCCCATGCAGACTCCCAAAACTCCGTCGAGCATTGCGCAAAGAATCGTGTCCAGCAATTTGTTCAGGCAAATGTCAAGAGTTCCATCACACATTCCGTGCAGACTGCTTTTCAAGCAACGATCAAGCTTGGATCAAGCTTGGTGATTCGGCTTATCGACTGGTCTCTCACCTCTCCAATCTCCACCAAAGTCTTATCATAGCTATCTTATGAGGCCACCCTCCTTTGATAAAAAGAGGTCTTATAGTGGCAGCAACTCTCATTGGGCTCCACTTGTGAACAGCCCAGAGTCAGATGATTCTAAGGTTTACCTTGTCATCGACCATAATTCTGTGGTCCTTTCTGTGGTTACAGATTATGTTGCATTTCTTTCTGCTTGTGCTTGTGCCTTATATTTAGACTTTATTGCTCAGTTCGACTTTTAGTCTTAGGGGGGAGTGTCGGAACATCTAAGACCAAAGTCTTGAGGTTACAAGTCATTCACACACGTGAGATGTGAATCGATCAGTCCTAAGCAACGGATTTGCAACCCCCAAGGTTCCATAAATGTAACCGAATCGTTTCTCTTCTTCGTCGTTTCTCTCTCTCTCTCTCTCTCGCAGAGTTTCTCTTGCTTCGCAGTCTTTCTTTACGTTCTCACACGAACGACCTTGAGTGCGGGCAGCCTCAGACGCCAGTATACCTCTGGAGGCGATAGAGAGAAATCTAGATCATGCCAAATTTAAGATGCCAAATCTAGTCTTCACGGTTTCCGTTTTACCTGATTGCAGGGTTTTATAGACGACTAGTTCCTACAACTTTTACGATGCCCTCGCCATACATCTCCAATGCATTTTCTAGCTCTTCCTTCATCGATCGCACCCTTCAGCTTCTGAGCCAGTGGTCAATCGTGGAAGAGGTTGGTGGTATTGACGAGGACCACGAACAGGGCGAGAATCACCTGGAGGAAAGGAAAAAGGCTATCATCTGGAGGCCGACCTAAAGGAAAGTGAGGACGAGCCAAAGGGCTCCTCTAGAGCTCGGAGCTTTCTCCTTCCCTTCTTCACGCTCCAGAGCCTTCCCGATCTTCTTCCTCTTTCCCGTCCCTGTCTCCTGGCTCCCTCAAACAAGAAACAGAGCGTCTCTAAAATAGAGAAACTAACAGCCAAACGAGATTGCTTCTCTGTGAAATCCACAGCCAAGCGAGAAGAACTTAGTCGTCCACCTTGCTCGTTTCTAGGAAGCCCCCATTATCTGGAAGCAACCATACTTAAAATAGATGACCAATTAGTCTTCATCATCCTAACATACGTGAAAAGAAAGGTGGGCTTGGCTTTAGGATTGCGACAATGCCTCTTCATCATCCTAACATACGTGAAAAGAAAGGTGGGCTTGGCTTTAGGATTGCGACAAAATGGCTGCCTCCTCGTCTGTCCGGCCTATCATCCCCTCTTTGGCTGTGAGAACCCTTGAAGCTTCCCCCGTAGATCTCATCTCCACCAAGCTTCGTCCCGATCCCACCAGTATTTTCAATGGGATTTTTTGGGGTGTGACTTTTGCCTTCGGAGTCTACTGGCTCATTCAGGTCCTCTCCTTTGTTTCTACCTTATTTACATCCGCACTCTGTTGAATTTATGCTCTTCCTCTACAAATCTGGTGCTAGCTGCTTAATCTATGATCAGAAAATTTCAGCTGTGCTGTGTCATGTTTGGTCGAGCTCGTGCCCAGCGACAGTTGTGTTAGTCCTCCTTAAGGCTCAGGATAGATCGATGCGGGGTGCATTTGTCGTATGCACCCCCCTGGCATGCAATGAGGAGATTTGCAGCAATGTATTCATTGATTACAGCGCCTCGATTCACATGTGTTGTCAGTACCTCAAAGGCAAGGAACGGGCAAAATGTGCAACCAGAAATGAAGATCTGAGACACTCTTTTCGTCTTGGGTTGGCAGTGGGTCTAGCTAGCTTCTGATGTCAGGGAGAAGCTGAATAGTGCACCGTGCTGCGACGAGAGCAAGGACGTTGCAGATAAAATCATTCAAACAAGGTTAGGCCATGGAATCAGATAGATAGATTGTGAAGGACTTAGCCTTTAGACACAGCACAAGCCTCAGGACCCTGCGTAAAACTTGTATCAGTCAAACTCACCACAAACTCTTACTCATGGACGATGGATCCTATAAGCATGGACGTAGGAGACTCGGACTAGCTTGAGCATTCCACGGATTCATGTGCTTGGGTCAATAGATTTGCTGAGGACTGCCAACACTTGAACAGTCGAGGAGGCTCGGTCGAGTAGGGACACAATAGATAGATATTATAGAATCGGCCACAAAGCCACCTGTCATGCAAGGTTCTTGTTGACACGAATCCCCTCTTGTTGTAGGAAGGAAAACACGAATCGCAGCGAAATTGGACGTTCCCAAATGTAATGGTAGTCCACTGCCAGCTACTTACTGACAACGGAATATTTGATGATTTACGGACTGATATGTTACTAGAATTGAACGAAATCACATTGGAGATGGTATTTTATGTAGGTGCAGCGTGTGTCGTTCTAGATGGAAGCTCAACTTATTTGGAGCTACGTTACATAATGCGATCTTCTTTTGCACTAACGTGGATTGTATATCTACCATTAGATTGAATCACTTAGCTGTGGATTTTTGCGTGGGTGCAGCCACTTCCCGGAGAGCTCCCTTTGAAGGGATATTGGCCTTTTACAGAGAGAGGAACCAAGCGTTGGGGTCGTATAAAATTACACCCCCAGCATCGTTTCCGAAAAGCTGGCGAGGAGGAAGAGTAATATTTTTTGTAGTGAATTGCCATCTTGCAGACACTGTATACCATTGTGCTTCGTTCATGCTAAATGTCATAGCATTATAGCGTTGTTATCGCATTAGCTTACATCCCAGGTTTCATTTCTGATCTTGGTACTGAATTGCCATCGAATGCGACTACATACAACTGTGCACCATTGTGGTTCGTACTTAATAAAATAGTTTGCTTTTTTACAGCCTGTTCATGCAAAGTTCTGGGTTTTTAATTTTTTAAAACTTGGTTGCTACTTCGAACGTTCTCACGGTGTGAAGTTTTAACAATGATTGCATTTCTGAGTTTTCTGACGAGCCTCTCCAAGGACGGGCTTAAGAAAAAACCAGCATCCCCTTGCGACACATAAGATTTTTGACATGCAGACTCTGAACGCCCGCAGACAATTCCTTGCAAACACCTTCGTGTGAACTAAAAAGAAACTCAAACCCTGATTTCTGTGCAACCATGCCTTAATGCGGAAACACGCTCTTAGATAGTCATGCTAAATGTCAGAGCATTAAGTCAATTGCCCTCTCCCCCTTGAAAAGGAGCTCCGTTAGGCTTTTGCATCGTATGCATATTTCATATTCCAACATATGCATTTATGGCTTGACATTTTCACCATTTAACGCGCATGCGCATGCGCATGCGCATGCTTGCGTGTGGCACGATTTCACTAAAAATTGTGTGTGTGTGTGTGTAATCCCATGTGAAATGAATTTTAGTAGCCATTAGTAGCCTCAACCTCCCTCCTCATTCTCTAGTTCTCCATCCTTCTCCTCCTCCATTGGCAAACGACTCCACCTCCTCCTCTCTGGTGTTCCCTCTCCGCCCTCCTCTCCTCCTCCCTCTGCCACCTCCTGCCTCCCGCCTTCCCCTCCTCTCTTCTACTCTCTCCCTCCCTCTCGCCTTCCCCTTCCCCTCCTCTCCTCTACTCTCTCCCTCCCTCCCGCCTTCCCCTTCCCTTCCTTCTCTCCTCTCCCTCCCTCCCTCCCTCTCCCTACCTCCTCTCCTCTCCCTCCCTCCCTCTCCCTTTCTTCCTCCTCTCTTCTCCCTCTCTCCTCCCTCCCGCTCTGCCCCCGTCTCCTCTCCCTCTCCCTCTCCCTCTCCCTCTCCCTTCCGCTCCCTCCCCTCTCCCTCCCCCTTCCGCTCCCTCTCGCTCTGCCCCGTCTCCCTCCCTCCCTCTCCCCCTCCCCTCCCGCTCCGCTCCCTCTCCCCTCCCCTCCCCTCCCCTCCCTCTCCCCTCCGTTCACGTTGTCTCTCCCCTTCCTCCCGCTCCGCTCCCTCTCCCCACTCCTCCCTCCCTGCTACGCTCACGATCTCCCCCCCCCTCTCTCTCTCTCCGCGCAAGTGCGAGGTAGCGATGGCAGGCGAGCGGGGATGCGTGGCATTGCAAGAGGTGGTGATGATGGGCGAGCAGGGCTGTGCTAGCAATGGCCTTGGGGCCACATTAAGGGGCGGCATTATCCCCCTCCCCCAATCCGTTGGGTGTGCAATAGGTAGCCTTGGGCTGACCTGTTGCACGCGCACCAAGTTGGAGGAGGGGGCTAATGCCCCACCCTTAGGCCCTTGGTATAAAGTTCCCCTATGTTAACATTGTTCCTCTTGCCTAGTAGTGTAGCTATTCTACCTTTCGAAGCATGTGTTAGGCATTAGTTAAAGATTGAAGTTCTTTGCATGACCTATTTCTCTCAATGATTGTGCAATCATACCTGCATATTATTGCTATTGCTCAATCCACTCAATCGTTCCACCTGTTCTTACAACACATGCCCCAACAAGATCACCAAATATTGATGGTGGTCTTGTCCTCTCACCCCTCGGTTGACCAATGTATCCAATGCTTGGTGTGTGCACGTTACCTTGGTCTTGTCCCCTTAACCCTCAGTTGACCAATGTACCCTTGAATGCTTGGTATGTGCATGGTGCTTAGTGATCATCAGAGTGCTTGGTGTGGAATATGCCCTCTCTTGGACTCTAGGGTATGCTTGGCATGCAACATTTGCTTGGATGCAAACATGAGCATGCAAGGGGCTATGTAGGTGTGGATAGAGCTTGGAGATGGGTGATTGAGATTGAGTGAATTAATACAAGTATTGCAAGGAATACCAAAAATGAGAGTCAAGTATGAAGGTCAAGTACTTGTATATTCAAGAACAATTGAAGTTCAAAACAGTATGATTACTTCGAGCCTGTACAACTAGATGTAGTTGCAAAGCTGCTCATGTAACAAAGATTTGGTACATAGTCCCCACAAGATTGCGTTGGCTCAAGGCATTATTCTACCTGTAGAGCAACACGTCTAGGACTCTATAATGCTTAGAACTAGACACCCACCAAAACCCATCTTACCTTAGGTTCCATACTTAGTTAATAAATGTAGTACTGGATTGAACTAGTGATTCTGGGTGGGAGGCCACTTCCAAAACTCACCTAAGAACTTCCCAAACCACTATCATTAGTTGGGCCGCTGGATGCAAAAAAACACAATAGAGCTATATATACCTTTATAGTCTATCACATCCACAGTTCACATTTATTGAAGCCACTCGACAACATACAAAATGTACTTTTATTCCAAATCCTCATCTTTACATAATCCCAAATAAAATTTCCTCTGGAATATCCTCCTGAGCTGGCAAACTCATATCAATCCACTCTTCATCATTTACATGCAATATTAGATGCCATGTATCTCCTGACACAACTGAGAAGTGCACGTCATATTGAAAATTCCACAACTCACAAGACAACTACCCACAAAGTGACCATGGTTAGAAATATTATTTTATCTTTCCCAAGATTATAAATCAAGCACTAGAAATGATGCAACCCATCTCCTTTACATGATCACCCATAATTGCACTTCCCCTTCCACTCACACACCACTGCCCATAAGGACTCAAATAACTTCTATCAACATCCCATTGCCTTAGAGAATTACAATAAACTCAAAGTAAATGCAAGACACCATCCGCCTTGCTCTGATGCATTACGGTCTCCTCTATTAAAGCATCAAAATTCCTTATCCATTATGCAGTCCATAGTCTTATTACCTCAACCAAGGCCTTTTCCCTTGTTTAACAACGAGCAATTTGCTACAGCCAGCCACCAAACACATGCAATTGTAGAACATGCTCACTTTGTTCACAATCTTGGAAGAGACGATGCACTTGAGCCTATTCGAGCAAACAATCACAAACTTGCACACTATGCTATTGAAGAGTCATGGGAGCTACTATGGAGAGCACACCACCTCGATATTTCCATCAACCACACAGTCGTGCTTGAATTGATACAGAAGCTGGATTCCTTCAAACACCTCATCACCATGCAGAGCATATTGCCTCACAATCACACAAGTTTACATACGTATTGCATAGCAAAATTCAATCAATGCAGATCAACATTACCTTCATCTCGTTATTGCCTCAACCAACAGGCCAACATTTTAGATAGTGCTTCCCACAATCAAGGTCTCTACAGCTATAATCAAGTAGCCGCCTAGCCAAAGGTCCCTCTCCTCCTCACGGAGGTCGCAGCCTTCCACCACCCAATGTTCTCCAAACCTTCCATAGTAGTGACGCCCCAGCCCGCCAAAAAAAAAAACTCCCTCATAGGACATCGTCAACCTCTCTGTGCAAGAAGCTCCTAGCAAGTACTAACTGCCTGCAACCCGTCACGCACTAGCCACAGTCCTGCACTGTTTACTCAGAGAGCCCACTGAGCTCTCATCGTCGAATTACCACCTTCACACTAAGATAGCTTCCTGATCATTGCGTACCCAATGCCATGGTCGATTACCTGGACTCCTCTCTCTAGCCTTTGAGCTCACGTATCACCCGTGTTGCCATGAATTTCAAGCTTCCTATAGAGAATCTATCTCTGTCCCAAAGCTCCCAACTCCACAGCGTGCCTTTGATCATAGAGCTCTCCTCTTCACATACAACAATAAATTCCTGCTCCTGAAACACGCACGTCACCCTTCCGCTCTCAGAAGCTCACCACCTCCATTGCCTATCTCCTTCACACTGTGATCCCCCCCCCCCCCAACTTCCCTCCTTCTCCAGCTTAGTAGAGATCCCTAGCCAAGTCCCGAAACTCCCAGTCGCCACCTCGCCATCCAAAAGCTCCTCGCCTTCATCCTCATGTAGCCATAATTCATGTATGCCTTTTTTAATTCTCCACGTCATCATATGCATTTTTACCACTCTCCCATCCCTTCACAAAACTTAGGCCTAGACAAGTAATCCCAAATTCTAGATCTTAGGCACCACCTTTTCATACAAGCTTCATACAAGGCATTCAATGCATAAATGCCCACATATAACCACACATAAAACAACCCATGTGGGAAAACATCATCATATAACAATGGATGGCAATAGAGGGAGGGCATGTCATCCTAAAACCAACACAAGTGATATGGATACCACAAAACTCTAGAGTGAACTGGTGCACCCACACTTCAACTCATCATTTCCCAAAAGTCCCTACAAAGTATCTACCTAAGAGATGAAAATAAGCAAAGAGAGGAAAAAAGAGAGATGAAAAGAAGAGAGGAGAGGAAAAAAGAGAAAAGAAGAGAAAAAGAGATGAAATAAGAGAGGGAAAAAGAAGAGAAGGAAGAGGGGAAAAAGAAGAGGGAAAGAGAAGGAAGAGTGGAAAAGAAGAGAAGGAAGAGGGGAAAAGAGATTGAAAGAGGGGAAAAAGAAGAGGAGAAAAGAGCATAGCATAAGAGAAGGAAAAGCATATGCATAAGAGAAAAAGAGAGAAAGCATATGCATATGCTCATGCATAAGCATAAGCATAGGCAAATGCATATGCTTATGAAAAGAAGAGAAAAAGAGAGGAAAAAAGAGAGGAGAAAAGAGATTGAAAGAGGGGAAAAAGAAGAGGGGAAAAGAGCATAAGCATAAGAGAAGGAAAAGCATATGCATAAGAGAAAAAGAGAGAAAGCATATGCTTATGCTTATGCGTGAGCATATGAGCATATGCTCATGCATAAGCATATGAGCATATGCTCATGCATAAGCATAAGCATAAGCATAGGCAAATGCATATGCTTTATGAAAAGAACAGAAAAAGAGAGGAAAAAAGAGAGGGGGAAAGAAGAGAAGGAAGAGGGAAAAAGAGATTGAAAGAGGGGAAAAGAGCATAAGCATAAGATAACGAAAAGCATATGCATAAGAGAAAAAGAGAGAAAGCATATGCTTATGCTTATGCTTACGCATGAGCATATGAGCATATGCATGCTCATGCATAAGCATAAGCATAAGCAAATGCATATGCTTATGGAAAGGAGAGAAAAAGAGAGGAAAAAAGAGAGGGGAAAAGAAGAGAAGGAAGAGGGGAAAAGAGATTGAAAGAGGGGAAAAGAGCATAAGCATAAGAGAAGGAAAAACATATGGATAAGAGAAAAAGAGAGAAAGCAAATGCTTATGCTTATGCATGAGCATATGAGGGAAAGAGGGGGGAAAGAGGGAGGAAAAGAGAAAAGAGGAGAAAAAGAGGAAATAAGAGAAGAGAGGGGAAGAGAGGGTTTCTACGCCCATCACTGCAGCTAGCACTTAAGGTGCTAGCTACAAGCCAATGCAAATAATGGCAATAACAAAAGGAAAAAAGAGGAAGCACTTTCTTACCTGGAAAAGTCCCGCTTGGTGTTTCATGGATTGGCACTACAAAAGAGAGGAAACATACCATTTTTCAGATAACTAGTTAGAGAAAGGAGGAGCTTGGAGAAGCAAGTTTTCAAAGGGGTTGGATTGAGGAGACAAACATAAGCCTACAAGCAAAAAGAAAGCATAAGCCTACAAACAAGGAGAAAGAGGAGGAAGAGAAATACCAAAAAGAGAAGAGGTGAGTCTTCTTTCTTTCACCAAATCTCGTTTTTTGTCCTTAACCTCTAAAAATCAAGCATGATAATTAGCACATAGGCTTAGCAATACAAGGAGAAACATGCTTCAACACACAAAACAAAATCTCACAAAAAATGAACCTACATTGGTTAAAGAGACACACCTTCTTGAAAAACTTCCTTTCAACAAGCAGAGAGGGAGAAGGGTGGAGAGGGAGCATAGGTGTTGGGAGAGGGGCTAGGTAGGGGTGAGGAGTGTGGGGAATAGAGAGGAGGAAAAGCAAGGTCGTCGAATATAAGGTGGGAGGATCGATTTTTGCTTTTCCACAATAAAGATGTGAAAGACGGCGTCATGTGGGGTTTCGGGTTTTAGCCCCCAGTGTCGCTATATAGCGACACTAGTTAGTCACTATATAGCAATGATTATGTCCTAAAAGCATCGCTATAAAGCAATGGAACAGGGCAAAGCGTCGCTATATAGCGACAGTTCATGACACTTATTGTTAGAAGAGAGGAAAGGAGCTCATGGGTGGCTATTGTTTGGATCTTAATGGATTTCCTTGCAACTCATGTTGTGATTTTGGAGGTGTGCAGATGGAAGGGATGAATGGAAGCTTGTCAGATGATGCGCCAATGCCTAGGAGCACAGAGTGGCTTATGGAGAAGTTGTATTGTCATTGCACTCAATGCAAGCGAGAAGTACGACATCAATGCCGTATTGTCATGTGCCACTTGCGGATGTATGGGGAGGAACCCAAATTGGTGGTGCATGTGGTGATGGATCATTCGGTAAGTCAATGCTATTTGAGTTTGCGATTAATATTGCATGCATACACTTTATTACCTTGAGACGAGATCTTATATTTACACGAAACCTTGAGACAGGATGAGGAGGGTGGTGAGGGTGCGCATATATCTTCATACTTTGAGCAGGGCTATAGTCTCCCGGATGTGCCAGATGATGACGAGGGTATGGTGGACATGATGAATTCTATTTTTAGGGGCACTACATCACATGTACACATGATGTCCGAGTCTAAGGTCAATATGTGAGAGTTGCAATCAACACATTTGTATGAGGGTGCTAGGATGTCTAAACTATGGGCTTGTCTCTCAATCTTCAATCTGCAAGCAAAGCTGCAAGCAAAGTATGGGTAGTTAGATACAAGTGTCTCAGCCTTAATGAAGGTAGCTCCCATTTGTCTCATTATTTGGATATTGTTTGTTTTGATAATCATTATGTATGTTTGAGAATCATCATTATTCGAAGCCTATGTATGTTTGAATTGTGATAGGTTGCTTTAGAAGATGTTGCATGCACCAAATACCATGCCCACATCAAGAGATGAAGCGAAGAAGATGCTAACAATGGTGGGTATGGATTATGATACCATCCATGCTTGTCGTAATGATTATATTCTCTTTCACCGTGAGCATGGAGATTTGGCTAGTTGTCCGGAGTGTGAGGAACAACAATATAGAGATGACTTGTAGGGTGAGCAGATACCAGTAAAGGTCTTGAGACACTTTCCCATCATTGCAAGAATACATCACATGTTCCGATGCAAATCCATAGTGGAGTTCATGACGTGGCATGCATCTCATCGGTCCACTGATGACACATTGAGGATTCCCGCAGATTGTGCAGCTTGGAGGCACATAGACAATCAGTGACCGGACTTTGCGAGGGAGCCACACAACTTACATCTTGGGCTCGCCATGGACGACGTGAACCCTTTCGGGTTACGCTTGACATCTTGGTTGACATGGCCCATAGTCTTGGTGAATTACAATATCCCACCATGGCTAACAATAAAGAAGGGACACCTCATGCTTGCACTACTTGTGCTAGGGAATTACAAGGCAAAAAATATGGATGTGTACATGGCACCTTTGATAAAGGAGTTACAGATCTTATGGAGGGGAGTGCGGGTCTCTAATATTTCTAGAGCTCCTAGGCATACCAATGACATTTTGATCAGGGGAATCTTGATGTGGACCATGCATGACTACCCAGGATATAGAGAGTGCATAGGTACGTGGTTGTGTCTTTACATGTATAATATAGGATTATGCTTTTATGACTCTCTTTCGCATGCATATCTTATACTAACACATTAATGCATGCGTGCATGACTTGTTACAAGTGGATACCATGCTTGTCCTATTTGTGGATCGGGTTTGAAACCACTTGCACGATACTCCAAACATATGAGGAAAAATGTTAATAAAGGTCATGCTCGATACCTTCCGCTAGACCATCTTGCGCGTGGAGGTCATCTTGATCCACCGCCACCATATTTGAAGGCAAGTGACTAGATTCAAGATTGGAGGGCGAATGGAGAGGAGCCTCCTCATAGTATGAAGAGGCTATCCATCTTTCATGAGCTTCCTTATTGGCATCAGTTGCAAATTAATCATCTCTTGGATCCCATGCATATCTTCAAAACTATGGGGGCTACTATTTGGCCACACTTGGTGGGTTCCAAAGACTCGAGAGGAGTGCGAGAAGACTTGCGCGCTATGAATAGGATGCCTCATTTGTGGCTGCAGTGCGTGCTCGCAAAGTTGTCCTCGCGAAAGCAACATGGATTCTCTCCAAGAGAGAGGAGGCAGCGGCGGTCAAGGCAAACGTTGCCTCTTTTTGAACACCTACAGGGTACATGCATTGCTTGAAAGGAGCATTTTCAAAGGACAATAAGCTGAGCAAGCTCAACTCCCATGATTGGCACAAGATCTTACAAAAGTATTATAAGCTGTAGGATTAGTGTACTGATAATCATGATGCGTTAGTATAATTATGATTATGTTATATTATTGACAGGACTTCTTTGTTGCTTTGATAGTTCATCCTCCCAATTACAGTGAAAGGGTGCTTACAAGAAGATGTTAGAAATGCTATATTTAAGATCAGTGGTATTGTGAGGTATGCTTACTATCAAATTGCATTGATTGCATTTTCATCAATTTAAGTTGAATAATTTATAGATTGATTATGAATATATCTTACATGGGCATGTGAGATAAGTGGATATGTCAAAAAGAGATCTCCTTAGCGAGCATCGAGAAGGCTAGGGTGGACTCCATCAAAGCCATATGCTTGCTTGAGAAGCACTTTCCCTCGATCATTATGACAACTCAAATGCAATTGCTTGTGCACATAGTTGATGAGGTGGCCATTGCAGGTACTGTTCATAGCCAGTGGATGTTTTTTTATGGAAAGTTTGAAAGTATTTGTAAGGCAAAGAGCAAGACCGGAAGCAAGCATGGCAGAGGGATGGCTTGTGCAAGAGTCATTAGTATATATCACGAAGTTTCTTGCATCCATGTATCCTGATATGCCACAAGCTTGGCATAACAAGGATGATGATTGCATCATTGGCGAGGTTCCCCAAGGAAAAGGGATTGAAAGAAAGATGAGCGAAGAGCAAATGGAGAAATTCAATAAGTTTTGTATCCTCAATAGCAAGGAGATGCAAAAGTGGATTGAGATATATGAAGCGGCCAAAGCAAAAAGAATAGTTGCAAGGAAGAGATTTAGAGTAATGTATAGGTGATCGCAACCATATCCACGGGATCTCGCCCTTCTCCCCACTCACATGTCCCTTGATTGGCTACAACTGGCTTTACGTAAAGTCGAACATGATGGAGAGATAATAAACGAGCGCGAGCAAGAGTTATCATCTAGATGTATGATGCATTTAAGTTTCTTGCCTCTTGATGTAATTAAGTAATTATTTGTGGCAATATACGCTATAAAGTAGATGCATCCTCATTGTTTGAATGATGCTCTTTTGCAGTACAAAAAGTACAGTGCATTATGGTTATATGGATGATATTTTCACGTGGAATGCATCCATTCAAAGAGAGTCACATATGATTATGGAGTCATGGCTAACTTCATACAAGATAGCCGAGCAAGTGCTTCGGATACTAATCTTCTCTCCTCATAGTTGGATTATTGTGGGACCATACGCGAAATCTATGAAATTGATTTCAGGCGATTTAGTATTTTCATTCTTGATGTAAAATGGTTTTGAACTATTTACAACAGTCCCCATGCAACAGTGAGGAAAGATAGTAGCAGTTTCTTTGCAATAGATTCCACCAAACTTTGGACTGATGAAAGTGATACTTTTGTTCTTCCCGAGCATTGTGAGCAGGTGCATACTAATGATTTAATCAATCGAAGCTTTCATTTTTAAAGATCCATTGGTACATGTACTTAAGCATAATTTCATATATATAATTGATGGCATTTGGCACCCATCTTCAATATAGGTGGTTTCATCCGGATCATTCTAATCCAAGATGGTGGTATGTGAACCAAGTTGCATCATGAAGTAAGCAAATTTTTGAAGATAGAGATGTGGATATGGAGATGCCACTACCAATGCCGGATCTAATTGATCCAAATGGATCTAGTGAAGAAGATGAAGATCACAATATGAGCCAAGAGGAAGATGTGCATAACAAAATCGTATGGGAGGAAGATAGAGATCACGATATTGAGGAAGAAGATGTCGATCATCAAGAATCACCACACTTTATTGAAGGAGATGATCAAGTCTTAGGTGAACGTACTATGCCAGAGTACGATGATGATATAAGAGATCAACTTGGTATATAGTTGGAGATAGAATTATTTGGCATGCTAGACGACTCAGGATGAGAAGCCGTTGATGTAAATGCTCTTCATTGATTTTTTCATCTCAAACTTGGACATGAATATATGAGTTTCAAACTTGATGTACATGCTCTTGTACTTTTATTCTTTCAAAGGATCAAACATGTATGAAAAGAAAAAAAAATTATCGTTGGGAAAAACTATCTTTAATCGCTGGTATGGGGAAAAACACTCTGTAAAACATCGCTATAGGAAACTGTCTCAGTGTCGCTATATAACAACCTTCTACAAGTCTAGTAAGCATCGCTATATACCGACTCTGTATAAACGTCGCTATATAGCGACACTTGCCTAGAGTCGCTCTAAAGCAACACTTGCCTAGAGTTGCTTTGCTTACCGATGATTAGCGCCCCGTGTGCGCTAAACGTCAGCACTTAAGTATCGGAATAGGGCTCTAAGTAGTAGTGGGTATTATGAACATACCGCACGGTGCAATTTCTTACATATACTTTGTGCCAACCTTGTACTATTCACATTCTCGAGAATCTAGCTCTACTTGGAGTCTCGAGAAAAACAAAGAAGGACAAGGAAAAAGGGATAAAGAAAGCTTCCAAACTAATTTGTGAGTTTTGATATCCTTTGAAAAAGTGTCTAGTGTCAATGGTGGGCTCACTTAGGCCAGCTAATATCTACCCACATTAGGATGCAAAATGGATAAATGCGTAGCTCTAAGTTGATGGTTTATCGTTTGTGATTTGAAAGATTATTTTTTAAAGAATGCTTTCATTTAAATATATTTTAAGTTATTTTCACAAAAAGAAAAGGAAAAAGGTTTTTTTCGTAGACATTAGCTTTTAAAATTTAGTGAAATCTCATATTTTTTATATGTTACTGCTATATAGCCTATAGGTTACAAACAACTAGTAAAAGATATATGTGAGATTGATTGTAAGTATCTATGTGCCAGTGGGGAGTCCGCTTATGCCGACTTGTAGCTACTCGCATATGGATACAAAATACCTTTGAACCATGTGCCAGTGGGTGGTCTGCATATGCCGATTGGTAACTACTCACACATGGATGTGAAATTGAAAATGATATATTATAGTTTATTTGTACTTATTAGGCAATAGGAAGATGAAGATATTTGGCTTTCACCAGTTGTGGCTCGCATCGCCAGCTAATAACTGTAAGAAAACAATACAACGTCTGTGCTTAACAGATAACAGGATCTCGTACGCAAGAGAGAAAAACAGATAGTATGGAGAATAAAAAATTTGATTACTTTAGAACTGATACAATAGATGGCGCTGCCTCCCAGCTGTGTGCTCCTATGAAAGAAGCTTCGATGGCATGCTGGAAACAGTAGAAGATGGAGGCTGGATGCTAAGGAATCAGGGTTGCTGTAGCCAATGATGAAATGGGCTTCATGGGCTTGCTCTTATATAGCCACCAGTCATAGTCGATTGGACCCAATTGGGTGATCGACCGAGCCCACCCAAAACGGCTGACTGGGAGTCGGTCTCGAAATAGGCCACCAACCACACGATAGAACTAGTGCGCAAAATAGAGCAACTGACCTACGGAATCCGTTTGGCCCAGAGCCATCCGAGATCATATGGGGCTCCAAACGGGCCCTGCAACTCGAGAGTGGGCTACCCCGGGAAATGCTCCATCTACCCTCAGTGTGGTCAGTCATGGGATGCCTTCCTGCACTTGCATATAGCCTAGTTGGCGGTGTGCCAACTCTATCTGAAGCGGTTTAGCCATCAGGCCACACATGGCCCCAATTTGGTGTCCAAACCAGGACCTACCGGATAACCGAGCTACTCAAATGCCTTCTCCTCATATGGGGGCTTACAAGTAGAGTTAGCTGGTTCCTGCGTAGTTTGCGTAGTTACACGAGAGTGGAGCATTGATATCTAACACCCCCCCTCAATGTCCACCTGCAAGTGAACTTACTTTTGGCCCAATGCCAAGTCGATGAAGATGCCTCTCCAGCAAGTCTCTTCCAAGAGCCTTCGTGAAGATGTTCACAGCATTCTCTATAGTCGAACAGTACAGTCGAACAGTACACGAAGTCAACCTCTCCATCCATGATGAGCTCGCGTACAAAGTGATATTAAATCTCAATGTGTTTTGTGCGAGCGTGGAACACAGGGTTCTTTGTAATCGCCATGCAACTCTGATTGTCACATCATAACTACGTAGGCTTGTTCTGCACTGCACCCATGTCCCCTAAAATCCTCCTCAACCACACTACCTCACAAGAAGCAAAGCATGCTGATTTGTACTCAGGCTCAGTAGGTTGCTTCTTGTTGACCCATGACACAGCTCTAGATCCAAGTGAAAAACAGTAACCTGTCACTGATCTCCTGCTGTCCACGTCTCTTGCCCAATCCGAGTCACAAAATCCGGTCAAGATGTTGCCCTTGGTATAGGTGATGCCATAATCAAGTGTACCTTTGATGTATTTCAGCACCCATATCCCTGCCCTCCAATGGTTCTCCCGGGGCTTATTGGAAAACCTGCTTAGTATGCCAGTCGCAAAGCTGATGTCTGGTCGCGTGTTGCACAAGTAAATTAAACTGCCCACAAGCCTTCTGTACTTTGCTTCATCCACCAGTGGTGATGAATCCTCGTTTGAGAGCTTTGTGTCAACCTCCATAGGGGTACCAACTGTCTTGCACTCAACCATGCCAAATGCCTTCAGTATTTCTCCAGCACTTCAGCTGTGAAATGAAAATCTGTTTTGGCTCTTGCCAAACTTCAATCCCCAAACAAAAATGCATCAGTCCGAGGTCTGTCATTTCAAACTCTCTTCCTAGCAAATGCTTTGTTTGCAAGATCTTCTCTTCATGGTTCCCTGTTATGACAAGGTCGTCCACATAAAGGACCACGATCATACACTTGCCTCCTTCTCTGAAGATATACAAATTTGCATCAGATGGGCTCCTCCTGAACCCGTTTGCAGAAAGCAGGCATCAATTCACTGGTACCATGCTCGTGGGGCCTGTTTCAGCTCGTAAAGTGCCTTCTTTAGTTTACAGACTTTACCTTCTGAACTGGGGATCTCTAAACTTGGTGGTTATTCCACGTATACCTCCTCCTTGAGATCTCCATTCAGAAAGGCGGATTTTACATCCATCTGAAACACAGGCCAACTTCCCTAGGCTCCTAAAGACAAAACACTACGAATTATGGTTAGTCGAGCTATGGGAGCAAAAGTATCATGATAATCAAAACCATGTACCTATGCAAATCCTTTTTCCATGAGCCGAGCCTTGTACTTATCCAACATGCCATCGGACTTGTACTTGGTCTTGTACACCCACTTGGTGTCGATTACCTTGCATTTTGGTGGACGATCCACAAGGTCCCAAGTGTTGTTCTTCATTATGGATCCATACTCTGATTGCATAGCCTCCATCCACCTATCATCACCCTGTGCCTCTTCAAGACACTTGGGTTCATCAGCATGGATCACCTCTATCATCAAAGCGTAGTTGACCAAGTGTTCCTGCACCCTTCTTTGCTCCTCTAATCTCTTGGACTACGGTGTTCGGATGGTTCCTCCTCAATGGCTAGAGGTTCTTTGCCATCCGAAAGCTGCTTAGCAAGTGTCGCTATATAGTGCTCAACATTAGTGGTAAACGTCGCTATATAGCGACAATTAACAGAAGCTTAAAAAAACATTAGTGGGGCTAAACAGGGCCACAACAAGCCCTGTTTTGCCCCACTAATGTTTTTTTAAAGTAATTACAAAAGAATGTTATTTGTTATAAAATTAATCTTGTGAAAGGGGTGATACGAAATTGCTCAAACGAGCCGAGTGATAGAAGCATATACATGCCAAAGATATACAACATTATTTGTTACAAAATTACCCTTTCAAAAAGGGTGATACAAAATCGCTCAAACGAGCCGACATATAGAAGCATATACATGCCGAAGTATATACAAAGTGCTACTAATACTACTACTGCTACTCCTCCTCATTTGAATTGTCGTCCTCTCCTCGTCCTCGTCCTCATCGTGGTCGCACTAGCCTGATCCCTGGCCCTCGTGAGCTATGCCTGATCCCTGGCTCTCGTCGAAGCCGTGTAAGCCTAATCCCTCATCATCACCACTCACCTCCACTGATGCGATGTTCGAGCTTGCACTCTAAGAGTGAAACCATATTAATTGGAACTTAAAGAATAAAACAATTTAAAAAGTGAGATTACAAGTAGGAGTAGACTTATACTGTGTGAGCAGTTCCCTCAGCCCAATCGACCATCGCTCCCATGGTCTCCATCTCAATAAACCACAGCTTTGTTCATATGTAGAATGCACGTCTCACCTCTGTGTCTATGGGAAGGCAACCCATTGCAGGCCCGATTTACGAGAGTTAGATAAAGTGCATGCAATATGTAATTTAAAAAATAGAACAATAAATTTAATGAGAAGAAGTAAACTTACCACGGTTGCCTCGAACACCAACCATCTTCCTGCACCAAAGTGCAGAGTACCTACGGAGTCGAGCCATCTCCTCGCAATCCTCCTCTAACCCTCAAACATTTTGGTATGGTCCCTATACTGCTTCTTGAAAAACTTTAAGTAAGCTTTGTTTGCCTAGCTAGGTTTAGCCTTCCCCTTTGCAATGGAAGTACGCAAGGTTGACCTACAATGCTTCGAGACCCCACCCATGGTGCGCTCTTTCATGTAAGAGTTACTGAACTCCCAATTTGGGGGGTTAGGGTATTGTCTTTTCAATTCATCGATGACTGCATCCTTCTTTTCATCATCCTGGTACCGCCAGTTAGTAGCTATGCCACTCTTGAAGTGGTGGCTCATCAATCGCCTCATGGTGGCCATCACTGCTAAGCCCTTTTTATTTCTATTATCTCTCCAAGAACCATGATTTCATAGGATATGTCCTCGGGCAGGTAAGGAGGACTCATGGGAGTTTCAGAGACAAAGCAAGGGGTGTTACTACAAATGCTTATGGAGCGAGGAGTAGCAGAGGGAGTGGGAGAGGGCAAGGGACCTGACTAGTACTGGGTCTCATGACTAAGTGGAGACCTATAGAAATGTGAGTGTGCTGACTCGTTTACATCTCTGGAGTCAACACAGCATAAGCGACCCTTCCTACTCTTCCTTCCCTTACGATGGGTATGCCCAGGTGATGACCCCTCAGTTGAAGGGGCTAGAGGGGATGACTATCAAGTAGGTCCAACCATCGGTGTAGGAGAGGGAAGAGCTAAGTTCCTCTGGCCAAATAGCAGAGATAAGAATCTCACTGCCTCCGCATTAGTCATCTATGCGATAAACTCGTCAGGACTCCTGACAAATCCATGGACTTCTAGCAAAGGAGTTCCCCGAGGGGTAGTCACAGTGCTAGGTCCTAGAGAAGTTGGGCCAATCGTAGGGATAGTCCCTTGAGGTGTCGCTTGAGTGGAATCAAAGTCCTCTGAAGAGTAGAGATCATGATGTCTCCTCCTACGAGGGTTTCTGTACTCATCAAATATGTGACGTGATCCCATGTCTAATTTTGGGGGGATCGGACAAACATAGACATAAACACGAAGACAAAAAATAAAAAACAAGAGTAGGTAAGAAGTGGCAAGACAAATAATTACTTAAGACAATTATGAAATTCAAACTCAAGAAATTACGAAAAGGCAATTAATCACTTGTGAAAATTATGAAATGACATCAATGCATAAAGGATAAACATGAAAGGACAATTATTTACTTAAGACAATTATGAAAAGCAAGTTTTGAAATGACAAATATTTATGAAAGAAAAAAGGAATCCAAGAAGATTTTCATATATAAAAAATATCGACAAAAGTATGTCCCTAAAAGTATGTATATAGAAAATGTATGTCTCCAAAAGAGAGATTCTCCAAAAATGCCAAAATGGTGGAGGAGGTCTATTATTTGAGGTACTTTCCTCATCCGTGCCACTAGGCGGGTCACTGGGGCCTCATCCTCCACTTCTTTAAATATGCAGTGATGCTCTTCAGTGATTATGTACTCGCAATCCATGAAGGCCTCCACACAATCCATTATGTCCTTTACACAATCATATTTGAGGCTCCACCGGTCGTGGTGGTCTCTCCATAACCTATGAAGATCTCGTAGGTTGTGTCATGCATTCCTCAGTCACCCTTGCTCCACTACCCTTCGGCTTGGACCCCACCCAAGTGCACGCACCCCCACGTTGTACTTCACCCAGTTGCTCTCTTGCACAATCTTCTCTTTTACATGAGCTAGCAAAGAAGCTATGTCTATAATCCCTATGACGTGGGGAACCGGGTTGGGGTTTAAGGAGGACACCCGTGGGTGAGGGCATGGTTGTTCCATTTAGAATATGTTTGAAAAAAAAAAGAACCAAATATGGCTAAGGAGCATAAGAAAAAAGCACCAAATACGACTAAGGAGAAGGAAATAAGCATAAGCATAAGGAAATGCATACAAGGTAAAGCATTTGAGGGAAAGTCAAGAGAAAGCATATGCTTATGCTTATTCATGAGCATATGAGCAAATGCTCATGCATAAGCATAAGCATAGGCAAATGCATATGCTTATGAAAAGAAGAGAAGGAAGAGGGGAAAAGAGATTGAAAGAGGGGAAAAAGAAGAGAAGGAAGAGGGGAAAAGAAGAGAAGGAAGAGGGGAAAAGAGATTGAAAGAGGGGAAAAAGAAGAGGAGAAAAGAGCATAAGCATAAGAGAAGGAAAAGCATATGCATAAGAGAAAAAGAGAGAAAGCATATGCATGTGCTTATGCATGAGCATATGAGCATATGCTCATGCATAAGCATAACCATAGGCAAATGCATATGCTCGTGCATAAGCATAAGCATAGGCAAATGCATATGCTTATGAAAAGAAGAGAAAAAGAGAGGAAAAAAGAGAAAGAGAGAGGGAAAAAGAGAAGGAAATTTTGGTATATGGGAAAGAAGCAATACTTCCACTAGATGTGAAAATACCAGCCTTGAAATTTTTGGTTGAAGAAGGATACGAGCCTCTAGACATTTACAAGGTGAGATTACTGGCACTGCAGGTGATGCAATTAGACAGGGATTTGGTACTTTTTGCACAAAAGTCTGCAATTGTTTTGATGCAAAGGGAGCTGGAAGTAAGATAACAGCTTTCACCTTCTCTGGATCAGGATCAATGCCATTTTGAGATACTATATGTCCCAGTAACTCCACTTTGGAGCATCCCAAATGACACTTCCATGGATTGAATTGTCCTCCTGCTTCATCCATTCTGTGGAACACTTGATCCAGCCTCCATGAATGCTCTCTCTTGCAACTGTACACACATATATCATCCAGAAATGCTCTCACAAATTTATCAATGAAAGCTACTAACACTTCATCAGTATTCTCCTGATACCATGCCGGTGGATTCTTAAATCCAAATGGCACTACTCTGTAACAAAAGCAACCCCAAAGTGTGATGAATGTAGTTTTGATTTGGGGACGAGCATTTTCTGAGCGAAATCCTCCGAGCGTCCGAGCGAAGGAAAAAGAAAAGCTTCCAACTATGCATAAATATGGCAAAAATCGATCAGAAGAAAACATAGTTTCACTTAGAAATATGCAAAGTATTATAGCAATGCCTATTTTATACAAAAATCTTTAGGTGAATCTTTAGGAGTGGTGAGAGCATAATGGGATGGCTTTTGAAGAAACCCACATGTAGAGTAGACTTCTCTATGAAAATTCCCTTATGATCCTTCTTACAACTTTTACTTAATAGGGGGTGACATTGAAAACCCTCTCTCAACCTATTTCATGAAAGGGTTTCTTCAAAGAAAACTCATTGAAGCAAGCCATCCAGGTAGTTTCGCCAGCGAAACCCCTTTGAAGTAGGTCTCCCAAGGTAGTTTCGCTGGCGAAACTACCTTGAACAGCACTTTTAAAAGTGACATAACTTTCATATCCAATGTCCAAATATAGTCATTCAACCACTCAAATTGATCGGAACACCCCCTTTGAGCACATCTATGGAGTTATATTTTGGAAAATCTTGCATATATTGTATTAAATATTACATGTATTTTATGAGAGTGATATATAAGCCCAAGTTAATACTTATTTATAGTAATTTAAACTTCTTTAGAAACATGTCCATAAATATCTTGTTATTTATGCTATAAAAACACTAAAAAGACATTGCCATATGATATAAATGTGTTAATAAGTAATTATCTATGCATAGTATTATTACATTGAGAGTGATTATGAGAGATGTTTCTTAAAGGAATCAACACTTTTTTAAGGTAATAACAGGGGTACAAAGGGATGTCTCTAAATAAGAAATTTATGTTGTGTAAAAATGAATGAGTGACTAGTCTGTATATTTTTATGATAAAGGGATCTAGTTCTAGTGAAAGTAAAAGTGTAAAAACCATATTTCCTAAAGAAATACATTTTTTTAAATCTCTTGAAAAACACGCTCGGATAAACCTGCTCATAGGTTTTTGCTCGTAAAATTGACGCATCCTTTTGATTTGATCTTCCTCTGCAATTGAAATCTGAAAGTATCCAGAATATCCATCACACACACTGTATTTCTCATACCCTGCCACTGTATCCAATATATCATCAATAAAAGGAAGAGGATAATGATTGCTTTTTGTTACCGCATTGAGAGGTTTGTAATCAATGCATACTTTCCATCTTCCTATGTGCTTAGGAATGATTACCACTGGATTGTCCCAATCTGAATGCTCCATGGATAAATTAGCCCTGCTTTGAGCAACTTATTTAACTCCTCTCTCAGCTGTTTATTACCTTCTTTTAGCTCAATGTGCATTGGCTCACATCTGAAACCTCGTATTTCTTCATGTGAGGTAATAAACAGCTAAGGATACTGATGAATGACCTTCATATACTCTTCCTTCTCCACTTCTTCTAGACTGGAGTTCAGCATGGATAGCAATATCTTCTCTCTCTCTCTGTCTAGGAAGGTGGGATTTGCATCAAGTTATCCATATCTTCAAGCTTACTCTCCTCCTTAGCCTCTTATATCTTTGCTGCTTGCAATTCATATGCATCAGATTCTTTCAACAAAAATGATACTTGCCCCTCCTCCTCAGATGTAGTACTTTCTTCTTCTATCTCAATGTTTGACTCCTCTTCCATGCTTGTCTCTTTTGGTTCTTCTTCTATTTCTCGTCTGTTGCTCATACCAAATTTCTTGGCCTTTCCCTTCTTATTATGCACTGTAATTGTACCCATCTTCCAGTTTTGTATTGCTCCCACTTGTCTGATCCAAGGTCTGCCCAAAATCAATGGGTATGATCCCAAACCAGCAAGCATAATGTGGCCAGTTAATGCAACATGATACTCCAAGAGCATCCACTACTACTCCTGTGCATATACCCAGACACCTCAAGCCTAAAATCTAAATGTGCATTCAATTTTAGCCCCAACTTCTCCATACATGCCTGAGACATGACACTTCTCTGTGCACCGCCATCAACATATGCCTCTCCAACATGCATACCTCCACACCATGCATCCACTGTAGGGCATAAATCTGGAAGATCTTCTACAGACATCAGATGTCTCCATCTCTCCTCTTGTAGGTTCCTGCTCATTACTTTTCCTGGGATTAGCCAACTTCTTCCATTCTCTCTTGAGCTTTGAGCACAAACCAAGTAACTGTGCAAAAGTTATATTGGCTGTCCTCCCCTTCAAATCATTCATCAGTGTGTATTCCTCTTGTCCTTGACCAATGTGCAAATCTGAAGTTTTGTAATGTTTCCTGGGCCTCCGACTTTTATTTTTAGGAGACTGAGGGCTGAGATCAAACTCCACATGCTTCCCTTTTTTTGTAGAGGGTCCATTTTCTCCTATTGCACTCGTTGTTCTCTTTGCCACTCACATGAACTCTGGAATAGTCTCCACCCTAATCAGGCTGATTGCCTTCCCCTTTTCTTTATCTTCCCATTTGACTCCACTGGTAGAGGGCTGATTCAAATCCTTCACTTCCACATTAAAGTCTCCTGACCTATCATTTGTCTTCTGCATTATGCGATAAACTTCTCCACCTACTCTTGCTAGTTTCATCATAGTCAGGGCTGATATGTCTCCACTCTCCACAGTTCTAGCACTTCACATTGTTCATGTATCCCTGTCTTCTACCTATTCCAGCTGAATTTCCTTCACTCCTAGCCTGTACATCTCTCCTATTATTTTGCACACCTCGGCCTCTTCCTCTTCCTACAGTCTCCATCCAATTCGACTAAGTGACTTCATAAGCTCTATAGCATCGTGCAAGTCCTTCTTCAGGGAGTCATCCTGTATAGGAATAGACACCGGCTCTCTCTTTGCATAAGTTTCTATTACTTGTGGACTTCCAATCCAATCAGATTCTTAGGCTCTTCTTGCATGCCAAGCTGCCTCAGTCTTTGGATTTTCCATTCCTTCTCCCTGGCCACTCTGACAGCATCTTTTACACTATCCAGATTCTTCAGCTCCACTTTCAATCTGAGTGTAGGCTTTAGGCCATCTATGAAATGATCACGCTTGATCATTTGAGGTGGTACCTCTGGAATAAGAGCTTCACACCATAAACTCCATAACCTCCCAAACTAGATTAGATACTGATTCACATCTTGCTCTTCCTCCTGCCTCACCTTGCACAACTCTTTCCAAACTTCATTAGGGCTCCTGGCTTGTGCAAACCGTGCCAGGAAAGCTGCTCTCACCACTGTATACTCTGGATTTGGTTGCTGAGGATGAGCAGTCCTGTAGGTAGCAACTTGAGTCTATAGCCATGCTTTTGCATCTCCCTGCAAACAATAGTTCATGATTTGAAACAAAATCTCAGGGATCGCCCTATCTTTCATAAGTGCTGTAAATTCCATCTTTTCCAAGAATCTCACTATAATCTCATATGGCATCCCCTAGCCCTCTGGGAAGTCCTGTGCCATCCTCACAATCCTTCAACTACCACACTCTGGCCTATCTCAACCACAATAAAACTGGAAAGCAACATCAAACACACTATTGAAGAAGCTCATTTTGCATCCAAAGAGCATTCTTTTTCCTGTGGGCAAGCACTTTCAGAGCTCTCTGCACTCTGGCACAAAGTCGGATCACACGTAGCTAGACTTCAATGCATCTGTCCTTCCTATGACCACACTCTCCACACCACTCACACTGTATCACTCTCATGTGTGGATTTCTTCCCATTGCTTGCAACACAGCTTAGAACATCTGCTCTTTCAGTCTTGTAAACTAAAGTGAACTTCCTCCATGGAGGCACCAAAACGTGGATGCAAAAAAACACAGTAGAGCTATATATACCTTTAGAGTCTATCACATCCATAGTTCACATTTATTGAAGCCACCTGACAACATACAAAATGTACTTTTATTCCAAATCCTCATCTTTACATAATCCCAGATAAAACTTCCTCAAGAATACCCTCCTGATGTAACAAACTCATATCAATCCACTCTTCATCATTTACATGCAATATCAGATGCCATGTATCTCTGACACACCTTAGAAGTGCACCTCATATTGAAAATTCCACAACCCACAAGACAACTACCCACAAAGTGACCACAGTCATAAATCTTATTTTATCTTTCCCAAGATTATAAATCAAGCACCAGAAACGATGCAGCCCATCTCCTTTACATGATCATCCATAATTGCAGTTCCCCTTCCACTCACACACTACTCCCCATAAGGACTCATATACCTTCTATCAGCATCCCATTGCCTTAGAGAATTACAATAAACTCAATGTAAAGGCAAGACACCATCTGCCTTGCTCTCATGCATACGGTCTCCTCTATTAAAGCATCAAAATTCCTTATCCATTTTGCAGTCCATAGTCCTATTACCTCAACCAAGGCCTATTCCCTTGTTCAACAACGAGCACCAGATACACTACAGCCAGCCACCAAACACATGCAATTGTTGAACATGCTCACTTTGTTGACAATCTTGGAAGAGACGATGCACTTGAGCCTATTCGAGCAAACAATCACAAACTTGCACACTATGCTATTGAAGAGTCACGGGAGCTACTATGGAGAGCACACCACCTCGATATTTCCTTCAACCACACAGTCAATACAGAAGCTAGATTTCTTCAAACACCTCATCACCATGCAGAGCATATTGCCTCACAATCACACAAGTTTACATACGTATTGCATAGCAAAACTCCATCAATGCAGATCGCCATTACCTTCATCTTGTTATTGCCTCAACCAACAGGCCATCCTTTTAGATAGTGCTTCCCACAGTCAAGGTCTCTACAGCTACAATCAAGCAGCCACCTAGCCAAAGGTCCCTCTCCTCCTCATGAAGGTCGTAGCTTTCCACCACCCAATGTTCTCCAAACATTCCATAGTAGTGATGCCCCAGCCACAGCCAAAAAAAAAAACTCCCTCACAAGACATCGTCAACCTCTCCGTGCAAGAAGCTCCTAGCAAGTACTAA
The DNA here is from genome assembly GCF_047967505.1 of Dipteris shenzhenensis. Lineage (NCBI taxonomy): Eukaryota > Viridiplantae > Streptophyta > Polypodiopsida > Gleicheniales > Dipteridaceae > Dipteris > Dipteris shenzhenensis. Next base: position 37,777,085 of record NC_141626.1, read on the forward strand.
CCGCTTGCAACTAACCGCTTGCAACCCGTCATGCACTAGCCATAGTCCTACACTGTTTACCTCTTGCTTAGAGAGCCCACTAAGCTCTCATCGTCGAATTACGGCCTTCATACTAAGATAGCTTCCTAATCATTGCATACCCAGTGCGATGGTCGATTACTTGGACTCCTCTCTCTGTCCTTTGAGCTCACGTATCACCTGTGTTGCCATGGATTTCAAGCTTCCTACAAAGAATCTATCTCCGTCCCAAAGCTCCCAACTCCATAGCGTGCCTTTCCTCACAGAGCTCTCCTCTTCACATACGACAATAACTTCCTGCTCCTGAAACACACACGTCGCCCTTTTACTCTCAAAAGTTCACCACCTCCATCACCTATCTCCTTCACACTGTGATCCTCCCCCTAGCTTCCCTCCTTCTCCCGCTTAGTAGAGATCCCCAGCCAAGTCCCGAAACTCCCAATCACCACCTCACTATCCAGAAGCTCCTCACCTTCATCCTCACATAGCCATAATTCATGCATGCCTTTTTTGATTCTCCATGTCATCATATGCATTTTTACCATTCTCCCATCCCTTCACAAAACTTAGGCCTAGACAAGTGTTCCCAAATTCTAGATCTTAGGCACCACTTCTTCACATACAAGCTTCATACAAGGCATTCAAGGCATAAATGCCCACATATAATTACACATAAAACAACCCATGTGGGAAAACATCATCAGATAACAATAGATGGCAATAGAGGGAGGGCATGTCATCCTCAAACCAACACAAGTGATATGGATACCACAAAACTATGGAGTGAACTAGTGCACCCATACTTCAACTCATCATTTCCCAAAAGTCACTGCAAAGTATCTACACTAGTGTAGAGTCTTTTATGCGAGTGTCCATAGCTCAAAGCCACCACCAACTAGCTATGTACATAGCTATGCACCTGCCCATCAGCATGCAATAAGTGAGAAACATATTTACATTTTTATCCACATACCGTGTACAAGGCTCCCTGGTTGATGGCAATAAGATGGCACCTTGGTAACCTACAACTCAGTCACTCAGAACTCTGATTGGCTAGTTTGATTAGCTGCCACTAGTAGCAACCAATAGAAACAATAATAGTTCTTTGGAAAGAAAAACCTAGGAAAACTAAGAAGCACATGAAGCAATATGTTGGCCAAAGAGAAAATCCAGTGTATGACTATATCAGGATGCAAGGAAAGGTGATGTATAATTTCCTCTTCAATTATAATACGACCATCTTTTGCACTCACGTGGATTGTATGTCTACCAGTAGATTGAATCACTTAGCTATGGATTTTTGCATGGGTGGAACCACTTCCCCAAAAGATCCCTTTGAAGGGATATTGGCCCTTTAGAAAGACAGGAACCAAGCGTTGGGGTCGTATTAAATTACACCCCCAGCTTCCTTTCCAAAAAGATGGCGAGGAGGAAGAGTTATATTTTTTGTAGTGAATTGCCATCTTGCAAACAACTGTATACCATTGTGGTTTGTTCAGGCTAAATGTCACGGCATTATAGTGTTGGGTCGCATTAGCTTACATCCGAAGATTCATTTCTGATCTTGGTACTAAATTACCATCAAATACAACTACATACAACTGTGCACCATTGTGGTTATACTTAATAAAATAGTTTGCTCTTTTATAGGCTACTCACGTGAAGTTTTGGGTTTCTAATTTTTTAAAATTTGGTTGCTTCTTTCAACGTTCTCACATTGTGAAGTTTTTAATTACAATGACTGCATTTCTAAAGATAACCAGTTTTCTCACGAGCCCCTTCAAGGAGGGGCTTAAGATTAAACTAGGATCCCCTTGCGATACATCAAATTTTCGACATGTAGAGTGTGAACACCTGCAAAATATTCCTTACAAATGCCTTCATGTGAACTAAAGAGAAACTAAAACCCTGATTTCTAGCTGGTTTTTCCATGCCAATATGATTTCCAACCACCACTTAATGTAGGAACAGGCTCTTAGGTTGTCATGCTAAATGTCAAAAAATTATGTGAAATGTCCTCTCCCCCTTGAAAAGGTGTTCCACTAGGCTTTTAATGATCCTAGAGATGTTTAATGTATGCATGCATCATATGTATATTCCATATCCCAACATATGCATTTATTGCTTGACATTTTTACCATTTTATGTGTGTGTGTGTGTGTGTGTGGGTCATTGTTTGCTTGGGTGTAGCCATTTTTGGTGAGGTTCAGGGACTTTTTTATATATGGGTATCTTGCATGACCCATAACTTATGCATTGCTCAACAAAATTCAACAAAATTTGTCTTCAAGTTGTAGTACACATTCCAAACATGAACATGAGAGGAAAAAATTATGGAATAAGCTGGCGGCTGAAATTTTGCTACTTTCACGAATTTGAAATTTTCACACCTCCCGCCCATCAAATCTTGGAAGATTAAGTACCTGCATCTTGCCCCCGCCCTACAAATGCCCAGCAATCCGCATACACCTCGACGTGACCTTGCGCAAACTTTGGTTTGCCATTGTCTTCTTTCAGGTAAGTTGTCTTCTATTCTTTGCTTGCCTCACCAACTAGCTTTTCTAGGTCTATCTTGGATTGATCGTGGCCATGGTGTCAATGGTAACATGCAGCTCACCATGGCTTGCAAGAGAAGCAGACAGAGGCTATGAGACATGAAATCCGAAAAGCCAGCTCAAGGCACAAGAAACAGACTATGGGTCGAGGAAAGCGTTGGCATGGTATCAAGTCGGCGATGGAAGACACTTTTGCAACATCTGCGAAGGGAGAAACAATGAGAAGAAAGAAGACTCCTTGTAGAGAAACAGCAAGAAGCGGTTGCAAATGCACGCATTTGATCATTGCCATCGGAGCGAAGAACACGAGCTGTGGTGTGGCGATTGGTGGGAGCATTTGAGGTAGCAGCGTCAGGCCATTCAGGTGATTACCAATCTTGAGTCTTCATAAGCTTTAGCCTACACCCTAAAGTTCGTAGAGTAACAACCCTACCAACACCTGTGGAGATGCACGCCCAAGAGGCGATGCTCTTTAACCTAAGAAATGGCCCATAGAAAGTGAAAGGGGTGCACAACTTAGATCAACTAGCTGCAAAGAGGGTGACATTAGCTATGTTGGTATCCCCTAAAACAAAGGAGAAATGGCTTGGGTGCATAATGTCAAAGATGTTGTCAATCAAAAGGACCAACGTGGCTTCAGCGGTTGAACGTAGAACAGAAGCAATGCACAATCATCCTGATCCGAGAAGTCTGTGGGCTTCAATAGAATGCAAGAAAAGGAGAGACATCCTAATTGCAGAAGTCATTGCTAGATGACATTTTGGCATGAAAATACAAGAGTTTCTCCAAATAAAAAGGACATCTTTAAGAAGCGGATGGGATGCAAGGTGTTTGAGGAGCACATCATACACATGCTAGATACACCACAGGTCAGTGGTGCCTAAACCAGCCTAAGTGGTTGTTTGTGATTTAGCTTTGGGATAGTTTACTTGTTTCATTTCTTAAACCAGGCTTGGACTAAATGTGATTGTCCTAAACTAGCTCGGTGGTTGGAACATCATGCAACCATAGGTTGGTTCAGCTCAATTGCCAATTATGTGATTGTCATGAACCAGCGTGGTTGAACAAACATTAGTTGTTGTCCATCTTGGTGGCATGGTTGAGCAAAAATTAACAGCAATATATTTCACAATATATTGTTATTTTACTAAACCAGCTAGGTGGTTGGAACATCATGCAACCGTGGCTGCTTCAGCTCAATCACCAATTATGTGATTGTCTTGAACCAATGTGGTTGAATAGACATTAGTTACTAACCATCCTGGTGGTTGAAATTATTGTGTTTCTTAGTACTTAAATTTGTTAAATTTAATTTCCTGCTATTCGGGTCATATACCACTATTATGGAATTTAGAAATGAAAAGCAATATATTGTTATTTTCTAATGGTGGTGAAATTCAGAAATGAAAAGCAATATACTTATTATTGTTTAATATGTGAAGTTGAGACCGTCAGGCTAAACCATCCTGGTGGTTGAAACTATGACAGTGTCCTAAACCATCCCGATGGTTTCCTAAACGTGCCCTAAACCAACCCGATGGTTGACTATCCTAAAGTTGTCCTAAACCTGCTCGGCGATTGAAATTGTGATTGTCCTAAACTAGTGCGGTGGTTGAAAATTGCTTTGCTTCATTATATATTTTAATTAGACTTCTTTTCAATAACAAGATCAGATACAAAGTGCTCACTAGTACAACAAGCAGATAACAATTTTGTGCACATCATGTACAATCATTTGCTTGATGCTTCCACACATGATGCCAATGTGCTTACTGAATCATAGGAGTCCAGGTCAGTACAACACAGTTACCATTTCGACATTTCACATGATAGGGAACATGACACCATATTTGTGCAACATGCTTTTTCTACTGCATTGGGAATGGTTGAAAAAAGAAAATCCCCATGCAAAAAATATAAAACAACATTGGGTGTGGTTAGATGGTGCTGCATCTCAATTTAAATCAGCACATGGATTCTACTTTATCTCAAGGTTCAAATCCTTGACCGGTCTAGACATGATGTGGAATTTCAATGGTTCTAGCCATGGCAAGGGTGAACATGATGGATGCGGTGCTGTTATTAAGCAAGCTCTATTTAAATACCAATTATTTAAATACCAATTAGCATGCCTTCAAGAAAAACTCAATGATGCCCATGATGCTATAACATGGCTTACAGCTAACCTCTCCACAGGTGCACATTCAACATATAGTAAACAAAGCCTTAAGAATATTGTAGTATGCAGAGTGTTCCATGAAGTGAAAGTGGATGAAGTGCAAAGGAAAAGCCGGCACGATTGCAAGAAAATTAAAGGAGTTCATGGTCTGCATAGCATATGGGGCTTTTCAAACAACCAATTGATTAAAACGAGAAAACTTTCTTGTTCTTGCAGTGCATGCATCATAGGGGATCATGATGATTGTGAGAACATTGCAACTGCGAAGACATGGGAGTGAGTTCAAGTTTTCCCTCTACGTTCAGATGGAGTGATAAACAATGGAGAGACAAACAACTTGCCACAGTTTGGGGAGAGTTTTGATGACCTCACTAACTGTCTGGAAGAGGGGGATAACTTTGCAGTTGTCACAGATTCTGGGGAGAACAAGGAAGATGACCCATACTTTCTCTCGAGGGGTGCACTTCTAAGAAAGCCTACGTATCACGTGCATTCAAGGGGTATTTAAAAAACCCCTCGACTAAAGTTTTTCGCCCAATAAAAACACCCCTCTTTACTTATGAACTTAATGGATTTTTTCTAAAATTGAATTGAAAAACCCCTCCTATTATTGTAATCGTGCTAAATTTTTCCAAGAAGTTGAATTAAAATACCCCTCCTTTTGAATGCACATGGTACACTAAAATTTTGTGAGGTGAACCCCCTGAGTACTTTAGCTGCAATGCACAAAACCTAAGTACAAGGTTGAGGAAATATTTAAGGATAATTGGGGAACAACCTATGAGAAGTGGGATGTAGTAGTCAGAGCTTTTGGGTACAAAAAAACATCCAAGAGAGGCCACAATTATGAACTGCTACGTAAGAGTCCACAAACATGTGTACTCTCATCTAGTAAGAGCTATTAGGTTTCAGATGCAACCTGTGCCATAACGAAAGAAGGGCAAGAGTGTCTTCAAATTGGATTTAGACATGCATGAGCACATCTTGGGGTGTCTTGGAGTGGTGGACGAGGATGACTAAGATAGTACTAAGAAAATGTATGTAGTCTCATTGCAGGGAAACAATATGTCCACTTGTCCTACAAAATGAAATTTGTATTAAGACTGCTTCTTTTTAGTATATCGCAAACAACCATCGTGTTGGTTTTATTAAATTGTTTTTGTAAATCCCAAACGATAAAATTCATGCTTGTTTTTAGTATATCTTAACAACCACCATGTTGGATTCAGATGCAACCTGTGCCATAACGAAAGAAGGGCAAGAGAGTCTTCAAATTGGATTTAGACACGCATGAGCACATCTTGGGGTGTCTTGGAGTGGTGGACGAGGACAACTGAGATAGTACTAAGAAAATGTATGTAGTCTCATTGCAGGGAAATAATATGTCCACTTATCCTACAAAATGAAATTTGTATTAACTGCTTCTTTTTAGTGTATCGTAAATAACCACCGTGCTGGTTTTATTAAATTGTTTTTGTAAATCCCAAACGATAAAATTCATGCTTGTTTTTAGTATATCCCAACAACCACCACATTGGTTTCCCATAACGAATCCACACATCCTACAAAACCTTTCATCTTGTAATAATAGAAGCAAACCACCACATTGGTGGTTGTTCATATCCTAGTGCAAACCAACCACTGCGCTAGTGATAACTTATCCTATACTACTACCGTGCTATCCCTACACTACTACCATGCTATCCTAAAGTTTGTTGCACATTGCTATACTAAAATAATGCCCTTTCCAGTCTGCCTACTTTTTGCTTATGGTTCCTATGTGTATTCTGGTTGGCGAATCTTCTACTTGTACCGGTTGCATCTGTAGAACTGCAACATTTGTGCTCCCTCTGAGCTCTTGCGTGCACATTCGTGCATCCACTGTGTCCACCCGCACACATCGCGGACAGATTCGACAATTTTCTGGTCTCCTGCGTCTTGTGGTCATGGACAGTTTTTCTGGGTTTTTGCAAAACTGTAACAGATCCCGCGCCCCCCCGCTCTCTTCTCTTCTTCTTCTCTTTCTCTTCTCCTTCTCCTCTCCTCTCCTCTATTTTTATTAAAGAGTGGGATTTGAACCCAAGACCTCCCCCTTCACAAAAGGGAGACTTATCATGTCTGGTCCTCTGCACCTTACGGTAACAATGGGTGAGATCTCTTTCTTGATCTTCATGTCGATCTATAAAAAATGATTTTACAGTGCATTTCTCAAGGAGACGACGGGTGGGATGATACACCATGGATGATTTAAGGTGAAGAAGTAATGATACGCTGGGAGGAGTTTGATTTCAATTCTACTCATTGTGTAGTGATCGAGCTACTTGTTGCTTCAGAGGTACTTAAAAGGGTGTCCTTCTTTGAAGGGTGGGATGCTCCCCAAGATTGGCGGGAGATTTGGTGCATCTGCTTATTAATTCATGTGGATAAGCTCGTCTTGAATGGTTTATTCTCAATCTCACTACAAAGGTTTCTAGGGCTCGGCTATAGTTGGTAATGTTTCGACCAAGGAATCCATTTGTACCTAATCAACATTTTGTGCCTCATTTTGAGCTTCAATTTGTAATTCTTTTTGGTCTAAAGATAAACTATTAACAAAGGATTGCAAGTTTATTTGGTGCTGAATGTTTGGCTCCAGTATTGAATTCTTCCCACCCTCTCCTTCTACTATCTTGGACTATCGGGAAACTTGGGATGTCCAAATTTTAGTCTTGGGGTGATGACATCTTGGATCCTTCAATTTGATGGAGCTTACAAACCTTCGACCAAGGCTACTGGCGTGGGTATGAAGCTCACTTCACCGAGTGGTGAGGAGTATTGTTATAGCAAGTCTACACCTACAAGTGCTTGCAACCAAGCTCAGTACTCGGCACTCATTTTTGGGTTACAAAAGGCACAAGAACATCACATCAAGCAACTTGACATGCAAGGAGATTCTCAACTAGTGTATGAACAAGTTAGTGGAAGGTGGAAGGTGCAAAGCAAAGGCTTGGTTCCATGACATCAACAAGCACTGGAACTTTGCAACCAATTTGAAGAGGTAAAAATTCAGCATATCCCTCGAGCTCAAAGTCTAGTTGTTGATTTCTTGGCACGTGAAGCTTGTACTTCAATCACGCATGAAGCGAGTGGAAGCACCGCCCCAACAAAGCCGCAAGCCATGAATGAGGGTGATCATTTGTAAGGAATGACCATGGGAGTCCATTCTTAAATGAAGCAGTGGAATTGCTCATGGATTGCATGGGTATTGATCACCGCACTTCTAGCATCTATCATCCAGTGTCCATGGGACAAACGGAGTAGACCAACGGCCTCCTTTGTAAAACCATGGGGAAAATGGCCACGGGGAACAGGAGCGAGTGGGATCAGAAGGTCACTGAAGCCATGTGGGCTTACAACATCACCCATAAAACGTCTACAAGTCACACTCCTTTTGAGTTAGTATACGGTACTGAGGCAGTTTTACCACTAGAGATAGAGATTTCGGCCTTGAGATTGGCACAAGAATAGAGGATGACAGAAGATGAACATGTAGAGGCCAGATTGGTACACTTGAGAAGTTAGATGAAACCGGACGCATTGCACTACACCTAAGGGGGATGTTGTGCTATGATTTGATACTGTGGACCGGTCCATACAAAGTCATCAAGGAACGTAGCAATGGGCTTTGTGCATGATGGAACCAAGCATGGAAATGCTATGCATTCCCTACCTGGGGGGGGGGGGGGGAACTCTTATGGATAAATTTGTCTAAGGAAAAAAGGCATAAATATGTGTGTGTGTTTGTATGTGTGGCAATAGTATAATAAAAATATGGAGTGCATAGGGCCCAGGGTTGAGGTGGTAGGGCATGACCATGTGCCACCCTTCCACGTAAGAGGACCCATAAGGTATGTTGTACATAATCCATGGTAGTAATATTATAAAATGCTAAGGTGGCATGGCTCCTCCATGTGCCACCCCTCCACCTAGGCGGTCCCATGCCTGCATTTAGTGAGATATAGCCCAAAGTCCATGGGACAAGTAATATAAAATAGATGGATATGGATATTATATTGGGTTATTCCCTCCATGTAGGATAGGCCCATGTGGGGGAGGTATAGAAGGTCCAAAAATGCAAGTTAAATAATGTGGAAAGTAGGATGAGGTGGCAAGATTCCTTGTGCCAACCCTCCACTTGTCCTCCTAGATGTTTGAACATATTATAAAATTGGAAAGAGACCAAGGGAGTATCATAGACTTGGGATATGGGAGTTGATATATGTGGAAAAATATGGCCAAGCATTATCACACACAATTGAGAGTGCGTAACCACCTAGCCCACATGCGAGACCCTTCCACACACACCATGCATGTCGGAGGGTGCATTTATTGGGAGAGACCCTCTCTCTTGGCTATAAAAGGAGGGGGCTATTCCTTGATGAGACACACTCGTTCTTGTAAAGCCACCTAGCTATTACTTTGATTTCCCCCTTCCCTTCCTTTTAAATAAAGCATGGTCCTCTTTCCTTGATGTCTCCATCTCTACATTCCTCCTCCACCCATGTACATACTCCTCCTTTCCCTCTCCCTCTCCCCTTGTGCCATAGTCTCCCTCTTCTTTCCCTCCCCTCTTAATCCCTTTTTTCCCACCCATGTTAACGTGACTGCCATCACGTTCCCTATTCCTCTATGGCCCTCGAGCGTTGCCATACCTATCCTCTAGCCTCTTGTTCTGATTTTTTTTCTAGGTAATAACACACACATATAGATTTTATTTTGTGTGTGTGTGTGTGTGTGCACGTTGTTATGGATAAATTTGACCAAGGTAAAAGGCAGCACCTGATGGCATCTACCCTCAAAGGGATTTTTGAGCAATACGATAAGCAGATGTCTCAGATGTGACTTTTCTACAAGAGAAGGCCACCGATGCAACAAAAGTAGTGCAACTTGAAAAAAGTCTCAGGGAAGGTGCAGAAGCTAAGGTAGAGGAGGTACAAGTGAGGGCCTTGCAGGAACAAGAGCAAGCTAAGGCCATTACAAAATTGTTCGACACGGAAAGGCATATAAGAGAAGAAGCAGAGAAGCACATGAAGGAGATCCAAGATAGGCTCGAAGAAGTGAGAAATGATGGGGACATGGTGGACAAGGAGCTAGGAGAGATGCAAAAGGATCTTGAAGATCAAAGAGCCAAAAAGGAGGCTCTTTACAAATGGCTTTGCAACATGTAGAATGCATTGAACATTGAAAAAGACCAGATGATGGAGGGGATGAAATGGGAGAATGCAGAATCTAGAATGGTGATGCAGGAACTGGGAGAGAGCTTCAAGGCCAGGAAGGATGGGGCAGAGAGGAGCTGGGGTGGAGAAGACAAAGAGGTAGCTCCCTAGGCCAGGAAGGATGCAAAGAGCAGCGATGGTGTTGCAAGTTCCAGCCACCATTGTGGAGCAATTTGCAGCAACCACGGTGAGGGTTGTTTTTTCAAAACATTGTTGGAAAGTCCAAAGAGCAAGCTACAAGACCCTGCAAGAAGATCAGGATAGATGTTTACACGAGCTTTTTGTGGCTTTTGACAGTTATGAAAAGAAGTATGTCATCCTAAGAGATTTCCAATCTAGGGTGGAAGTCTTGGAAATGGCCCATGAAGATGTTTTTCAACAATTTACGCAGCTTCAATAGATGCTGAGGGATTCAGATGAAGCTATTGCATAGAGTGAGCAAAAAATGGAGGAGATGAAGAACATCCATAGCCTTAAGATGAGGGAGGAAGGAATCAAGAAGCAACTTCATCATGTACAAAGCAAGATTGTGGTATTGATGACTGCAATAGTTAAATCAGATGCCTATCCTCCTATGTGGTAGGGTCCAAAATGCATGGTCTACCATACCCCCATCATAGATGACTATTGTATCCGATGGCCTGCATGCTACCCCCCTGTGCACATTTTTTGCTTTGGAGTGTTTGTGCATACAAAATCACTATGTAGGGAATGCCATTTGCCATTGCCTAGGTCATGGATAGATCAAATGTGCCTCCGTGCTATAGCTATCTATAATGAAAAAGTAGATGATGTAGCTCAATTTGCCATTTGGGCAAAAGATCTCAAATAGAACAAGCTCAAATTGAAGAAGGCCAAGACTAAGCTTGACTGCGAGGAAAAGTAGCTTGAAGGGAGGAACCAGCCCCCTTCAGGAAAGGAGTAAAAAGGACCGAGCCTACAACCAAGAAGCTCAAATTAAGGAAAGAGGAGGCGGCATGGAGGGGCCGGGCCCCTGTAGGAAGGAACCAGCCCCATTCTGGAAAGGAGCAAGGAGGGCCGAGCCTACAATCAAGGAGCTCAATAAGGAGTCCATGAGATGTAATATGAAGTAAAGGAATCTTTGAGATTGTAATCTATGTAATCTGTCTGTAATCTATTGAATTGTTAATATTCTCTAGAGTTTACTTGGGCAATGTTTTCTCAGCTATATGACTAGATAATGTCCTTTGATCCATGCCAGTGTGGTGATAATGTGAGACGAAAGATTTCGGTTAGATCACTAATGTAAGACTGAAAGATTTCGATTAGTGAACTAATGTGAGACGAAAAGATTTTGATTAGACAAATAATCCGAGATGAAATATTTCCATTAGACAACTAACATGAAACTAAAGAATGAGAATTTCGGGCTCAATGAACTCTCTCCCTATTTAAGTGCAGTGTAGACACAACTAAGAGCCCATTACGAAGTCTAGTCCCAAAACTCTGTACACCAATCCACCTACAGCAAATATATGGCATACCCAAATAACTTTGGAATGCTATTGTTCTATCTAAAAACGAATTTGGATGGCATCCTCACAGAAACAGACCCGAAGAAGGAGGAAAATAGCTGCAAGGAGGACATGCTTTGGTGGTGGGTGTATTACTCAGAGTCGGCACAGATGGTGAATAGTATTAATTTTCCTGGCTATTGTTTTTCCTGCTCCTTTAAGGTACTTGTCAAGCTCATGATGTAGGTTTCTTTTGGCAAAACATGATAGAGGTGCAAAGATGTATAGAGTACAAAGACTAGAATGAAGAGGCCCCCAGCGAAAGGAGGAATTACTATGGGCATATAAGTCGGCAGAGTCCAACAAGCAGTGTGTAATCTAAGTGTGTCAAGAGGTCTACCATTGTGTAGTAGACTAGCCTCAAGAGCTAGGAGATGCTTGCCATAGAGAGGCTAATAAGATAGTTGGGAGTCTGGAATTTCCTTAAAAAAGCAAAATGTCGTTGTGTTAAATAATAAAAATCTTGCAGACATTTCTTGAACTTGTGGATACTCTTATGGTGCTCGTAATACATGATTTTGTATCGACCTACTTCCATGTTAGTACTTAAATGTTTTAAGTAGCCTGGTGGTTGAAATCTGATGGTTAACGATAACCATTCTAATGGGCACTAGTAGTGTGCAACAAATTTTAGGATAGCACAATAGTAGTGCAAGATAAGTTATCACCAGCACAGTGGTTGGTTGCACTAGGATATGAACAGCCACTAGCATGGTGGTTTGCTTCTATTATTACAAGATGAATGGACTTTCAGGATGTGTGGATTCGTTATGGAAAACTAGTGTGGTGGCTGTTGGGATATACTAAAAGCAAGCATGGGATGAATTCTGACGACGGTTAACAAAATGATGAACAGTTAAAAGAGCATTATTTTAGTATAGCACTGTGTAAAAAATTTTAGGATAGCATGGTAGTAGTGTAAGGATAGCACGATGGTAGTGCAAGATAAGTGCAGGATAAGTTATCGCTAGCATGGTGGTTGGTTTGCACTAGGATATTAGTAGCCACCAGCATGGTGGTTTGCTTCTATTATTACAAGATGAATGGATGTGCTGAATGATATAGTCATATTGTGTTGTTACTACAGGAAATTATTGGAGCCTGCAAAAGAAAATATGGACCCGAACCTTCTTCCTGTTAAACAAATGAAAGGATTGCTTTCTTGCGGTGTAGCAAAAGGTTTGATTGAGGAAAAAAAATACAAAACAGTCAAATGCAATGTTGTAGAGGACTTTGTATCCAATAATCAAGTTGATGGCACTATAATCCAAGAGGCTCTTGATGTTAGTGGAGTTAGTAGGAAGGGATATAGTTCGATTTTCCATGCGATATCCTCAACTTTGAAAGATCAAAGGATTAAACGAGTTTTACTGCCAAATCCAGCAACCGTGTGGAGGATAAGAGGTCATTTGAATGAAAGTATAGATGAATTTATTGGGCAATATATCCATATTGAAGAAATATTTCATGGTGTTAAAGGAACCACTGTGTATGATCCTTGGAACAATATATTTTTAGATCTGCAACAACTTCAAAAAAGAATGGTCGAGTTTTATGGAATAACATTTGAGGAGTGCAAAGGCATTTTGAAATTTGTTATCAAACTAGATGAGTGTGAGGTTGTAAAGGAAAAGAAAATGGAAAGAGTTACTATTACATTGATGAATGGAGCAATTGATACATTATTGACTGAAGCGAGTTCAAAGTATTTTAGTGTGCAATCAGAGAAACACATACGGTGGTTAGGCTCGTTCCAGGTATGATCATTTTTTGTTTTATACTTGATTTTGGTCATTGTTTTCAAATCTGTTATAGTAATACTTTTGTTTTCTATAATCTGGCAGGTGAAGACCGAAGACCATGAAACACTAGATTGGGTGTTTCACCACACGGAAATACCAAGAATAATCAAAAGACAAGTGCAAGGCGAGAATCTCCATGTTGCAGGAAAAGGTGATTTTTAAGTAGAGTGGCACATGGCCGGGGATCTTAAAACACTTAAGTGCATGTATAACATTAGTAAAGGAGGCAACTCAAAGTCTCCTTGTCTTTCAAGCAAAAAATCAGCTCAAGTAATGGATTCAAAATGGTGGAAGAGAGCACCTAATAGAGATAAAGTTGACCCTGACTTCAAGGCCATTCTGGACATTCCACTATGTAATGTTCACATCTGCACATTGCATGGTCTATGTCGAATTATTGAGAAATTGGTATTTTTATATATTGGATTTGCTTGGAAACTCCGTCCCGAAAAAAATAGAAAGGATGCTCTTCAAGCATTGGAAAAAGTGTTATCCGATATAGGTCTGCATGGAGGAGATGTTCAAATCACAAAGGATTTTAAAAAGTCTACCAATGGCAAGGAGGTACCAATCAAGCCCTCTATTGGTGGTGTTAAGGCAAGAAGATTCTTATCTCGACCCAAACACAGTAAGCAAGTAAGGCAAGATAGAACAGTTTCAAAGATTAATTATGGATTGTGGAAGCAAGTCCATAATGCTGTGAAAGATCATGAGGCAGATGGGGAAGTGCGAAATAGGAAGGCAGAGGTGTGGAGGTCTCTTGATCAACTCTTCATGTTTTGTGACAAAGTAACATGGACAAAGAGTGATTACAAGAACTTTGAGGAGGCAATTAAACATTTTGGGAAGTCAATGAAAGATGCGTGGACAGCCTTCAATATAACTCACTACATGGTAAGGTTATGCCTTTTTCTTTTACTTAAGTGTGATCCTCTTTTTTTTATTACTTACTATGCATTCTTATGTTTTACAGCATATCATATACAACCACCTTCCCTATTTTGTCAAAAAGTATGGATGCCCAGCTATTTGGTCTACCCAAGGCATGGAGAAGTCTCACTACATGGCACGTAATGCATTTTTTAGACACACACAACACTATGGAGGGAGTCAGAAGGCAAATAGTCTGAAGGAAGTCTTCCAATCATTTTACCGAGGCATACTACAGAGGCTGCATGCTAAAAGAAAAGTTGCTAGCTCCAAAATCAAGCTTGCTTTTCTTCTAGCCCAAAAGCAAAGACGAAGACAAGCTCTAGACAATTCAATTGCAGCAGAGAGACATAGACAATCGAGGGAATCAAAGATATTTAGAAACCATAAATGGACAAGTAAACATGAATAGGACTCATTTGTAACTTATTGGTGTTATGTCCACATGTTTTCAAACTCATTCAATAGAAATTTTTTTAGTGGAACAAGTGACTCTTGGTGTTATGCATGAAAAGTATTTCTTTTGTGAAACATATGATCTAAACTTAATACCATTTGTTCACAATTTCAATATATTGTTCGTTTAATATTTAACGACACCACTCTATGTAAATGTACAAATCATTTCATCATCAACTTATTAATCATTTATACAAGATCATACCAGATATCAAAGACTTTGTACAAATCAGTTCAAATTTAATATAATGTTTGTGCTATATTCGATGACTAAATCCTATTTCTCCCAGGGCCTGCCGATCAGAACTCTCTTTTTGATCTTGATTGGAGTCTTTTTCTTCTTTATTGGCTTGATGTCGACTGTCTGTTTATCCTTTTCTTCAGCTCTCTCCACCTGTTCCTCTTCTTGGACTGTGTGGCCTAATGCAATCATGGGTGGCTCTCGAAACCTTATGAGTTGGTGTTTTCCATAGCCCTCCAGATATTTGGGCTCCTTAACACCACATGCTAATGCATAAGAAGTGTAAGACAAAAGTAAGCGGCCCTAGAGGCCTGCTTATTCACATAATCTCCAAATATATCTATGGTAGAAAACCTCTCTATCAAAATGATCTTTTCCTTTTGCCATGAAAGAACATGTCCACCTAAAGACCTGGACAAACATTTTAAGAAGTAAACAATGGCTTCTCCATTGTTGCTCAACTGCCTATGGTAAATCAAGATCTTGGCACTGCCTAGATCATGAATATAATGAGCTAGGCCTGACATTTTGCGAAACCCAACCTGCCTGCTTCCACTTGATCTCTGGAGGAATGTGTCATCCTCAATTTGTAGCTACCACATATCAAAGGATTGGAGTGAGACAATACACAACCTACAAAAACAAAGTTAAGCAGAAGTCAAAGTATTTGATTTGAAGTACCTTCTCATTTTCATCAGCAACAAGCAGTTCATCTTTCCAAAGATTTATCCCTCTCCCCTCTTGTCCAGCCTCTTCTTTAGGCTTTTTTGTGTATAGTGCTGAGAGATTCATAGCTTCCTGTGTGAGCTGGAAGGCAGCTTCATCTGGCTCTTGGAACTTTTTAGCCTCTTTGAAACAAAATGAAAGGGCCTCTACAGGATCAAACATTGTTTCCAAAGCCAGTAGTGAATGGTCATCCTCTATGCCAACCTCCTTGTCAAGCCTTGAAGCCTGGGCAATAAGGGAAATGGCATAGTCCTCCCTCAAATTGAACATAAACTCTATATCATGGAGGAAAACATAATCCTTTCCACCAATCAACACACCTGGAAGCATGGGCACTGCATAGTTGCTGCTCTGAACATCAAAATCTTCAACTGGCTCTGCTCCCCTCAGAGTTTTTGTCCTCAGTTGAACAAGGTCAAGAGCAGCCACTTGCAGCCCCTCATCCTGAAGGTTGATATCTTCTTCTTGCTCTGCCATTTCTGTGACCAAAGAAACATCCTCCTTTTCCTCTGCTTCAGATGTGTCTTCTTCTTCTATTTCCTGCCCTTGTTCATCCAAAGACTCTTGACTGAAGACAATGTACATAAGAAATGCCATGCTCTCCTCCAACACTCTGCACTTTCTGGTGTGCAAAGTACAGTTGAATTTATATTGATCAGGCAGGCTGTCAAATCTTCTGTTCACATGGTACCTCAGCCTGTCATTGGAGACAATATGATTTATATGCACAAAAACCTTTTCTCCTTCCACAATTCTTCCTGCCTCTGTCAGTTCTTTGAAGGTATCCCAATAGTCTGAAAGAAAATCTTTGTGCTGCTCCAGTATAGAGCTCATTGTGAACTCCATGTTGAAAATATTGTGGTATATATGGAAGTTACTCTGAGCCTTGCATTTGTGAAGAAACTCAAATAGGAGCAAATCTGGAGAATTGTCCTCTTCTGGTTCCATTTGCTTTTTGATGGAAGAATCAGCACTCTGCTCCAGTCTCTTCTTTTTGCCTGTTCAAAAACTTATATACTATGAATTCTATATGCTGACATATGCAATCAGTGAATGCATTGTATATCACCAGATAATTCCTTCATGACATCTCATGACTCACCTAGTGATTGCTGTGGTCTAATAATAGCAGCAAAAAAGTCCAGCTTCCTCTTGAAAGGTGGGGCCTGGGAGCCAGCTGTTCCAAAGCAAAAACATTTCTCATCATCAAGGAAGATTTCCACAGGGCTAAAGATAGCAAATTAATGAGGTAGAAGTGAGAACCAAATCAGACACAGGAATTTGCAACAAAATGCGATATGGG
Organism: Dipteris shenzhenensis; assembly: GCF_047967505.1. Lineage (NCBI taxonomy): Eukaryota > Viridiplantae > Streptophyta > Polypodiopsida > Gleicheniales > Dipteridaceae > Dipteris > Dipteris shenzhenensis. The sequence continues at coordinate 37,794,088 of NC_141626.1, forward strand.
CTATTTAGAGATATAAAAACCACTCTCCTCGCATTTTGTTGCAAATTCTCAAGTTCTGTTCATGTGCATGTCAAATCAAGCACTTGGTTCATCTCAGTGATTCCTGGACACTATGATCTCATATGCAAGAGAAATAATGGAATGAGTGAAACTTTTCATGAGGAATGTGTCAACAACAGGAATTTGCAGCAAAATGCGATATGGGCTGTTTAGAGAATTATAAACCACTCTCCTCGCATTTTGTTGCAAATTTCTAGTTTCTATTCATATCCAACTCTAATCTAATTTCTGGGTGATTTACCACATTCTTGGACAGTATAATTTGAAAATGTAACAAGAAGGATGGAGTTGAGTGAAGACATTTGGACATCAAAAATCCAATGGATGGAAGAAATATATGTTAAAAAACATTGAAACCAATCTAGAATTCTGACCTTTTTTTTCCTTTTCCATGCTGATGGAGTTGCACTGGTAAATCTCCTGCTCTTTCTCTAGCTTGAACTTTGCACTCTAGGTAACCTGGAGATCTGGCAGTAGTAGTAGTCTTCAGGCAGTCTTTAGGCAGGTTGCAGTCTGGATGGAGTGTGCTGGGTAGGAAAGGATCAGAGAGAAGGAAATGGAAGATGCGAGAGTCGTGGTAGGGATGAAAGATTGGGAGGTAGGGGAGGGAAGAGTGGTTGTGGTATTGATTATGAAATCATGAATGGCACAAGTTCCAAGGCATAAAGTGTACTTTCACACGTGCCAAATTTCAAACTCCAAGAGATCTAGGTCCCATCCACACGTGTGAAAAATGACTACATTCCACACGTGTGGGATTTAGAGATGCTTTATTTCTATTTGCACTTATTTGTGGTATCCTGTTTTAGACCTCTTGCCCTCCAGTCTCTGCTCTCTTGCCTCCCTACCTCCATACTCTGTAACATTAGCATCCTGTCCAGCAGCACAGGTTCATCCTCAGCATAGGTTACTCATCAGCAGCACAGCACATCCACAAATAGATTCCAGGTCAGTAACAATGGGTTCTCCCCTTAGTCTCTGCAATCTTCTTGCCTACAATAGAAAAAATCCATTCTACATGGAAATGCATAGACTCAAGTCAAGACAGAGAAATCACTGTAGGAATGCAGATCTTCAAGTGTGATATTTGCATGTGAGAATAAAACTGTACTTATGGGTTCTCCCTTCAGTCTGTGCACACTTTTTGCCTTCCATAGACTCAATCCATCCTGTATGGTTATGCAAACACCTTCAAATGACTGAAGGCATATTCCAGCATGCTGCCTCATGAATTTGCAGCAAAATGCGAGGAGAAGGCCTTAGGAATTTCAAACAGCTGAAATCACGTTTTGTTGCAAATATTGAAATATTGCTTCATCAACCCCTGTCATTCTGGTTTTGTGACTTCCATAGCTATCCATAGCTGTAATCTTCTTGCATAAACTCCATTCATACTGTATTTAGTTGGAGAGACAGAGAAATCACTGTAGGAGTGCACCAGCATGTCATTTCAAAAATTTGCAGCAAAATGCGATGTGGACCTGTTTGAAATTCCAAACTGCTCATATCGCATTTTATTGCAAATTTCTCTATATGGCTTCATCCACCCCTGTGATTGCCTTTTCTTTGTTAGAACATGTTCTCCATGTCTGTGATCTCTTTCCAATCCTTTGTATGCAGTTTTTCAAAGTGATGGCAAGAACCAAGTCAACTGCAAGGAAAGTTGGCAAAGGGCCAGGGCTTGCAGCAACAGCAGCTGGGGCAGGTACCAAGAAATTTAGTGTGCCTCCAAAGGGAAGAGCTGCACATGGCAGGAAGGGTAAGCCAATGAGCTTGCTCAAGCAAAAGGCCAAAAGATTGAATCATGGTGCAGGTGTGCTTAGGGAGATCAGGAGGCAACAGAAAGCTATAGGCTTTGCAATACCCAAAGCACCCTTTCAAAGACTGGTGAGAGAAATTTGTGACAGTTGGAACCTTGGGTTCAGGTGGAATAGAACTGCAATTCTTTCCTTACAGGAAATGGCAGAGGATTACTTGGAGAAATATTTTGAAGATGCAATGCTTGTAGCAGCCCATGCTCACAGGGTGACTTTGATGGCCAAAGACTTCAACACTTTGTCCAGAGTGAGATGGAGGTATGACAAGCTTGTTCATCCTGTGGAATGGCAGGACATCAAAATGAGAGACATATTGCTAATTCCACCTACAAGGAAGTTGAAGGTTGATGAGGTAAAGGTTGTTGACGTAACACACTCAAAGAACACCAGAGGGAAGGTTGCTTATGAGGACTCACTGAAGCAGCAAATAAAAGAAACAAAATCTGTTATAGATGTGGAGACTGGAAAGAAGGAGCTACAAATACATAGAAGGTTGAAGGAGCTGGGCCCTGATGTAGTTGTTCATATTGAGGATGAAGTTTCAGTGAATGATTTTGACTTGACAAAACAATGCTTAGCAACATTGGCTCATAAGAATGAGTATTGCTCAGATACTATCATTCTTGCAATGCTCTAGTAAGTGTCTATAAATTTTACATTTTTTGCAAATCAATCCTCCTTGTACCTCCTTTATAACCTACCCTAATTATTTTCTGATCCTATGTAGCATGATGAGAAGCTGGCTTCACCCCTCTGTACAGCATACAGTCCATATTGTTGATCCTGCCATTTCTTCTAAATTAAGAGATGCAAAGGAGACTCCCATGAGTATTTCCAGCTGGTTCAAACATTGCAATTTTGAAGTAATTGATGTTTTGCTACTTCCATACCATAGCAGGTATGTGGGTGACTACTTCTTTTAAGATTCTTCTTTAAGATTGGGAACTCTTGTAGCCTTTGATTTTCTTATGCTTTTTTCCTTATGCAGTGACAACTAGAGTTTTGTTTCTATTGACATCCAGCAGAAGCAATGCTTTCTATTCAACTCTCTAAAAAACACACACAGAGAGCTGAAATTGTAAGTGCTGTGTGTGCTTTTTGAACTTAAAACTTCATTATTTTGATATCATACTAACTAAATTATACATATTGCAGTTGTATTAGAAGGCTTTTCGATGCGTTGGATCACTGTCCTCCAAATGTCTCTCTTTTGGATTCAATAGAGCCAATAAGTCTAGAGGTAAAAAGTCTATTAAATGCTATGTCTTTGAACTTATTGAATAATTTTGTTTTGTGCTGATGCTAACAGTTTCTAACATATCTTTCTAACTGTACAGACACCACAACAAAATGATTCAAGTAGCTATGGATGGAGAGTGCTGATCAATGCAAAATATATACTTTCAAGCTACTTTGAGAAGGAACAGCCAGACCTGGTAAGGAAAAATACTTTTCATTTAGCTTGAAGATAATTCATAATGATACAAAGTGTTCTAAATTATCCTCTGCCATTGCAGATGAAAGAGGATAGCTTCAGCTCCAACTATGTACATAATTTTAGAGCTCATACAATTTGGAGGTTTTTGAGCTATGCCTCCCCCAAACCTATTGTATCAGCTACTGTGGAGCTGGGTGAAAGCTCTAAAGTACAAGAAGGTGTCATACACCTTGATCCCACAGATGAAGCACCTAATGCTGAGGACCAGAAGCCACAGGAGCAATCACATAGTGCTGAAGAGGAGCAGACACAGGAGCAAAGACCTGCTGCTGATGTTGTTGAGGAGAAGGTGGAGAAGCAGCAAAGAGATGCTCCTGGGGCAGTGGAGGAGACAGGATGGAGCACAGACAGGATGGAGCAGTAGAGAAAAGATCCTCCAAAAAATGTAGAGCAGCCTCTGGATCAAGCTGTACATAAATAGAAAATGGATGTCAGAAATATGTTCTACATATTTAGCTAAACAGTTTTGTACAAAATCTTACTTGATTGAATACAAAACCTTTGTTTATGGAGTCTGTGTTATCTCAATTTTTAAATTTTCGATGTCTTTGCATTTTATTGAGCTCTCTCTTCTTTTGAGTAACTGCAAAAAAGCAATATGAATCAGAGTGGTAAATTAAACTAATAGCAATGCTTAATGAGACTAGGATAAATCAGATGGTGTACCTTTCTGTTGTTGTAGATAAATAAAAAGTCGTTTGAGATAGAACCTTCAGTCTCAAACAGAATGTCACTACGCAATTGAGCTAGGGAGCAACATTCTCTTAATGAGATATTGACTAGCACATCACCATTCTCAACAACATCAATATCAATAAGTTTATTTTCTGCACCAAAAGACTCTTCATCTTGATCCATTGGGACTAGCTTTGTGCCTAGCATTCGACTGCGCTTGTAATAAAAAGAGAAAATAAAATTTTGTGATGCAACCATGTACTTCAGTTGCATAGAAGGTTGGACAACCTCACAAAACACTGAACTACATGTCTTCTTATCCCAACCTTTATCCAAAAATTGTGGCATGCATGCCAAATTTGTTGCTTTAACTGTGAACATTGTTTTTGAAACCTTCACTGGAAAGGTATTAAAAAAGTCCACAAAAATTGTGAGAGGCATGCACAAAGAAATTTTTACTATCCTAGTGGCAATATTGGGCCTCAGAGCTTTCTGTACTTCTGTAAAAAGCTTCGCCCTATATGCCTCTATAACACTAGAATGTGGGTGAGGCCAATCCACTGAATTCCACGCCGGAAGGTCTTGTTTTATTAATACACCATGTGTGTTAGCTTTGTCCAGCAACTGATAAAAATGGTCAGTAAAAAATATACCCGATTGAGCTACTCTGCTACACATCGACTTGGTATTGTTGTTCTCCTATCGATCCATGCAAAACATCTATAAATCCTAGAATACAATCGATGTTTTGCCATGTCTCATACGATGAAGGATATAAATCTAAAATAAAACAACACAAGAATGTCAATAAGCTAAGAGAGAAAGCTTCATCTTAAAAATCCATACACCTCGTAAAGAAAAAAACCACAATAGAAAAATATACAATTAAGCCTGTGTTGCGGAAGATTTTTTGGATAGTCTCGCAAGACAAGTTCTTTATGCATGTACACGTGCTGAATCAAAACTTCTTTCACGGATATCTTCCCTTTGGTGATTTTAAAATCTCGTACTCTTCCCTTCCACGATGCCAAGAAAATGTTTTTTGTCTGGGGTCTTTTTCTTTTGCTAGGTTGCATGAGCACCCATGCTCCTTTCGAAACACTAAACCTTTCCCAAGTTCCTTCCGTTTTGACTGTATTTGAATTCTCTTGAAATAGAAGAAGCAGGTCGACGGGGTAAGGATGTTTGGTATAATTTTGCCATCGTAGCATTATCATCCACAGAGCATCTTCCACAAGAACGGCCATGGTTTTGGTTCACCATGGAGATTTTCTGAATCTGTAACAATAGCAAAGTAATGTAACTAAGATAACAATTTGAAGTTTCAAGAAAGAGAAAGTGGGCAGACAGACAGTTGACGAGAAACATCTTACTCTACACCAAACAGGATCAAGGGAGCAGTTTTGGAAAAGAAAGGCTGCTGCACAATGAGGCAATGGTGTAGAATGGTAGACCTTTCGCACGAAAGGCAGCACAACATTTGAAGGTTCAAAGGAAGGTGGAAGCGGGAAGGCCCTTGTCAGATAAAATGTCAGTTTAGATTCTATCTTCTTGTCCAAAGATCTTCTAAGAATAAAAAACCAATCTCAACATTAATGTAGCACGCTTGTACCTACATAAAGTATTGTTTCTTTTTTCTATTTTCTCTTATTTTCGTGAATTTTCAACGTTACGTTGGCCCTCTATTGATTGGTTGAGAGCTTATTTTTCCAAACAGTAAAAGGCCCCAAAATGAGCTCCCTTTTTTCCTAATGAACCCCCTTTAATAGAATGATGCTTGGGTTTCATTCTTGCTTGTGCAAAAATTGTACACTCTTTCACATGGATTAATTAACTAATTGAGTGAATGAGATAGCTAATTGAGATTATGTGGGTAACATGAACCATTTTTGTCCATAAGATAGCTCTAAGATAGTCATTATTTTACTCTCTTATGAGAAGGATGGTTGGTATGTAGAAGTCCATCTTGTTGGCCTCTTATTGTCTCTTAAGAGTCCAGAAGATGAATAGTATGCTACTTTCTTAACATGTAAAGGCTCATGGAAATGGTCCATGATCACATTTTTAGTAATAAGTAACTGAAGCAAGAATACTATCCTATAGGGAACCTTAGACTAGTGCCCTTTTTGTTCAGCATATATGTAAGTAGTTCCCCAATCAGTTTTTGAATCTCATGATCATGGTGTATTATGTGCACAATAATAACGTCCCAAGAGCTCATGATCACACAAATATTCATGATGACCTAGCTACAATTATCGAGATTATCATCCCATTAATAAAGGCCTATGTACTGATGATATAATTCATTTACCACTAGTAAAAGTATTAAGAGAATTTTCATATTGCAATTGTAAATAATCATGCATATGCCAAGAATAGATTCAAGATGCTAGTGCATTAGGGCTTTGTAGAAAGAGTTTAGAGGTGTGTATAGCATGTTTCTTGGGATTATGGGATCTTGTGCATGTTGTGCATTGGTGCTTTGACATTTACGAAAACGAGATGGGTTTGGAGATCTTGTGCATGTTGTGCATTAGTGCTTCGTGCATTTTACATTTTGGTTTGTTAGCCTCACTTATAGGATTACAAGTCATGGATATTAGGCTTGGATACATTGGGACATGATTCAAATGAGATATTTGAGGATGTTCCCTCTTCACCAGGGATTTGTGAGGGAATTAAAACAGGCATTTTAATTCAGCATAATAAAGCATTTTAGATTTTTTTTGACCTCCCCAGGAGCGATTTAAACTAGCATCGCCACGTTTTTTAACTGGGACCAGCTGTAGGCAGTTACCGTGTGGTAAAACCACCTATTGTATAGTACAAGAACAAATACATAGCACGGTGTTCACCTATACCATGTAGGGAATGTATACACCACACGGTCTATTTCATGTACGACATGGATTTGTGGTACATACCGAGTGGTCACTACAAGGCACAGGCCGTTTTTCGATGGAAATACTAATATTTTTTACAGTAAAAAGTTTTTTTTACGGTCCTGTTAGCATCAGGGACATGCACAAAACAGTCACATCCAAAAACTCTGAAATGTGCAGCTGAAGGTTTCTTACCAGAAAAGGCCTGCAGTGGAGTCATCCCATTCACAACCTTTGTGTAGCTACGATTCAGAATGTAAACTGTTATGTTACATGCTTCAGCCCAGAAAGTCTTTAGCAATCTTTCCCTTTCATCATATTTTAGCCCATTTCGTAGATAACGCGCATCTTGCATTCTACTACTCCATTTTGCTGTGATGTATGTGGCGATATGTTTCTGCCTCTTGATCCCGTGACTTTTGCAGCAACTTTCGAATTCACTTGATGTGAATTTGAAACCTCTGTCTGATCTCAACTTCTTCACCTTCCTCCCCATTTTTTTCTCGACCATTACGTGCCATTCTTTGAACTTACTAAAAGCCTCATCTTTAGTCTTCAAGAAGTATATCCATATCCTTCTACTATAGTCATCAATCAGCATCATGAAGTAGTAGGAACCACTAAAAGCTTCCGTATCCATCTTTCTGTAGAGGTCTGTGTGAATGAGCTCTAGAGGAGCCTTTGGCCTGTTGGCCTCTTTAGGAAAGGGATGCCGATGCTACTTGCCCATCATGCAAGCTTCACATACATCGAGCAAATCTGTAATTTCTGGTAGGTCTACAATCATTCCACTTTTATGCATCTCCTTTAAAGAACTAAGGTTTAGATGACCAAGCCTCTCATGCCACAGCTTAGTGTTCTTCACATCGGCTCGAGCACTAAAAGCTGAGAGTTTGTAGATGTTGTTGTGCTGTGTACCTTTACCAACGACCTTCCCTTGAAGATCCAGATTCTGTGTGCCATTCTTATCGAAGTGAACTTTGAGGTCCCGATCCATGATCGCAGAAATGGACAACAAGTTCCTCTTGATATCTGGCACATAAAGAACATCGAACAACTGTTTTACAACTCCATCTGACTTGAGAGCAATCGTACCTTTTCCTTTTACTAGACATTTTGCATCATTGCCGACTACTACTAGGATGTCATTCCCTACCGACTGTAGAGAGGTATACCAATCCTTTCGACTAGTCATGTGGTGTGATGCACCACTATCAATAATCCAAGGTTCATCCGTAGGTACATGAACTGCCTCCGTGCAAATCTCCTCAATTGCTACGAATAGCTCTACTAGTACTGCCTGCGTGCTATTGCTGGACTCTTTCTTTACTCCGTTCTTCTCATTTGCAATCTTCTTCCAGCACTCATTCTGCTTGTGCCCTACCTTGTTGCAATAGAAGCACTTGATCTTCTTCTTTCTCTTTTTATCATCAGAAGAAGATGGGTTACTAGAGTCCTTACCCTTACCTTTCTTTGATCCAGCATAGAAAGCCGAATCTTCTCCAGTCCTCATTGTTTGATGCATCTCCTCCTCCAAAAGCATTGCACTGAAATCCTCAAAGTTGAGGGGCGGATTTCTATTCTATGTATTCAGCATCGTAACAAGACCATCGTACTTTGGTGGGAGAATCCGTATGCACCTTCGTGCTAGATTCTCGCTGGTGATGGTGATGCCAATTGCAGTCATCTAATCGCACAGATCCTTCACCCTGGTGATGAACTTCTTTGCCACTTTAGACTCAGACAGTTTCTCGTTCGCGAGTTGAGTCTCTAGATTCTGAATCCGCGTCTGATTCGTGGTCTCATACTAATTTTTCAAGACCATCCATGCCTCCTCTGCTGTGGTGACATGTTGAATTAACGCCATGATGGAATCACTTACACTGCAGACAATAGAACACAGTGCATCTGCATTTCTTCTTGTCCACACGAGAATCTTATCCCCAGTTGGTACTATCTGTTGTCCTGCATTGGCTGGATCCGGTCTCGCAACCGGCTTCACGTCCACCCCAGTAGCAGTATCCCAAAGCTCGTATGTGCTTAGGATGGTCTTCATCTTGAACTTCCAGAGTGGATAGTTAGTGCCGTCCAACTTTTTGCTTTCGCTGAACGGTGGGATTCGCAGTCTTGCGGGCTGGGCCATCTCTCACAATCTACTCGCAAACAGAAACACACTACCAAATCTTCTTGCTAGAGTCCAGGCTCTGATACCATGTAAGAAAACAATACAACGTTTGTGCTCAACAGATAACACGATCTCGTATGCAAGAGAGAAAAACAAATAGTATGGAGAATCAAAAATTTGATTACTATAGAACTAATACAATAGATGGCGCTGCCTCCCAGCCGTGCACTCCTGTGAAAGAAGCTTCGATGGCATGCTGGAAACAATAGAGGACAGAGGCTGGATGCTAAGGAATCAAGGTTGCTATGGCCAGTGATGAAATGGGCTTCACGGGCTTGCTCTTATATAGCCACCATTCGTAGTCAGTTAGACCCAATTGGGTGACCGACCCAGCCCGCGCAAAACGGCCGACTGGGGGTCAATCCCAAAATAGGCCACCGACCACATGATAGAACCGATGCGCAAAATAGAGCAACTAACCTATGGTATCCGTTTAGCCCAAAGCCATCTGAGATCATCTGGGGCTCCAAATGAGCCCCACAACCCGAGAGTGGGCTACCCCGAGAAATGCTCCATCTATCCTCAGTGCGGTCAGTCATGGGATGCCTTCCCACACTTGCATGTAGCCTAGTTGGTGATGTGCCAACTCTATCTGAAGTCGTCCAGCCATTTGGCCACACATGGCCCCCATCTGGTGTCCAAACCAGGACCTACCGGATAACCGAGCTACTCAAATGCCTTCTCCTCATATGGGGGGCTTACAAGTAGAGTTAGCTAGTTCCCGCGTAGTTACATGAGAGTGGAGCATTGATATCTAACAATAACAACCTGTTGAAAGTCTAGCCAATTGTGTAGCTCGCAATTGCCAGCTTGTATCAACCCACAAATTACACACTAGCTGAGATCATTACATACTATACTATTTTGCTTGTAAGAAGAAATTTATGGCATTGTATACTGTACATTTATGTGCAAAGATAAATACTATCTTATCTTAAAACAATTAGTTGATCTTATATAGGTATGAAATGTATGTCTAAACTTACGTTAGATATGTCTAACCTGGGTAGCATCCTTCACTTCATAGATTCAAACAAAGGGTCTTGATAAGTGCACATGTAGGTATTGCTAGCTATTGCACTAGTGTGTTTGAAATACCGACATTCGCATACAAAGCATGATGATGCAAATGATCATAGTGCAAACAGATGCTTACTTGAGAAAAAGCGGGACATGGGAAAAGGCAACTTGCCATCTCACACCTATTTCTACAAGCAGACTACCACTTCTATAAACATCCCTTCATGTCAGAAGGAGGCAAGACAATTGGGATGGTTGCTCTCTCTTGAGGTGTAGCAAATGTACATTTGTTTTCAATGACATATTAGTGACATTGTCTTAAGTTGCTGAAAACATATTAATGAATTGAGATGGTTTTTCTCTTTTACATGTACCGCAACCATGGCCAATAGATAAGATAGGGTAGGCCAACGTCAACCACCAAACGAGACTCAAGGAAGAGGCCAAAGTGTTGCAAAACCGTAGGATTTGTTACAATGTTAGGGCGAAGTGCAACTTCTGCAACCAAGTCTTTACAGGATCGGCCATGAGGATAAGAAAACATTTGATTGGCGAGTGAAGATAAACTAATAAAGAGATGTGAAGGATCAAGTGTCGAATCCGTCACTAGCATCTTGCAAGGCATTAACAATGTAGAAAGTTGAATCACCTGTGTATAAGCTGAAGATGTAAATGAGTGAACATTTACTATGTGGAACTATTATAATGGAATTTGACATTGATTTAGACCATGGATGTTCTTAATCTATCAATTGCTGGTTCCTTGCATATTTATTTGAGTCCAGATGTTTTAGATTGCTTGTAGCATGAACGAATGCATTTAAATCCTTTGAATAATTGTGTCGAATGGTTATGATTGAAGAGTAGAAGGGGAGAGAGAGAGACCCATAGGCCGCCACGTGCATGTAAGCAATGCTAGCTCTACTACACTAGCATGTGTGAAGTACCAACTTTCGCGTATAGAGCATGATGTCACAAAAGATCATAGTGCAAATAGATGCTTATTTGAGAAAGAGCGAGATGTGGGAAAAGGCAATTTGCCATCGCCTAGGTCCCTAGGTAGATTACCATGTCTATACCCATCCAATTATGTCAACAAGGGGCAAGGCAATTAGATGGTTGCTCCATCTCAAGGTCTAGCACATTGAATGAATGTTGGCAGAATAAGAATGAGTGAAATGATAAATCTCCATGCCACACATATTCAGGAAATAAATTTGTTCAAGATTGGAGAAATGTTTTTATACATGGCAATTGACAATTGTGCACATTATTGATCTATTAGTATGTGCATAAAGAGTATGTGAGCATGGCTCTAGAAAAACGAGGCCGAAAACTTGCAATGTCGCCCTTCACGGAGTTGTCACTGATAGCGTTTGTAGCATCTATGAGAAAGTTGGCAATTTGTCGAAATAGCCATCCAACGGCAAAGAAATCTGACTCCACTGCCCATGCGCCCTTGGGATTTGCACGTGTAGTTGTACTGGCATATAATTCCGGTGCTAACCATGGAAATGCCCTATGAGGAGCAAAAGCCGGGTCTTGTGAATATCGACTTTTGGTCCAGTGGAGGGTCCTTCCCCAATCAATAATCCCAACTCGGACAGACATGTCATCTGTTGTGAAGTCCAGCATGTACTTGATTTCTTGCAGATCGGTGTGTGCATATCTTTGTTCGTGAACTGCTTTCAAATAATTGGCAATAGCAGCAACAATGAATAATCCATGATGACAATAGTCTTGCTCACAACCTGGTGAGGGGAGATTTCCAATGAAAGCGAGTTTCTTCTCTGGGATGCGTGGTCTAAACCCATCATGCATATGTTCCACATCATTGTGGGAGACACATTATCATATCATGCACACTTCCACCATTAAAAAACGGAGTGATGACCCAGAGCTCTTGGGTGTGTGAGTACCCCAATGCTGGACAAACAGCTCTATGCACAATTGTTATTGCTAGCTCATTCTTTAGTGCCAGATGAGCATGGGCATCGTCTCTATTGTTCCTCTTGCTAGCATACCACAATGTTGGCCTAAGACTCGGGACACCCACAATCTATATCCTGAATACCTTCCCTTCTCCTCCCTTGCCCACTGGTTTGTGCAAGGTTAACGCTTGCAATGGAAAGTGTACTATGTGGGAGCACATGTCAGAAAATAGAGTGCATAGTTCTATCTGTGCTCTCCCTTCAGCTTGGCCTGTGTTGGCATTTGCTTCTAGACCACTAGCCATCTTGGTCATATGGACTAGGGCACTGGCTATTGCCTTTTTGATGGACCCTTTCTCCTTCTGGTTTTTTCTAAATTTAGATATCTACGATGCCTTCCATTCAATCGTCCAGAGTGCAAGCTTCACCTGTCCATTGACAGGCAAGGCTACATTGCTCACCTTCTTGTATAATTCCCATTGTCCTACTGGATCTCTAAACACTCAAGCGATAAATTGATCAAGTATCACTTTAACCTCCGACCGTGTCATTTTGACCATGACTGGGCCAGCTCATGTAAATAAGGTCAAGTATTCAGGATATCATTTGATCGCGTAGAAATTTTGAGCTTGCATGGGCTTGGATTTCTTCCTCACTCAATCCTATCAGATGCTCGATCGTTGTCTTATGGGAAAGCATCTAAATCTCTCAAAGATGGATGTATAGACAGTGTAGTGATCTACTGCATGCAACAATTGTTTTGTAAGCGCTCAAACTTCAAAATAAAGGACATCCAAGCCCATGCAAAATTGCAATGCTGGTGTAAACTAAATTTCACTCAAAAGTAACATGCAACATGCAACATCGTTAATGTTCTAAATAACTTCCGATCCTTAGAAATAAACTACTAACTTTTCAAGGTAATGGTATATTATGTCAAGTGATTCGTGATCTCGCAACATAATCCACTACTATAGCAATCACTATGCGATCTTCTACTATTATAGAGTGAATTTCATAAAGTCACTATCAAGTGTCAATCTATCAGCTAGTGGAGGCAAGAACAAAAAACATATAACATCATCACATAAGCAAGATGATCTAGATCAACTTTGTCAATCACACATCTGGTTGGGAAGAGTTGTATCGGGAGGAACCGGCCGCAAAAGTGGTCCATCATCCGGATAAAACTCGGCTCTACTGACACCTATGTACATAAATAGATATGATATATAAGAAGATCGAAGCGGGGGGAACCGACTGTTAGATGCGAGCCATCACCCAGCTTTGATCTTTACTATTACACACATCAGTCGAGGTGAGGCAAATCCAATTAGCCAAAGCGGATCATCTCCTGGCCTAAGAGAGACATAAACAAACATCTCTCCCCCTCTCTCTTTTACTCTCCCTCTCTCTATTTCTCCCTTTTACTCTCCCTCTCCTCTCTCTGTCTCTCTCTTTCAATCCCTCTCTTTCCCTCTCTCAAACAGCCTATTAATAGTTAGCCAAGCGAGGTGAATCCGACTAGCCGAGGCGAGTCATCACCTGGCCCGATTGACTGACTCTAAAAGCTCTAGAATCTCACCAAAAGGCTTGGGAGACAACTGCAGCAAAAAGCGACAAGTTTGGCAAGGCGGTAGTGGCGGGAGCAGGGTCACTTTATAGGATTTCTGACAAACACTAAGCGGTACCGTCTGACACCGCACGATATGTCAATGTACAAGATTTCTTATCCTTCCCAATCAGACGATCTAGGGTGTCACATGTACCGATTGGACATGTACTGTGTGGTACAAGCAGGTTACCGACAGTGTCTCATGGTGCCCTAAAAAAATCGGATGGTGTAGATGAGGGACCGTGTGGGGTAAATGATACCGCTTGGTATGGTTAGATACCATGTGGTATTCACATTATGGTATCGTGCAGTAAGAGTGTACACCACGTGGTATTCTTTTGATCGCATGATATTCTTCCGGTCGACAACCGGTGTAAAGAACCACATTTTTTTGCATTTAGGGCGTTAGGCCGCGATCTTTAATCGAAAAGTACGTATTTTTATTTTTAAAAATGTACTTTTTAAATCCCTACTTTTCACACAACTCTATTGTGCTCAAGTCTTGCATACAAAAGTAGTATTTAGCGTGTAGTATAGCTATAGACACCGATGGATGAATAAATCACAAAACCTTAATTTATATGTCAAAGAATAAGGGAAAAAACCAATTAAGCCACTTGGGCCTAAGTGAGATTTTGTGAAATGGGCATATGAAGATTATGTTAGAAAAGATCGGCTTGTAAAAAACTAGTGATTTGAGGTGCTCCATACATAAGACCTTGGTCATTTTTATTTTTGTGGACCCAAGACCTCAATTGTATTTTTGAAAACATCAAATTACTAAGTGTCTAGGATTGGGTGCAAAAGATATTCTAAATCAATTGTGTAAAAAATGCACTAACCATTCAAGGTTAATCAAGAATATGTGCTCGATGTTGTACAACATGCATCAAGCGTATCGTTTGTTGAGTTTGTATCATATGGGAGAGAAGAGTATGAAGGTCTCCATCAAACATACTAGAGAGATAGGGAAGCCAATCCGGAGGGAGCTACCATCTCCTCCACTATTCCATTACTACCAGAATGAATTATGAAACTAGTGCAAGATAGTATCTAACTACACCAACTAGCCATGGTTAGGTTGGTGACGTACCATGCAGATTCATTATTCACTATACCAAATACAACACAACCACCCAAACACACAAGTTGAGCTTGATTCTCAACACTCCCCCTCAAACTCAAGTAGGACACGACACTCCAAGTAGTGGGCAAGTAGCTCTCTGGAATGAGCAAACTTCTCTTTACCCAATGACTTGGTAAAGATATATGGTACCTGGCCTTCTATTAGCTGATCGACATGTCTCTACCAAGGAGATTCCTCTTAATTGTGTAGCATCCCCAAGTCCCTCTACACATGTTGTTGGTACCCCCCTCCCTCTACTCAGCACTTCTTTAGAGCCTTCTGGCCAAGGAAAAGAATTCCTCTCCTTGCTACTCATGAACCTGGTCACATGGATCTCGACTCTACAAGAATTGTTACTGAGAGGCTTAATTCTCCTCAAGTCCCTCTCATTGCTGCGCAGCGAGAAGGAACAGCACATAGATGTAAAAATCACCTCAGTTGTGATAGCTACTCTCTTGGTGAATCTTTAATAAGATTGATGTGATATAAACCGATTATATAATTAATATACAAATTGTTTTCTATGCAAAAAAATAAATAAATAATAAAGCATGTAGAGGTGGGGATCGAGCTAATTGTTAAGGTTGACCTACAGACTTGGAAGGCACACCCCATGACCGGCAATCTATTTGCAGTCGAGTCAATATGACTCAGAGGATCAACCCTGTGAATGTGTTCCAAGCTTGCAATGAAAAAGATAAAGGTGAGGACCGGGATGAGCACTAGTACGCTTCGCTATCAGAGCCTAGGTTCTCCCAAAATTGGATGCATTTTTTGGAAACTACAGACATGGTAAAAAAGACAAAAACCAAGACGACAGTCATGACCTAAGGGGCCAGGCATGGTAGTACCCCTTAATATGATAAATGTATTGCAAGACCCCACAGAAGATCAAGGGGTAAGGAAAGTCAAAACAGACCTTCATTGGCAGAGGTATGTGGATGCCGACACACCATGAGTTCTCATCAAACTAAGAGCTCGATTGAATAGACTACATGTCCCCCTAGGTTCCTTTAAATTAGAGGATGCTCCTCCCTCAGAGATGCCTACTATAGAGGATAAACCACCCCGAAAAACCAAGGCCTCAAAGGCCAAGTGCCCTAGGGCACCCTGCAAGGGCAAGCAAATTGTTCCAGAAGCCGTAGAGGATGATGGGGATGAGGAAGAGACCGACTTGCATCACGTCCCCAAATAGTTTAAAGCATACATGGTACAAGACCATAGGATACTACTAGAATAGGCTAAGATATCTACTGAGCAAAAAGACCAAAATGGGTATGACGGTCTCACAAAGGTCAAGGACATGAACCTGGCTGTTCTAGGAGAGGACCCTAAGCCAGTTATTTAGCTGATAACCTAACTTTCAAGCAAGAACATGAGTTACTTGACTTGTTGCATGAATTTCAAGATTTTTTTGCCTAGAAGTACACAGACATGAAGGGCATGTCACTGAAAGTAGTGTAACATACCATCCCTATGATGGATGACATTAGATCAGTATGGCTACGACCCTATCCCACGAACCCAAAGTATGTGATGATCATCTGAGAGGAAATATAAAAGTATATTGATGCAGGGTTCATTTATGGTCGCGATACTACAAGACACAGGCCTCTTTCCGATGTTGTCTTCCAACATTTCGTGGGCACAAGCACGATGATCATTGATACGGTTGGCGGGCGGGGAAGGTGTCAGTGTAGATGTGAAAATAGGAGTCGGTATATATGTTGGTACATACCAACTCCTATATAGACATATATACCGACTACTACCAACCCTTGCACCGACACTTTCACTGACTTCTAGGTACAATTTTCCATACCAATGTTTTTACAAAACGTCATTTCCAAGGGTCCCAAAATAAATTTTGGACCATAAGTTTCTTCATTTGAAAGCTAAAAAATAAAAGAGTATGTACACCAAATTTGAGATCAAAACACTCATATATTGATAGTGAACTTAACACACAAATTAATGTATAAAATGTCACTATAAAAATGTGAGTGCCAAATTACACATAGAAAGTCTTCTAGTGTGGAGGGTCACTTGAAAAAAATCCCCACAGTAGCAAAAGCAATGGTTTTAGGCTCATCAATTGGTATACCACACTCCCTGTTTTGTTTGGCTTTTATGTATTGCATATCTACTTTGTGACTGGTTACCCACTGCTTTCTATTTTTCTATTTCCGTAATGCTTTACATGTGCTTTTCAATGGTTTGTCAATGCTTTACCAATGCTTTGTGACTGCTTTCTCTTTTAAAACTACTTTCCTGTAAACATTCATTGCTTTCATATTGCTTTGGCACTGCTTTGTGACTTCTTTGTGACTGCTTGCTTTTGTGAGTGCTTTTGCAGTGCTTTAGCATTGCTTGTGAGTGGTTTGGTAGTGCGTTGGCACTACTTTCTAATTGGTTGGTCACTGCTTTGCATTCGTAGAATCATGGATGATTTTTTCAAGTTAGTTTCGTTAAGAAGCTAAACTTTTATATTGGTGTCGACAGTTTGTATGCCCTAATAAAATAAATGTTTGAAACATTCGCCAGGATTTGAAACTTTTATGCAAAAAAATTTAAAGTTTCACCAAGGTTTACATCTATTCCTTCAAAATTCAAAAGAATATATAGAAAAAAGTACTACATTCCACCAATATTGTGAAACTAAAAAAATGAGGTTAAAAACTTTCGCCAAGATTTTATATTAATATATAAGCACAGCTTCGATAAAAACATCCCTGTTTAGACTGCTTTAAATGGAATATGCAAAGTACTCTACATGTGTTTCGTGGGTCTCATTGCTTTAGCACTGCTTTGTATGTGTGCTTGTCAATTCTTAGTAGTGCCTTGTGACAGCTTTACCACTACTTTCTCTTTTAAAACTGCTTTTCATGTATAAACACTCATTGTTTTCAATATGCTTTGGCACTGCTTTGTGACTACTTGATTTTGTGAGTGCTTTTGCACTACTTGTGAGTGGTTTGGTAGTGCTTTGACACTGCTTTCTGACTGCTTGGTCATTGCTTTGCATTTTTAGACTACTTTACATGGAATATGCAAAGTACTCTACATGTGCTTTATGGGTCTCAATGCTTTAGCACTACTTTGTATCTGTGCTTGTCAATGCTTAGCGGTACTTTGTGACTTCTTTTCCGCCCGCTGCTTTCTCTTTTAAAATTTTTTTCCATGTAAAGTCATTGCTTTCAGTATGCTTTGGCACTGCTTTGTGTGACTGCTTGCTTTTGTGAGTGCTTTGCAGTGCTTTTGCACTACTTGTGACTAGTTTGATAGTGCTTTGGCACTACTTTCTAACTGCTCGGTCACTGCTTTGCATTTTTAGACTGCTTTACATGGCATATGCAAATTACTCTACATGTGCTTTGTGGGTCTCACTGCTTTGTATGTGTGCTTGTGAATGCTTAGTTGTGCTTTGTGACTGCTTTACCCCTACTTTCTCCTTTAAAATTGCTTTCCATGTAAACAATCATTGCTTTCAGTATGCTTTGGCATTGCTTTGTGACTAATTGCTTTTATGAGTGCTTTTGCAATGCTTGTGAGTGGTATGGTAGTGCTTTGGCACCACTTTTTGAATGCTTGGTTACTACTTTGCATTTTTAGACTACTTTACATGGAATATGCAAAGTACTCTACATGTGCTTTGTGGGTCTCACTGCTTTAACACTACTTTGTATGTGTGCTTGTCAATGCTTAGCAGTGCTTTGTGACTGCTTTACCACTTCTTTCTCTTTTAAAATTGTTTTCCATGTAAACAGTCATTGCTTTCAGTATGCTTTGGCACTGCTTTGTGACTGCTTCCTTTTGTGAGTGCTTTTGCTTTTGCATTGCTTGTGAGCGGTTTAGGAGTGCTTTGGCATTGATTTCTGACTGCTTGGTCATTGCTTTGCATTTTTAAACTACTTTACATGGAATATGCAAAGTACTCTACATGTGCTTTGTGGATCTCAATTCTTTAGCACTACTTTGTATGTGTGCTTGTTAATGCTTAGCAATGCTTTGTGACTGCTTTACCATCACATACAAAGTAGTGCTAAAGTAGTGAGGCTCACAAAGTACTCTACATGTGCTTTGTGGGTCTCACTACTTTATGTGTGTGCTTGTCAAAGCTTAGCTGTGCTTTGTGACTGCTTTACCACTGCTTTCTCTTTTAAAACTACTTTCCATGTAAACTGCTTTGCCACTGCTTTCTCTTTTAAAATTGCTTTGTTTGTTTTATGTTAGGTACAACTCACACTCTTGCCATCCACTCTATGTTACTACAAGCACATAGAACTACTATGGCTTTCAAGCTTGCTCTTTTCCAATCTACCTCACACATATCCACATCGACTAAGAACTTAAAGAGAGACACTCTCAATCACGAGTTCATCACTCTTAGCTCTCTCTCTCTCTCTCCCCCCAAAATAATGGAGTAGAGGATATTCTACAATATTCACAGGTTGTATTCACAATTGCAAAGAGAAAGTGTTAATGGATGTTCATTTGTACTCCATTAACTAGTGTATTGATAAAATGTTTGTAGAAAATACAATGCTGTGAGGTGAAAAAGAAGCAAACGAGATGGGGCAGAACCTGGTCGGCCTGATTGGGTCGGCTAGATTCAAGCTGTTGGTCAGTTATTGGGTCAAGGCGTGCCCTATAAAAGGAGGGCCTCTACCCTCATTCAATATCACTTGCAGCAGCAGCATTTGGGGAGCAGACAGCAGTAGCAGCACCTAGCCCACCCTTGGACCTAGAGACAGGAGGAGAAGGAGGCTAACATAGGGTTGCAAACTGAGCTCAAGGTGCCACCTAGGCTGGCTTTTGGATAGCAAGGCAGAAGGGATCTAGACAAAGTTTACATTTGCTCGAGGTGGAGTACGCGGGCTGAGAGATGTGGAACTGCAAGGCTTGTAGTAGGAGAACCTTTTGGTATTTATCATGTCCTACTTTGTAAACGGACGGAAATATAAAGTGTTGCTTCTACACTTGTCTCTGAGCATTGTCTATATACTGGCTTGCACATCTATGCACATAAGTTAAGAAGTTTGGGATTCCACACCCCACATCACACTGTGTGAGCTCCTGGGCATTACTATCAGTCTTCCGTTGTGCGTACCCTTTGTTGGGTCTTTTCTAACATCGTATCAAAGCCCAAGTAGGAGGCTCACACATGTGGGAGCCTGAAGGTAGGGAACTTGCTGAAGGACGACCCTTATTCAGATGCTCTTGGGAATCGACTTCCACGACTAGAGGATTGTGCCCTTGCGAGAAGGAGGGTGACTCTGGTTCAGTCAAGTGCGTTAAGAGTTCTGGTCTATTGAAAATTGAGTTTGGTTGACGTTGATGTGTGGTATAAATAGCAGAGATGTTGACCTCTACATCCTCTTCAGCCCTGCTCTCCCTTCCTCCTCTCCTAGTTTTCTCTCATTCACCATCCCTAACTTCGGAGAGTCTAGGAAACTAGATGGGACCAACTACCCGATCTGGAAGGTGAAAATCCAGAGCCATTTAGTGGCTCGGAAGTTGTGGAAGTTGACCACGGGAGTGGAGGCAAAGCTAGAGGACATGGTGAACAGGCAAGGGGAGATAGTCATGGCAGTAGACAGAGAGGAGCTCAAAGCTTGGGAAGACAGAGATCCCCATGCCGTGGCATTAATCATAGGGACTATGACGGACTCTGTTCTCCCACATATCCAAATGGCCGAGACTTCAGTAGAGGCGTGGGTCACTCTGAAGGATCTGTACGAGACGGACAACACCTCCTAGATTTTGTTTCTTCAGCATCAACTCTACAATCTTGATATGGAAGGAGATATAGTACATATCCACTTAACGAAGGTCAAGGTGGTGAGGGATCAGCTGGCAGCAGTTGGTCAGAAGACAGACTCATGCCATTTGGCCTCGATGGTACAGAGGAGACTACCTCAGAGTTTCAAGAGCTTTGTTATGACTGTGACAGCAGGATAGAGGACCAAACCTCTGACGTTTGAGGAGTTGGGTCCATTACTGCTACATGAGGAAACTCAGGAGAAGCTTTACAACAACGACAAAGACGACAAGGCAATGCTGGGTGGTGAAGAATTACGCTGGCAAATGAAAGGGCAAGCCTAACAGTGGCATGTCCAAGAAAGATGATCTAACAACAAGGAGACTTCAAAGAGGAAGCAGAAGAAGAAGTGCTTCTACTGTGATATGCCACGACATTTTGCAAAGGACTGCAGAAAGAAAAAGGTGGATCAGAAAAACAAAAAGGAGTCCCTGACTCAAATTCAGAGGGAGAGGCCAAAGCAAATGTGGTAATCAAAGAGTTGTTCTTAGTGACATCACCGAGTGTTCCTAAGGTCAAATATGTTAACCAAGAAATCACAGTGAGGATGTCTAACATAGAGATATGGGTCGATGAGGAGTCAAATGCCTTTGTGAAGGTGACGGACAGCATGGAGCGCTTGGTACCTTCCAGGTGCGTGGCTGTTGACACTAACACGAGGGTGGATTCCATGGAAGGTCCTGGGGTCTCATGGTCAGATGGATGTTGTACTTCAAAAGAGGATAGTATAAGATTACACAGGCTCTTGGTGGGTGCCTCATTGAGGTACAGGGTTTACTTTCAGAGCAAACACACAGGCAGTACAACAGTCTGGTATGTACTTGACATTTTGCATTTGAGCCTTATAGCATGCTGTGGAGAGACTTTACTCTTAATTTTTCTCAGGAGATACGAGATTGGAAGGATGCAGGGGAAAAAGAAGCAAAGGAAAGACTTTGTTGGCAAGGAGATGTATTGCAACAAACTTATATGATTAATGAAGACTCACCTCAAAATATTCATTAAGCACAATTACACTTGCAAGTGGCAGGCTGAACAATTCAAAGAGTGTCTGCTGAGGTTTTCCGAAGATGTTTTGGTTTTAGTGGTGGTTTTTGCAGAGAACTATTCTTTCAAGGAGTAAAACGAGATTCAGTCCATGCATTTGCACTCTAGCCAGGTTACAATTTTTGTCCACATAACATATGTTTGTATTGGATCTAAGGTGAAGAATACATTGCATTTTTTCATTTCAGATGACAAGGTACACGACACTCTCTTTGTCCAACATTGCTTTATGCTACATCATAGGTGGTTGTCAGATCAAGGATTGGAACTGAGTAGGCATTGGGTTTGGTCGGATGGAGCAGCCTCTCAATTCAAGGCTAGAAGACCTTTCTATTTTGTTTCTAGATTTTAACAACTGGCAGGTTTGAAGATGACATGGAATTTCTTTGGATCTGGACATGGAAAGGGCGAGTACGATGGGGCTGGGGTTGTTGTGAAGAGAACATTGACACATGAACAACTAAAGACAAATAGATCCACCTTAAAACATGCAAGAGATGTCTTGTATTTTTTGAGGACCAACTTGTCTCATGGGGCTCAAGCCAGCTATGCATCTAAGGAGAGGAATGTAGCACGAGTGTTTTGGGAGGTTAAGGAGATATTGAAAAATCTAAACAGTGGGGCTGTCAACCTGTGCCACAAACAATCCATGCATTGTATACAAGGAGCTACGCGAGGGGTTGTTAGTCAAATAGCTATGAAAAGGTTGTCATGCTACTGCAATGCTTGTATTCAAGAGTCTTAGGGACACTACACCAATAAGAAGCATGTGCCAAGTTGGGAATATCACATCATTGTTCCTGACAATGCAAGTGTTTTGGATACTGATGAGGAGCTCATTGAGGAGCCTCTTCAAAGGGCATCATGAAATGGTTAGCGATGCTCTTTGCATAGGGGACAACTTCGCAGTGAATGCAAAGGTAGACAATGAAGAGGGTGCTGACTTCTACATCTTGAAGTATACCAATGCTAAGGAGAAGAGCCAAAAGGCTATGAAGGATGCTTGGGGCAACATAATTGCTACAAGCTCCTTTGTTGTGATTGCCGCTACAAGCTTCTTGATCACAAACCTGAGGTCATATTATATTCCCATCTTGTAAGGTCAACCAAGTTTCCACTGGAAGCCATTGAGGGAGAGAGAAACTTGTACTTGCTATCACTTGAAGAGTACGAGGTTGTCTACGATAGCATGCCTTATGATCTCTAGACCATATTCTTATTTATTTATTTTCCACGCTTGCTTTCATTTTCTATGATTGTTTATTTGCTTGCCATTTTCTATGATTGTTTATTTGTCTCCCTTCCCACAAAAAAAAAAAAGATTGTTTATTTGTCTCCCCCCAAAAAAGAAGCCAAATATGATTGATTGTAGCAAATATGTGAGAAACTACTGTATATACATCAGTCAAGTAATGGTCATGATCCATAAGCAAAAGTAATACTTCATAATCCAACCATAGGACACATGATCCAAGAAGTCAGAAAGCACTACGGCTCGGCAAGACATGATGCAAGTCACAAAGAATAATTACATGCTCTAGTATTGTATTCATGATACAAGTGAACAATTGTACATGATCCAGTAGCCAAAAATTACACCTCATGAAACAACAAGGTACATGACCAAGGTTACAGATAGTATTTGTAGTCCTTGAACAATTTCACAAATAACAGGTTGTAAACAATGTCCTCCACCTCGGTCTGATAAATATGTCACGTGCCCCAAAAGCAATCAACTCCACAATTGGGATTGTCACCCATCCAAGCTGAACCGCATACTTTTCTGCAACTAGCAGGCTATCTGTATCTTCCCAAGCACCAAAGTAGTCTTCAGATGCAAATTGTTGACGATCTCATGAGTTCAACCATCGTCATAACCAAGGTCCTACATGCTTAACCAGAAAATTGTGCTGCCAATGCAAAGGGACTAAATCTAACTTTGGAAGTACACAAAATGTCCCTTCTGGATTTCCAGTACACTTGTAGAAGGTGTCATCTAGAAGCACGATGCTCAACACATCATAGAAAGGGTATTTCTCCCATAAATACCACAGGTGCTTGAAAAAGATAGGTTTCCCATCAAAAATGGTGAAATGTGCTTTGTCACAATATTCTTGATCCAAAAATCTTGAGATAACATTCTTCAAGCTAGGAAAACACAATTTAAAGCACCGCAACAGGTCACGTCTCCGTTGGGAGCTCCATAAATATACGTCGAACCATCGAGCTACCCAACACAAAAGTCTCTACGTCCTCTGGCACCAAAAATGTCAAGTCATGATCAAGCCCTTTGTGAAAGTCTCGTACTTGCCGTGCGTGAGGATTCGGAGGATTGTGATGACAAATCAACACACCATTCATGTCTATCACAAGTGCACATTGTTCTACATTCTTACTCTCTTGTCTCGTCTCCATTCCTTTGGTGTGTTACTTCTCCAAACTCCTCCTTTCACTAACAAGTTTTCTTTAAAAATGATATGTTTCCTCTCTTTTGTAGGGCAAAAAACCTGAAACCCTATGTGCAATCATCCATGGTCGCACCTAAGACACGTACTCTCCAAGCAAGAATGTGCATTCTCTCCCTCTTGTTTTCCTTTTCGTGTATACATTAACCTACAACTAGCACCTTAAGTGCTTACAACTAGTTGCAGTGATGGGTATAAGAACCCTTGCTCCTTTCTTCTCCCTCTCTTTCACTTTCTTCTTCTCTTTTCACCTTCTCTTTTATTCCTCTCTTCTCTTTTCTAGTCTCCCCATTTTCCCTATGTTACTCCTCTTTTATTCTTTTTTATATTCGTTTAGCCTCTATTATTCTTTTAATT
Source organism: Dipteris shenzhenensis (assembly GCF_047967505.1). NCBI lineage: Eukaryota > Viridiplantae > Streptophyta > Polypodiopsida > Gleicheniales > Dipteridaceae > Dipteris > Dipteris shenzhenensis. The sequence continues at coordinate 37,818,590 of NC_141626.1, forward strand.
GGTCAACAATAGGCTGTCCACCTCATCCATTTGCAAAAAGGTTGTGCCCTATATAAGGGTGCAACACTATGGAGAGTTTTACCACAAAGGGAGCAGTGAATTCCTTCTCATTCAATGTCCAGTGTTATAAAAGACAACCAACTTAGATGGTTAGTGGCAAAGCTGCAACTACTTCTCTTACATCATTTTACAACAACGTATCGTCTTCATAAAGACTGCTATGATACCACAACAAAGAAACACATCCAAAGAGTGAGCAACTAGAAGCGCACATATATATGAATACTTCTATAATGTCATCAATAAAAAGATGATGAATGCAAAACCTATTAGGGTAAGGACGTGTCTCCCCTTTAACCCTTTTGACACTCTGCAATGCATTAGTGCACAGTCAAACCTATGCATATACTAGACATAATGCTGACATTGCATCCTCAACAAATAAATGTTCCTATTATTTAATTTTTTTGGTTCTAGACTTCTTTCATTCTAGATCACACAAAAGGCCAAATAGCTAAGCTCTACAACTCTTATCAAAGAATTATGTTGCTAACATCAAAGATTGCAACTTATACAAAATCTATACTAAACTAACTATAGGAAGGGAAGCCAAATTTTGTGTGTCCCTTGGAAGGGAACAAAACGATGGTGCCAAAGAGAAAGTCTTGAACCGTGACCCCCTTGTAACGGCTTAGGAAAGACATGTGGAGGCAATTTATCATGCTTCTACAGATAAATGACCACAAGGAACATCCCTTGCTAAAGCAAATAGTACCACCTCATTTCAAAGCACATACTAACAGTTCATCTCTTAAGCACATTTCATTGAATTATTTTATCCCCACTATGTTGGAGAATCTAAGCTTGTACTTAGTAGAGGACTTAATTACCTTACTCGACCACCCACGCACTGCGAGAACAAAGAACCAATGAATCTTGAAACAAGGGGAACACAAATGTGGATCCAACTTTAAAGGAAAGATGTAGATCCAACTTCAAAGGAAATGAATGCACACGAATCGACTCAACACTCGGTTGACAACAGCGGAATATCCACATGTACTGTGCCAAAATGAAACCCTCATACAAGATAGCCCCCTCAGAAATCCTCCTACCTGCTCTATGCTCTGTGGTAAACACTAGATTTTCTCCCAATCTCTTCCCAGCTTCAATGGCCTATGTGACTGTGTTGCAAGGGTCCCCATTGGGGGCCTCACATAGTGGAGGGGCTCGTCTGCCCCCCATTTCAGATCTGGACAACTGGGTGAGATCTGACAGACTGAAAAGTCTGTGAAATGGCCAACCAAAACAGCCAACTAGTCTGTGAGCTGGCCGACTGTTCAGGCCTCTATTTAAGGTCCTTGCAGCCATGTTCACTGGCCCATTTCCTAAGCTCAGGTTTGGCCTATATTGGCACCCATGCTGGCCCCATTCATCTGCCTAGGCAGTGGATCTGCCAGCCCAGCTCCTACTGCATCTCGCTGGAATTATCAGGCCAATCTCCTCCATCTTCAAGCTCTGTTTACTGCCACATAGCAGTCGTATTTATTGCTCCATGTGCCTTCCCAGGCTCCCCTAGACACCCATGCAAGCACATCTTCATGAAGTCCACATGTCAGCCTATATGCTGACCGTGTGACATCATCAGTGGACAATCCTCTCTACCCAGATCTGCACAAATGGCATCTTCCTCTTATGCCCAAATGGCATCTCCTTTGATCCTCCCATGTCCATGTGCTGTCCTCATTTGGAGACTTAAAAACAGGTGAGACATTGTCAATCTACAACAAACTGCATACTAAGACAAGATGAGTCTCAAATGTACATTTAATCCAATGCCCCCACAAGCATAGTTACCAGCCGAAACGGAAGAAACGGAGTTTTCGGCCCCTGCCAAAACGGAAACGGAAGAACGGCAATATGATAGAATTTATGTATAAAAATTTATTTTTTATACATGATATAATTATCAATAGAGTGCAAATCATACATAATACAATTATCTATACTTGAAGCTTCAAGCATCAATGCATGATTCATGCCTCTGATTCTAAATTCTTGAATGATGCTTCAATAATCTGAAATCAACATGTATCATGACTAACAAGTTTGGCGTTACAAGAACCTGAAATTTATAAGTTAAGAACTTTAAACTTAGCACACAAGTTGAAACTTGAAACTTGAAGCTTGAAAGCATCCAATGTCCAGACTCCATAGATGATCATGATTCATGATCCACAAATTTCATGATCATGACTCATGAGTCATGCAAGACTCAAAATAGAAGCACCCATGGATGATATAAAAAAAAGCAGCTGCCACCTGACACCAAGGTCCAAAGTATACTCAGTAGTAAGTATTGTATCTACTATCATAAAAAAAGAAATAACATAGTCTAGGAATCAAGATGCATCATGCTGCAGCCTGCAGGCTGCATGCATGATGCATCTGAAGTGTCATGACTAGGAGTAGGCTAGCACTGTAGTCTGTACAGTCGTAGTCAAGTGACAAGGACCAAGGTACATCACTACTAATCATCTGCATCATCCATGGACTCCTCGTCATCGTCATCCTCTGCCTCCTCAGATTAGCTTGAGGCATTTGTGTCACTGTCTGAAGAAGAATCATCAACATCAGGATCAGGACCATCGCGTGCAACTGAAGTACTAGCACCATCTCCAGATGGTTGAGTGTATGATCGTGTGTGGTGTGTTGGTGTTGACAGCTCCTCATACAACATGGTGTATATGTCCAGCTCCTCCCGTGGGATATCTGGTATGGCCTTCATCTTCTCCACGTCCACCTTGTCTACATTCACTTGGCGAGGTTCAGGGCAGCCGACGGCGAACTCAAGGAGACGGAGGTTGCAATGACAAAACACCAACCGCTCCAATTGAGCCGTGCTCAATCTGTTCCTCTTCTTTGTGTGAAAGAGGGCCCAAGTGCTCCAGTTCCTCTCACAAGGACCGGTACTGCAGTCCTGTGAGAGAACACGTATAGCAAGGCATTTCTGCCATAAGCCAATTAAGCAGAGATAAGTATCAGGAACTTGATAACTTTATGTTAGAAATTACCCAACAGAGGGTACACACAGCGGAAGACTTATAGTAATGCCCAGGAGCTCACACAGTGTGGTGTGGGTGTGTGGAATCACAAACTTCTTTACTTATGTGCATATAATAGGTGTGTAGACTCATCAATAGACAATGAACCAACCAGATAGAGAAACCACCAAAATATACCATCCAACACTATGGACACAATACAAAAGAGATAGATCCGGAGTCCCACCAATGGTGTGGTCCTCTGATCTAACCACAAGGTCCTCCTCCAATCTACTGGCTATCTCTAGACTCGAGTCCGCGTGCTCCACCTCGAGCCTCTGTAGACTTTCCGTCCAATGTGTTCTTCTCCACCTTACTGCCTGTAAATCAGCCTAGGTGGGCAGCCCCTGCCAAGCTTTGTCTGCAGCACACAGATCCCTGTTCCACTGCTCCAACCTGCTTGTGAATGGCTGCTCCAGAAGGTATGATGATCTCAGCACCTTGCTGCCCTAGAAGACAGCCAAGGTCCAGCCTCTCCCTAGAGCTAAGTCTGCAGCACCTGTTGCACTCTCTCACCTCCTGTAGATAGGCCCAGAGAGTAGGCTTCCTGCTGCTCCTTTCTGCCCTAAACTGCTGGTTGCTGGATGAGAAATGAGGCCACAAGCCTCTCCTTTTATAGGCCCCAAGGGCCCCTTGAACTAACCAACCAGCCAGCCCTAAATGGGCCGACTGGCTGGTCTGTTTGGGCCGACCAGTCTGCCCCAAAACAGCCCTTTAAGGGCTCACAAAACTAGGGCCCTTTGGCCCACACTAGGGCTTTTGGCCCTCCAATCTAGGCAGGAGCCCAGCCTATATAAGGCATGCCACTGCCCACTGGCAGCCCCATTTGCTGCTCCACCAGGCCCCATACAGCCCCGTATACCTGCGCTCCTGACCTGCCATGTCAGCGCCTTTCTGTCTTGCTGGTTCTGCCCTCTGCCAGACTCTTCAGCGCCGTACAATTCCGTACACTGCTGATGTCAGCGCCATGCAGATCCATCCTAGCTCCGGGTACCTTCCATGTTCTTTGATGTGAGGTGCTGCCCATGTGGCAGCCCCCTCTCTTCGTTTCCTCTTGGGCACATCCTGCCCTAGGTCTCCCTCCCCAACGCTCTCCTCATTTGGGGGCTTACAGATGGGGAGGTGACCATTCCAACACCCCCTCTCACCGACACATCTCGGCCCAATGCCAACACATCGATGAAGATGCTCCAGTAACTCCCTGGTCGTAATCCTCTGGAACTCTTCGATGTCGAAATCTTTTCCTGGCTTTTCATCCAGTGGCTCCTGCTCCACCAAGTCTAGTTCCGCTTCCGCCCACCATCCTGATACACACGTTGATCTCTGGTAGCACCACCTGGCACCACCTCCTTCAGTCAAGTTCCCGCCTCTGAACTCGAGCAATCCAACCGTCACGATCTTCCAGCTGTCCCCCTCATAATGAGTGAACAACCTGGAGTCTTCCAGGCACCATGCTCTGAGGGTCAACCCGTCCTTCCTTTGGCAAGGTCTGCAACAAAAGTACATCTCCAGATCACCTGGACTGCGAACTTTAAACGCACCTGACTGAACCACCCTCCTTCTCGCAAGGGCACAATCCTCCAGTCATGGAAGTCGATTCCCTAGAGCTTCTAAATCACGGTCGTCCTTCAGCAAGGTCCCTGCCTTCAGGATCCCACACCTGTGAGCCTCCTACTTGGGCTCTGATACCATGTTAGAAATTACCCAACAGAGGGTACACACAGCGAAAGACTTATAGTAATGCCCATGAGCTCACACAGTGTGGTGTGGGTGTGTGGAATCACAAACTTCTTTACTTATGTGCATAAAATAGGTGTGCAGACTCATCAATTGACAATGAACCAGCCAGATAGAGAAACCACCAAAATATATATTTCCGTCCAACACTATGGACACAATACAAAAGAGATAGATCCAAAGTCCCACCAATGGTGTGGTCCTCTGATCTAACCACAAGGTCCTCCTCCAATCTGCTGGCTATCTCTAGACTCGAGTCCGCGTGCTCCACCTCGAGCGTCTGTAGACTTTCCGTCCAATGTGTTCTTCTCCACCTTACTGCCTGTGAATCAGCCTAGGTGGGTACTGGGCAGCCCCTGCCAAGCTTTGTCTGCAGCACACAGATCCCTGTTCCACTGCTCCAACCTGCTTGTGAATGGCTGCTCCAGAAGGTATGATGATCTCAGCACCTTGCTGCCCTAGGAGACAGCCAAGGTCCAGCCTCTCCCTAGAGCTAAGTCTGCAGCACCTGTTGCACTCTCTCACCTCCTGTAGATAGGCCCAGAGAGTAGGCTTCCTGCTGCTCCTTCCTGCCCTGGAACTACTGGTTGCTGGATGAGAAATGAGGCCACAAGCCTCTCCTTTTATAGGCCCCAAGGGCCCCTTGAACTAACCGACCAGCCAGCCCTAAATGGGCCGACTGGCTGGTCTGTTTGGGCCGACCAGTCTACCCCAAAACAGCCCTTTAAGGGCTCACAAAACTAGGGCCCTTTGGCCCACACTTCTAGGGCTTTTGGCCCTCCAATCTAGGCAGGAGCCCAGCCTATATAAGGCATGCCACTGCCCACTGGCAGCCCCATTTGCTGCTCCACCAGGCCCCATACAGCCCCGTATACCTGCGCTCCTGACCTGCCATGTCAGCACCTTTCTGTCCTGCTGGTTCTGCCCTCTGCCAGGCTCTTCTCCAGCGCCGTACAATTCTGTACACTGCTGATGTCAGTGCCATGCAGATCCATCCTAGCTCCGGGTACCTTCCATGTTCTTTGATGTGAGGTGCTGCCCATGTGGCAGCCCCCTCTCTTCTTTTCCTCTTGGGCACATCCTGCCCTAGGTCTACCTCCCCCACGCTCTCCTCATTTGGGGGCTTACAGACGGGGAGGTGACCATTCCAACACTTTAAACATATTTGTAGTAGATAAAACTTCAAATTACTTAACGACGAAGCTCTAACTAGTGGCGTTGTAACTTGTCTCTTACCAAAGTAGGAGTACAGTTGCCATATTTCTCCCACCAGGAGACAAGCTACAACTGTGTCTCTCGAAGCCTAGCCGTAGGTCGACCAAAGAAGAGGCTGTGATTGCGGAACAGTAGAAGTTCATCCTCCATTCTTCGTTGCATCATCAAGTCACCACCCGTCCAATTTTGTAGATACTGTTGCATCCCCTCCTCCAACTCGTCATTCTCATATTGCTCTTGACTGCGCCAGAGGGGATGCAATACATGTGCCACCGCATGGATTGGGCGGTGGAACCAATTCCACCGCTTATTCCATATAGCACGGATGGACTCAACCCTAAATCATGCCACAAGAAATTGGAATGCATTATGCATGCAAAATTCATAGACTATAGATAATAGTACATACATAATATATATCTGAAAATTCCAGGCTTCATGATAACAAATTGCAATTTAGTAACTGCAATAATTATACATATTACAAAAGTAAAGAGTCTTACTTATCAGGCGATAGGGAAGTGTTTCTGTTGAGGGCCTCTCCAATCTTGTCCGTAAACTCGTACAAGAGCCCTAATGTGCTTCCCTCCATGTCCGTGATGCGAAGCACCGTGTAGATAGGATTAATCGATTTGATTAATGCCTCCACCTGATTCCACCAAGACTCATCCATGATCATGCGGAAAAATTTGATAGACTTTGCTTGGCCTCTATCATCCCAATCTCCCCACTCCCGAGACACCACCGTGCGCAATAAGCCCTAGCGCACTCGCACAAGCCTCTCCACCACTATGAACATGTAAGCAAACCTTGTGGCTGGAGGTTTCAATAGCTGAAGGTCACTGTAAGCCCGATAGATGCTGAGGACTTTGGGTCTCTTCGTGACAAACTTCACGATACTGCGGGCTGTGGAGAAGATGGCATCAATCCAAGGTATCTTCCCTAGGTCCTCGATCAAAAGATCAAGGCAATGTGAGGCACAAGGTGTCCACACAATCTTAGGGAACTCATCTTCTAACATGGCACCCATTGACACACAATTGCTGCCATTATCTATCACCACCTGCACCACATACTCAACACCTATCTCCATAATGGCTGCCCGTAAATGCTCCCAAATATACAACCCTGTAATCACTGTACCTGCAGTGGAAGCATCTATGGCTCTCAAGAACATGGTTTCCTTGCAAGAAGACATTAAAATATTGTACACATTCCTCCTGCGTGCATCTGACCATCCATCGCATAAGAGTATGCATCAATATTTTTTCCAAGTCTCTTTCAAGGGCTTCATTTGGTCTTCCACACATTCCCTCTCTCTTCTTAGCTCTCTTGTCTATAAGGCCTCATATGTAGGCCCTTCCCATTCATACCCAATGCGGCTTACGGCTCTCATGGCCTTCCTCCATCGTGTAGTCTTCACCACATGAAAGGGTATTGCACACTATACGAAGAGCTTTGTGAGCTCACTAGTGGCCTCCTTCATTGCTTGCTTTTGCAAGCGTGCTTGAATGCTAGACCTTTGAAGTAATCCTCTTTTTCTCATACTAGCATCCACAGTAATTGACCAGGACCCGCGCTCGATGTAGTTGATGCCCCTCTACTTCTCTTTGCAGAACCCAATGTGCTGGCATCATCCAATGGCTCAGTGTCAGCAGCCTCTTCTTCATCTTGCAGCCCTTGCCCTCCACTTTTTGCAGCCAAGGCTGCCATACGCACACGCTTCCATTCTGTTAGACCACCTTTCACTGGAGTAGGCACGAACTCACAAGGTCCTACATCCTTGCTGGGAACACCTGCTAGATGGTCTTTCACCCGTGTGACAGACCCCGTTTTGCTTATGCCGCAATAGTTGCATCTCCACTTCTTGGAGCCACCGCCTCCTTTATAACTATCCAGGAGGAAGACATGGACCCAATAAGCATCTCTCAGCATTGAGGAGGATGGAGAGGTCACAAGTGAGAAAGGATGGAGAGGTAGAAGGAGGATGGAGAGCTCAGAGGTAAAAGAGGATGGAGAGGTGGAAGGAGCCAGAGGTAGAAGTGAAGGAGGATGTGGAGAGGAGGAGGATGGAGAGATTACAAATAAGATTAAAGAGAGGATGGAGAGAAGAAGGATGGACGGATGGAGAGCAAGCTGCCAAGCTGCAGCTTGCAGGATGGAGAAGATGGAGAGAAGGATGAGGAGGATGGAGAGAGAAGGATGGAGGTCCGAGGAAAATGGGATGGAGAGTCCAAGAGCAAAGGATGGAGGGATGGACAGAGCTTAGAGAAGGTGGAGAGAGTAGCAAGGATGCACAGAAGGAGTGCAATGGGCGGGAGGCGACAAAAAAAGGAGCCAGGCGGCGAAATCGCGATTTTGGGGGTCTAGGTCAAAAACAGGTTTTACGAAACGGCGTTTCTTCGTTTCCGTTTCGCCGTTTCCGTTTCCTGCCAAGAAACAGCCGTTTCTGGCAACTATGCCCACAAGGAAAAACTTTTGAACATTTTTGAACTACAAACTTTTTAGAGCAAACACTAAACCTAAGATCCTTGATAGATTGGTTGTGAAAAATCTTAATGACTTTCTCCAGATACCCACAATGCTGTTTCTCATTCAGGCCATAGCCCTCTCTCCACAAACAAAAGCTTTTTATCATTTGCTTGAAATATCCTTGGTCTTAAAGAAGTAACCTTCCTTACACTTAACAAAACCAAAATTACAATAATTGTCGATTTGTTTTCTCAATATGCAGGAAAAATGGGCAAACTATATATGCGTGTGTGCCGCCAATCAAGCGCGAGTGCGTGCCTTTGTGTGTGTGTGTGTGTGTGTGTGTGTGTGTGTGTGTGTGTGTAATATTCTGAAACTAACATAACTCAAAGGGTGATGAAAAACCAAGGACACAAATTATTTTAAGAGAGGAAATAAAGGCAAAATGAAGCATTCACATTTATGGGTCACTAGCTATAATTTTCCACCAAAACAAGATTCATCAGCCCCTATGGCCTTGATTTTGAAAGTTTGATTTCCAAACATATCTAACCCTCTTGCCTTTCAAAAACCTTAAACTATCTGTATCCCCTGGAGATTTTGCAAACCTGGATGAAACATTGTTACTGTACATAGGCACACATTATTTCTTATTATAATGATCACCACAAAGCTTCTGCATAATATAAAATTTAGACCAGAAAACTTTCAAACTCCTAGCAAGGCTGGCACTCGTAAACCTATACGTGGTCCATGTATCCTTGACCTGCCCTTGTCTTCAAAACAAATTTGGGATGAATAGGCATAGACCAAATATTTCTCACACAAGCAACAGGTGGTTGATAAGATCCCATGGACAACTATGGCCGCAGATTTAAATTGCAGTTGACTGAATATCAAATGAGAGAGAGCACACTCATCTTAGACCTCATCCTCAGAGTTCTCAGAATCTTCCAGTTCATGCTTGGAGATCAATTTTTCAAGGAATTCTTCTCTTACTCTGTCAGCAATGGCATTTTTGGAAGCTTCAGCGTCATCTCCAGAACCAAGTACAGGACCCACTTGGCACAAGGTAAAAGCCACATCTGCAATACAAGCACCAAGACTCAATCTTTCCATCTAAAATAATATCTTATTCACAAAAAAGAAAGCCAGTATAGACAACTTGCATCGTATTTCTTCAACTATCGTAGCCCACTTATAATAAAAAGTTTTCTTTGCAAACCCCTTGTACCTAAAGTATGCACTGTTAATTTTGGAGGGAGTGAACTAATTTGCAAGATCTGATTGCAATGAATCATGGTGAGAAAGAAGAAACAAGTAAGAAATGCATGCAATTTTCAAGACTTTGAGCAGTTCATACAATGCTGAATATGCTCATCTAATCTGGTATGATCTAGAGAGTTTTCAATACCTTCAGGTGTACACCGTCGTCCTCCGAATTGTTGCAACCCTACCAAGGTTGCTTTGACATTTGTCTGGTTGTACACCAACACAGTGGGCAGGTTTCGATCGGGGTAGTTTGGAATGCAATCGGTTGAGATGATCTTGACAAATTTAGTCCCTGGATATTTTTTCGCCAATTCTTCAAAGCACTGGCTCAATATATCTGCCTCTGGAATCCTGCATTACACATGCTAGTCCTTATGCTTGAATTGTACACAAGCTCCATTCATTGTAAAGGAATGCACCAAACAAATTGCTCTATAAATCAAGACAAGTACCCATCTTTGAACAAATGCACTACTACCCAAACGTCAGGAGGAGCATTGGACACTTCACGAATAAAGTCCGCCCCCACAATATGTAATACTGATCCAAATCGAGGTTTATTAGCCAAATCCTTCAGCTCCGCAAGGCGCTTCTTCCTGCAAAAGCAATCACCAAAAGGAGAGACCTAAACTCATTTACATATACTATATAACAATTGGTATAATTGAGGCTGGAAAGCTAACAATCAGAAGCACACCAACAAGGAAAAACTATCAAAACGATTAAGTTTAGTCTCTTAAGGAGGAGCATCTTTCCCCAGCTCTACAAAAATGCAGACCAGAAACAAATGTAGAGGATGACATAAAAAGTTTGAACACAGGCCACAGAACAAATGAGTTCAAGGATAGAGGATGACAAAAGAGTTTGAACACAAGCCAAAATTACTCATGTTAAGAGCACCTGAGGAACATATGAGGCCAACCACATGACAATGTTTTTTGAACTTATGCTCAAGGAAAACAATCACTAACACACTGAAAAATAGCTAGCCTGCCCTGCATAAGGAGAAATTGCCTCACAGAATCAGTGAGAGAAGTAGGAGACTCTACTGAAATACCTGGTGGATGAGGGTAAAGGCTTGAGAAAAACAATTCACCAGATTGATGCCATGTAGTTTCACAATGATTCCCTAGGAAACTAGTAAGAACGTAAAGATGTTCACTTTGGACATGGAAACTATATCTTCTTCCTTTGCCTTTTACCACTTATTCTGGTGATAGATGACATGATCATCCAAACCAATGGGTACCCGCCTTTTGAAACTTGATATTAGTGTGGTCTATTCTAGGTTACTGATAGCCTCATGGAGAGCCCCAAAATATGTCTGGATAGGTGCAGGACAAGCCTAACATGGGTTGCAACTTAAATTGACATCAGTTTTTGCTTGCAATGTTCATGGGTGGTGTGGGTTTCTTTTGATCCGTCTCTTATGAGAGTATGTAACATCCAGTTACGCCATCATTTATGCACCAATATTTTCTCGTTTTTCCATATTTATGAGTATGTAACATCCAGTTACACACCAATATTTTCTCGTTTTTCCATATTTCGGTTGCTAAAACATGTTACTAATATTATGTGCAGATTTCATTTTTGGCAGGACTCTATACAACCTGGATCTACAGCTTTAGTTTAGAGAGTACTCTTCCGGTGTGGACATCAAATGATGTTTGATTACCGTTAGTAAGGACTAGGCTTGTGCATGCGGTGGATCCCTTGTCAAGGAATTGCAGCCTAGAATACAAATATTCAACCTCAGTTGTGCAAAGGCCACAGCCGATCCCCCGTCCACCAAATTTATATGTCAACATGCACATAGACTGCAAGGCCTACTCATTGGTTTATTTTACCAACACTCTTAGTCGCATGGGGGTGAGCTTGGCATCTCATTGTTCACGGTTGATTTGCCAGAGCGTGCAGGGACAATGCATTGACCTTGATCTGTTTTGCGCAGAGTCTCAGGAAAGTGCTCTGGTATCGACATAGGAGACAATGGCACACAACCCACGTGCTTGCATCTGAATGTGTGAGGATGAATGCAGGATTGGGCTGCAACCACCACTGTTCTTACAACAGGCTGAATACAAATATTTGCCCAACGGCTAAGAAAGGGACACCTGTCGTAAAGGGGGATCTCCCCCTATAGGTGAGATGGACTGCTTCTCTTCTCCCCCTCCCTATCTGATGCCCAAGAGGGCTGCTGGTCCTCCTGCTATGCTGAGGCTTCTGAAGCTGTACTGATGGCTGCAGGGGGTGATGAAGAAAGAGGGCAGGGGGTCCAGCACAAAGAGGAAACTCATTGACATTAACATCTATTGGTTCCAGGTGTGATACGACATTTGTTAAAATTGAGATGGACGATTGAGAGGCATCTATGGTGTACGCATGCAATCTTAGATAGCTAGCTTACAATTAGTTCTCTCTTTCTCACTGTGGTGAGAAGCCAATAGTTCTCTTTCATCAGGAACTCTCCTCTTTGGGAGGCACATTTCGCCAACACCAACTATCCCGACCATGTTTGAACTTCTCTCACGGAGATGTATCTCCTAGGGAAGGCCTTCTCTTGGTGGCTGGATTGACTAAATGACCATGACAAATGACCATTCTGCTGTCCCCATCAGAAACTGAAAACAGCCTGGATCTTGCCTAATCAGCATCTAATTGGCACCATCTTGGGCATGTTGTTACATGGCTCACTTAGCTTTTTATATTGGAACCATAGTAGGCGAGGAGTTTTGAAATGCTAAGTTTCGAAACGCGTTCCAGGATTTCGGACACATTTCAAGAAATGTCTGTTAAAACATTTCGTGCATAATAGGGTATTTCAATATATATTTCTCCCAAAAATATTAAAACATTTTTAGATTATTACCACCAGAAGTCCAATACTTGAAAAAACTCATGAAACATAGTGCACAGACATTTGAGGTAGCACTTCAACCTTGAAATTGCATGCTTGAAACATTATTACTAAATCCTAAATCAGAAAATTAACACATCATTGTAGATTCAAGCATCAATGGTCATATTTCAAAATAGAAAAAGATACATGAAATCATGAATCGTGATTTTTGTCTGTGCTGCACTTGCACGGGCTAAAGGAAAATGTACAGGCTGAAGGTCGATTTCACTATACGGGTGGCAATTTGAGATGTACGGGTGGAAAAAATGCAACACAACACCAGATTTTCCAAATTTGGGACAAATTGGGATTTTTTGAATATTGGGGGTTTTTTGGGGGTTTCAAAACGCGAGTTTCAGAACCGAAACGTTTTTGAAACGTTTCGTACGTTTCGGACTGTCCCGAAACGTGTTTCGGGCCTACTATGATTGGAACAGGGTTGCTCCAACAGAATACGCATTCATTTCAACCACAAATGGTTTACTAGGATCTACTATGAGTAGCATAGGAGCTGATGTGACCCCATGTTCAATTGCTTGAAACAAGCATCAAGCTCATCTATTGACACTATGGCTAGTACATAGTGTACTTTCTTTTTTGAACCCTTAGACTAATCTGACAAAATTTGCTAGGAGTAATGCTATCTTAGCGTAATTTAGATGAAAGTCTGGAATTAACTCACAAATCCCAAAAAAGGATTTGACCATGGTAATCATCTTCAAAATGGGATGGGTCTCATAGTCAATACGGAATCATCAATTAATGACACGTTACACATGTGAGTTCATGTTCATGAATTCACATTAAGAGTTGCTCTTTTCTAAATGGACAACACTTTCTGCAGATGGTATCCATGCTCAACAAGAGTCTCATTCAAATGATCACAATGAGCTTTCCTAGATATATGGATGAAAGAGATCATTTATCTGTTGCTGGAAAGATGCTAGCACGTTAGAGAGTCCAATGGTAACACCAAAAATTCATATTCGTTGAATTTCATATGACATGTGATTGTATGTAATCTCTCTCAAATATCCTTACCTTGTGATAGTGGGTTCTCAAATCAATCTTGGTAAAATTCCTAGATGTGCAGAGCCGACCAATGAGATTGTTCATCCGAGATACAAGATATTTGTTGTTGATGGTCAATTTATTCAAAGCCGTGAAATCTATGTACAATCACATATATTTAATTTTCTTCTTTACTAGAAGCACTAGTGGCTCCCATGAATTATTGGGTCCTACTTGACCCATCGAGAGGTATCCCTCAAGTTACCGTGCATTTTATTCACTTTTGTTAAACTCATCCTGTACAGTTGCTTGAACATAGGCTTCAGTTCAATCTTGTGATCAACACTTTGCTGAGGAGGAAGACCAGAGGGCAGTCCCTTTGGGAACATGTCTGAAAGCTTATTCTCTCGAATGAGTTGAGGCTCGCGTGAATCATCTCTCAACAGGAGCACCGCATATTCAAGTCACTCACTCTCATGACATGAGCACAAATTTCAGTTGTCCTTGTTTCCTCATAGCTATGCTGAGCGATGGGTCATCCAAACCACACATTGCTCACCCGTCGTCAACGTATTGATACAAGCAGCCATAGCCATGGCCGAAGTATCTCCATTAGAAGATCGGACTTAGCTTGATTTCTATCCTGAAGGGCAACCATACATCAGAAATGCTTCATAACTGTGTCATTTACATAAGACCATAGTTACCAAGGAACGGGAATTTTCCGAGAATGTCAGATGCCGGAACGAGAACATATCGGGAAGGGAGAACGGCTGAAGAAGAATGGGAATGCCACATCATCAAATCACATCGGAATACACCAAAATATGAAAAAAAAAACCACTTTTAGCAGCTCTAAACTTTCCATTTCAGCTTTAGGAACGACAGATTTAGCTCCAAAACACTATAGCAACGCCTAATTTAAGTTTGGAATGCCAAATTTAGGTCCGGAACGCCGTTCCTGGTAACCACCTGTCTGGCATTCTGGAGACATTCTAGACGTCCCCATGTCAGCCCTTTGCCCAGAACAGCCTTCCAAACATTCCGAATGTCAAAACGCCGTTCCTTGGTAGATTGCAGCATATGAAATATTTCCAAAGCTAAACAAAATATATTGATCATATACCTAGATGAATCCACGAACATTCCCAAACTCATCCTCTAAAAACACAACATAGTGCAGTTTCAATCTCACGATAGTCACTCATAAGATTGAAAACCATAAACTCCATCACGCATAGCAAGGACTAGCTACTCAAGTCACCAACGCCCAACAGTGGGTGTAGACCATAGTATTAAAATATACTCTCACACATACAAATCGACACACCCACACATACTTGAGCATCCATTTATACAAAGTATATCGATCATCATGAACACAAGAATCCAAATTGACTTGCGATGCAATTTTAAACATAGGGCCACACAAATGAAGAAGAGGCTGCAATTCCTCTGTAAAGTGGCTGTCCAGCAATGACACCTCCTTCAATCAGCTTCTCCACCTTAAGTACAGCCCAAATCTTCTCCAATCAAGCTATAAACCTGCAGGTGTCTCGCAGTCTCCAAAGCTTCAAGCAGCCTTAATGAGAGCAGACACACACAAGAGATGCAAGAGAGAGAAGTGCTGAAACCTTGCTATATACCATAGTTACTAGGGAACATGCACGCCAACAAAACATCAACCCTTGGGGAATATGAACGCCAAAATCCTAGGGAACAGGAACGGGACACCACATCACCTTACCCATAAACAAACACACTCTCTGTACATTAGAAACCTTAAACTTACTGACTTCACAACTCAAAACAGGTTACAACTGCTTTTGCACCAAATTTGGAGTCAAGACTTAGGACATCAACAAAATCCTGATGATACATAAATCATGAATGATCATTGATAATAGATTATAGCTTGCCAACTAGCATACAAAAGGGAATAATAGACAAGGCTCAAGCATCTGAGATCAACTTGAGCCTTGTCTAATTCCCAAACGTTCCATAGCTATTCCACAAGACAAGTATTTCATAATCCTTCTGGACGAAACGTGGTTCCATAGCTAGGGAATGACGTTCCCTGGTAACTATGCTATAAACACTGGAGATCTTATACAAAAAGTGGGGCAATGTGCCTCTATATATAGGCCCTTTTTTTTGGGGGGAGGAGGAGAGGCGGGGGGGAGGTGGGGGGGGGGCTTTCTACTTGGTCTATATAAACAAGCCAACTAGCCCTATGTAGGGCCCATGGGCCATCACCAACCTTGCTAGTCGATTGGCCCACGATTTGAAGTCCTCTAGTCGGCTAGGCCAACTCGCCACACCCAAGCATGCCCCTATGTCTAGCAAAAAAAGAGGGGAAAATAAAGGTAAAAATATTATCCTTGAACTAACCACCCTTATTCAAGGATTGGATCCTCCAAAAGTTGTCAAACTCATCACACTTTAGGAGGAACTCTGTTGTGAACGCATCATTCTCTCCAAGTCTTTGGCACAGACACCCCATAGAACCACCTTCAGAGTCTTTCTAGTTGTAGTTTCTTTTTCCCGCTTTTGACTGTGATTTTGGATGCTCCCCAATCTTGCTTGGTCCGTGTCATCTTGAACCAAGGCCGGCCCAGTAGCATTGGGTAGGACAAGTCCCCTTGTTCCATTTTTAGAACCACAAAATTTACTACGAATGTCATTCCCTAGATAACAAATACTCTAGATGAGGAAGCATGAGCTACTCATCTAGGGGGTGATTGTAGAGAGGTGGGGGGGGGGGGGGGGGGGGGAGCAGGAGCGGTAAGTTTGAATGCCTTGAGGGCTATATATTGACTCTCACCTCTCCCAGGAGGAGCGCGCAGTAGATGCAACAGTGGGCCATTTCTTTTATGGAACAGATGTACCCATGATAAAAGCCCACAATCCTTATTCCATTGATATGGTGAAGTAGATTGCAGCCTTTGGACTATCTTACACTCCTCCCTTGTGTGAGGCCCTACGCACCACAATTTTGGCGACAAAGAAGATTGCGATAGAGGAGGATTTGACTTCCATCAAAGACATAGGGATGAAATGTGGTGTCACATTGATGGGAGATGGATGGAGTGACATTAGGAGGGTATTATTGCATACTCTAGAGAGGCCAGCTTTTTCATTAAAGCTATTGATAATTCAGAGATGGAAAAGTCAGCCCAAGAGGTTGGCTAGAATTTGGACGGAGGCCATTCAACAAATAATGGTTATTCAAATTTTTCCGAGGGTGAGAACTCCAATAGGGTAGTCGGTAAGATTCTTAATGAGAAGTACCCTCATCTTACTTTCACTCCTTGCATGGCACATGGGCTGAATAATCTATTAGAGGATAGCGGTAAGTTGGTTTGGTGGATCCTAAGAAACAGATACAAAAGTAGTGTAAGGATGGGAGATAGCATTGAGACGACTTGTCTCAAGTGCAGATGATAGCAGAAAAGCGCGAGAGGAGCGGTCATATTATAGGCAAGGAAAGGGGCTGTTTGGGTTGGAGGATGCCTGGAATGGCATGTTCAAAATTTCTTTCGGAGGACTCTGGGCAAATGCTCCATTGTTGCACGTTTGGTCATTCACATACTGAGTCAGGGTGCTAATTCTTCACATGTTAAGTGCGTGTGGAGCAATTTTGGAAACATTGCATCCAAAAAGAGGAATAGGCTTGGGGTTTCGAAGGAAAATGATCTTGTATTTGTTAATGCAAACTAGCATTTACTTAACAAGTTCAGGGCAGAGTGCACTCCTGAACCATGTATTGGACCTCAACCTAATGAGGACCCAGACGTTGATGCAACACAGGATGCTCCTAACAAGGAGGATGATGATGGGACCCAAGACTAGGATGATGAAGCTCACCATAGGGAAAGGCCTCTACTACTATGCCATCTTCAAACCATTACGGCTGACTCTCTTTTTCTATATACTATGTACTTGACGCGACAGTCAAGAGTCCTATTAGATATTGAGGCCTTCAAGGCTGAGGTATAATCTCCTTTTCGTGTACTTTGCGTATCATATGCTATCTGATCTGCACTTCTAGGCATTATGCACATTGCAAATTTGTACATTAATCTCCTTTTCCTGTACTTTGTGTATCTTATGCTCTCTAATCTATAGTATTCTGCACTTTTGTGGCATTACGCAAGTAGCAAATATGTACATTTCAATTTTCTAAGAATTTTGTGTGTTTTAAAAAGTCTAAAGCTGAAAATGGAAAGTTTAGAGCTGATACATGGGGTTATTTTCATATTTGGCCAGCCATGAGGGGTGAGGGCTGCCAGCCCTCACCTATACAGAGGGGGCCTTATGCCCCTACTCTAGTATCCACAACTTTCATCCAATAGCGTAAGCTCCCTTGGTGAGCACACAGGCTGACAGACATTGAAGGTGCCAGGAGGGAGGTAGAAGCCACCATTCTAGAGGTCCACATCAAGTCAGTACCCTACTGCTTGATGGTAGTACACAGAGGTCTCTTTTTGTGTCAGGGTCTGTCCTATCTAAGAGCATTTTTTACATACGGTTTTGGCTGTTCTACTCTCAGATCTGTGCTTCTGTCTCTTAGGAATTGTGTGCACAAAGAGTAGGTGATCTCGTGTGATCTTGGAGAAATCTTCCACTTTATGTAACATGGTATCAGGACCTTTGTTGTGGTAGTTAGTACATGCTTGATAACCCTCTCTCGTAATGACAGCCAAAGTCGTCAGCCTCGAAACTGTCTTCAGCAAAATCTTCATCAATGAAGGTTGTAAATTCATTTTCTACCAAGTTATCATACACATTCACATCATAGTTAGGGGAAACGGAAATGGGGAAACAGGAAATGGAAACAGAAATGGAAACGTTTCGGGGTTTCTAGGAGGGCTGAAACAGGGAAACGCATCATCAAGGGGGTTTTGAGCTGAGCGCACACAGATTTAGAATGCTACAGGCTGAAAGAGAGAGCTCAAGGAGTGGAGGCTGAGCTATGAAGGAGGGCTGAAGGGGAGTGGATGATGGAGGGGGGCTGAAGCAGCCTGCAGGAGAGAAAGGACTCCCCGGGAGTGAATGGGGTTCAAGGAGGGCTAGGAAACCCTCAAAAGTCCAAGAGTGTGAGGCTGAAGGGGTGGAGGGAGTGAAAATCGCGAAATAGAGGGAGGAAAAAAGGGGGGGGGGTGTACTTGAAACGCCCGTTTCAGCCCTTTAAGCTGGGCTGAAACGTTTCAGCCCTGAAACACCGTTTTTGGTTGGGGCCTTTCCTGAAAGGCGTTTCTGGACGCTGAAACGCAGACTCCCAACCCTGACTACCATAAGACTCGGACTCTCCTTAGCGCTCTGAAGGCTGTGTGGAATAATGTAGCACCCCGAAGATTAAACTTTCAGTTCTTACTTTTGGTACGATGCCTTTGTAAGAATTTCTAGAAGCACTGTCTGAAATGTTCTCTAGTGCGCTGCGCTAACAACTACATGGAGTAACGCATGATGGTCTCCAGAGCAACAACGGACATTCTACAGCTCGAATTTTAACATGCTATGAGCTCAACCTTGGTTTGCACATTTATGCTTACCGCTTTTTGTGTCGCTTGTTTCCCTAAGGAAGTTAGATCAATCGTTTTTCCATGGTCTCTACAAAACAGGTAAGGCAGATCTGACCTATATTGTTCAAGAAAACTATCGTCCTCAAGATTGGAATCGTCTTCTAGCTCAAAAAGCTCCTCCTCAGTTTGATGATCGATCCATTCTGTGTTCTTCGGCGCATTCTCATCGGACGAAGGAGTCCAAGGAGGGGGTCTGGAGGGTGACTGCTTGGGAGGCAAATTGCCAAGCTTACGCTGAATATCATCCCACTCGGTAGAGGTGCCCTCCACATCTCTGTAGACAAAATGATAGTCACCCATAGGGCAACAATGGCGTCCGAATATACTCCACCGAGTTCACAACAGAAAGACTCTATCACAAAGCTTGGCACGCAATATAACCCAGACGGAAGATGAAAATAATAGTGATTTATTATTAGGCTGCCTTCATTAATTTCGATTTTTGGCCTCCACTCATACTTAGCATAAAGGAACAAGGTGAATGATATTTAAGGCCTGCCCCAAGATCAAACAAGATGAATTTCATTCATGTGGCGTGCTGGGAGAGAGAGACGGAGAGAGAGAGAGGGGGGGGGAAGATGGGATGCAAATAGCAAGAGAAAGAGAGAGAAGAAGGAAGAGAGAGAAAGGGGGAGAAAAAGCCGATCCAAATGCTAATTTCGAAAACACTTCTTTTTCTCGAGAGAAGAAGGAAGAGAGAGAAGGGGGAGAAAAAGATGGGATGCAAATAGCAAGTGCAACTTAGCCCAATTATAAAAATCCAAATGCTAATTTTGAAAACACGTCTTTTTCTCATCTCCAACTGGAACCTCCAATTAGACCTTCCCGTGAAGGCAGGCCAAAAAGCGAAAGAGAGATGATATGTAGGAAGACTACGAGAGACAAAGGAAAGAGAGAGAGAGAGAGAGAGAGAGAGAGATGTGGAGGATTTCAAGGGAAAGAAATAGAAAGTGGGAAGTGGGACCAATCATAAAATTTAGGACTTTCATAAAAAATTGAGAGAGAGAGAGAGAGAGAGAGAGAGAGATAGAAAAGAGAAAAAGGTGGAGGATTTCAAGGGAAAGAAATAGAAAGTGGTAAGTGGGACCAATCATAAATTTAGGGCTTTCACAACAAGTTGAATACATTCAAAAGGCCTGCCCTAGAAGCTGAGAGAGAAGAAGAAGAAGAAGAAGAGAGAGAGAGAGAGAGAAAGGGGGAGAAAAAAAGAAGAAGAGAGAGAGAGAGAGAGAGAGAAAGGGGGGCAAAAATAGCAAGAACAGACGACAAAAATAGCAGCAATGGACAGCCAATCACCCATTTGCATGCGTCCAAAAATAAACTAAACTACCTGTCGAACGTGGCCACCCGGCCAGCCACAATTAGAAGGTTTATCATCTTTGGCCAATGAAAACGATTACTATAGCCTTTCCCTGGGCAGGCCAAAAATTATCGAGAGAGAGAGAGAGAGAGAGAAGAGACAAAGGTGGAGGTTTTCAAGGGAAAGAAATAGAAAGTGGGAAGTGGGACCAATCATAAAATTTAGGACTTTCACAAAAGAGAGAGAGAGAGAGAGAGAGATCAAAAGGTGGAGGATTTCAAGGAAAAGAAATAGAAAGTGGGAAGTGGGACCAATTATAAAATTTAAGGACTTTCACACAAAGAGAATTCTGAATTTTAGCTTCTTAGAGAAGAACCTCCACTTAGACCTACCCAAAGGGCAGGGGCAAAAAGCAAAAAAGCAAAGATCCTCCAATGTCATACAAGATGAATTTCATTCATGTGGCTTGCCCAAGATGGTAAGAGGGCGAATTGCAAGGTGAGAGAGAGAGAGAGAGAGAGAGAGAGAGAAGAAGAAGAAGAAGAAGAAGAAGAAGAAAAAGAGAGAGAGAGAGAGAGGAGGGGGGGCAGGGAAGGAGAAAAAGATGGGATAGAAATAGAATAATCACATGTTGCTCCAATCAGTGCATGCCAAAAAAAAGCGAACAGAAAAATAAGTAATTACTTGATTTTTCTCTTTCAAAGACAAATGATTACTAAGGCCTACCCATTGGGGGCAGGCCCAAAATCGTGCGCCATTTATTTATTTCATGAATTGTATTTTTTTCCACCAACGTTGGTATGCTATGTAGGCCGCAAAGCACGACTATGTCTACTAAGGCTATGCTTGGCGTCATCCACATGGCTGTACACCCGCAGCTCAGTCAGCCTCTTCCCCCTACACTTGTCATACCTTCTTTGGCTGCACTGGCACCCTCTCCGCCATTATTGCGCATGTGGCTTTCTTGCATGGCCTTCTGTGCACCTCTTTGCCTGGGCATTGTCTTTGCTTTCTGCATGGAAGGCTCCACAAACAAAGCGCCTTCCCACAGTAGCGCCTGGTGTTGGTATGGGCACTATAGGTTGTATGTTCTATTTCGGGTTTGAGCTGTATCTCCATGGGTTGTCACATGCTAAGTTGGTCATTGTCTACAAAAGCTTGAACACTGAGGAGGTTGGACCGTTGTGTTTGCTGTGAGCAATATCGTCTGTGAGCATGGGTAGTTACGATGATGAATAGCAGCTATCCAAAGATTCGATGGACACCAACAATGGCCAATTCGAGAAGGATTTTCCAAATTCATATAAATTCTTTGATTTGTGGGTGTAGACATGATGAGCATGGCGGAACCTGGCTGCGCTGAGGAAGTGACCTCTCGTTACCATGGTACTTCAGTGTCTGCTTTCTGTTTTGAACATTCTTTACTACCATTCATTCTGAAAGGCAAAAGCGCTCTACTGTTTCAAAGCCATATAATCAAGTATCAACAACTGACTAACTTAGACAGGCGCAACAACAAAGAGAAAGACAAAGCACAGGAAAAAAGAAATGGAAATAGTGCCCAACCATGCCTCATACAATCCAATCATGAACTCTGACTTCATTGCAAGATGGCCCTACAACACTGACATCCTTAATTGCGTGCACTCGTTCTATCCAACATATGATTATGAAGCCTTACTGGACATGTTGCAAGATCATATCTCACACAGGAAACTCACTCCTGCAACAGCTTGGTGGATGTTGACGGCTCCACCGATGGAATGAACTACAAAAACCATAGAGACACAATTGTAAAACTTGTGTGAAATTATGAAGTTCACACCTTGAAGTGATTGACTGTTTGAGAGCTCTCCATGAAAGGTTGGGTGATTGTTTCAATTTGCTAGTATATAACGGTGGACATGTCTTCTGTGGTATTTAATTTGGGCAAAAAAAAATTGCAACATGCACTCACTATTGTTGACCAAATTAGCATTACCAATGACAATTGTCGTATTGGTTCCAACTGGCAAGAAGCATGCTTACATCATGTGGGCAGTGGAAGATGAACATAAACACGTATAAATGATTAGACTGTATCCTAACAAGACTACAAAAACAATTGCTACCACATTTGCAAAACATTAGTGCCCCAGAAAATATAGCACAAAAAGCATTTGCGGCAAAATATACAAGATCTAGTCAAGCAATTTTTGTAACAACCAATTGGAGGTGCAAACCCCTGAAGTAGTGCCAACAGGCAGCAACATGGAGTATAGTCTCCCCGGGCATGGCCGTAACAAAAGATGTTTGCCAAAGAAAATGTGCTCCAACAAAGCACAAGCCCAATACTTTGCCAAAATTAAAGACACACCAGGCTTCGCATTCTCATGCTATGTCTGCTTCATGTTCAAATAAAAAATGAAACTCGTAAACAGTGAGCCTGAGACATTCATGAAAACAAAAAACCTATGGAAACATTCTACAATGCCGGAAGGGAAATACCTATGCTTAGTTTGCCATAACCAGATCGAGAAACAATCAATACCAAAAGTTTCATGCCACAACATGAAGTTCGCTCCAAAAACACGGTACACATCTGCTTTGAACAAAATAGAGGAATGTCTAGTATTTATAAGAATACCTTTTGCACAAATCTGTGAACTCACATATGAAAGTCAGCTTGGGCTACATGGTAGTGTTTGCAGATGTTGACGGGGCCCAAAATGTGTTACCCCGCTTCATTGATGATTGTGCAATAGTGGTTGTTGCAATAAAGCATATAACCACAACTACGCTAGTGGGTTGGTATGACCAAGTATGACAATGTGTCCACTACATGAGTTGTTGCATAGCCCTATCTACAAAGAAAACAATGTCCAAATTACTGCAATATGGATGCATCGTATTAAGAAACTACAAAGGTCTAATGAGAATGAATAGACACATTAGTTCATGGAATATACATGGCTCAACAAGTGGTAGATTTTGAAGATAAACCGATATTGGTCACTCCATTAGAAGGTTTTACACCTCTTAGCCTTTTTTATGACAAGAATTATGAAGAGTTGGCATTGAAGAGCCGGCATTTCCATGGACATAAACAATCATACGAAACATCATCTCTTGCAATCTAGAATAGGATACAGGAACTTTATTTGTTTGTGCACATCAGTAGATTACAAACAAAGGCTGAAAGGAAAAAAATTTGTGATGCTGCAACAGCTGGGTTCTCCCATATTCTTTGTAACTTTTTCAGCCACCCCACTGAGAAATGCCGGGTTCATTGTTGTCTTGCCTACAAGAACTTTGTGACAGCCACACATCGCTACAAATGACGATGGCCCAGCTGTTGCAGCTCACAACGCAAGGTCATATCCTATCACAACAACTCAATACTATGCACACAAGTTCCAAGCATTGAAAACGTTATTACGACAAGACAACAACATTTTAGGCCCAACAAAAGATTTCTTTTTTGTTCTGAGTTTCAAAACAGGGGGAGTCAACATGATCATGGCTTCTTGTAGTGTGAAAATGCACCGACTTTCGAGCAATACGATAACAAAACCCTTGAAGATTATGTAAGTACATTACAACAAATAATTCACACTTACCACCTCATTTGCAAGACATACAAACACACAAAAACAGAAAGGCCTATACAAAGACTAGAAATACCTATCATTTCAGTTTCCCATGACCACCCATCAAAGAAACTTGTGTTTTGCTACCAAATGATCTTCAAAAATCCAAACACAAGACAAACTTCAAGACGGTCTCTATTGCATTATTAGAGAAAGAGACAACAACGATTGATTATGACACATTCCTTAAAAGAATGGATATGGTGGAAGATGAATACGTCCTCGCCTTGCAAAGAAACATCTCTGAACCTGCCTATTCTTAAGAAGACAACTAAAAGACATAAACACAAACAACTTCAACTCTACAATTTCAAGACTATGGGATGCAAACACAAACATCCAGTACATTATGAACCCTCATGGAGCAACGTTATAACTAAAATTGACACAGAAATGGACAATGCAATCAAAGCAACAATTGCATACAATATTTAAAATAGTGTCCTGGCAAATGAATGCATCCGGAAAGTGGGAAATGCAATACTCAACACCCAACATATCAATGCACAACAAGCCGTGTATCTTTGCCTATCATTACATCTCACAAGCGTGACCTATGCGCATGTGCAAAATCAAGCACAACCATGACAAACCATTTGGTGGAGTTGATGTCCTCCTCTCCGGTGACTTTTGCCAGGAGAGCCCCATAAAATATTCTTGGATATTCTCTCAAAACAGGCAAGAGGTACTCCAATACTGGTGGAGAGAACACATCGTTTACCATGAACTACAAAAACCTATGTGACAAGAAAATGGGCCATTCCTCAACTTGCTCAGTAAAATTTGCATTGGATCACAGACACCGGAAGATATTTATAAGCTCAACAACATGTATGCAAGAACAATACCAAACAAGCATGAAATCCCTTACCTCTTTTACACAAATGCTGCTATAGATAAACACAATGACTACGTTTTCCAACTAGTAAACCTCTAGTAAATGCAAAGACACATTCTAAAAGCAATTGACCAGAAGCACAAAACTTGCAAAAAAAAATCAACATCCCCGCAGATCCAAAAAGTACTATTGGCTTACACAGACTTGAAATTGAAGGTGGGCATGGTCTCGTTGAGATTGGTTCGTGCATTTGGACATCAGTGATGGTATTGTAAACAGTGCAGATAGGATAATTAAAGGGTCAAGCACAGGCAACAACCCCTCCACAATCTGGATTGAGTTCGTTGACATAAGAGCTGGCGCTAAAACAAGTGTGGAAAACAAGTACATGTACACTACACTACAAGACATAGTTCGCTTTTTGATGCTGATATCGACACTAAATATTAATGTTTTTTTTCCAAACAAGTGAAAAGTGTCAGAATGTTCGTTGGTATGCGCATTGCAAAGAAACATCGGTATCATCCTCGATATGGGTGTTGATAAGTCAATATTCTCAATGTCAATATGGGTATCGGTATCAACATTGGTTTACACTGACTCTGTAGTGTCAGTATAGGCATTGGTATATACTGATGCTTTGACAAAATTTTTTTAAAAAAATTGTGGGGTAGGATGGGGCTTGTTTCAGCCCCATCCTACCCCACACATTTTTTTTCCATTAGAATCATGATAAAATGTTACAAAAGAGGTCTACAAAATCATGTTACAATGTTATAAATAATATCTACAAAATGGCAAAAGTACCGAAGTTCAAAATGGCAAATTTGTTGAAGTATTGTGCTACAAAATGGCAAAAGTTTCAAAATACAAAATGACAAAATGTCCTATCCTACTACTATTACTACTCCTCCGAACTCTCCTCATCCTCCTTGCCCTCCTCGCTCGCCATTGTCTCTTTACGTAGTCCTGATCCCTCACCCTCCTCTAGACCTGTGATCCTCTCTACATCTTCTTCTTGAGATGTAGTCTCCAAGGTTGGATCTCTGGATGGGTCAAAGTTGTGTCCCTAAGAATGAAACAAGTTCAAAAATAAGATAAGAGCGTCGATTGTAAGGCAACCATGATACTCAAATGACAATGATGAGGATTAGGGTATACTCACATGATAAAAATAAGATAAGAGCATCAATTGTAAGACAACCATGATACTCAAATGACAACAATGAGGATTAGGGTATACTCACATGATACTCCGCCACCTTTTTCAATCAATTGCATGTCCTTCTCACTCCATCTCCTTGAACCAACACATAGCTCCTATCCTAAATGCCCTTCTGTACTCATCGTCGTTTGGAACCCACCCATCACATATTCCTATGGATCCAAATTCAAGGAGTTAGATATAAATGACAAAACATTTGAATGACTGAACATATTAGATATTCAATAGAAGATAAATATATACTTACCACCCAGGCCTTGTTGGCTAGTCTGTCATCTCTCCCAAGGTGCGAAGGACCTACAATCTCCAGACGTCTCCTCGCCACCCTCCGTTGTGCTGAGTTGCAAACGCATTTGGATTCTCCTTGAAGTCCTTTACTTTCTTTCAATCTGTTGGGTCCTCCTACCCTGGCTTGTTCTTACCTTTCTTAACAACTTCATTCAACTCGTATCTACGAGTCCTTAAGAGCTCTCCCATGCGCGTAAGCATGGCACCTCGCTCAAACTCATACCTGTGAGGGTTGGGAAATTGTCACTGTAGGGCATCTATCATGACATTCTTGGCTCTTTGGTCTTGCTAATTCCAAGGTTTCAAGATATCCTTGGGGAAGTGCATGCTCATCAATCTCCTCATATAGTTTATGACCCTCCTCCCTTCGTTATCCTCTACAACTTCCCTAATGTTGTTCATGAGGTAGTAGAGATCCTTGGGCAAAATATAGTTCGAAGGATGCATAGTGGAGGGCATAGTAGAGCCAGAGCGTGGACTGGGAGTAGCGGAGCTAAAGCAAGGGGTGGAGCCAGGAGTGACAGGTAGTGGAGCTAGGGGTGCAGGGGGTGTTGAGGCCAGTGAGAGGGGTGGGCAAGGGACCAAACTAGAACTATGTCTCATGAATAGGGGGAGACCTAGAGCATTGGGGGTGTGCAGACTCATCTACATCTCCCGTGCCACCACAGTAGCCTCAACCCTTACTACTCTTTATGGACCTATGACAATGACACTTGGGTGATCATCCCTCAGAAGGGGCAAGGGGGGATGACTGTCTAGTAGGAAAAGACGTTGATGTCCCAATCTACCCTAGGAGGTGCAAGAGAGGGAACAATGGAGGTCCTCCGGGAGGAGAGAAAAGAAAATAATCTCTCTACCTTCGCATCGCTTAGGGCCATGACAAACTCATCAGGACTCCCAATGAAGCCATGGGCTCCTAACAAAGGAGTCCCCCCCGAGGGGTCGACCCTAAGGAGTCAACTGAGTAGAATCAAAGTCATGTAGATAGTAGAGTCCATGATCTCTCCTTCTACGAGGAGTCCCATGATGATTGAGATTTCTCCCTCTGGACGTGCGACGTGATGACATGGCTAATTTAACAGGATTGGACAAACACAAATACAAACAATAAAACAAATACAAATGCAAAATCAGATAAGAATAAGGAAAAACAATAAATACTTACATTTTACTCTTCTACGTTTTGAAAAGAGACCAACATCATATCTAAGGATGGATAAATGCAAATACCTCAACTTCTGTTGAAAAGCCAAATGTATTAGAGGGGTGGTCAACTCCTAAAAAAGACGAGTAAAATATATCCAAGATTTATACAAAAAACAAAGTAGCCAAATGTATTAGAGGGGTGGTCAGCCCCTAAAAAGGACCCAAGTAATATATATCCAAGATTTATACAAAAACACAGAGTATCCAAAGTTCCAAGAGATCAAGTCTGAGATCTTTGAAGAACTTTATATTAACACAAGGCTTCCAGGATAGTGACTCTACACAAAGCATAGTGGGAGCCTTTAGCAACATACTTCGCAAACTATGAATTCTTATAATATTGAAGGGCTTCCCACAGTTCCTCATGCAAAATATATCCATTTTGTGAATGCAACTCTTGGGCCGATGTTGTGGAACACTATGCTCCTCCTCCAAGTGATCAATCTCAAGTATGACAAATCTTGGGTCACTAAGGGACCAATTCCAAAAGGGCTTCATCTTCCATAGGACAATAGGTAGAAGAAATGACAATAGATATTTGGATCGGTCATTTGACATTATGATCCTTGGCCTGTCAAAGGACACTATCCAGACTCAGAGCCTCCTCACTCCTCACACAATACTAAGAATGGAAAGACAAAAACGCGGAAAGACAGAAATGCAAAAAAGCAAAAATACGAAAAGATGGAAATGCCAAAAGACGAAAATGCAAAAAAACAAAAATATAGAAAGACAAAAATGCAAAAAGAAAAAAATGCAAAAAGATGGAAACGGAAAAAGACGAAAACAAAAAAGACAAAAAGACGAAAATGCGAAAAGACAAAAATGTGGAAAGAAAAGACAAAAATGCAAAACGTGGAAAGACGAAAACAAGATGAGAGAAATAAAAGGAAGAGAGGAGAGAAAGATAGGAAGAGGAATACGAAGGAGATGAATAAGAAGAGGAGAAGAAGAAAGAGTAGGAAGAGAGGAGAGAGAGGAAAAGAGGAGGGAATAAGAAGAGAGGAATAAGTATGAGGAAAAGAAAGAAGGGAAGGAGGAGAAAAGAAGAGGAGAAGGAGGAGAAACAAGATGGAAAAGAAGAAAGAAAAAGGAGAGAAAGAAGAATAAGAGGGCAAGAAGCAGAGGGAGAATAGAAAAGAGTGCAAGAAGAGGAGGATAAGAAGAAGGAGAATAGAAACGAGTGAAAGAAGAGGAGGATAAGAAGAGGGAGAAGAGGGAGGAAGAAAGAAAAGGAAGAAGGAAGAAAGAAGGAGAAAAGAGGAGGAGAAGAGAATAAAAAGAGGAGAAGAGGAATAAGAAGGAAGAAAAGGAAGAAGAGAAGGAGGAGAAAAGAAGAGGAGAAGGAGGAGAAAGAAGACAGAAAAGAAGAAAAAAAGAGGAGAGAAAGAAGAACAAGAGGGCAAGAAGAAGAGGGAGAATAGAAAAAAGTGAAAGAAGAAGAGGGAGGAGAGGGAGAAAGACAAAAAAGGAAATTAGCCATACATGAAGTTATAAATCTTTCCCATACACTTTCATGAGGTAGTAATTATCTGTGTAATCTGAGTTTCACCATTGTCTCGTGCCATCGACTATTGTCGAATCTGTGTCCTTGGCGAAAATACGAAAGCACAAAAAGACAAAAATGCAAAAAGACAAAAACACGGAAACACAGAAATGCAAAAAAGTGGAAATGCAAAAAGCCAAGAGAGATAGTGAAGAGAAGAAGAGGATTATGAAGTTTGCTGCATATTTCTTATTTTTCTTTTTATAAAAATAATATATTTTTATTGCATATTGTTAGTTCTAATTTATAAATATTTTCTAATTAGTTAGTTTATGATTTTGATACATATCCTTATTTTGATTTTGTGTAATAATGATATGATTTGAATTGTTATTTCTAATATTTTTAAAAAATTATTTGTTAATTAATTTTATTCTTATTTATTTTCATTCTTATTCAATTGATTTATATTTTAGTCTAATCTTTATAAACAAATTTCAATAGTTATTTTATTTCTAACGATTTCTTTTATATGAATAACATTATTTTACATTTTCTCAACTTAAAAGAAATATGGAGAAAAGTATTAGTTACTTTAGATATTAATAATTCATGCAAAAGATTGCAAATTGATACATATACATATACGTATACATATACATATACATATACGTATATACACATACATACATACATACATACAGACATACATACATACATACATATATATATATATATATATAAGAGGAATAATAAGAGAGAAATAAGTAGGAGAGAAAGAGAGAAGGAGAGGAGAGAAAGAGAGTCGAGTGAGAAAGTGAAGAAGAGAAGAATAAGAAGGAGATGAATAAAAAGAGGAGAAGAAGAAAGAGTAGGAAGAGAGGAGAGAAAGAAGAAGAGAATAAGAAGGGAATAAGTAGAGAAAGAAGGGAGAAAGAAAGAAAAGAAAGAAGGAAGAAAGAAGGAGAAAAGAGGAGGATTAGAGAATAAGAAGAGGAGAGTGAGAAAGAGAGAGAAAGAAAGAAATATGTATTAACATCTGTGGAAGGCCTCACGGGCCTATGGGACAAGGTGCAAAGTACACCAAAAATGATGATATCATACAAGCCTTAGTGGGCTGGAGCAAAAGGCGTGCTAAGGCCCTTGCTGAGTGCTAAGACTGCTAAACTAATAAACTAAAAAACTAAAAAACAACTAAACTGATAACTCTATAGAGCTCAATAACTCGAGCAAAATCAAAATCAGATATAACCCAGAGACTAGCAACTATCTCGAAGCTATAGCATTCTAAGAGATGAGAGTCAAGCTTATAGCCAAGCAACTATCTGGGAGCTATAGCATGTTGAGAGATGAGACTCAAGCTTAGAAGCCAAAGCCTGGTACTATGGTGGCTCGTTTATGAGCAGTAAAAATGTCTTAGATCTGCGTCTGTTGGCGTGTATCATGTTGTGGTGGTAGAGAGGGACGTGGTCTCCTTGATCTTTGAAAGCCTGGTACTGTGGTGGCTCATTTATGAGCGGCAAAAATGTCTCAGATCTGTGTCTGTTGGCATGTATCATGTTGTGTTGGTAGAGGGGGACGTGGTCTCCTCGATCTTTGAACCTAATGGGCTATGTTCAAAGTGAACCCTCACCTCGAGCGGTCTCCCTTGAGAAACACTATGATAGGATGGACCTCAATAGAGTGTGATCTGGTCACTCTCTGTGCTACAGGGGGTCTCTGCGTCCCTCTCTCAGTAATCCAAGCTGGCTCGCATGTCAGCTATCTCCTCCACCTCCATCCCGCTGTGTCCTGGAGTTGAATCAGATGTATAGAAGTCTGTGACATGTCGCTGTGCTCTATCATCCTCTCTATCCTACTGTCAAATCACCTCTTGCTACTCTCTAATCTATCGTAGTAGGGTCTCCGTATGTCAGAGCATCTCAAGTATATATAGGCCAATGCAGACCTAGTCCTAGAAGTGGATCAATTGTGAGAGTCGCTCCCCTCCTGGTAGAGGCAATGTTACTGTCCCCTAATCTCATAATAGGTTGTGTAGGCACATAGGAAATGCTCCTCTGACTTAGTCACTCCTAGTGTGCAAAGCATACAAATCCACTGCTCTCTAGGTATGCATGTTGCTCTCCCCATCTTGATCCTCAACTAATGAGATGAAATGCGCATCTGGCCAATGGCAATCCTCAATGCATGTGAGACTCCTCTATCCTCAAGATACTGGGTCTGATGTTGAATCCCTCCTCCAATACTCTCAGGAATTGGTCATGGTAGAACTGGGACTTGGTGGGGAGCTCTTGGTCCCCCCCCTCCAATCTGAGATGTATGGAGTTGAAGGAGATCTAATCGTATGATACGGTTTATCTCATTTCATAGAATCGACTTAGGATCCATGTTGTATTAAAAAGGGGGAGCCTGTCCATCTGGATACCATGCCTGGTAAACCATGTGGATATCCGTGCATACCATGTGTGCTCCACTCACTGCTAGTCATCTGGATGACTCCAAGGCCAGTCTCGATAATCTCCATCGAGGCAAGTCCTAGACTCTGTGGATGAAAGTGACTATCTAAAAGATGGCATCAATCTGTAGGGGAGTCATGGCAAACTCTATTTGTACTATCTCATGTGGAACTGAAGGCTTACTCCAAATCATCTTGGACCCCATAGTCACTTGTAGCCACTCAAATTTCCTCCACTCGGTCTTCGGTAAGTCACACCCCCAAAAGGGTGCTGCATACATGGTTGTTGGTTGCACTAGCGTGTCGAAGAGCAGGCTCTTTGTTGGTGGGTCCTGAAAATGTGCCTTGAAGTACTATCTCTCTAGTCAGGCCAAACCACCACATCCTTGAATGAGTTGTGCCGAGGCTCCATGGGTCATCATGAAAAGGGGTTCTCCGAATAATGCTCCTAGATATGTGTACTGCTCATCACAATAGGTGAAGCTAAGTCGATGAGTCACTGCATGTGAGGTGTTGACCATAACCTTGGCCTTTCCAAGGTTGAATGTCAAGTCTCTCTCACTCTACAAAACACCTCTAAGGCCTCTAGATGTCTTTGTAGCCCTTCTGCTAAAGATGATATGAGGACTATGTCGTCAGCATATAGCAATATTTGTATCATGAGGTCACCCAAGAGTGAACCCTCACCTCCTAGGCGATCTATGAAACATGTGATCTCATCAATGTAGAGTTCGAAGAGGGTTGGTGAGAGTGGATAGAACTGCTTCACTCCAAT
Source organism: Dipteris shenzhenensis (assembly GCF_047967505.1). Lineage (NCBI taxonomy): Eukaryota > Viridiplantae > Streptophyta > Polypodiopsida > Gleicheniales > Dipteridaceae > Dipteris > Dipteris shenzhenensis. Next base: position 37,851,090 of record NC_141626.1, read on the forward strand.
CATGTTCTCAACCTAGTCTGATAGACTACCTATGGCATGTACTCTGCCTCTGGCTGACTCATACAAGCTCACCAACCCAAAATCAGCATCTCTAGGTTCTGTATCTCTTGTAGTCTCCTAATCATGTGGGAACACAGGATCATGTCAAAGGCCTTCCAAAGTCTACAAAGCATGTGTAGACTTTCTGGTGTATGGATCTTGCCTCCTCAATGATACCTCATCGAGTGAATATGTAATCTAAGATAGAATGCTGCCTCTAGAATCTTGCCTGTCCTAGTGCATGCTGCCACCCCCGAGCCTCTGTATGACTACTAAGAGAGAGGAGGGAAAGAGAGTCGAGAGAGAGAGAGAAAAAGAGGAGAGGAAGAGAGCCAAAAGAAGAGGGAAACAAGAGGAATGAGAAGAGAGAAATAAGTAAGAGAGAAAGAGACAAGAGAAAGAGAGCCAAGAGAGAAAGTGAAGAGGAGAAGAGGAATAACAAGGAGATAAAGAAGAAGAGGAGAAGAAGAAAGAGTAGGAAGAGAGGAGAGAAAGAGAGGAGGGAGAGAGGGAGAAAGAGGGAGAAGAGGGAGGAAGAAAGAAGAGGGAGAAAGAAAGAAAAGGAAGAAGGAAGAAAGAAGGAGAAAAGAGGAAGAGAAGAGAATAAAAAGAGGAGCAGAGGAATAACCCAGGAGGAATAAGAAAAGAAAGAAGAGAAATAAGAATATAGGAATAAGAGGAATAAGAAGGGAGGAGGAAAGAATAAGAAGAGAGAAGGAGGAGAAAAGAAGAGGAGGCGGAGAAAGAAGACATAAAAGAAGAAAGAAAGAGAAGAGAAAGAGGGAGAAAAGAAGAGGAGAAGGAGGAGAAAGAAAATGAAAAAGAAGAAAGAAAGAGGAGAGAAAGAAGAATAAGAGGGCAAGAAGAAGAGGATAAGAAGAGGGAGAATATAAAAGAGTGAAAAAAGAAGAGGATAAGAAGAGGAAGAAAGAAAGAAAAGGAAGAAGGAAGAAAGAAGGAGAAAAGAGGAGGAGAAGAGACTAAAAAGAAGAAAAGAGGAATAACCCGGGAGGAATAAGAAAAGAAAGAAGAGAAATAAGAATAGAGGAATAAGAAGAGAGGAGGAAAGAATAAGAGGAACAAGAAGAGAGAAATAAGAATAGAGGAATAAGAAGAGAGGAGGAAAGAATAAGAGGAATAAGAAGAGAGAAATAAGGACACTAACATTTCATCATTATACAAGATGAGGAGAGCAGTGAGGGAGCACATGCACCACCACCACACTTCGAGCCATATGATCCTCTAGAGGAGGATGGGGGTATGGCAAACATGATGGATTTTATTTTCAGAGGCACGGCGGGAGATTGGGATGAGATGTTTGAGCATGAGATCGTGATGCAAGATTTGGCATCAACACGCTTGTATGATGGTGTGAGGATGACAAAACTATGAGCTTACCTCTCGATCTTGAATTTGTAGGCAAAGTATGGCTAGTCAGACACAAGTGTCTCAGCCTTGATGAGGTTAGTGCAAATCATATTTGAATCATAATTGTTTAAAGTTCCTCGTTCTTAGTATCCTGTTTCTAATTGTTTTAATTAGTATCTCGTTCTTAAGGTTTCTTGGATATGCAAATTGCAATGGGTTACTCTAGAAGATGTTTCCTACCCCAAATACCATGCCCAATTCCAGAGATGAAGCAAAGATGATGTTGGCAATGGTTAGGATGGATTATGACGCCATCCACCCTTGCCCTAATGATAGTATTTTGTTAAGTCATGAGTATGGAGATTTGGTTAATTGTCTGGAGTGTGGGGCACAGTGCTACAGATAGGACTTGCTAGGTGAGAAGGTCCCACTGAAGCTGTTGAGATATTTTTCTGCTATCCCCAAAATATAGCACATGTTCATATGCAAGTCCATTGCATAGTTGATGGCATGGCATGCTACACATAGGTCCACTGATAACACTTTGAGGATCCTTGTAGATTGTGTTGCTTGGAAGAACAAAGACAACATGTGGCTAGACTTTGCAGGAGATCCATGCAATTTACATCTCGAGCTCGCAATGGATGGTGTGAACACTTTCGAGTTACGCTTGACATGCCCCATAGTCTTGGTGAACTACATTATCCCCTCATGGCTAACAATAAAGGAGGGACACCTCATGCTTGCCCTACTTGTGCTAGGGAAGTACAAGGCCAAGAATATGGACATGTACATGGCACCCTTGATGAAGGAGTTGCAGACCCTATGGAGGGGCATATGTGTCTTTGATGTTTCTAGAGCTTTGAGGTGGGCCACATACATTTTTATCAGGGGAATTTTGATGTGGGCCATGCATGACTATCCAAGATATGGGGAGTGTGTAGGTACAAGGATTGTCCATGCCTATTGATACCTTTATGCTTTGTGGTGTGATCTATGCATGTCTAATGACCTATTTGTGCATGCATATATGTAGGACTTAAAACACAAGGGTACCATGCTTGTCCTCCTAGTTTGAATGCACGACACTCAAACATATGAGGAAGATGGCTAATGAAGGTCACGCTGAATACCTTTCACTTGATCATCCTTCATGTTAAGGTCAACTTGATCCACCACCACCAGCTTATAGGAAAGCAAGTGACTAGATTTTGAATTGGAGAGCTAATAGTGAGGAGCTTGCTCTCGGTATCGAACAACTATTGATCTTTCACGAGCTTCCATATTAGGGTGAGTTACAAATCAATCATCTCTTGGATCCCATGCATATCTTCAAGGATGTGGGGGCTTCTATTTGGGCACACTTGATGACAAAGACACAAGGGAGTGCGAGGAGACTTGCACAAGATGGGTAGGATATCTCGCTTGTGGACCAAAGAGCATGCGCATAGAACCTAAGAGCCTAGTTCTACAACCTAAGAGGGGGGCTCAGGAACCCAAGAGGGGGGCTCAGGAACCCAAGAGCGTCCACCTAGAATTGTTCTCCCAAAGGCACCATAGATCCTTTCCAAGGGAAGGAGGCAAGGGTCAAGGTGGACATTGCATCTTTTCAGACACCCATGGGACACATGCATTGCTTGAGAGGATTGTCTACAAAGGACAATAAGATTAGTGGCATCAAGTCCCATGATTGGCACAAGGTCTTACATGTATTCTACATGTTAGCTTGAATGCTTAGTAGAACTAAGATTGTGATGCTTTTGTGTAACTTATATGATTGTGATACATTGTTATAACTCCTTTGTCACTTGGGTAGTTTATCCTCCCAATTACAATGAGAGGATGCTTATCAGAAGATGTTAGAAAATCTATCTACAAGATCAATGGAATTGTTAGGTATGCTTAATATCATATCACCTTGATTATATTTCATACAATTTTAAATGATCAGTAGAAAATATTAAATCTTATGTATGCACATGGAATATGTGGATCTTGCAAAAAGAGATCTTTGTATCGAGCATCAAGAGGGCTAAGGTACATCAAAGCTGTGTGCTTGCTTGAGAAGCACTTTTTCTCAAGAATTATGATGACTCAAGTGCACTTGCTTGTATACGTCGTTGGATGTTTTTCCTTGAACAATTTATGAAAAATTTGAAGGGATTTGTAAGGCAAAGAGCTAGACCCAAAGCAAGCATGGCAAAGGGATGGCTTGTGCAAGAGTCATAGTACACATCACGGAGTTTCTTGCATCCATGGATCTCAATATGCCACATGCTTGGAACATCAAGGATGATGATCATGTCATTGCTGAGGTTCCCCAAGGTAAAGGGATTGAAAGAAAGATGAGTGAAGAGCAAAGAGAGAAATTCAAAAAAATTTGTATCCTCAATAGTCCCAAGATTCAAAAATGGGTGGAGAGATATGAAGAGGCCAAAGTAGAAAGAATAAATGAGAGGACTAGATTTAGAGTCATGCACAGGGTACGATATCCACCGAACCTTACTCTTCTCCCTAGACACATGTCACATGATTGGCTACAAGAAGCTCTTTAAAGATGAAGATGATGGAGAGGATGTAACCAATTGAGAGCGGAAGCTTGCAGTCGGATGTATGCCACATGTAAGTTTCTTACCTTTCTACTTAATTTGGGTATTTATGGTCACAATTGCTACAAAATGCATCCTCATTGTTTTATTCATGTTCTTTTGTAGTACAAAAAGTACAGTGCATTATGGTCACATGGATGGTATTTTTGTGTGGAACGCATTGATTCAAGGAGAGTCACCTATGATTGTGGAGTCATGGCAAAATTGGATTTTCGTCCAATAAAATGGAGCTCTTGGAGGCCCATTGTGTTGTGATGGTGGTAGGTGAGTCGGCATACCTCTCCATCGGATTGGCATTATAAAATCTTTGGCATGATTTGATGGACATAAAATACGGCATTGGCAACTTCGAGCAAAACTTTGTGGCATATTATCTCCATCTATTGTAATATGGGAATGAATTATTTGTTGGAGATTACTTTTGACTCTTTTTGTATGCTAGACATTTTCTTAATATGAATGTGAGTATATATGATGACTCCCACTTTGATACTCTTTTTGAAGGGGTTGAATTTTAATGGATTACTCTCACTTGTTGTTTGGTGAAAGAGCAATGGCATTCATTTGCATTTGGTTTACTCAAACATTGAAGACTGGTCTACTAGTGTAGTAGGCAAGATTTTTTGATAGGAAACACACACACACACACATGCGCATGCGCATAAAATGGTGAAAATGCCAAGCAATAAATGTATATGTTGGGATATGAAATATGAAATATGCATATGATGCATGCATACATTGAAAATATCTAGGATCATTAAAAGCCTAACGGAACTCCTTTTCAAGGGGGAGAGGAAATTTGACATAATGTTGTGACATTTAGCATGACTATCTAAGAGCCTGTTCTCGCATTAAGGCATGATTGGAAATCACATTGGCAGGGAAAAACCAGCCAGAAATCAAGGTTTTAGTTTCTTTTTAGTTCACACAAAGGGGTTTGCAAGGAAATTTTTGCGAGCATTCAAACTCTGCACGTCAAAAATCTGATGTGTCGCAAGGGAATACTGGTTTTTCCTTGAGCCCTTCCTTGGAGGGGCTTGTCAAAAAAATTGTTGTTTTAAAAAATGCAATCTTTGTAAAAACTTCACACCATGAGAACGTTTAAAGTAGCAACCAAGTTTAAAAAAATAAAAAACCCCAAAACCTCGCATCATGAATAGGTTGTAAAAGAGAAAACTATTTAATTAAGTACGAACCACAATGGTGCACAGTTGTATGTAGTTGCATTCGATGGCAATTTATTTCCAAGATCAGAAATGAATCTTGGGATGTAAGCTACTGTGATTCCAACACTATAATGATGTGACATCTAGCATGAACAAACCACAATGGTACACAGTTGTCTGCAAGATGGCAATTCCCTACAAAACATTATTCTTCCCCCTCACCATCTTTTCAGAACCGAAGCCGCGGGTGTAATTTAATACGACCCCAACGCTTGGTTTCTCTCTCTGTAAAGGGCCAATATCCCTTCAAAGGGAGCTCTTGGGGAAGTGGCTGCACCCATGAAAAAATCCACAGCTGAGTGATTCAATCTATTGGCAGACATATAGTCCACGTTAGTGCAAAAGAAGATCGCATTATATAAAGTAGCTCCAAAATAAGTTGAGCTCCATCTGGAATGACACACGCTACACCTACATAAAATAGCATCTCCAATGTGATTTCATTCAATTCAAAAAGCATATGTGTAAATCATCAAATATTCTGTTGTTAGTATTGTTCGAGCAAATCATAAAATATTTTGGTGTTAGTATTATTCAAGCAAGGAGATGGCAATAGGCTACCATTACATTTGGAAACATCCAATTTCACTGCAATTGAAAGAGAAATGCAAGGGAGGACTAACAAAATTGTTGCTGGGCATGAGCTTGCCCAAACATGATGCACCAAAGCTGAAATTTTCTGATCATAGATTAAGTAGCTAGCACTAGATTTGTAGAGAAAGAGCATAAACTCAACGGAGTATGGATGTAAGTAAGGTAGAAAAAAAGGAGAGGACTTGGATGAGCTAGTAGACTTCGAAGGCAAAAGTCACATCCCAAAGAATCCCATGGAAAATATTGGTGGTGAATCTTGGTGGAGATGAGATCTATAGGGGAAGCTTCAAGGGTTCTCGCAGCCAAAGAGGAAATGATAGGCCGGATAGATGAGGAGGCAACCATTATATTGCATTCCTAAAGCCCACCTTTGTTTTCATGTATGTTAGGGTGATGAAGACTACTTGGTCATCTATTTTAAGTATGGTTGGTTCAAGATAATGGGGGCTTGCAAGGTGGAAGAATTGTCCCCTAATCCCTTTCCTCTCTCCATATAATGAAATTTGGAAATTTGGATCAGGCAGCCTATATAATTTTTTGGCTTGCCCATGGGTAGGTTATAGTAATCCTTTTAGTTGTTTAGTGAAAGTGAAAATTCCAAATGGTTTTATTTCCATTTGCATTTTTATGATTGGGCTAAAGTTCTAGTAGCTATTTGTAACTCTTTAAATCCTATGTCTTACTATTTGTGCTCCCATCTTTTTCTCCCCATTTCTATCTCTCTCGCTCTCCTTCTCTCTTGATCGGCCACTCACCATGTTGTAACGCTTAATCGAGAGATACTGTAAAATTTATGCACTTGAGTTGTAGCTCCATTGTAAGAGATACTATAAGCTTATGCACTTGAGTCGTAGCTCCATTGTAAGAGATTCAAAGATCTACTACATTGCACCTATGTCGCATAGTACCTAGATCTTTATCAATTAGCATCAATGAGGGATTCAAAACCCAACCTTTTAGACTTAGATGGGAAGTTAATTGAGCTCAAGGATAAAGATTGTTCACCATTAAATCTAGTAGAAAACACGTTTTTCATTAATTTTGGAACTTTTTTGGGGATTTTGGATAGATCGCAAAAGTCCTTCCCAAACCAAAAAGTACTTTTGAGACACCTTAATTTTGTAGTAATAAGGAAAAAATCACGCTATCAAATGAAACACATTTGTGCCTAATGAAGGATTCAATAAAAGGAATAAATATGTGCAAAGAATAGTGGTTATAAATAATCATAAAAAGTAATTGAGACTAGCATAACCATGCCCATTTATTAATATTTTATGTAGTAAACTTCCAAAGATTCCCCAGGGCTTGCTTTACAGAATGACATCATATTTTACGTAAGAAGCATTATGAAATCCTCCTTTAGAATTTCTTACTTTCATTTAAACTTGAATATTAAAATAATATTTACAAAAGACATCTGAAAACGACGTTGGATGGCATCCTTGCAAAAATAGACCCGGAGAAGGAGGAAAATAGCTGCAAAGAGGACATGCTTCAGTGGTGGTGTATTACTTGGAGTCAGCATAGACGGTGAATAATAATTTTCCTGGCTATTGTTTTTCCTGCTCCTTTAAGGTACTTGTCAAGCTCATGATGTAGGTTTCTTTTGGTAGGACATGATAGAGGTGCAAATATGTATAGAGCGCAAAGAGCAGGATGAAGAGGACCCCCAGCGAAAGGAGTTACTATGGGTGTATAAGTTGACAGAGTCAAGCAAGCACTGTGTAATTCGAGTGTGTGAAGAGGTCTGCCATTGTGTAGCAGACTCACCTCAAGAGCTGGGAGATGCTTGCTATAGAGAGGTTGATAAGATAATTGGGAGTCTGGAATTTCCTTGAAAAAGCAAAATGTCATTGTATTTTGAAATAATAAAAATCCTATAGACATTTCTTGAACTTGTGGAGATTCTCATGGTGCTTGTAATACCTGATTTTGTATCGACCTTCTTCCATGTTAGTACTTAAATGTTTTAAGTAGCTCAATGGTTGAAATTTGATAGTTAACTATAACCAGTCTAAAGGGCACTAGCAATGTGCAACAAATTTTAGGATAGCATAGAAGTAGTGTAGGGATAGCATGGTAGTAGTGTAGGATAAGTTATATCGCCAGTGCGGTGGTTGGTTGCACTAGGATATGAATGGCCACTAACGTGGTGGTTTGCTTCTATTATTACAAGATGAATGGATTCGTTATGGGAAACCAGCGTGGTGGTTGTTGGGATATACTAAAAGCAAGCATGGGATGAAATCTGACGGTTAACGAAATGATAAATAGTCTAAAGGACATTATTTTAGTATAGCACTATGCAACAAACTTTAGGATAGCATGGCAGTAGTGTAGGGATAGCACGGAGTAGTGCAGGATAAGTTATCACCAGCGCGGTGGTTGGTTTGCACTAGGATATGAACAGCCACCAACGTGGTGGTTTGCTTCCATTATTACAAGATGAAAGGATTTGTAGGATGTGTGGATTCGTTATGGGAAACCAATGCGGTGGTTGTTGGGATATACTAAAAACAAGCATGAATTTTATCGTTTGGGATTTACAAAAACAATTTAATAAAACCAGCACAGTGGTTGTTTGCGATATATTAAAAAGAAGCAGTCTCAATACAAATTTCATTTTGTAGGACAAGTGGACATATTATTTCCTTGCAATGAGACTACATACATTTTCTTAGTACTATCTCAGTCGTCCTCATCCACCACTCCAAGACACCCCAAAATGTGCTCATTCATGTCTAAATCCAATTTGAAGACACTCTTGCACTTCTTTCATTATGGCATAGGTTGCATCTGAAACCAATGCGGTGGTTGTTGGGATATACTAAAAACAAGCATGAATTTTATCGTTTGGGATTTACAAAAACAATTTCATAAAACTAGCACGGTGGTTGTTTGCAATATACTAAAAAGAAGCAGTCTCAATACAAATTTCATTTTGTAGGACAAGTGGACATATTGTTGTCCTGCAATGAGACTACATACATTTTCTTAGTACTATCTTAGTCGTCCTCGTCCACCACTCCAAGACACCCCAAGATGTGCTCATGCATGTCTAAATCCAATTTGAAGACACTCTTGCCCTTCTTTAGTTATGGCACAGGTTGCATCTGAAACCTAATAGCTCTTACTAGATGAGAGTACACATGTTTGTGGACTCTTATGTAGCAATTCGTAATTGTGGCCTCTCTTGGATGTTTTTTTGTACCAAAAAGCTCTGACTACTACATCCCACTTCTCATAGGTTGTTCTCCAATTTTACTTAAATGTTTCCTCAACCTTGTACTTAGGTTTTGTGCATTGCAGCTAAAGTACTCAGGGGGTTCACCTCACAAAATTTTAGTGTACCATGTGCATTCAAAAGGAGGGGTATTTTAATTCAACTTCTTGGAAAAATTTAACATGATTACAATAACAGGAGGGGTTTTTCAATTCAATTTTAGAAAAAATCCATTTAGTTGGTAAGTAAAGAGGGGTGTTTTTATTGGGTGAAAAATTTTAGTCGAGGGGTTTTTTAAATACCCCTTGAACGCATGTGATACGTAGGGTTTCTTAGTAGTGCACCCCTCGAGAGAAAGTATGGGTCATCTTCCTCGTTCTCCCCAGAATCTGTGACAACTGCAAAGTTATCCCCCTCTTCCAGACAGTCAGTGAGGTCATCAAAACTCTCCCCAAACTGTGGCAAGTCGTTTGTCTCTTCATTGTTTGTCACTCTATATGAACGTAGAGGGAAAACTTGAACTCACTCCCATGTCTTCACAATTGCAATGTTCTCACAATCATCATGATCCCCTATGATGCACGCACTGCAGGAACAAGAAAGTTTTCTCGTTTTAATCACTTGGTTGTTTGAAAAGCCCCATATGCTGTGTAGACCTTGAACTCCTTTAATTTTCTTGCAATCGTGCCGGCTTCTCCTTTGCACTTCATCCACTTTCACTTCATGGAACACTCTGTGTACTACAATATTCTTAAGGCTTTGTTTACTGTATGTTGAATGCATGGGGATTTTCCTTTTTCAACCATTCCCAATGCAGTAGAAAAAGCATGCTGCACAAATACGGTGTCATGTTCCCTATCATGTGAAATGTCGAAATGGTAACTGTGTTGCGCTAACCTAGACTCCTATAATTCAGCAAATAGATTGGCATCAGGTGTGGAAGAATCAAACAAATGACTGTACGTGATATGCACAACAATTGTTATCTGCTTGTTGTACCAGTGAGCACTTTGTATCTCATCTTGTTATTGAAAAGAAGTCTAATTAAAGTATATAATGAAGCAAAACAATTTTCAACCGCTGCACTGGTTTAGGACAATCACAATTTCAATCACCGGGCGGGTTTAGGACACCTTTAGGATAGTCAACCATCGGGCTGGTTTAGGGCACGTTTAGGACAGTCATAATTTCAACCACCGGGATGGTTTAGAACACTGTCACAGTTTCAACCACCAGGATGGTTTAGCCTGACGGTCTCAACTTCACATATTAAACAATAATAAGTATATTGCTTTTCATTTCTGAATTTCACCACCATTAGAAAATAACAATATATTGCTTTTCATTTCTGAATTCCACAATTTAATAGTGGTATATGACCCAAATAGCAGGAAATTAAATTTAACAAATTTAAGTACTAAGAAACACAATAATTTCAACCACCGAGCTGGTTAGTAACTAATGTCTGTTCAACCACATTGGTTCAGGACAATCACATAACTGGTGATTAAGTTGAAGCAGCCACAGTTGCATGATGTTCCAACCACCCGGCTAGTTTAGTAAAATAACAATATATTGTGAAATATATTGCTATTAATTTTTGCTCAAACATGCCACTGGGATGGACAACAACTAATGTCTATTCAACCATGTTGGTTTATGACAATCACATAATTGGCAATTGAGCTAAACTAGCATATGGTTGCATGATGTTCCAACCACCGAGTTGGTTTAGGACAATCACATTTAGTCCAAGCGTGGTTTAAGAAATGAAACAAGTAAACTATCCTAAATCACAAACAACCACTAGGCTGATTCAGGCACCACTGACCTACGGTGTATCTAGCATGTGTATGATGTGCTCCTCAAACACCTTGCATCCCATCCGCTTCTTATATATGTCCTTTCTATTTGGAGAAACTCTCGTATTTTCATGCCAAAACATCATCTAGCAATGACTTTTGCAATTAGGCTATCTCTCCTTTTCTTGCAGTCTGTTGAAGCCCACAGACTTCTCGGATCAGGATGATTGTGCATTGCTTCTGTTCTACATTCAACCGCTGAAGCCACGTTGGTCCTTTGGATTGACAACATCTTTGACATTGTGCACCCAAGCCATTTCTCCTTTGTTTTAGGGGATACCAACATAGCTAATGTCACCCTCTTTGCAGTTAGTTGATCTAAGTTGTACACCCCTTTCACTTTCTATGGGCCATTTCTTAGGTTAAAGAGCATCGCCTCTTGGGCGTGCATCTCCGGAGGTGTTGGTAGGGTTGTTACTCTACGAACTTTAGGGTGTAGGCTAAAGCTTGTGAAGACTCGAGACTGGTGATCACCTGAATGGCATGATGCTACTGCCTCAAATGCTCCCACCAATCGTCACACCATAGCTCGTGTTCTTCGCTTGATGGCAATGATCGAATGCATGCATCTGCAACCGCTTCTTGCTATTGCTCTGCAAGGAGTCTTCTTTCTTCTCGTTGTTTCTCCCTTCGTAGATGTTGCAAAAGTGTCTTCCATTGCCGACTCGATACCATGCCAACGCTTTCCTCGACCCATAGTTTGTTCCTTGTGCCTTGAGCTGGCTTTTCGAATTTCCTGTCTCATAGCCCCTGTCTGCTTCTCTTGCAAGCCATGGCGAGCTGCATGTTGCCATTGATGCCATGGCCACGATCAATCCCGGATAGACCCAGGAAAGCTAGTTGGTGAGGCAAGCAAAGAATAGAAGACAACTTACCCAAAAGAAGACAATGGCAAACCAGAGTTTGCACAACGTCACATTGAGGTGTGTGCAGGTTGTTGGGCATTTGCAGGGTGGGGGCAAGTTGCAAGTACTTAATCTTCCAAGATTTGATAGACATGAAGTGTGAAAATTTCAAATTCGCAGAAGTAGCAAAATTTCAACCACCAATTTTTCCCCCCTCCGACGATACACGTAAGTAGACTTGGATATCCCAAACAAGTGCAATGTGGCTTAAAATGCTTCAAAATACAAATAGGCCAAAGGGCATGCTATCGGGTTTGATGCTGTGTATTATTAAATGCAATGACCTTTGGCATGCTTATGAGATATATCGCAAGCAAGTCCATGGAAAAATAAATAATTCAAAATTGTAAATAGTGTTGGATTTATTAAAATATCTTTGCACATGCACAAATTGCACTTTTCCAACTTCTTCCATTTTAGGATGAATTAAGATACCAATACCAACAACTATCAATGTTTTAAGACCACCATGCACTAGTCCCAATAGTTTGGATTCCAAATTTTAAATCCGTTTTGGTTTTCAACAAATCAAAAGAGAGTTATGAAGCGTGCCCTCAAATGGGTATGCATCACTTTAGCACAACATTAGAGGCCCATTAACCCATGCATAATGATCTCATTGAGGTGTGTCCTTGGGTTGAGGCGAAGCTCACGTAGTGTACTTTAGAATGATTACTTGGTTGCATGTATGCATAGAATAAAATTTTGACGTTTTTGAATAAATTGCTATATCCTATAGTCTTTAGGATGCATGCTTCACATGCAACATAGCAATTGTAATGCTTTAATGGTCTCGTTCAAAATCCCTATTCCATAATTTTTTTCTCTCATGTTCAAGTTTGGAATGTGTACTACAACTTGAAGACAAAGTTTGTTGAATTCCATTCAGCAATGCATAAGTTATGGGTCATGCAAGATACCAATATACAAAAAAGTCCCTGAACCTCACCAAAAATGGCTACACCCAAGCAAACAATGACCCACACACACACACACGCACACACACACACACACGTAAAATGGTAAAAGTGTCAAGCAATAAATGCATATGTTGGGATATGAAATATACATATGATGCGTGCATACATTAAACATCTCTAGGATCATTAAAAGCCTAGCGGAACACCTTTTCAAGGGGGAGAGGACATTTCACATAATTTTTTGACATTTAGCATGACAACCTAAGGAGAACCTAAGAGCCTGTTCCTGCATTAAGGGGTGGTTGGAAATCATATTGGCAAGGAAAAACCAGCTAGAAATCAGGGTTTCAGTTTCTTTTTAGTTCACACGAAGTCATTTGTAAGGAATATTTTGCAGGTGTTCAGACTTTGCATGTCAAAAATTTGATGTGTCGCAAGGGGATCCTGGTTTTATCTTAAACCCCTCCTTGAAGGCGCTCGTGAGAAAAACTCGTTATCTTTAGAAATGCAATCATTGTAATCAAAAACTTCACACCGTGAGAAGGTTAAAAGAAGCAACCAAATTTAAAAAAATTAGAAACCCAAAAATTCGCGTGAGTAGCCTATAAAAGAGCAAACTATTTTATTAAGTATGAACCACAATGGTGCACAGTTGTATGTAGTTGTATTTGATGGCAATTTAGTACCAAGATCAAAAATGAATCTTCAGATGTAAGCTAATGCGACCCAACGCTATAATGCCGTGACATTTAGCATGAACAAACCACAATGGTATACAGTCGTTTGCAAGATGGCAATTCACTACAAAAAATATAACTATTCCTCCTCGCCATCTTTTTGGAAATGAAGCGGGGGGTGTAATTTAATATGACCCCAACGCTTGGTTCCTCTCTTTGTAAAGGGCCAATATCCCTTCAAAGGGATCTTTTGGGGAAGTGGTTCCACCCATGCAAAAATCCATAGCTAAGTGATTCAATCTACTGGTAGACATACGATCCACATTAGTGCAAAAGATGGTCGTATTATAATTGAAGAGGAAATTATACATCACCTTTCCTTGCATCTTGATATTGTGATACACTGGATTTTCTCTTTGGCCAACATATTGCTTCATGTGCTTCTTGGTTTTCCTAAGTTTTTCTTTCCAAAGAACTATTATTATTTCTATTGGTTGCTACTGGTGGTGGCTAATCAGACTAGCCAACCAGAGTTCTGAGTGACCGAGTTGTAGGTTACCAAGGTGCCATCTTGTTGCCATCAACCAGGGAGCCTTGTATGCGGTGTGTGGATAAAAATGTAAATATGTTTCTCACTTATTACATGCTGATGGGTAGGTGCATAGCTATGTACATTGCCAGTTGGTGGTGGCTTTGAGCTATGGACACTCTCATAAAAGACTCTACACTGTTCTTGAGAAGGTAGACACTTTGCAGGGACTTTTGGGAAATGATCAGATGAAGTGTGGGTGCACTAGTTCACTCCAGAGTTTTGTGGTATCCATATCACTTATGTTGGTTTGAGGATGACATGCCCGATGATGTTTTCCCACATGGGTTGTTTTATGTGGTTATATGTGGGCATTTATGCCTCGAATGCCTTGTATGAAGCTTGTATGTGAAGAAGTGGTGCGTAAGATCTAGAATTTGGGATTACTTGTCTAGGCCTAAGTTTTGTGAAGGGATGGGAGAGTGGTAAAAATGCATATGATGATGTGGAGAATCAAAAAAGGCATGCATGAATTATGGCTACGTGAGGATGAAGGCAAGGAGCTTTTGGATGGCGAGGTGGCGACTGGGAGTTTTAGGACTTGGCTGAGGATCTCTACTAAGTGGGAGAAGGAGGGAAGCTGGGGGGGGATCACAGTGTGAAGGAGATAGGCGATGGAGGTGATGAGCTTCTGAGAGCGGAAGGGCGACGTGTGTGTTTCAGGAGCAAGAAGTTATTGTCGTATGTGAAGAGGAGAGCTCTATGAGCAAAGGCACGCTATGGAGTTGGGAGCTTTGGGACAGAGATAGATTCTCTGTAGGAAGCTTGAAATCCATGGCAACATGGGTGATACGTGAGCTCAAAGGCCAAAGAGAGGAATCGACCATGGCATTGGGTACAAGCTGGGTACGCAATGATCAGGAAGCTATCTTCGTATGAAGGCCATAATTCGATGATGAGAGCTCAGTGGGCTCTCTGAGTAAGAGGTAAATAGTGCAGGATTGTGGCTAGTGCATGGCGGGTTGCAAGTGGTTAGTACTTGGTGGGAGCTTCTTGCACAAAGAGGTTGACAGTCCTGTGAGGGAGTTTTTTTTTTTGGCTGTGGATGGGGCATCACTACTATGGAAAGTTTGGAGAACATTGGGTGGTGGAAGGCTGTGACCTCCATGAGGAGGAGAGGGACCTTTGGATAGGCGGTTGCTTGATTGTAGCTATAGAGACCTTGAATGTGGGAAGCACTATCTAAGAGGTTGGCATGTTGGTTGAGGCAATAACAAGATGAAGGTAATGGCGATCTGCATTGATGAAGTTTTGCTATGCAATACATATGTAAACTTGTGTGATTGTGAGGCAATATGCTCTGCATGGTGATGAGGTGTTTGAAGAAATCTAGCTTCTGTATCAGTTCAAGCACGACTGTGTGGTTGAAGGAAATATCGAGGTGGTGTGCTCTCCATAGTAGCTCCCGTGACTCTTGAATAGTAGAGTGTGCAAGTTTGTGATTGTTTGCTCGAATAGGCTCAAGTGCATCGTCTCTTCCAAGATTGTCACCAAAGTGAGCATGTTCTACAATTGCATGTGTTTGGTGGCTAGCTATAGCATATTTGGTGCTCGTTGTTGAACAAGGGAAGAGGCCTTGGCTGAGGTAATATGACTATGGACTGCAGAATGGATAAGGAATTTTGATGCTTTAATAGAGGAGGCCGTAATGCATGATAGCAAGGCGGATGGTGTCTTGCCTTTACATTGAGGTTATTGTAATTCTCTAAGGCAATGGGATGTTGATAGAAGGTATCTAAGTCCTTATGGGCAGTGGTGTGTGAGTGGAAGGGGAACTGCAATTATGGATGATCATGTAAAGGAGATGGGCTGCATCATTTCTAGTGCTTGATTTATAATCTTGGGAAAGATAAAATAAGATTCATGACCATGGTCCGTCTAGCCATCAAGCCACACATGGCCCCCATCTGGTGTCCAAACTAGCACCTACTGGATAACCGAGCTACTCAAATGCCTTCTCCTCATATGGGGGGCTTACAAGTAGAGTTTGCTAGTTCCTACGTAGTGGGTAGTTGTCTTGTGAGTTGTGGAATTTTCAATATCTGGTGCACTTCTTAGTTGTGTCACGAGATACATGGCATCTGATATTGCATGTAAATGATGAAGAGTGGATTGATATGAGTTTGCCAGATCAGGAGGATATTCCTGAGGAAGTTTTATCTGGGATTATGTAAAGATGAGGATTTGGAATAAAAGTACATTTTGTATGTTGTCGGGTGGCTTCAATAAATGTGAACTGTGGATGTGATAGATTATAAAGGTATATATAGCTGTACTGTGTTTTTTTGCATCCACATTTTGGTGCCTCCACGGAGGAAGTTCACTTTAGTTTACAAGAGTGAAAGAGCAGATGTTCTGAGCTGTGTTGCAAGCAATGGGGAGAAATCCACACATGAGAGTGATATAGTGTGAGTGGTGTGGAGAGTGTGGTCACAGGAAGGACAGATGCATTGAAGTCTAGCTACATGTGATCTGACTTTGTGCCAGAGTGCAGAGAGCTTTGAAAGTGCCTGCCCACAAGAAAAAGAATGCTCTTTGGATGAAAAGTGAGCTTCTTCAGTAGTGTGTTTGCTGTTGCTTTCCAGTTTTGTTGTGGTTGAGATAGGCCAGAGTGTGGCAGTTGAAGGATTGTGAGGATGGCACAGGACTTCTCAAAGTGCTGGGGGATGCCACATGAGAATGCAGTGAGATTCCTGGAAAAGATGGAATTTACAGGACTTATGAAAGATAGGGTGACCCCTAAGATTTTGTTTCAAATCATGAACTATTGTTTGCAGGGAGATGCAAAAGCATGGCTGCAGACTCAAGTTGCTACCTACAGGACTACTCATCCTGAGCAGCAAAATCTGGAGTATACAGTGGTGAGAGTAGCTTTCCTGGCACGGTTTGCACAAGCCAGGAGCCCTAATGAAGTTTGGAAAGAGCTGTGAAAGGTGAGGCAGGAGGAAGAGCAAGATGTGAATCAGTATCTAATCTAGTTTGGGAGGTTATGGAGTTTATGGTGTGAAGCTCTTGTTCCAGAGGTACCACCTCAAATGATCAAGCGTGATCGTTTCATAGCTGGCCTGAAACCTACACTCAAATTGAAAGTGGAGCTTGGAAAGAGTTGTGCAAGGTGAGGCAGGAGGAAGAGCAAGATGTGAATCAGTATCTAATCTAGTTTGGGAGGTTATGGAGTTTATGGTGTGAAGCTCTTGTTCCAGAGGTACCACCTCAAATGATCAAGCGTGATCGTTTCATAGCTGGCCTGAAACCTACACTTAGATTGAAAGTGGAGCTGAAGAATCTGGATAGTTTTGAAGATGCTGTCATAGTGGCCAGGGAGAAGGAATGGAAAATCCAAAGACCTAAGGTAGCTTGGCATGCAAGAAGAGCCTAAGAATCTGATTGGAAGTCCAGAAGTAATAGAAACTTATGTAGAGAGAGAGGCGGTGTCTGTTCCTATACAGGATGACTCCCTGAAGAAGGACTTGCATGATGCTGTAGAGCTTATGAAGTCACTCAGCCTCAATTGGATGGAGACTGCAGGAAGAGGAAGAGGCCGAGGTGTGCAAAATAATAGGAGAGATGTACAGGCTGGGAGTGAAGGAAATTCAGCTGAAATAGGTAGAGGACGGGGATACATGAGCAATGTGAAGTGCTGGAACTGTGGAGAGTGGATACGTATTAGCCCTCACTGTGATGAAACTAGCAAGAGTAGGTGGAGAAGTTTATCGCGTAATGCAGAAGACACATGATAGGTCAGGAGACTTTAATGTGGAAGTGAAGGATTTGAATCGGCCCTCTACCAGTGGGGTCAAATGGAAAGATAAAGGAAAGGGAAAGGCAATCAACCTGATTAGGGTGGAGACTATCCTAGAGATCATGCCAGTGGCAAAGAGAACAAGGAGTGCAATAGAAGAAAATGGACACTCTGCAAAAAAAGGGAAGCATGTGGAGTTTGATCTCAGCCCTCAGTCTCCGAAAAAGAAAAGTCGGAGGCCCAAGAAACATTATAAAACTTTAGATTTGCACATTGGTCAAGGACAAGAGGAATACACATTGATGAATGATTTGAAGGGGAGGACAATTAATATAACTTTTGCACAGTTACTTGGTTTGTGCCTGAAGCTCAAGAGAGAATGGAAGAAGTTGGCTAATCCCAGGAAAAGTAATGAGCAGGAACCTACAAGAGGAGAGATGGAGACATCTAATGTCTATAGAAGATCTTCCAGATTTATGCCCTGCAGTGGATGCATGGTGTGGAGGTATGAGTGTTGGAGAGGAATATGTTGATGGCGGTGCACATATAAGTGTCATGACTCAGGCATGTATGGAGAAGTTGGGGCTAAAATTGATGCACATTCAGATTTCAGGCTCCGATTGGCAAACCATGCGAAGGTGAAGTGTTTGGGTATATGCACAGGAGTAGTAGTGGATGCTTTTGGAGTATCATGTTGCATTAATTGGCCACATTATGCTTGCTGGTTTGGGAGCATACTCGTTGATTTTGGGCAAACCTTGGGGGGGTCACTCATCATATGTAACCCTATCACGTAACAGAAGGATATTTTTTATTTCTAAAATTTACAGAAATATATATACATAAGGGACTATTTAAAATAGTTTTGGAAAAAATTTACAGATTTGTATAGAAAAGGGGTACATCTTATTAATGAAAAATTTACAGATAAGGGATTTTAGAAATATGCCTTGAACGCACGTGGTATAGAGGGTTTATACATAGTGACCCCCCTGAGGGCTCAGACAAGTGGGAGCAATATAAAACTGGAAGATGGGTACAATTACAATGCATAATAAGAAGGGAAAGGCCAAGAAATTTGATATGAGCAGCAGACGAGAAATAGAAGAAGAACCAGAAGAGACAAGCATGGAAGAGGAGTCAGACAGTGAGATAGAAGAAGAAAGTACTACATTTGAGGAGGAGGGGCAAGTATCATTTCTGTTGAAAGAATCTGATGCATATGAATTGCAAGTAGCGGAGATACAAGAAGCTAAGGAGGAGAGTAAGCTTAAAGATATGGATAACTTGATGCAAACCCCACCTTCCAAGACAGAGAGAGAGGAGATATTGCTATCCATGCTGAATTCCAGTATGGAAGAAGTGGAGAAGGAGGAGTATATGAAGGTCATTCATCAGTATCCTCAGTTGTTTATTACCTCACATGAAGAAATCCGGGGTTTCAGATGTGAGCCAATGCACATTGAGCTAAAAGAAGGCAGTAGGCCTGTTTTTTAGAAATTGAGGACACACAGAGAGCTTTTGCATGTGCTGAGAGAGGAGTTAAATAACTTGCTCAAAAGCGGGGCTAATTTATCTAGTGGAGCATTCAGATTGTGGCAATCCAGTGGTAATCATTCCTAAGCACATAGGAGGATGGAGAGTATGCATTGATTACAAACCTCTCAATGCAGTAACAAAAAGCAATCATTATCCTCTTCCTTTTATTGATGATATATTGGATAGAGTGGCAGGGTATGAGAAATACAATGTGTGTGATGGATATTCTGGATACTTTCAGATTTCAATTGCAGAGGAAGATCAAATCAAAACTACATTCATCACACTCTGGGGTTGCTTTTGTTACTGAGTAGTGCCATTTGGATTGAAGAATGCACCGGCATGGTATTAGGAGAATACTAATGAAGTGTTAGCTCCTTTCATTGATAAATTTGTGAGAACATTTCTGGATGATATATGTGTGTACAGTTCCAAGAGAGAGCATTTATGGAGGCTGGATCAAGTGTTCCACAGAATGGATGAAGCAGGAGGACAATTCAATCCATGGAAGTGTCATTTGGGATGCTCCAAAGTGAAGTTATTGGGACATATAGTATCTCAAAATGGCATTGAGCCTGATCCAAAGAAGGTGAAAGCCGTTATCTTACTTCCAGCTCCCTCTACATCAAAACAGTTGTAGACTTTTGTGCAGAAAGTAAAGTATATGACAAGATTCATACATTTAGTCTCTCAGCTGTTGTATCCTTTGCAACAAGCTATGAAAGAAGAACCTCTACAATGGAGTGAGGATTGTGAAGTAGTGTTCAATTGAGCGAAGGAAGTGTTGTAAGAGATTGCTTGTGTGAAAGCTCCAGATTTCTCTCAGACCTTTTATGTGAACCCTTCATTTGGACCAAATGCTGTGGGAGCCATCTTATTGCAAAAAGGGGAGGAATCTCGTTTTATGAGGCATGTATATTATGCTAGCAGAGTTAAGACAGAAGTATAGAGGAAATATATAGAGGCAGAGCTGATTTTGTCAAGCTTGGTGTATGCTTGTAGAAAGTTCATGGCATATCTTATCTCAAAGCCATTTGTGGTTTTGACTTGCTACCCTTTATTGCCTCAGCTTTTTAATAATTCAACACTTTCTCGAAGCATGATGAAGTGGTTGGTTGAGCTACAAGAATATGCTTTCTCATTTCTGGTGGAGAGAACTTCCAGAGCCACACTGGCAGATCCGTTAACATACAAAGAGGGTCCCATTTTGGTGAAGGAAGTGGAGAAGAAGATGGATAAGGAAGAGCATGCTATCATTCTAGGAGCATCTATCTTGCATTTTGATGGTTCATAAGGAAGAGTTTACATCAAGCTAAAGGAGGCTATGTGATTACTGATTCAGATAGCAAGCTGGCTATGTACATAGCTATACACCTACCCATCAGCATGCAATAAGTGAGAAACATATTTACATTTTTATCCACACATCTCTAGCAACCCCTTTCTTCGGCTATGACATTCATGTCCAGCAGTGAGCCGAAAAGAGATGAAAGATCCAAACTTCTTCTTCACTTTGCATTGACTTCCATCAATTCTGCCACAGCTCATTATCTTCATGATCCTCCTCTTTCAGTGCTACCATCAATCGTGCAAAATATTTCTTCAACCAGACACCATTGAATCTCTTCTTATGTTTCTTACCATCTAAATCAGTCAATTGATAAGTTCCATTTTCGAATTTCTTCTCCACTCTGTATGGGACCTTCCCATTTGGTTTGAAAAGTAGTATGAAATGTACTATCCAGTTTGTTATTATATCTGAGAACTAAGTCTCCATTTTTAATTTCTTTTTTCTTTAATTTTTGCATTTTCCAATTCTTGCCTCCGCATTTGCACTCTAGCATAATGCTCAAAAGCCAAATCCCTGTGTAACTGCATCACCTACAGTGCCAATAATCTCTCCTTGTAACTGTTTACAGGCTCGTATCCTTCTTCAACCAAAAATTTCAAGGCTGGTATTTCCACATCCAGTGGCAGTATTGCTTCTTTCCCATATACCAAAATTTCCTTCTCTTTTCCCCTCTCTCTTTCTCTTTTTTCCTCTCTTTTTCTCTTCTTTTCATAAGCATATGCACTTGCCTATGCTTATGCTTATGCATGAGCATATGCATTTGCCTATGCTTATGCTTATACATGAGCATATGCTCATATGCTCATGCATAAGCACATGCATATGCTTTCTCTCTTTTTCTCTTATGCATATGCTTTTCCTTCTCTTATGCTTATGCTCTTTTCTCCTCTTCTTTTTTCCCTCTTTCAATCTCTTTTCCCCTCTTCCTTCTCTTCTTTTCCCCCTCTTTCAATCTCTTTCCCCCTCTTCCTTCTCTTATTTTTCCCCTCTTCCTTCTCTTCTTTTTCCCCTCTTTCAATCTCTTTCCCCCTCTTCCTTCTCTTATTTTTCCCCTCTTCCTTCTCTTCTTTTCATAAGCATATGCATTTGCCTATGCTTATGCTTATGCATGAGCATATGCTCATATGCTCATGAATAAGCATAAGCATATGCTTTCTCTCGACTTTCCCTCAAATGCTTTACCTCATATGCATTTGCCTATGCTTATGCTTATTTCCTTTTCCTTAGTCGTATTTTTTTTCACATGCTCCTTAGCCGTATTCGGTTCTTTGTTTTTTCAAATAGATTCTAAATGGAACCACCATGCCCTCACCCATGGGTATCCTCCTTAAACCCCAACCCAGTTCCCCATGTCACAGGGATTATAGACATAGATTCTCTGCTACCTCATGTAAAAGAGAAGATTGTGCAAGAGAGCGACTGGGTGAAGTACAACGTGGAGGTGCGTGCACTTGGGTGGGGTCCAAGCCGAGGTCCAAGCCAAAGGGTAGTGGAGCAAGGGTGACTGAGGAATGCACGACACAACCTATGAGATCTTCGTAGGTTATGGAGAGACCGCCACGATCGGTGGAGCCTCAAATATGATTGTGTAAAGGACATAATGGATTGTGTGGAGGCCTTCGTGGATTGCGAGTACATAATCACTGAAGAGCATCATTGCATATTTAAAGAAGTGGAGGATGAGGTCCCCAGTGATCCGCCTAGCGGCATGGACGAGGAAAGTACCTTGGATAGTAGACCTCCTCCACCATTTTGGCATTTTTGGAGAATGTCTCTTTTGGAGACATATATTTTTTATATACATACTTTTGGAGACATACTTTTGTCAATATTTTTTATACATGAAAATCTTCTTGGATTCCTTTTTTCTTTCATAAATATTTGTCATTTCAAAACTAGCTTTTCATAATTGTTTTAAGTAAATAATTGTCCTTTCATGTTTATCCTTTATGCATTGATGTCATTTCATAATTTTCACAAGTGATTAATTGCCTTTTCATAATTTCTTGAATTTGAATTTCATAATTATCTTAAGTAATTAATTGTCTTGCCACTTCTTACCTACTCTTGTTTTTTACCCAAAATTAGACATGGGAACACGTCGCATATTTGATGAGTACGGAAACCCTCATAGGAGGAGACATCAAGATCTCTACTCTCCAGAGGACTTTGATTCCACTCAGGCGACACCTCAGGGGCCTACCCCTGTGACTACCCCTGCGACTACCGACTCCTCTAGGACCTAGCACTGTGACTACCCCTCGGGGAACTCCTTTGCTAGCAGTCCATGGATTTGTCAAGACTCTCGATGAGTTTGTCGCATAGATGACTGATGCGGAGGTAGTGAGATTCTTATCTCTGCTATCTGGCCAGAGGACCTTAGCTCTTCTCTCTCCTACACCGATGGCTGGACCTACTTGACAGCCATCCCCTCTAGTCCCTTTGACTGAGGGGTCATCACCTGGGCATACCCATCGTAAGGGAAGGAAAAGTAGGAAGGGTCGCTTATGTTGTGTTGACTCGGGAGATGTAGATGAGTCAGCACACTCACATTCCTATAGGTCTCCACTTGGTCATGAGACCCAATACCAGTCAGGTCCCTTGCCCTCTCCCACTCTCTCTGCTACTCCTCGCTCCATAAGCATTCGTAGTAACACCCCTTGTTTTGGCTCTGGAACTCCCATCAGTCCTCCTTACCCGCCCGAGGACCTATCCTATGAAATCACAGTGCTTAGAGAGATAATAGAAAATAAAAAGGGCTCAGCAGTGATGGCCACCATGAGGCGGTTGATGAGCCACCACTTCAAGAGCGGCATAGCTACTGACTAGCGGTACCAGGATGATGAAAAGAAGAATGCAGTCATCGATGAATTGAAAAGACAATATCCTAGCCCCCCAAATTGGGAGTTCAGTAACTCTTACATGAAAGAGCGCATGGGTGGGGTCTCGAAGCATTGTAGGTCCACCTTGCATACTTCCATCATAAAGGGGAAGGCTAAACCCAGTTGGGCAGACAAAGGTGACTCGAAGTTTTTCAAGAAGCAGTTCAGGGACCATGTCGAAACGTTCAAGGGTTAGAGGAGGATTGCGAGGAGACGGCTGGACTCCGTAGGTACTTTGGACTTTAGTGCAGGCCGATGGTTGGTGTTCGAGGCAACCGTGGTAAGTTTACTTCTTCTCATTTAATTTATTATTCTATTTTTTAAATTAAATATTGCACGCACTTTATCTAACTCTCGTAAATTGGGCCTACGATGGGTCGCCTTCCCACAGACACAGAGGCGAGACGCGCATTCTGCATATGAACAAAGCTGTGGTTTATTGAGATGGAGGCCATGGGAGTGACAGTCGATTGGGATGAGGGGGCTGCTCACATGGTATAAGTCTACTCCTATTTGTAATCTTACTTTTTAAATTATTTTATTCTTTAAGTTCCAATCTAATTTTCAATTAATATGGTTTCACTCTTAGAGTGCAAGCTCGAACATCCCATCAACAGAGGTGAGTGGTGATGGCGAGGGATTAGGCTTACACGGCTTCGACGAGAGCCAGGGATCACGCGTAGCTCACGAGGGCTAGGGATCAGGTTAGTGCGACCACAACGAAGATGAGTATAAGGATGAGGGCGAGGCTAGGATGACAATTCAGATGAGTAGTAGTAGTTGTAGTATTAGTAGTACTTTGTATATAGTTCGGCATGTATATGCTTCTGTATGTCAACTCGTTTGAGCGATTTTGTATCACCCTTTTTGAAAGGGTAATTTTGTAACAAACAATGTTGTATATCTTTGGCATGTATATGCTTCTATCGCTCAGCTCGTTTGAGCAATTTTGTATCACCCCTTTCACAAGGGAAATTTTATAACAAACAACATTCTTTTGCAATTACTAAAAAAAAACATTAGTGGGGCAAAACAGGGCTTGCTGTGGCCCTTTTTAGCCCCACTAATGTTTTTTTAAGCTTTTGTTAATTGTCACTATATAGCGACGTTTACCACTAGTGTCGCTATATAGCGACACTTATATAGCTACCGTTCTCTTTCGATGGTAATAGCGACGTAAATACCGACCTTTGTGCTCATAAAAAAAACTTTTTAGTGTAAAAAAGATTGGTATTTCCATCAAAAAACGTCCTGTGCCTTGTAGTGACCGCTCGGTATGTACCACAAATCCGTGCGGTACATGAAATAGACTGTGTGGTGTATACATTCCTTGCACGGTATAGGTGAACATCGGGCAATATACTTGTCCTTGTACCACACGATAGGTGGTTTTACCACACAATAACTGGCTGCAGCTGGTCCCAGTTAAAAAACGTGGCGGGGCTAGTTTAAATCGCTCCTGGGGGGGTCAAAAAAAGTTTACAATGTTTTAATATGCCGAATTAAAATGCCCGTTTTAATTTCCTCGCAAATCCCTGGTGAAGAGGGAACAACCTCAAATATTTCATTTGAATCATGTCCCAATGTATCCAAGCCTAATATCCATGACTTGTAATCCTATAAGTGAGGCTAACAAACCAAAATGTAAAATGCACAAAGCACTAATGCACAACATGCACAAGATCTCCAAACCCATCTCATTTTTGTAAATGTCGAAGCACCAATGCACAACATGCACAAGATCCCATAATCCCAAGAAACATGCTATACACACCTCTAAACTCTTTTTTTTTTTTTCTACAAAGCCCTAATGCACTAGCATCTTGAATCTATTCTTGGCATATGCATGATTATTGACAATTGCAATATGAAAATATGCTTAATACTTTTACTAGTGGTAAATGAATTATATCATCAGTACATAGGCCTTTATTAATGGGATGATAATCTCGATAATTGTAGCTAGGTCATCATGAATATCTGTGTGATCATGAGCTCTTGGGACATTATTATTGTGCACATAACACACCATGATCATGAGATTCAAAAACTGATTGGGGAACTACTTACATATGCTAAACAAAAAGGGCACTAGTCTAAGGTTCCCTGTAGGATAGTATTCTTGCTTCAGTTACTTATTACTAAAAATGTGATCATGAACCATTTCCATGAGCCCTTATTCTTAAAGAAAATAATTACATGTTAAGAAAGTAGCATACTATTCATATTCTGGACTCTTAAGAGACAATAAGAGGCCAACAAGATGGACTTCTACATACCAACCATCCTTCTCATAAGAAAGTAGAATAGTGACTATCTTAGAGCTATCTTATGGACAAAAATGGTTCATGTTACCCACATAATCTCAATTAGCTATCTCATTCACTCAATTAGTTAATTAATCCATGTGAGAGAGTGTACAATTTTTGCACAAGCAAGAATTGAACCCAAGCATCATTCTATTAAAGGGGGTTTGTTTGCATAAGTGAGAATTGGACCCAACACCATTGTTCTTCACATGGATATCTCTACTAAGGTAAACACACTTACTTATACTTGATCAGGGCACACTTTAGTATAAATTAACAAATGAATGAGGGAGAAAAGAGCCCTCCTCTAGTGGTTCCCTAGCATATGCTTTGCCATCTATGCCATGGTGCAATTTGAGGAGGGCCTCATCATTCATCCCTCCTCCTCCGCTTAGTTTAGTTAGCCCCACCTTAACTTTATACAGGCCCCCTTCAATAATGATCTGATTTGATGAGGGACTCATCATCATCCTCTCCCCTCCTTCCTTGAGTTTTTTTTGTCTAACACACTATTCAAAATTTTTGGACTTGTGTAAAGTCCAATTTGAGAAATGGACTAAAAAACAGTCCAGAATTTTTGAATATACTAGTAATGTTGTTTTTTGAACTAGATTTGACAACTCCAAACAAAAGATTTGGTGATTAAGTACTAAGAACATCAATGCATAACCAAATCTCTTATAGAGGTGGTCTACATAAACATCTTCATAACTTCTTATGAATTGAGCTACTATTACCTAAGAACATCAATAGATGACCAATTCTCTTAGAAAGGTGGTGTAAATAAACACCTTTATGTATAAGTGGTGTGCACACACCTTTATGACCATTTCTTTTAGAAAGGTGGTGTACATCCTGGATTTTGATATTTTGTTGATGTAGAGAACAAGAGTTGAACAATTTACCATAGCATTTTACTCTTCGAGGAGTTCAAATAATGAAACACATTCTCTCTTAAGTAATATATTATCATGGTCAAGTTCATCCTCAACATCATTCCAATTGAGCCGTTCCACACATCTTCAATTTATTCATAGGAAGCTTATAAACTTATTGTCGTGGTACAAACTTATTCAAACACTGATTCTCCATGTGCTATGCTTACATGAGTGACCCCCTTGTGCATGTATCAAGCAGTCTGATTTCTGCTTGTTCTAATGGTGTCGTTCTGGCTTATTTCTAATCTGAGCTTGTAGATTAGATGGTGGCACTCATTGGAGACTCAATTCATTCTTGCATGTATTATTAGATGTGTTAACTCCATGTGTGTATCAGTGGGGTAGAGGGGAGGCCACACTGATTGGGAATCCACCAGCGGGTTGAGCTTGAGATTGCACATAAACAGTGCCCAAGTCAGAGCCTCCTGCTGGCCTCCACCTGAGTTCACGGCAATCAACAATATTTCATCAATATTAGCTTGAACAGCCATCCCAATCGCAGCAGCATGACAGTTCACATTGTAAAGAGAGTGATAAAACGTACTTATACATGGTTATAAGCCGGTGGATAAAAATGAGGAACTCTTGCTTGGCTAGATCCATTCCAGCACAGATTCGAGGCCCGTTTCCCCACGGGATGAAGGAGTTTGGAGCCATTGGCCTCTGGCGGCACCAGGTCAGTTGCTGTTCAGTTTTGGTTTAAATCAGCTCAAAACGCTATTTTGGGTACTCCCACGATTGCGTACCTCGAAACGGCCAGGATCGAATTTCAAGGGATCACCATGCAACTTTGCATCCAAATGGATATGCTTAAAGGCCACAAGAACTTTCCAGTTCTTCGGAATCAGTTTTCCTGCGCACGCAAGCGGCCAATAGAGCAAAATATAAGCGACGTGATTGTGTAAAATTTGAGTTGAGACAGTATGGATCACGCTCCGTTATCGTATAGATTCGTACTGCAATAAGCATGATGATAAGAAGAAGACTATTTCCAGCACGGCAAGGTCAAGCATTTAGGCAGCTTGAAGGACGTAAAAGTATAGAGACTTCACTTGAGACAATACTTGTTTATAGGTTATATTGTACAGCGTTAAGCATACGAAGAAGCAGAACCCTTCCACGTTGATGTATTCCTACCAGCATACTCGACGTCTTCTATAGCCTCCCGCACGACATATGGTGCGATGTTTGCGATTCTTAGTGTCTCGGAGAAGACCTGGCCATGACATGAAGCACTCAGAATTCACGTTGCAATTTATCATCAGGTCTTAGGACTTAAGTATTTTCAGGAGGCCGCTGGGAGCCTGGGACTCCTTACCCTGAACGTTAGAGTCATCTTCCTTAGATCATCAGCTGTTAAGTCAGCGTCTTGAGACGTTTTTTCTTCAAGGATTCGGTTGTGCTCCTCCTGAGAAATTTATGCAATCATAATACAGGCTGGCTGGGAATCGAGATAACCCTGAAAAATAACTGAAGATAACCAAAGAACTGACCTCAACGCTTTTCATGAGGTTGGGATGACTGTGAAGGAAGTACATGGCAAAACAAATTGCCAGACCCGAGGTGTCATGTCCCCCAAACAAAATGGTCAGCAGGTTGTCAATTATCTGCTCGTCGTTCAAGGGCTCCTCATCTATCGTCATCAAGGCACTGAGGATATCTTTGTGGTGAGTGTGGCCCGATTGCCTTCTGACGAACAGGATTTTCTGTAAGAGTGCATATATACGTCTCCGAGCCTGGACCGGGCAAAAAGGATCCATGTGGTCACTCATCAGGCTATACGGTGCAAATGGTGCAGTACATCAAAATATGGAAAGGTTCCATACCTTGAGGGCGTCGCTATAACGGCTGCCAGGAACCTCGACAGGAATCGAAATGAGCCCCTTTAGAAATAGACCGAAGTCTTGTCGGAGAGATTGGACTTCTGGGCTGGAGTGGTCGATGTCGGAAACCGCCATCCTCAGCATGACTGTAAAAGTGAGCTGCTAACGCACATGGATGGTTTCGTCATCGGAGTCATCGATTCCGAGTTTAGCATACAACAGGATAGACATTGCTCAGACAAGAATATGGTTAAGGCACGACGTACATCCTTTGCTTCTGATAAGGTTTGGATAACGTCCTTGGACGCCCATCTGCTCAGAATGCTCCTTGCCTCCTTGTCAATCATGGGGATGAGATCGTGCAGAGCGTGGCCAGTGAGAGGCGCTTGAATAAGCCTGCGCAGCCGGGTATGCAGCTTCTGATCAGCGGTCAGAATGGAATCGTGACCTAGTATATTCGCGAACGATTTGAAGTAGGACACGCGAAATAGTGCTGGCGATTGCAGCACGAATTTGGCCATCTCAGGCGTGTTGACAGCGATTGTTGGAGCTCCAAATAAGTGCGTTCTGTAAATGTCTCCATACCTGCGAACAGCATCCCATGAATCCAATATTCATACCTTACGGTCGCATAATTCGCATACATAAAAAATAAGCTCGACGCAAAATCGTTCATCAAACATTTGGGTCAGTATCGATCATACCGGCGTCGACGATCAGTGAAGAAATGGTTTGGGTCGCCTTTACCGAGCAGCCGGAAAGTCTCCCCGATGATAGGCCACACCCAGAATGAGCCTGCAGGCACTCGCAGCTGCTGCTTGCCAGCTTTTCGAGTGGAATGCAGTCTGGAAGAGAAGAGACAGGTCCAAAGAAAGAGCAGCGCTGGGAGAAGGCCGACCAGGATGGTGGAGGATACGAGGTCCATAGCTAGCTACTTCAAAGAGACTGGAACTTGGAAGTGATGAAAATCAATCAGAATGCGCTATTATATACACCCTCACAGACGTACAAAATATAACGTCGGGTGTGGCTGAGGCAACTATGTTCCAGTAAAGACTCTAAGGAAGGTCGTGGGTTCGAGGCAACTATGCACTGTGCAGCAAGAGGATTTAGTGATGACAGATAGACAATTATGTATCTATATGTTGTGGGTTCAAGCCCCCAACTGATATTTTGTGAAAGTCTTGATATGTCAAGCCTGCGAAAGACACTCTAGATTCATCTCATATGAGTGAGCTCTACGCTAGAGAAGTTTTCAGCTTGCGCGATAGTTTGTGCACAAGGAATTTAAGAATAATATGGACCACGCTAGATAGTAGAGAAGTAGACAATTCCTAATAAGATAGACTTTTTCTATCTACGTATGCTATGTTAGTAAACTTAACAAACTACTTTACTTATAGTAAAGTTAACCTTAACAACACAATCATTAATATGGGATTTACATTATTCTAAATTATGTTTGAAGTGCTGAGAAAGTGGTTTTAACAAGAAATTTTGAATCTTTTTTCACACAAAGCCATATATCTTTACACTATGACATCCATTCTCTGAGCTTACAACAATAATAATGGCATTTCTTTTCGAGAGCCATCAAACTTAGTCGCCATGCATTTAGTCTTGACCCTAAGTGATACACAAAAACAAAAGGCTTAGTTAGTTGATTTTTATTTTTTTTCTATATTTCAACTTGTATCCCTTCGCAAAAGCTGGACTTCACGTAGCTATTTCGAGCAGGTTAAATTTTCAAGCATCTTTAACATTCCCTTAATAGAATTAACATAATTGGACCTCTTTAAATCCCAACTACTAGAACGCACACTTTTGTTGAAGTCCTTGGCTAATTCTTCTTAACCAATATGAGTAGCCCCAAGGCTTTGGTTCAGGTATATAGGTATCTTGCATGACCCATAACTTATGCACTGCTCGATGAAATTTGGCAAACTTTGTCTTCAAGTTGTAGTACACATTCCAAACTTAAACATGAGAGCAGAAAATTATGGAATAAGTATTTGGAACCAGACCGTTAAAGCATTACAAATGCTATGTTGGATGTCAAGCATGCATCCTGAAGACTATAGGATATAGCAATTTATTCAAAAACATTAAAACTTTGTTCTATACATACATGCAATCAAGTAATCATTCTAAAGTGCATGGGTTAACGGGCCTCCAATGTTGTGCTAAAGTGATGCATACCCATTTGAGGGCACGCTCCATAACTTTTTTTTGATTTGTTGAAAACCAAAACAAATTGAAAATTTGGAATCCAAACTATTGGGACTAGTGCATGCTAGTCTTAAAACATTGATTGTTGTTGGTATTGGTATCTAGATTCACCCTAAATTGGAAGAAGTTGGAAAAGTGCAATTTGTGCATGTGCAAAGATATTTTAATAAATCCAACACTATTTACAATTTCTTTTTTCATGCACTTGCTTATTATATGGCTCATAAGCATGCCAAAGGTCATTGCATTTAATAATACACAGCATCAAACCCGATAGCATGCCCTTTGGCGTATTTGTGTTTTGAAGCATTTTAGGTCACATTACACTTGTTTGGGATATCCAAGTCTGCTGACGTGTATCGTCAGAGAGGACAAAACCGGCACCTAAAATATTACTGCTCTCGTGCACTCCTTTTGAGTTGGTGTACGGTACTGAGGCTGTTTTACCACTAGAGATAGAGATTCCGGCCTTGAGATTGGCACAAGAACAGAGGATGACAGAAGATGAACATGTAGAGGCGAGATTGGTACAACTTGAGAAGTTAGATGAAACTCGACGCCTTGCACTACACCAAATAGAGATCCAAAAGAATCGACAAAAGGCCCGCTTGGATGCTAAGATTCGCAAGGGATGGGAAAGACACTTTGCTGAGGAGGATGTTGTGCTATGCTTTGATAACAAATTGGACCACCAAATGGATAAGAAGTTTCTGCCACCATGGACCGGTCCATACAAAGTCATCAAGGAACGTAGCAATGGGTCTGTACAAGTTCAGGAGCTGCATGAGCCATATGGCAAGAAGGTGATCAACAAGTGGTATCTCAAGCCCTTCTTTGTGCGTGATGGTCCTAGGCATGGAAATGTTGTGCATTCCCTGCCGGGGGGGGGGCAACTGTTATGGATAAATTTGACCAAAGTAAAAAGGCATAAATATGAGTGTGTGCCTGTATGTGTGGCAAGAGTATAATAAAATATGGTGTACATAGGGCCCAGGGTTGAGGTGGTAGGACATGACCATGACCTTGCACATAAGAGGACCCATAAGGTGTGTTGTACATAATCTATGGTAGTGATATTATAAAATGTGAAGGTGGCATGGTTCCAAGGACCATGGGAGAAGTAATATAAAATAGGTGGAGATGGAAATTCTATTGGATTATTCCCTCCATTAGAATAGGCCCATGTGGGGGGGTGTAGAAAGTCCAAGAATGCAAGTTAAATAATGGGAAAGTAGGATGAGGTGACAAGATTCCTTGTGCTAACCCTCCACTTCTCCTCTTAGATGTTTGAACGTATTATAAAATTGGAAAGAGGCCAAGGGAGTATCATACACTTGGGATATGGGAGTTGATATATGTGGAAAAATGTGGCCAAGTGTTATCACACATAATTGAGAGTGCATAACCGCCTAGCCCACATGGGAGACTCTTCCACACACACCATGCATGTGGGAGGATGCATTTATTGGGAGAGATTCTTTCTCTTGGCTATAAAAGGAGGGGGCTATTCCTTGATGGGACACTCTCATTCTTGTAAAGCCACCTAACTACTACTTTTATATTTCCCTCATCCTTACTTTTAAATAAAACATGACCCTCTTCCCTTGATGTCTCCATCTCTACATTCCTCGACCGATGTAGATACTCCTCTTTCCCCTCTCCCTCTCCCCTTGTGCCATTGTCTCCCTCTTCTTTCCCTCCCCTCTTAATCCGTTTTCCCCACCCATGTTAATGCTCCTCCCCTCACGTTCCCGATTCCTCTATGGCCCTCGAGCATCGCCATACCTATCCTCTAGCCTCTTGGCTTGATTTCTTTTATGGCTAATAACACACACACACATTTTTGTGTGTGTGTGTGTGTGTGGACATTGTTATGGATAAATTTGACCAAGGTAAAAGGCATAAATATGTGTGTGTGCTTGTATGTGTGGCAATAGTATAATACAATATGGTGTGCATAGGGCCCAGGGTTAAGGTGGCAGGGCATGACCATGTGCCACCCTTCTCGATATGCATGCCCTCTCTTCACTCGCACAACCTCAAGATGCGTGCCTTCTCTTCACTTTCGCTCAGCCTCGATATGCGTGCGTTGGATTGTGTGTTCTCCTTCTCATGATCTCCTCTTCTTTTATAGCCTTTCACGACTCCCAAAAAGCAGCCAAAAGCAGCCAAAAGCCAAAAGCCCCAAGTGTGCGTGTGCTTTTCACCTTCTTTTAGCGTGCGCTATTGATAGCAAACGCGTACGAAATCTCGACGTCTCTTTAAAAAAAAAAAAAAATAAAGGCATGAAAACGGCCCTGTTCGGAGCATCACCACGCCTTCCTCGTAGATCCAATGGACACCATAATGGACAAAAACCAAAATTTTTCGACCAACTCAAATTATTTCTCTAACCAACTCAAAATCAAGTCGCAAAATCCAGCCGACACCATAATGGACAAAAACCAAAATTTTTCGACCAACACCAAACTTTCCCAAAACCTTCAAAACATCAAAACCATCCTTTTTGAACACTATCAGTGATATATATATTCCAAAATATTTCATATACAAAATTGAAGCATCACAGTTGTACATAATCCATGGTAGTGATATTATGAAATGTGAAGGTGGCATGGTTCCTCCATGTGCCACCCCTCCACCTAGGTGGTCCCATGCCTGCATTTAGTGAGATATGGCCCAAGGACCATGGGAGAAGTAATATAAAATAGGTGGAGATGGATATTCTATTGGATTATTCCCTCCATGTAGAATAGGCCCATATGGGGGGTGTAGAAAGTCCAAGAATGCAAGTTAAATAATGGGAAAGTAGGATGAGGTGACAAGATTCCTTGTGCTAACCCTCCTCTTCTCCTCCTAGATAATTGAGTGTATTATAAAATTGGAAAGAGGCCAAGGGAGTATCATCGACTTGGGATATGGGAGTTGATATATGTGGAAAAATGTGGCCAAGCGTTATCGCACATAATTCTCGAGGGGGTCACTATGTATAAAACCTGTATACCATGTGCGTTCAAGGCCTATTTGTAAAATCCCTTATCTGTAAATTTTTCATTAATAAAATGTACCCTTTTTCTATACAAATCTGTAAATTTTTCCCAAAACTATTTTAAATAGTCCCTTATGTATATTTATTTTTATAAATTTTAGAAATAAAAAATATCCTTCTGTTGAACTCACCTGATAGGGTTACATATGGTGAGTAACCCCCCCGAGACATAATTGAGAGTGCATAACTGCCTATCCCACATGGGAGACTCTTCCACACACACCATGCATGTGGGAGGATGCATTTATTGGGAGAGACCCTTTCTCTTGGCTATAAAAGGACGGGGCTATTCCTTGATGGGATACTTTCATTCTTGTAAAGCCACCTAGCTACTACTTTTATATTTCCCTCATTCTTACTTTCAAATAAAACATGACCCTCTTCCCTTGATGTCTCTATCTTTACATTCCTCCACCCATGTACATACTCCTCTTTCCCCTCTCCCTCTCCCCTTCTGAAATAGTCTCCCTCTTCTTTCCCTCCCCTCTTAATCCCTTTTCCTCACCCATGTTAATGCTCCTCCCCTCACGTTCCCTATTCCTCTATGGCCCTTGAGCATCGCCATACCTATCCTCTAGCGTCTTGTCTTGATTTCTTTCGTAGCTAATAACACACACACACATTTTTGTGTGTGTGTGCACATTGTTATGGATAAATTTGACCAAGGTAAAAGGCATAAATATGTGTGTGTGCTTGTATGTGTGGCAATAGTATAATACAATATGGTGTGCATAGGGCCCAGGGTTAAGGTGGCAGGGCATGACCATGTGCCACCCTTCCACATAAGAGGACCCATAAGGTGTGTTGTTGTCACGCACCGTTCTTTCACAATCACGATCAAAATTGTAGCAAGATAATAATCACGAATGAGCAAGAAGAGAGATTCAAGTATGAATCAAACTGATGAGTCTCAGAATCATTCCGTGAAGGAGCTCGATACCACCTGTCCACCCCCGAGCTATCTCACTCTCACTCTGACTCTCACTCGCATGAAGATGTTCAAATAAGATGATCAAATGATCAAATCTCAATCACACTCTCACTCTCAAAATATCTTGATCTTATCCTCTTCTTTGCGCTGCCTGGATTCGTGTGCATTAGATTGTCACATTCACAGTGCCTCGATATGCGTGCCTTCTCTTCACTCGTGCAACCTCAAGATGCATGTCTTCTCTTCACTTTCGCTCAGCCTCGATATGCGTGCATTGGGATTGTGTGTTCTCCTTCTCACGATGTCCTCTTCTTTTATAGCCTTTCACGACTCCCAAAAAGTGGCCAAAAGCCAAAAGCCCCAAGTGTGCGTGTGCTTTTTAGCTTCTTTTAGCGTGCGCTATTGGTAGCAAATGCATACAGAATTTGGACGTCTCTTCTTTTTTTTTTAATATAAAAGGCATGAAAACGGCCCTGTTCGAAGCATCACCACGCCTGCCTCGTAGATCCAATGGACACCATAATGGACAAAAACCAAAATTTTTCAACCAACTCAAATTATTTCTCTAACCAACTCAGAATCAAGCCGCAAAATCTAGCCGACACCATAATGGACAAAAACCAAAATTTTTCGACCAACACCAAACTTTTCCAAAACCTTCAAAACATCAAAACCATCCTTTTTGAACACTATCAGTGATATATGTATTCCAAAATATTTCATATACAAAATTGGAGCATCACAGTTGTACATAATCCATGGTAGTGATATTATGAAATGTGAAGGTGGCATGGTTCCTCCATTTGCCACCCCTCCACCTAGGTGGGTCCCAGGCCTGCATTTAGTGAGATATGGCCCAAGGACCATGGGAGAAGTAATATAAAATAGGTGGAGATGGATATTCTATTGGATTATTCCCTCCATGTAGAATAGGCCCATGTGGGGGGGTGTAGAAAGTCCAAGAATGCAAGTTAAATAATAGTGACAAGATTCCTCATGCTAACCCTCCACTTCTCCTCCTAGATGTTTGAGCGTATTATAAAATTGGAAAGAGGCCAAGGGAGTATCATAGACTTGGGATATGGGAGTTGATATATGTGGAAAAATGTGGCCAAGCATTATCGCACATAATTCTCGGGGGGGTCACTATGTATAAACCCTCTATACCACGTGCATTCAAGGCCTATTTCTAAAATCCCTTATCTGTAAATTTTTCATTAATAAAATGTACCCCTTTTCTATACAAATCTGTAAATTTTTCCCAAACTATTTTAAATAGTCCCTTATGTATATTTATTTTTATAAATTTTAGAAATAAAAAATATCCTTCTGTTGGACTCACCTGATAGGGTTACATATGATGAGTAACACCCCCGAGACATAATTGAGAGTGCGTAACTGCCTAGCCCACATGGGAGACTCTTCCACACACACCATGCATGTGGGAGGATGCATTTATTGGGAGAGACCCTTTCTCTTGGCTACTCGGGGGGGTCACTATGTATAAACCCTCTATACCACGTGCGTTCAAGGCCTATTTCTAAAATCCCTTATCTTTAAATTTTTCATTAATAAAATGTACCCCTTTTCTATACAAATCTCTAAATTTTTCCCAAAACTATTTTAAATAGTCCCTTATGTATATTTATTTCTGTAAATTTTAGAAATAAAAAAAATCCTTTTGTTGAACTCACGTGATAGGGTTACATATGATGAGTGACCCCCCCGAGC
This sequence comes from Dipteris shenzhenensis, assembly GCF_047967505.1. Classification (NCBI taxonomy): domain Eukaryota; kingdom Viridiplantae; phylum Streptophyta; class Polypodiopsida; order Gleicheniales; family Dipteridaceae; genus Dipteris; species Dipteris shenzhenensis. Next base: position 37,887,632 of record NC_141626.1, read on the forward strand.
TTGGCTATAAAAGGAGGGGGCTATTCCTTGATGGGACACTCTCATTCTTGTAAAGCCACCTAGCTACTACTTTTATATTTCCCTCATCCTTACTTTCAAATAAAACATGACCCTCTTCCCTTGATGTCTCCATCTCTACATTCCTTGACCGATGTAGATACTCCTCTTTCCCCTCTCCCTCTCCCCTTGTGCCATTGTCTCCCTCTTCTTTCCCTCCCCTGTTAATCCCTTTTCCCCACCCATGTTAATGCTCCTCCCCTCACGTTCCCGATTCCTCTATGGCCCTCGAGCATCGCCATACCTATCCTCTAGCCTCTTGGCTTGATTTCTTTTATGGCTAATAACACACACACACATTTTTGTGTGTGTGTGTGTGTGTGCACATTGTTATGGATAAATTTGACCAAGGTAAAAGGCATAAATATGTGTGTGTGCTTGTATGTGTGGCAATAGTATAATACAATATGGTGTGCATAGGGCCCAGGGTTAAGGTGGCAGGGCATGACCATGTGCCACCCTTCCATGTAAGAGGACCCATAGGGTGTGTTGTTGTCAGCACCGTTCTTTCACAATCATGATCAAAATTGTAGCAAGATAATAATCACGAATAAGCAAGAAGAGAGATTCAAGTATGAATCAAACTGAGTCTTTACAATAATTTTGGAGAAGAATCATTCCGTGAAGGAGCTCGATACCACCCATCCACCGCCGAGCTATCTCACTCTCACTCTCACTCTCACTCTCACTCCCATGAAGATGTTCAAATCAGATGATCAAATGATCAAATCTCAATCACACTCTCACTCTCAAAATATCTTGATCTTATCTTCTTCATTGCGCTGCCTTGATTCACGTGCGTTGGATTGTGACTTTCACAGTGCCTTGATATGCGTGCCTTCTCTTCACTCGCGCAACCTCAAGATGCGTGCCTTCTCTTCACTTTCGCTCAGGCTTGATATGCGTGCATTGGATTGTGTGTTCTGCTTCTCACGATGTCCTCTTCTTTTATAGCCTTTCACGACTCCCAAAAAGCAGCCAAAAGCAAAAAGCCCCAAGTGTGCGTGTGCTTTTCACCTTCTTTTAGCGTGCGCTATTGATAGCAAACGCGTACGGAATCTGGAGGTCTCTTTTTTTTTATAAAAGGCATGAAAACGGCCCTTTTCGGAGCATCACCACGCCTGCCTCGTAGATCCAATGGACACCATAATGGACAAAAACCAAAATTTTTTGACCAACTCAAATTATTTCTCTAACCAACTCAAAATCAAGCCGCAAAATCCAGCCGACACCATAATGGACAAAAACCAAAATTTTTGGACCAACACCAAACTTTCCCAAAACCTTCAAAACATCAAAACCATCCTTTTTGAACACTATCAGTGATATATATATTCCAAAATATTTCATATACAAAATTGAAGCATCACAATTGTACATAATCCATGGTAGTGATATTATGAAATGTGAAGGTAGCATGGTTCCTCCATGTGCCACCCCTCCACCTAGGCAGTCCCATGCCTGCATTTAGTGAGATATGGCCCAAGGACCATGGGAGAAGTAATATAAAATAGGTAGAGATGGATATTCTATTGGATTATCCCCTCCATGTAGAATAGGCCCATGTGGGGGGGTGTAGAAAGTCCAAGAATGCAAGTTAAATAATGGGAAAGTAGGATGAGGTGACAAGATTCCTTGTGCTAACCCTCCACTTCTCCTGCTAGATGTTTGAATGTATTATAAAAATGGAAAGAGGCCAAGGGAGTATCATAGACTTGGGATATGGGAGTTGATATGAGGTTGATATATGTGGAAAAATGTGGCCAAGCGATATCGCACATAATTCTCAGGGGGGTCACTATGTATAAACCCTCTATACCACGTGCATTCAAGGCCTATTTCTAAAATCCCTTATCCGTAAATTTTTCATTAATAAAATGTACCCCTTTTCTATGCAATTCTGTAAACTTTTCCCAAAACTATTTTAAATAGTCCCATATGTATATTTAGTTTTATAAATTTTAGAAATAAAAAATATCCTTCTATTGAACTCACCTGATAGGGTTACATATGATGAGTAACCCCCTCGAGACATATTTGAGAGTGCGTAACCGCCTAGCCCACATGGGAGGCTCTTCCACACACACCATGCATGTGGGAGGATGCATTTATTGGGAGAGACCCTCTCTCTTGGCTATAAAAGGAGGGGGCTATTCCTTGATGGGACACTCTCATTCTTGTAAAGCCACCTAGCTACTACTTTTATATTTCCCTCATCCTTACTTTCAAATAAAACATGACCCTCTTCCCTTGATGTCTCCATCTCTACATTCCTCCACCCATGTACATACTCCTCTTTCCCCACTCCCTCTCCCCTTGTGCCATAGTCTCCCTCTTCTTTCCCTCCCCTCTTAATCCCTTTTCCCTACCCATGTTAACGCTCCTCCCCTCACGTTCCCGATTCCTCTATGGCCCTCGAGCATCGCCATACCTATCCTCTAGCCTCTTGTCTTGATTTATTTTATGGCTAATAACACACACAAACATTTTTTTGTGTGTGTGTGTGTGTGCACATTGTTATGGATAAATTTGACCAAGGTAAAAATACAATATGGTGTGCATAGGGCCCAGGGTTAAGGTGGCAGGGCATGACCATGTGCCACCCTTCCACGTAAGAGGACCCATAAGGTGTGGTGTTGTCACGCACCGTTCTTTCACAATCACGATCAAAATTGTAGCAAGATAATAATCACGAATATGCAAGAAGAGAGATTCAAGTATGAATCAAACTGATGAGTCTTTACAATAATTTTGGAGAAGAATCATTCCGTGAAGGAGCTCGATACCACCCATCCACCCCCGAGCTATCTCAGTCTCACTCTCACTCTCACTTGCATGAAGATGTTCAAATCAGATGATCAAATGAACAAATCTCAATCACACTCTCACTCTCAAAATATCTTGATCTTATCTTCTTCTTTGCGTTGCGTCGATTCGCGTGCATTGGATTGTCACTTTCACAGTGCCTCGATATGCGTGCCTTCTCTTCTCTCGTGCAACATCAAGATGCGTGCCTTCTCTTCACTTTCGCTCAGCCTCAATATGCATGCATTGGATTGTGTGTTCTCCTTCTCACGATCTCCTCTTCTTTTATAGCCTTTCATGACTCCCAAAAATCGGCCAAAAGCCAAAAGCGAAAAGCCCCAAGTGTGCATGTTCTTTTCACCTTCTTTTAGCGTGCGCTATTGATAGCAAACGCATACGGAATCTTGACGTCTCTTTTTTTTTTTAATTTATAAAAAGGCATGAAAACGGCCCTGTTTGGAGCATCACCACGCCTGCCTCGTAGATCCAATGGACACCATAATGGACAAAAACCAAAATTTTTCGACCAACTCAAATTATTTCTCTAACCAACTCAAAATTAAGCTGTAAAATCCAGCCGACACCATAATGGACAAAAACCAAAATTTTTCGACCAACACCAAACTTTCCCAAAACCTTCAAAACATCAAAACCATCCTTTTTGAACACTATCAGTGCTATATATATTCCAAAATATTTCATATACAAAATTGAAGCGTCACAGTTGTACATAATCCATGGTAGTGATATTATGAAATGTGAAGGTGGCATGGTTCCTCCATGTGCCACCCCTCCACCTAGGTGGTCCCACGCCTGCATTTAGTGAGATATGGCCCAAGGACCATGGGAGAAGTAATATAAAATAGGTGGCGATGGATATTCTATTGGATTATTCCCTCCATGTAGAATAGGCCCATGTGGGGGGGTGTAGAAAGTCCAAGAATGCAAGTTAAATAATGGGCAAGTAGGATGAGGTGACAAGATTCCTTGTGCTAACCCTCCACTTCTCCTCCTAGATGTTTGAACGTATTATAAAATTGGAAAGAGGCCAAGGGAGTATCATAGACTTGGGATATGGGAGTTGATATATGTGGAAAAATGTGGCCAAGCGTTATCACAGATAATTCTCAGGGGGGTCATATGTATAAAGCCTCTATACCACGTGGGTTCAAGGCTTATTTCTAAAATCCCTTATCTGTAAAATTTTCATTAATAAAATGTACCCCTTTTCTATACAAATTTGTAAATTTTTCCCAAAACTATTTTAAATAGTCCCTTATGTATATTTAGTTTTATAAATTTTCAAAATAAAAAATATCCTTCTGTTGAACTCACTTGATAGGGTTACATATGATGAGTAACCCCCCCGAGACATAATTGAGAGTGCATAACCACCTAGCCCACATGGGAGACTCTTCCACACACACCATGCATGTGGGAGGATGCATTTATTGGGAGAGACCCTTTCTCTTGGCTATAAAAGTAGGAGGCTATTCCTTGATGGGAGACTATCATTCTTGTAAAGCCACCTAGCTACTACTTTTATATTTCCCTCATCCTTACTTTCAAATAAAACATGACCCTCTTCCCTTGATGTCTCCATCTCTACATTCCTCGACCGATGTACATACTCCTCTTTCCCGTCTCCCTCTCCCCTTGTGCCATAGTTTCCCTCTTCTTTCCCTCCCCTCTTAATCCCTTTTCCCCACCCATGTTAAGGCTCCTCCCCTCACGTTCCCGATTCCTCTATGGCCCTCGAGCATCGCCATACCTATCCTCTAGCCTCTTGGCTTGATTTCTTTTGTGGCTAATAACACACACACACACTTTTATGTGTGTGTGTGTGTGTGTGCACATTGTTATGGATAAATTTGACCAAGGTAAAAGGCATAAATATGTGTGTGTGCTTTTATGTGTGGCAATAGCATAATACAATATGGTGTGCATAGGGCCGAGGGTTAAGGTGGCAGGGCATGACCATGTGCCACCCTTCCATGTAAGAGGACCCATAAGGTGTGTTATTGTCACGCACCGTTCTTTCACAATCACGATCAAAATTGTAGCAAGATAATAATCACGAATGAGCAAGAAGAGAGATTCAAGTATGAGTCAAACTGATGAGTCTTTACAATAATTTTGGAGAAGAATCATTCCGTGAAGGAGCTCGATACCACCCCTCCACCCCCGAGCTATCTCACTCTCACTCTCACTCTCACTCTCACTCTCACTCGCATGAAGATGTTCAAATCAGATGATCAAATGATCAAATCTCAATCACACTCTCACTCTCAAAATCTCTTGATCTTATCTTCTTCATTGCGGCTCCTTGATTCGCGTGCGTTGGATTGTCACTTTCACAGTGCCTTGATATGCGTGCCTTCTCTTCACTCGCGCAACCTCAAGATGCGTGCCTTTTCTTCACTTTCGCTCAGCCTCGATATGCGTGCATTGGATTGTGTGTTCTCCTTCTCACGATCTCCTCTTCTTTTATAGCCTTTTAGGACTCCCAAAAAGCGGCCAAAAGCGAAAAACCCCAAGTGTGCGTGTGCTTTTCACCTTCTTTTAGTGTGCGCTATTAATAGCAAACGCGAACGGAATCTGGAGGTCTCTTTTTTTTCTTTAAAAGGCATCAAAACGACCCTGTTTGGAGCATCACCACACCTGCCTCATAGATCCAATGGACACCATAATGGACAAAAACCAAAATTTTTCGACCAACTCAACTTATTTCTCTAACCAACTCAAAATCCAGCCGACACCATAATGGACAAAAACCAAAATTTTTCGACCAACACCAGCCTTTCCCAACACCTTCAAAACATCAAAACCATCCTTTTTGAACACTATCAGTGATACATATATTCCAAAATATTTCATATACAAAATTGAAGCGTCACAGTTGTACATAATCCATGGTAGTGATATTATGAAATGTGAAGGTGGCATGGTTCCTCCATGTGCCACCCCTCCACCTAGGTGGTCCCACGCGTGCATTTAGTGAGATATGGCCCAAGGACCATGGGAGAAGTAATATAAAATAGGTGGAGATGGATATTCTATTGGATTATTCCCTCCATGTAGAATAGGCCCATGTGGGGGGGTGTAGAAAGTCCAAGAATGCAAGTTAAATAATAGGAAAGTAGGATGAGGTGACAAGATTCCTTGTGCTAACCCTCCACTTCTCCTGCTAGATGTTTGAACGTATTATAAAATTGGAAAGAGGCCAAGGGAGTATCATAGACTTGGGATATGGGAGTTGATATATGTGGAAAAATGTGGCCAAGTGTTATCGCACATAATTCTCCGAGGGGTCACTATGTATAAACCCTCTATACCACGTGCGTTCAAGGCCTATTTCTAAAATCCCTTATCTGTAAATTTTTCATTAATAAAATGTACCCCTTTTCTATACAAATCTGTAAATTTTTCCCAAAACTATTTTAAATAGTCCCTTATGTATATTTAGTTTCATAAATTTTAGAAATAAAAAATATCCTTCTGTTGAACTCACCTGATAGGGTTACATATGATGAGTAACCCCCTCGAGACATAATTGAGAGTGCGTAACCGCCTACCCCACATGGGAGACTCTTCCACACACAACATGCATGTGGGAGGATGCATTTATTGGGAGAGACCCTTTCTCTTGGCTATAAAAGGAGAGGGCTATTCCTTGATGGGACACTCTCATTCTTGTAAAGCCACCTAGCTACTACTTTTATATTTCCCTCATCCTTACTTTCAAATAAAACATGACCCTCTTCCTTTGATGTCTCCATCTCTACATTCCTCCACCCATGTACATACTCCTCTTTCCCCTCTCCCTCTCCCCTTGTGCCATAGTATCCCTCTTCTTTCCCTCCCCTCTTAATCCCTTTTCCCCACCCATGTTAATGCTCCTCGCCTCACGTTCCCTATTCCTCTATGGCCCTCGAGCATCGCCATACCTATTCTCTAGCCTCTTGTCTTGATTTCTTTTCTGGCTAATAACACACACACACACACATTTTTGTGTGTGTGTGTGTGTGTGTGCACGTTGTTATGGATAAATTTGACCAAGGTAAAAGGCATAAATATGTGTGTGTGCTTGTATGTGTGGCAATAGTATAATACAATATGGTGTGCATAGGGCCGAGGGTTAAGGTGGTAGGGCATGACCATGTGCCACCCTTCCAAGTAAGAGGACCCATAAGGTGTGTTGTTGTCATGCACCGTTCTTTCACAATCACGATCAAAATTGTAGCAAGATAATAATCACGAATGAGCAAGAAGAGAGATTCAAGTATGAATCAAACGGATGAGTCCTTACAATACATTTGGAGAAGAATCATTCCGTGAAGGAGCTCGATACCACCCGTCCATCCCCGAGCTATCTCACTCTCACTCTCACTCTCACTCGCATGAAGATGTTCTAATCAGATGATCAAATGATCAAATCTCAATCACACTCTCACTCTCAAAATATCTTGATCTTATCTTCTTCTTTGCACTGCCTCGATTCGCGTGCGTTGGATTGTCACTTTCACATTGCCTTGATATGCGTGCCTTCTCTTCACTCGCGCAACCTCAAGATGCGTGCCTTCTCTTCACTTTCGCTCAACCTCGATATGCATGCATTGGATTGTGTGTTCTCCTTCTCACAATCTCCTCTTCTTTTATAGCCTTTCACAACTCGCAAAAAGCAGCCAAAAGCCAAAAGCCCCAAGTGTGCGTGTGCTTTTCACCTTCTTTTAGCGTGTGCTATTGATAGCAAAAGCGTACGGAATCTGGAGGTCTCTGTTTTTTTTTTTTTTATAAAAGGCATGCAAACGGCCTTGTTCGGAGCATCAGCACGCCTGCCTCGTAGATCCAATGGACACCATAATGGACAAAAACCAAAATTTTTCGACCAACTCAAATTATTTCTCTAACCATTTCAAAATCAAGCTGCAAAATCCAGCCGACACCATAATGGACAAAAACCAAAATTTTTCGACCAACACCAAACTTTCCCAAAACCTTCAAAACATCAAAACCATCCTTTTTGAACACTATCAATGATATATATATTCCAAAATATTTCATATACAAAATTGAAGCGTCACAGTTGTTTATAATCCATGGTAGTGATATTATGAAATGTGAAGGTGGCATGGTTTCTCCATGTGCCACCCCTCCACCTAGGCAGTCCCATGCCTGCATTTAGTGAGATATGGCCCAAGGACCATGGGAGAAGTAATATAAAATAGGTGGAGATGGATATTCTATTGGATTATTCCCTCCATGTAGAATAGGCCCATGTGGGGGGGTGTAGAAAGTCCAAGAATGCAAGTTAAATAATGGGAAAGTAGGATGAGGTGACAAGATTCCTTGTGCTAACCCTCCACTTCTCTTGCAAGATGTTTGAATGTATTATAAAATTGGAAAGAGGCGACGGGAGTATCATAGACTTGGGATATGGGAGTTGATATATGTGGAAAAATGTGGCCAAGCATTATCGCACATAATTCTCGGGGGGGTCACTATGTATAAACCCTCTATACCAGTGCTTTCAAGGCCTATTTCTAAAATCCCTTATCTGTAAATTTTTCATTAATAAAATGTATCCCTTTTCTATACAAATCTGTAAACTTTTCCCAAAACTATTTTAAATAGTCCCTTATTTATATTTAGTTTTATAAATTTTAGAAATAAAAAATATCCTTCTGTTGAACTCACCCGATAGGGTTACATATGATGAGTAACCCCCCCGAGACATAATTGAGAGTGCGTAACCACCTAGCCCACATGGGAGACTCTTCCACACACACCATGCATGTGGGAGGATGCATTTATTGGGAGAGACCCTCTCTCTTGGCTATAAAAGGAGGGGGCTATTCCTTGATGGGACACTCTCATTCTTGTAAAGCCACCTAGCTACTACTTTTATATTTCCCTCATCCTTACTTTCAAATAAAACATGACCCTCTTCCCTTGATGTCTCCATCTCTACATTCCTCCACCCATGTACATACTCCTCTTTCCCCGCTCCCTCTCCCCTTGTGCCATAGTCTCCCTCTTCTTTCCCCCCCCTCTTAATCCCTTTTCCCCACCCATGTTAACGCACCTCCCCTCATGTTCCCTATTCCTCTATGGCCCTTGAGCATCGCCATACCTATCCTCTAGCCTGTTGTCTTGATTTCTTTTCTGGCTAATAACACACACACACATTTTTGTGTGTGTATGTGTGTGCACATTGTTATGGATAAATTTGGCCAAGGTAAAAGGCATAAATATGTGTGTGTGCTTGTATGTGTGGCAATAGTATAATACAATATGGTGTGCATGGGGCCTAGGGTTAAGGTGGCAAGGCATGACCATGTGCCACCCTTCCACGTAAGAGGACCCATAAGGTGTGTTGTTGTCACGCACCGTTCTTTCACAATCACGATCAAAATTGTAGCAAGATAATAATCATGAATGACCAAGAAGAGAGATTCAAGTATGAATCAAACTGATGAGTCCTTACAATAGTTTTGGAGAAGAATCATTCCGTGAAGGAGCTCGATACCACCCGTCCACCCCCGAGCTATCTCACTCTCACTCTCACTCTCACTCGCATGAAGATGTTCAAATCAGATGATCAAATGATCAAATCTCAATCACACTCTCACTCTCAAAATATCTTGATCTTATCTTCTTCTTTGCACTGCCTCGATTCGCGTGCGTTGGATTGTCACTTTCACACTGCCTCGATATGTGTGCCTTCTCTTCACTCGTGCAACCTCAAGATGCGTGCCTTCTCTTCACCTTTGCTCAGCCTCGATATGCATGCATTGGATTGTGTGTTCTCCTTCTCATGATCTCCTCTTCTTTTATAGCCTTTCATGACTCCCAAAAAGCGGCCAAAAGCCAAAATCCCCAAGTGTGCATGTGCTTTTCACCTTCTCTTAGCGTGCGCTATTGATAGCAAACGCGTACGGAATCTCGACGTCTCTTTTCTTTTTTCTTTTTTTTTAAAAGGCATGAAAACGGCCCTGTTTGGAGCATCACCACGCCTGCCTGCCTCAAAGATCCAATGGACACCATAATGGACAAAAACCAAAATTTTTTGATGAACTCAAATTATTTCTCTAACCAACTCAAAATCAAGCCGCAAAATCCAGCCGACACCATAATGGACAAAAAACAACAGCAAACTTTCCCAAAACCTTCAAAACATCAAAACCATCCTTTTTGAACACTATCAATGATATATATATTCCAAAATATTTCATATACAAAATTGAAGCGTCACAGTTGTACATAATCCATGGTAGTGATATTATGAAATGTGAAGGTGGCATGGTTCCTCCATGTGCCACCCCTCCACCTAGGTGGTCCCACGCCTGCATTTAGTGAGATATGGCCCAAGGACCATGGGAGAAGTAATATAAAATAGGTGGCGATGGATATTCTATTGGATTATTCCCTCCATGTAGAATAGGCCCATGTGGGGGGGTGTAGAAAGTCCAAGAATGCAAGTTAAATAATGGGCAAGTAGGATGAGGTGACAATATTCCTTATGCTAACCCTCCACTTCTCCTCCTAGATGTTTGAACGTATTATAAAATTGGAAAGAGGCCAAGGGAGTATCATAGACTTGGGATATGGGAGTTGATATATGTGGAAAAATGTGGCCAAGCGTTATCGCACATAATTCTCAGGGAGGTCACTATGTATAAACCCTCTATACCACGTGCGTTCAAGGCCTATTTCTAAAATCCCTTATCTGTAACTTTTTCATTAATAAAATGTACCCCTTTTCTATACAAATCTGTAATTTTTTCCCAAAACTTTTTTAAATAGTCCCTTATGTATATTTAGTTTTATAAATTCTAGAAATAGAAAATATAATTCTATTGAACTCACCTGATAGGGTTACATATGATGAGTAATCCCCTCGAGACATAATGGAGAGTGCGTAACTGCCTAGCCCACAAGGGAGACTCTTCCACACACACCATGCATGTGGGAGGATGCATTTATGGGGAGAGACCCTTTCTCTTGGCTATAAAAGGAGGGGGCTATTCCTTGATGGGAGACTGTCATTCTTGTAAAGCCACCTAGCTACTACTTTTATATTTCCCTCATCTTTCAAATAAAACATGACCCTCTTCCCTTGATGTCTCCATCTCTACATTCCTCCACCCATGTACATACTCCTCTTTCCCCTCTCCCTCTCCCCTTGTGCCATAGTCTCCCTCTTCTTTCCCTCCCCTCTTAATCCCTTTTCACCACCCATGTTAACGCTCCTCCCCTCACGTTCCTTATTCCTCTATGGCCCTCGAGCATCGCCATACCTATCCTCTAGCCTCTTGTCTTGATTTCTTTTCTGGCTAATAACACACACACACACTTTTGTGTGTGTCTGTGTGTGTGCACATTGTTATGGATAAATTTGACCAAGGTAAAAGGCATAAATATGCGTGTGTGCTTGTATGTGTGGCAATAGTATAATACAATATGGTGTGCATAGGGCCCAGGGTTAAGGTGGCAGGGCATGACCATGTGCCACCCTTCCACGTAAGACTCAGCCTCGATATGCGTGCATTGGGATTGTGTGTTCTCCTTCTCACGATCTCCTCTTCTTTTATAGCCTTTCACGACTCCCAAAAGGTGGCGAAAAGCCAAAAGCCCCAAGTGTGTGTGTGCTTTTCACCTTCTTTTAGCTTGCACTATTGATAAATTTAGTTTTATTTAGTTTTATAAATTTTAGAAATAAAAAATATCCTTCCGTTGAACTCACCTGATAGGGTTACATATGATGAGTAACCCTCTCGAGACATAATTGAGAGTGCGTAACCGCCTAGCCCACATGGGAGACTCTTCCACACACACCATGCATTTGGGAGGATGCATTTATTGGGAGAGACCCTTTCTCTTGGCTATAAAATGAGGGGGCTATTCCTTGATGGGACACTCTCATTCTTGTAAAGCCACCTAGCTACTACTTTTATATTTCCCTCATCCTTACTTTCAAATAAAACATGACCCTCTTCCCTTGATGTCTCCATCTCTACATTCCTCCACCCATGTACATACTGCTCTTTCCCCTTTCCCTCTCCCCTTGTGCCATAGTCTCCCTCTTCTTTCCCTCCCCTCGTAATCCCTTTTCCCCACCCATGTTAACGCTCCTCCCCTCACATTCCCTATTCCTCTATGGCCCTCGAGTATCACCATACCTATCCTTTAGCCTCTTGTCTTGATTTCTTTTCTGGCTAATAACACACACACACAGATTTTTGTGTGTGTGTGTGTGTGCACATTGTTATGGATAAATTTGACCAAGATAAAAGGCATAAATATGTGTGTGTGCTTGTATGTGTGGCAATAGTATAATACAATATGGTGTGCATAGGGCCCAGGGTTAAGGTGGCAGGGCATGACCATGTGCCACCCTTCCACGTAAGACGACCCATAACGTGTGTTTTTGGCACGCACCGTTCTTTCACAATCACGATCAAAATTGTAGCAAGATAATAATCACGAATGAGCAAGAAGAGAGATTCAAGTATGAATCAAACTGATGAGTCCTTACAATACATTTGGAGAAGAATCATTTCGTGAAGGAGCTCGATACCACCCATCCACCCCCGAGCTATCTAACTCTCACTCTCACTCTCACTCTCACTCGCATGAAGATCTTCAAATCAGATGATCAAATGATCAAATCTCAATCACACTCTCACTCTCAAAATATCTTGATCTTATCTTCTTCATGGCACTGCCTTGATTCGCGTGCGTTGGATTGTCACTTTCACAATGTCTCGATATGCGTGCCTTCTCTTCACTCGCGCAACCTCAAGATGCGTGCCTTCTCTTCACTTTCGCTCAGCCTCGATATGCGTGCATTGGATTGTGTGTTCTCCTTCTCATGATCTCCTCTTCTTTTATAGCCTTTCATGACTCCCAAAAAGCAGCCAAAAGTGGCCAAGAGCCAAAAGCCCCAAGTGTGCGTGTGCTTTTCTCCTTCTTTTAGCATGCACTATTGATAGCAAATGCATACGGAATCTCGATGTCTCTTTTTTTTTTAAATAAAGGCATGAAAACGGCCCTGTTCGGAGCATCAGCACGCCTGCCTCGTAGATCCAATGGACACCATAATGGACAAAAACCAAAATTTTTCGACCAACTCAAATTATTTCTCTAACCAACTCAAAATCAAGCCGCAAAATCCAGCCGACACCATAATGGACAAAAACCAAAATTTTTCGACCAACGCCAAACTTTCCCAAAATCTTCAAAACATCAAAACCATCCTTTTTGAACACTATCAGTGATATATACATTCCAAAATATTTCATATACAAAATTGAAGCGTCACAGTTGTACATAATCCATGGTAGTGATATTATGAAATGTGAAGGTGGCATGGTTCCTCCATGTGCCACCCCTCCACCTAGGCAGTCCCATGCCTGCATTTAGTGAGATATGGCCCAAGGACCATGGGAGAAGTAATATAAAATAGGTGGAGATGGATATTCTATTGGATTATTCCCTCCATGTAGAATAGGCCCATGTGGGGGGGTGTAGAAAGTCCAAGAATGCAAGTTAAATAATGGGAAAGTAGGATGAGGTGACAAGATTCCTTGTGCTAACCCTCCACTTCTCTTGCAAGATGTTTGAATGTATTATAAAATTGGAAAGAGGCGACGGGAGTATCATAGACTTGGGATATGGGAGTTCATATATGTGGAAAAATGTGGCCAAGCATTATCGCACATAATTCTCGGGGGGGTCACTATGTATAAACCCTCTATACCAGTGCTTTCAAGGCCTATTTCTAAAATCCCTTATCTGTAAATTTTTCATTAATAAAATGTATCCCTTTTCTATACAAATCTGTAAACTTTTCCCAAAACTATTTTAAATAGTCCCTTATTTATATTTAGTTTTATAAATTTTAGAAATAAAAAATATCCTTCTGTTGAACTCACCCGATAGGGTTACATATGATGAGTAACCCCCCCGAGACATAATTGAGAGTGCGTAACCACCTAGCCCACATGGGAGACTCTTCCACACACACCATGCATGTGGGAGGATGCATTTATTGGGAGAGACCCTCTCTCTTGGCTATAAAAGGAGGGGGCTATTCCTTGATGGGACACTCTCATTCTTGTAAAGCCACCTAACTACTACTTTTATATTTCCCTCATCCTTACTTTCAAATAAAACATGACCCTCTTCCCTTGATGTCTCCATCTCTACATTCCTCCACCCATGTACATACTCCTCTTTCCCCGCTCCCTCTCCCCTTGTGCCATAGTCTCCCTCTTCTTTCCCCCCCCTCTTAATCCCTTTTCCCCACCCATGTTAACGCGCCTCCCCTCACGTTCCCTATTCCTCTATGGCCCTTGAGCATCGCCATACCTATCCTCTAGCCTGTTGTCTTGATTTCTTTTCTGGGTAATAACACACACACACATTTTTGTGTGTGTATGTGTGTGCACATTGTTATGGATAAATTTGGCCAAGGTAAAAGGCATAAATATGTGTGTGTGCTTGTATGTGTGGCAATAGTATAATACAATATGGTGTGCATGGGGCCTAGGGTTAAGGTGGCAAGGCATGACCATGTGCCACCCTTCCACGTAAGAGGACCCATAAGGTGTGTTGTTGTCACGCACCGTTCTTTCACAATCACGATCAGAATTGTAGCAAGATAATAATCATGAATGACCAAGAAGAGAGATTCAAGTATGAATCAAACTGATGAGTCCTTACAATAGTTTTGGAGAAGAATCATTCCGTGAAGGAGCTCGATACCACCCGTCCACCCCCGAGCTATCTCACTCTCACTCTCACTCTCACTCGCATGAAGATGTTCAAATCAGATGATCAAATGATCAAATCTCAATCACACTCTCACTCTCAAAATATCTTGATCTTATCTTCTTCTTTGCACTGCCTCGATTCGCGTGCGTTGGATTGTCACTTTCACACTGCCTCGATATGTGTGCCTTCTCTTCACTCGTGCAACCTCAAGATGCGTGCCTTCTCTTCACCTTTGCTCAGCCTCGATATGCATGCATTGGATTGTGTGTTCTCCTTTTCATGATCTCCTCTTCTTTTATAGCCTTTCATGACTCCCAAAAAGCGGCCAAAAGCCAAAATCCCCAAGTGTGCATGTGCTTTTCACTTTCTCTTAGCGTGCACTATTGATAGCAAACGCGTACGGAATCTCGATGTCTCTTTTCTTTTTTCTTTTTTTTTAAAAGGCATGAAAACGGCCCTGTTTGGAGCATCACCACGCCTGCCTCAAAGATCCAATGGACACCATAATGGACAAAAACCAAAATTTTTTGATGAACTCAAATTATTTCTCTAACCAACTCAAAATCAAGCCGCAAAATCCAGCCGACACCATAATGGACAAAAAACAACACCAAACTTTCCCAAAACCTTCAAAACATCAAAACCATCCTTTTTGAACACTATCAATGATATATATATTCCAAAATATTTCATATACAAAATTGAAGCGTCACAGTTGTACATAATCCATGGTAGTGATATTATGAAATGTGAAGGTGGCATGGTTCCTCCATGTGCCACCCCTCCACCTAGGTGGTCCCACGCCTGCATTTAGTGAGATATGGCCCAAGGACCATGGGAGAAGTAATATAAAATAGGTGGCGATGGATATTCTATTGGATTATTCCCTCCATGTAGAATAGGCCCATGTGGGGGGGTGTAGAAAGTCCAAGAATGCAAGTTAAATAATGGGCAAGTAGGATGAGGTGACAAGATTCCTTATGCTAACCCTCCACTTCTCCTCCTAGATGTTTGAACGTACTATAAAATTGGAAAGAGGCCAAGGGAGTATCATAGACTTGGGATATGGGAGTTGATATATGTGGAAAAATGTGGCCAAGCGTTATCGCACATAATTCTCAGAGAGGTCACTATGTATAAACCCTCTATACCACGTGCGTTCAAGGCCTATTTCTAAAATCCCTTATCTGTAACTTTTTCATTAATAAAATGTACCCCTTTTCTATACAAATCTGTAATTTTTTCCCAAAACTTTTTTAAATAGTCCCTTATGTATATTTAGTTTTATAAATTCTAGAAATAGAAAATATAATTCTATTGAACTCACCTGATAGGGTTACATATGATGAGTAATCCCCCTGAGACATAATGGAGAGTGCGTAACTGCCTAGCCCACAAGGGAGACTCTTCCACACACACCATGCATGTGGGAGGATGCATTTATGGGGAGAGACCCTTTCTCTTGGCTATAAAAGGAGGGGGCTATTCCTTGATGGGAGACTGTCATTCTTGTAAAGCCACCTAGCTACTACTTTTATATTTCCCTCATCTTTCAAATAAAACATGACCCTCTTCCCTTGATGTCTCCATCTCTACATTCCTCCACCCATGTACATACTCCTCTTTCCCCTCTCCCTCTCCCCTTGTGCCATAGTCTCCCTCTTCTTTCCCTCCCCTCTTAATCCCTTTTCACCACCCATGTTAACGCTCCTCCCCTCACGTTCCTTATTCCTCTATGGCCCTCGAGCATCGCCATACCTATCCTCTAGCCTCTTGTCTTGATTTCTTTTCTGGCTAATAACACACACACACACTTTTGTGTGTGTCTGTGTGTGTGCACATTGTTATGGATAAATTTGACCAAGGTAAAAGGCATAAATATGCGTGTGTGCTTGTATGTGTGGCAATAGTATAATACAATATGGTGTGCATAGGGCCCAGGGTTAAGGTGGCAGGGCATGACCATGTGCCACCCTTCCACGTAAGAGGACCCATAAGGTGTGTTGTTGTCACGCACCGTTCTTTCACAATCACGATCAAAATTGTAGCAAGATAATAATCACGAATGAGCAAGAAGAGAGATTCAAGTATGAATCAAACTGATGAGTCCTTACAATAATTTCGGAGAAGAATCATTCTGTGAAGGAGCTCCATACCACCCGACCACCCCCGAGCTATCTCACTCTCACTCTCACTCTGACTCGCATGAAGATGTTCAAATCAGATGATCAAATTATCAAATCTCAATCACACTCTCACTCTCAAAATATCTTGATCTTATCTTCTCTTTGCGCTGCCTCGATTCACGTGCGTTGGATTGTCACTTTCACAGTGCCTCGATATGCGTGCCTTCTCTTCACTCGCGTAACCTCAAGATGCATGCCTTCTCTTCACTTTCGCTCAGCCTCGATATGCGTGCATTGGGATTGTGTGTTCTCCTTCTCACGATCTCCTCTTCTTTTATAGCCTTTCACGACTCCCAAAAGGTGGCGAAAAGCCAAAAGCCCCAAGTGTGCGTGTGCTTTTCACCTTCTTTTAGCTTGCACTATTGATAGCAAACGTGTACGGAATCTCGACGTCTCTTTTTTTTTTTTTAAAGGCATGAAAATGGCCCTGTTCGGAGCATCACCACGCCTGCCTCATAGATCATATGAACACCATAATGGACAAAAACCAAAAATTTTCGACTAACTCAAATTATTTCTCTAACCAACTCAAAATCATGCCGCAAAATCCAGCCGACACCATAATGGACAAAAACCAAAATTTTTCGACCAACACCAGACTTTCCCAACACCTTCAAAACATCAAAACCATCCTTTTTGAACACTATCAGTGATACATATATTCCAAAATATTTCATATACAAAATTGAAGCGTCACAGTTGTACATAATCCATGGTAGTGATATTATGAAATGTGAAGGTGGCATGGTTCCTCCATGTGCCACCCCTCCACCTAGGTGGTCCCACGCGTGCATTTAGTGAGATATGGCCCAAGGACCATGGGAGAAGCAATATAAAATAGGTGGAGATGGATATTCTATTAGATTATTCCCTCCATGTAGAATAGGCCCATGTGGGGGGGTGTAGAAAGTCCAAGAATGCAAGTTAAATAATGGGAAAGTAGGATGAGGTGACAAGATTCCTTGTGCTAAGCCTCCACTTCTCCTCCTAGATGTTTGAACGTATTATAAAATTGGAAAGAGGCCAAGGGAGTATCATAGACTTGGGATATGGGAGTTGATATACATGGAAAAATGTGGCCAAGCGTTATCGCACATAATTCTCGGGGGGGTCACTATGTATAAACCCTCTATACCACGTGCGTTCAAGGCCTATTTCTAAAATCGCTTATCTGTAAATTTTTCATTAATAAAATGTACCCCTTTTCTACACAAATCTATAAATTTTTCCCAAAACTATTTTAAATAGTCCCTTGTGTATATTTAGTTTTATAAATTTTAGAAATAAAAAATATCCTTCTGTTGAACTCACCTGATAGGGTTACATATGATGAGTAACCCTCTCGAGACATAATTGAGAGTGTGTAACCGCCTAGCCCACATGGGAGACTCTTCCACACACACCATGCATTTGGGAGGATGCATTTATTGGGAGAGACCCTTTCTCTTGGCTATAAAATGAGGGGGCTATTCCTTGATGGGACACTCTCATTCTTGTAAAGCCACCTAGCTACTACTTTTATATTTCCCTCATCCTTACTTTCAAATAAAACATGACCCTCTTCCCTTGATGTCTCCATCTCTACATTCCTCCACCCATGTACATACTGCTCTTTCCCCTTTCCCTCTCCCCTTGTGCCATAGTCTCCCTCTTCTTTCCCTCCCCTCGTAATCCCTTTTCCCCACCCATGTTAACGCTCCTCCCCTCACATTCCCTATTCCTCTATGGCCCTCGAGTATCACCATACCTATCCTTTAGCCTCTTGTCTTGATTTCTTTTCTGGCTAATAACACACACACAGATTTTTGTGTGTGTGTGTGTGTGCACATTGTTATGGATAAATTTGACCAAGATAAAAGGCATAAATATGTGTGTGTGCTTGTATGTGTGGCAATAGTATAATACAATATGGTGTGCATAGGGCCCAGGGTTAAGGTGGCAGGGCATGACCATGTGCCACCCTTCCACGTAAGACGACCCATAAGGTGTGTTTTTGTCACGCACCGTTCTTTCACAATCACGATCAAAATTGTAGCAAGATAATAATCACGAATGAGCAAGAAGAGAGATTCAAGTATGAATCAAACTGATGAGTCCTTACAATACATTTGGAGAAGAATCATTTCGTGAAGGAGCTCGATACCACCCATCCACCCCCGAGCTATCTAACTCTCACTCTCACTCTCACTCTCACTCGCATGAAGATCTTCAAATCAGATGATCAAATGATCAAATCTCAATCACACTCTCACTCTCAAAATATCTTGATCTTATCTTCTTCATTGCACTGCCTTGATTCGCGTGCGTTGGATTGTCACTTTCACAATGTCTCGATATGCGTGCCTTCTCTTCACTCGCGCAACCTCAAGATGCGTGCCTTCTCTTCACTTTCGCTCAGCCTCGATATGCGTGCATTGGATTGTGTGTTCTCCTTCTCATGATCTCCTCTTCTTTTATAGCCTTTCATGACTCCCAAAAAGCAGCCAAAAGTGGCCAAGAGCCAAAAGCCCCAAGTGTGCGTGTGCTTTTCTCCTTCTTTTAGCATGCACTATTGATAGCAAATGCATACGGAATCTCGATGTCTCTTTTTTTTTTAAAATAAAGGCATGAAAACGGCCCTGTTCGGAGCATCAACACGCCTGCCTCGTAGATCCAATGGACACCATAATGGACAAAAACCAAAATTTTTCGACCAACTCAAATTATTTCTCTAACCAACTCAAAATCAAGCCGCAAAATCCAGCCGACACCATAATGGACAAAAACCAAAATTTTTCGACCAACACCAAACTTTCCCAAAATCTTCAAAACATCAAAACCATCCTTTTTGAACACTATCAGTGATATATACATTCCAAAATATTTCATATACAAAATTGAAGCGTCACAGTTGTACATAATCCATGGTAGTGATATTATGAAATGTGAAGGTGGCATGGTTCCTCCATGTGCCACCCCTCCACCTAGGCAGTCCCATGCCTGCATTTAGTGAAATATGGCCCAAGGACCATGGGAGAAGTAATATAAAATAGGTGGAGATGGATATTCTATTGGATTATTCCCTCCATGTAGAATAGGCCCATGTGGGGGGGTGTAGAAAGTCCAAGAATGCAAGTTAAATAATGGGAAAGTAGGATGAGGTGACAAGATTCCTTGTACTAACCCTCCACTTCTCCTCCTAGATGTTTGAATGTATTATAAAATTGGAAAGAGGCCAAGGGAGTATCATAGACTTGGGATATGGGAGTTGATATATGTGGAAAAATGTGGCCAAGCGTTATCGCACATAATTCTCGAGGGGGTCACTATGTATAAACCCTCTATACCACGTGCGTTCAAGGCCTATTTCTAAAATCCCTTATCTGTAACTTTTTCATTAATAAAATGTACCCCTTTTCTATACAAATCTGTAAATTTTTCCCAAAACTATTTTAAATAGTCCCTTATGTATATTTATTTTTATAAATTTTAGAAATAAAAAATATCCTTCTGTTGAACTCACCTGATAGGGTTACATATGATGAGTAACCCCCCCGAGACATAATTGAGAGTGCGTAACCGCCTAGCCCACATGGGAGACTCTTCCACACACACCATGCATGTGGGAGGATGCATTTATTGGGAGAGACCCTTTCTCTTGGCTATAAAAGGAGAGGGCTATTCCTTGATGGGACACTCTCATTCTTGTAAAGCTACCTAGCTACTACTTTTATATTTCCCTCATCCTTACTTTCAAATAAAACATGACCCTCTTCCCTTGATGTCTCCATCTCTACATTCATCCACCGATGTACATACTCCTCTTTCCCCTCTCCCTCTCCCTCTTCCCTTGATGTCTCCCTCTTCTTTCCCTCCCCTCTTAATCCCTTTTCCCCACCCATGTTAATGCTCCTCCCCTCACGTTCCCTATTCCTCTATGGCCCTCGAGCATCGCCATACCTATCCTCTAGCCTCTTGTCTTGATTTCTTTTCTGGCTAATAACACACACACACACACATTTTTGTGTGTGTGTGTGTGTGTGTGCACGTTGTTATGGATAAATTTGACCAAGGTAAAAGGCATAAATATGTGTGTGTGCTTGTATGTGTGGCAATAGTATAATACAATATGGTGTGCATAGGGCCCAGGGTTAAGGTGGCAGGGCATGACCATGTGCCACCCTTCCAAGTAAGACGACCCATAACGTGTGTTGTTGTCATGCACCGTTCTTTCACAATCACGATCAAAATTGTAGCAAGATAATAATCACGAATGAGCAAGAAGAGAGATTCAAGTATGAATCAAACTGATGAGTCCTTACAATACATTTGGAGAAGAATCATTCCGTGAAGGAGCTCGATACCACCCGTCCACCCCCGAGCTATCTCACTCTCACTCTCACTCTCACTCGCATGAAGATGTTCTAATCAGATGATCAAATGATCAAATCTCAATCACACTCTCACTCTCAAAATATCTTGATCTTATCTTCTTCTTTGCACTGCCTCGATTCGCGTGCGTTGGATTGTCACTTTCACATTGCCTTGATATGCGTGCCTTCTCTTCACTCGCGCAACCTCAAGATGCGTGCCTTCTCTTCACTTTCGCTCAACCTCGATATGCATGCATTGGATTGTGTGTTCTCCTTCTCACGATCTCCTCTTCTTTTATAGCCTTTCACAACTCGCAAAAAGCAGCCAAAAGCCAAAAGCCCCAAGTGTGCGTGTGCTTTTCACCTTCTTTTAGCGTGTGCTATTGATAGCAAAAGCGTACGGAATCTGGAGGTCTCTTTTTCTTTTTTTTTTATAAAAGGCATGCAAACGGCCTTGTTCGAAGCATCAGCACGCCTGCCTCGTAGATTCAATGGACATCATAATGGACAAAAACCAAAATTTTTCGACCAACTCAAATTATTTCTCTAACCAACTCAAAATCAAGCTGCAAAATCCAGCCGACACCATAATGGACAAAAACCCAAATTTTTCGACCAACACCAAACTTTCCCAAAACCTTCAAAACATCAAAACCATCCTTTTTGAACACTATCAATGATATATATATTCCAAAATATTTCATATACAAAATTGAAGCGTCACAGTTGTACATAATCCATGGTAGTGATATTATGAAATGTGAAGGTGGCATGGTTCCTCCATGTGCCACCCCTCCACCTAGGTGGTCCCACCCCTGCATTTAGTGAGATATGGCCCAAGGACCATGGGAGAAGTAATATAAAATAGGTGGAGATGGATATTCTATTGGATTATTCCCTCCATGTAGAATAGGCCCATGTGGGGGGGTGTAGAAAGTAAATAATGGGAAAGTAGGATGAGGTGACAAGATTCCTTGTGCTAACCCTCCACTTCTCTTGCAAGATGTTTGAATGTATTATAAAATTGGAAAGAGGCGACGGGAGTATCATAGACTTGGGATATGGGAGTTGATATATGTGGAAAAATGTGGCCAAGCATTATCGCACATAATTCTCGGGGGGGTCACTATGTATAAACCCTCTATACCAGTGCTTTCAAGGCCTATTTCTAAAATCCCTTATCTGTAAATTTTTCATTAATAAAATGTATCCCTTTTCTATACAAATCTGTAAACTTTTCCCAAAACTATTTTAAATAGTCCCTTATTTATATTTAGTTTTATAAATTTTAGAAATAAAAAATATCCTTCTGTTGAACTCACCCGATAGGGTTACATATGATGAGTAACCCCCCCGAGACATAATTGAGAGTGCGTAACCACCTAGCCCACATGGGAGACTCTTCCACACACACCATGCATGTGGGAGGATGCATTTATTGGGAGAGACCCTCTCTCTTGGCTATAAAAGGAGGGGGCTATTCCTTGATGGGACACTCTCATTCTTGTAAAGCCACCTAGCTACTACTTTTATATTTCCCTCATCCTTACTTTCAAATAAAACATGACCCTCTTCCCTTGATGTCTCCATCTCTACATTCCTCCACCCATGTACATACTCCTCTTTCCTCGCTCCCTCTCCCCTTGTGCCATAGTCTCCCTCTTCTTTCCCCCCCCTCTTAATCCCTTTTCCCCACCCATGTTAACGCGCCTCCCCTCACATTCCCTATTCCTCTATGGCCCTTGAGCATCGCCATACCTATCCTCTAGCCTGTTGTCTTGATTTCTTTTCTGGCTAATAACACACACACACATTTTTGTGTGTGTATGTGTGTGCACATTGTTATGGATAAATTTGGCCAAGGTAAAAGGCATAAATATGTGTGTGTGCTTGTATGTGTGGCAATAGTATAATACAATATGGTGTGCATGGGGCCTAGGGTTAAGGTGGCAAGGCATGACCATGTGCCACCCTTCCACGTAAGAGGACCCATAAGGTGTTGTTGTCACGCACCGTTCTTTCACAATCACGATCAAAATTGTAGCAAGATAATAATCATGAATGACCAAGAAGAGAGATTCAAGTATGAATCAAACTGATGAGTCCTTACAATAGTTTTGGAGAAGAATCATTCCGTGAAGGAGCTCGATACCACCCGTCCACCCCTGAGCTATCTCACTCTCACTCTCACTCTCACTCGCATGAAGATGTTCAAATCAGATGATCAAATGATCAAATCTCAATCACACTCTCACTCTCAAAATATCTTGATCTTATCTTCTTCTTTGCACTGCCTCGATTCGCGTGCGTTGGATTGTCACTTTCACACTGCCTCGATATGTGTGCCTTCTCTTCACTCGTGCAACCTCAAGATGCGTGCCTTCTCTTCACCTTTGCTCAGCCTCGATATGCATGCATTGGATTGTGTGTTCTCCTTCTCATGATCTCCTCTTCTTTTATAGCCTTTCATGACTCCCAAAAAGCGGCCAAAAGCCAAAATCCCCAAGTGTGCATGTGCTTTTCACCTTCTCTTAGCGTGCGCTATTGATAGCAAACGCATACGGAATCTCGACGTCTCTTTTCTTTTTTCTTTTTTTTTAAAAGGCATGAAAACGGCCCTGTTTGGAGCATCACCACGCCTCCCTCAAAGATCCAATGGACACCATAATGGACAAAAACCAAAATTTTTTGATGAACTCAAATTATTTCTCTAACCAACTCAAAATCAAGCCGCAAAATCCAGCCGACACCATAATGGACAAAAAACAACACCAAACTTTCCCAAAACCTTCAAAACATCAAAACCATCCTTTTTGAACACTATCAATGATATATATATTCCAAAATATTTCATATACAAAATTGAAGCGTCACAGTTGTACATAATCCATGGTAGTGATATTATGAAATGTGAAGGTGGCATGGTTCCTCCATGTGCCACCCCTCCACCTAGGTGGTCCCACGCCTGCATTTAGTGAGATATGGCCCAAGGACCATGGGAGAAGTAATATAAAATAGGTGGCGATGGATATTCTATTGGATTATTCCCTCCATGTAGAATAGGCCCATGTGGGGGGGTGTAGAAAGTCCAAGAATGCAAGTTAAATAATGGGCAAGTAGGATGAGGTGACAAGATTCCTTATGCTAACCCTCCACTTCTCCTCCTAGATGTTTGAACGTATTATAAAATTGGAAAGAGGCAAGGGAGTATCATAGACTTGGGATATGGGAGTTGATATATGTGGAAAAATGTGGCCAAGCGTTATCGCACATAATTCTCAGGGAGGTCACTATGTATAAACCCTCTATACCACGTGCGTTCAAGGCCTATTTCTAAAATCCCTTATCTGTAACTTTTTCATTAATAAAATGTACCCCTTTTCTATACAAATCTGTAATTTTTTCCCAAAACTTTTTTAAATAGTCCCTTATGTATATTTAGTTTTATAAATTCTAGAAATAGAAAATATAATTCTATTGAACTCACCTGATAGGGTTACATATGATGAGTAATCCCCCCGAGACATAATGGAGAGTGCGTAACTGCCTAGCCCACAAGGGAGACTCTTCCACACACACCATGCATGTGGGAGGATGCATTTATGGGGAGAGACCCTTTCTCTTGGCTATAAAAGGATGGGGCTATTCCTTGATGGGAGATTGTCATTCTTGTAAAGCCACCTAGCTACTACTTTTATATTTCCCTCATCTTTCAAATAAAACATGACCCTCTTCCCTTGATATATCCATCTCTACATTCCTCCACCCATGTACATACTCCTCTTTCCCCTCTCCCTCTCCCCTTGTGCCATAGTCTCCCTCTTCTTTCCCTCCCCTCTTAATCCCTTTTCACCACCCATGTTAACGCTCCTCCCCTCACGTTCCTTATTCCTCTATGGCCCTTGAGCATCGCCATACCTATCCTCTAGCCTCTTGTCTTGATTTCTTTTCTGGCTAATAACACACACACACACTTTTTGTCTTGATTTCTTTTCTGGCTAATAACACACACACACACTTTTGTGTGTGTCTGTGTGTGTGCACATTGTTATGGATAAATTTGACCAAGGTAAAAGGCATAAATATGCGTGTGTGCTTGTATGTGTGGCAATAGTATAATACAATATGGTGTGCATAGGGCCCAGGGTTAAGGTGGCAGGGCATGACCATGTGCCACCCTTCCACGTAAGAGGACCCATAAGGTGTGTTGTTGTCACGCACCGTTCTTTCACAATCACGATCAAAATTGTAGCAAGATAATAATCACGAATGAGCAAGAAGAGAGATTCAAGTATGAATCAAACTGATGAGTCCTTACAATAATTTCGGAGAAGAATCATTCTGTGAAGGAGCTCGATACCACCCGACCACCCCCGAGCTATCTCACTCTCACTCTCACTCTGACTCGCATGAAGATGTTCAAATCAGATGATCAAATTATCAAATCTCAATCACACTCTCACTCTCAAAATATCTTGATCTTATCTTCTCTTTGCACTGCCTCGATTCACGTGCGTTGGATTGTCACTTTCACAGTGCTTCGATATGTGTGCCTTCTCTTCACTCGCGTAACCTCAAGATGCATGCCTTCTCTTCGCTTTCGCTCAGCCTCGATATGCGTGCATTGGGATTGTGTGTTCTCCTTCTCACGATCTCCTCTTCTTTTATAGCCTTTCACGACTCCCAAAAGGTGGCGAAAAGCCAAAAGCCCCAAGTGTGCGTGTGCTTTTCACCTTCTTTTAGCTTGCACTATTGATAGCAAACGTTTACGGAATCTCGACGTCTCTTTTTTTTTTTTTAAAGGCATGAAAATGGCCCTGTTCGGAGCATCACCACGCCTGCCTCATAGATCATATGAATACCATAATGGACAAAAACCAAAAATTTTCGACTAACTCAAATTATTTCTCTAACCAACTCAGAATCATGCCGCAAAATCCAGCCGACACCATAATGGACAAAAACCAAAATTTTTCGACCAACACCAGACTTTCCCAACACCTTCAAAACATCAAAACCATCCTTTTTGAACACTATCAGTGATACATATATTCCAAAATATTTCATATACAAAATTGAAGCGTCACAGTTGTACATAATCCATGGTAGTGATATTATGAAATGTGAAGGTGGCATGGTTCCTCCATGTGCCACCCCTCCACCTAGGTGGTCCCACGCGTGCATTTAGTGAGATATGGCCCAAGGACCATGGGAGAAGCAATATAAAATAGGTGGAGATGGATATTCTATTAGATTATTCCCTCCATGTAGAATAGGCCCATGTGGGGGGGTGTAGAAAGTCCAAGAATGCAAGTTAAATAATGGGAAAGTAGGATGAGGTGACAAGATTCCTTGTGCTAAGCCTCCACTTCTCCTCCTAGATGTTTGAACGTATTATAAAATTGGAAAGAGGCCAAGGGAGTATCATAGACTTGGGATATGGGAGTTGATATACATGGAAAAATGTGGCCAAGCGTTATCGCACATAATTCTCGGGGGGGTCACTATGTATAAACCCTCTATACCACGTGCGTTCAAGGCCTATTTCTAAAATCGCTTATCTGTAAATTTTTCATTAATAAAATGTACCCCTTTTCTATACAAATCTATAAATTTTTCCCAAAACTATTTTAAATAGTCCCTTGTGTATATTTAGTTTTATAAATTTTAGAAATAAAAAATATCCTTCTGTTGAACTCACCTGATAGGGTTACATATGATGAGTAACCCTCTCGAGACATAATTGAGAGTGCGTAACCGCCTAGCCCACATGGGAGACTCTTCCACACACCCCATGCATTTGGGAGGATGCATTTATTGGGAGAGACCCTTTCTCTTGGCTATAAAATGAGGGGGCTATTCCTTGATGGGACACTCTCATTCTTGTAAAGCCACCTAGCTACTACTTTTATATTTCCCTCATCCTTACTTTCAAATAAAACATGACCCTCTTCCCTTGATGTCTCCATCTCTACATTCCTCCACCCATGTACATACTGCTCTTTCCCCTTTCCCTCTCCCCTTGTGCCATAGTCTCCCTCTTCTTTCCCTCCCCTTGTAATCCCTTTTCCCCACCCATGTTAACGCTCCTCCCCTCACATTCCCTATTCCTCTATGGCCCTCGAGTATCACCATACCTATCCTTTAGCCTCTTGTCTTGATTTCTTTTCTGGCTAATAACACACACACAGATTTTTTTGTGTGTGTGTGTGTGCACATTGTTATGGATAAATTTGACCAAGATAAAAGGCATAAATATGTGTGTGTGCTTGTATGTGTGGCAATAGTATAATACAATATGGTGTGCATAGGGCCCAGGGTTAAGGTGGCAGGGCATGACCATGTGCCACCCTTCCAAGTAAGACGACCCATAAGGTGTGTTTTTGTCACGCACCGTTCTTTCACAATCACGATCAAAATTGTAGCAAGATAATAATCACGAATGAGCAAGAAGAGAGATTCAAGTATGAATCAAACTGATGAGTCCTTACAATACATTTGGAGAAGAATCATTTCGTGAAGGAGCTCGATACCACCCATCCACCCCCGAGCTATCTAACTCTCACTCTCACTCTCACTCTCACTCGCATGAAGATCTTCAAATCAGATGATCAAATGATCAAATCTCAATCACACTCTCACTCTCAAAATATCTTGATCTTATCTTCTTCATTGCACTGCCTTGATTCGCGTGCGTTGGATTGTCACTTTCACAATGTCTCGATATGCGTGCCTTCTCTTCACTCGCGCAACCTCAAGATGCGTGCCTTCTCTTCACTTTCGCTCAGCCTCGATATGCGTGCATTGGATTGTGTGTTCTCCTTCTCATGATCTCCTCTTCTTTTATAGCCTTTCATGACTCCCAAAAAGCAGCCAAAAGTGGCCAAGAGCCAAAAGCCCCAAGTGTGCGTGTGCCTCTCTCCTTCTTTTAGCATGCACTATTGATAGCAAATGCATACGGAATCTCGATGTCTCTTTTTTTTTTAAAATAAAGGCATTGTGGGGTTAAAGGTCATTGTGCCTTAACCCCAGTTATGTACAATACTCAAACACATATATAAATGAATGAAAAAGAAGATTAGGGTGGTTCTGCACCCACCAAAACTTGTGTGGCTCTCTGTCTCTCTCTCTCGCTCTCTCTCCTTCTTCCATTCTTGCTTCTGTTGAGAGCACTCTCAACTGGTATCAGAGCTCGGGTGATCTAGCTGAGCGTGCGTGAATGCTTGGAAGCTCAGCAGTTCTGTGGGAGGAAGGAGAAGCTTTGTGGGAAGCTTTGTGGGTGACTTTACTTGCATCCGAGTGTGCAGAGACCTTGGAGGAACATTTGGAAAAGTCACTTTGGCTTTACGAAGTGGTTTTGAGAGCCTGTTAAGAGCTTTCAAAGAAAAAGTCGTTTTTTGAGCTTTTCCCTGTTCCGTTCGATGACAGAGACTCCGTATTGACTTGTGGAGGCAACTATTGCTTGCTTTTGGTGTCCACATTACTTCAGGAGCTTGGAAACACCTTCATTCTTGAATCTGAGATCATTTCAGTGGATTTCTGACTCACTGTGTCAATTCCTGCGTTTTTTGCCCGGGTGTTGGAACTCAAGTTTGGAGCAACCATTTGCAGATCTGTCAGTTCCAGTGGACTCAGGAGGTCCTAAAACTTCTATGTTGCTCATCATTCGCACTCCGGTGGAGTTTACAGATAGCTCTGTTTCCAAAAACGTTTTTCAGTCCGTGTGTTGGACCCAGTGATTGAGACCACGGTTTCCAAAACCGTCTGTCCCATTGCGTTCCGGACGCCCAAAAACCCCTACCTATCGGTTCTTGTGCGATTCGGTGAAGGATTTTCAGAGTTATAAATCTCTGTGTATTCGATTTCGTCTCTCTGTTATGCATTTTTCATTCTAAGGTTTTGAAACCTTAGATTTATGCCACATGGCAGTGGATAAGTGTTGACTCCCATTTCTCACTCATCGGCGGTTGGGATTTTGGAGTTCTGGCAGAAGAGAGATATTTGCAGATTTTCTTGCTGAGTCCGATTATGCAATGGCACCCATGTTTTGAGGCATCTCAGGTTCTATTTTCAGTAGCGCTCATTACCGTGGGACTATGATTTCTTGAGCATACCTTATGCAGATCACTCTGGTTGCAGTTTGAGCAGTGTGCGCTCATTCGTGGTATGCATTGGGTTGCAGTGGATGATTTATAGGCCATTTGGATGCATTGCGGTCCTTGTTGGATGCGCTGATAGGCCCAAATTGACTTGTGGGATGCTATTTTTATGGACGCTTTGCACATGGATGCTATTTTAAGCTGAGGGACAGCTTTGAAACATTGCAGGTGATGCACTGATAGTGCTATGCTCTCTTGGATGAGACATTATTGATGCATATGCCAGTGGACAGTGTTTATGCTTGAGTCATTTGGTACTTATTGGCATTTTCTTTTGGGACAGATTTGCTCATATGGATGCATAGTATATGCACATGAGTCAAATGCTTTGAGTTTTTGAGTTTTGGTGATATTTCACTCTATTGTGGCATACACATTTGGGTGCACCTGGTATTTGGTGTGATTCTCTCTTGCAGGCACTAGCATTTGGGATTTTGCTTTATTTGCATCATGGCATCCTCTTCCATGCCTGAAAAGGAGTTTTTTAGCATTAAAAAGTTTGATGGGACAAACTTTTCTTTGTGGAAAGAACAGATAAGGGATGTGCTTATTCAAAAGAAGCAGATTAAACCCTTGGCAGGGATTGAAGCTAAGCCTGCAAATATGTCTGAGGATGATTGGAATGAGTTGGATGCATTAGCAAAGTCTACTATTAGACTTCATCTTGCAGAGTCAGTTTATTTCACAGTAGTAAATGAGCAGACTACGGAAGATTTGTGGAAGAAATTGTGTGCCACTTATGAAAAGGAAACTGCCTCTAATAAAGTTTACCTCATGAAGAGGTTGTTTGAGCTGCAGATGAAGGAAGGGGTCTCCATTGCTTCTCACTTGAATGAATTCAATATTATTTTCAGCCAGCTTCAGGCTCAGAAAATGAATTTTGATGCGGAGACTAAGGCAATATTTCTCTTATGTTCATTGCCATCCTCATGGGATACCTTCCGTACAGCTGTCAGTAACTCTGCACCTGGTGGAGTACTGAAATTTGATGATGTTGTGGGTAGCTTGTTGGCCGAGGAGATTAGACGGAAGTCTATGGATGGCAACAAGCAGGATGCAGCCTTAAATGTGCAAAGGGGCAGATCACAGTTCAGGGGGAAGTCCCAAGAAAGAGGGAAGTCTCGTAGTAAATCCAGGGCACGAAACATTGAGTGTTACCATTGTGGCAAGAAGGGCCATATGAAAAAGGATTGCTACAAGCTGAAAAGAGAGCAAAAGGATAAGAAAAAGAATGCAAATTGGGGTGCAAATCAAAAGGAAGAGAGTCCAAGGGAGGACAAAGGAAAAGTGAAGATCGAGGAGATCAATGCAGTCACACATGATAGTGACAATGATGTTCTCTTCATGTCTAGTTTATCTGCAGAGTTGCTTACCACTTCAGATGATGCATATTCCCAGGATTGGATTTTGGATTCTGGTGCTTCATTCCATGTTACTCCCCATAGGGAATGGTTCTCCACTTATGATAGTGGAAAGACAGGTTGTGTGCATCTTGGAAATGACTATGCATGTGACATAGTGGGAGCAGGTGACATAAAGTTTTCTTTTGCAAATGGGTCTGCATTTGTTTTGAAACATGTGAGACATGTGCCTAAGCTGACCAAGAGTCTTATTTCAGTGGGTCAGCTAGATGATGCTGGTTTTCACACCACTTTTGGCTTTCAGAGTTGGAAAATTCAAAAGGGCTCTATGCTTTTGGCTAGGGGTGCCAAGTGTGGGACTTTGTATCCCTTACATGTATCAGGGGTATTTGATCATGTTGTTGCAATAACCGAGCAGCCAAGCACTTCTTTATGGCATTGCAGGTTGGGGCACATGAGCCAGAATGGAATGAAACTCTTATGCCGTTTGGGTTATGTACCGCATTTGAGTTTCTCTGATTTTGAATTTTGTGAGCATTGTCTCTATGGGAAGCAGACTAAATCAGCCCATAAAAGAAGGGGAAAGAAAGAGTTTGAAATGCTTGATTTGGTGCATTCAGACGTATGTGGTCCCATGCCTACACGGTCATTAGGCGGGGCTGAATACTATGTGACATTCATTGATGATGCAACTAGGAAAGTGTGGGCTTATGCTATAGCTCGGAAGAGTGATGTGTTCCAGGTATTTCAGAAATGGTTGGCCTTGGTTGAGAATCAGTCAGGTAGAACGCTTAAATGCCTACGGACTGACAATGGTGGAGAGTATCTCTCTCATGACTTTCAGCATTTCTGTGATACACGTGGGATTAAGAGGGAGCTCACATCCCCTCGTACTCCAGAGCAAAATCCAGTTGCAGAAAAGATGAATCGTACCATTCAAGAAAGGTTGCAATGCATGCTTTCCAATGCAAGTCTTTCTGGTGGTTTTTGGGCTGAGGCAATGAAGACTGCAGTGCATGTGATCAATAGATCACCTAGTAAGAGTCTGGATGGTGGTATTCCTGAAGAGGCATGGAGTGGCAAGAAGCCCTCTTACTCTCATTTGCATATATTTGGGTGTGAGGCATATGCACATGTGCCAAAAGAGCTTCGAAAGAAGCTAGATCCTAAGTCTAGGAAATGCATCTTTCTAGGTTATGGTGAAAGTGGAGAGATGGGCTATCGTCTCTGGGATCCAGAAGCAAAGAAGATCATACGCAGCCATGATGTGGTCTTCAATGAGAAGAAGATGCATAAGGCACCCATGAGGGATGTGGAAATGAGGAGAATCACTTTCCAGGATGTGAATCCACCTGCATATGTTGATAGACAGCAAGCTGTCCATGCACCAAATGTGCAAGAAATGGTACCACCAAGTACTCCCACAGGTATACAATCAAGGGTAGATGATGGATCATCTATTGGTGGAAATGATGAGCCAAATATGGCTGATATGCAAGTGGGACAGCAAGATGAAATGCCATTGAGAAGATCATCTAGAGTGTCTAGACCTCCTGATAGGTTTGTTCCAGGGGTAGACTATGTGATGCTTACTGATTGTGGGGAGCCTTCTTGCTACGAAGAGGCTATGATGCGTGAGGATCAACGCAAGTGGGAGTATGCTATGCAATCAGAGATGAGTTCACTTATGAAGAATAAGACTTGGGACTTGGTTTCTTTGCCACATGGAAAGAAAGCATTGCCATGTAAATGGGTCTACAAAATGAAGGTCACAGGTGATGATGTGCCTAGGTACAAGGCCCGTTTGGTTGCTAAAGGGTTCAAGCAAGAGAAGGGTGTGGACTTTGATGAGATATTCTCTCCGGTTGTGAAGATGACCACACTTAGATGCATGCTTAGACTAGTGGCAGTAGAGGATATGGAGCTTATGCAAATGGATGTCAAGACAGCTTTCTTGCATGGGGATTTGCATGAGGAAATTTACATGGTGCAGCCGGAAGGCTTTGAAGAAAAGGGCAAAGAGCATTTAGTTTGCAAGCTGAAGAAGAGTCTCTATGGTCTTAAGCAAGCACCTAGAGAATGGTATCAGAAGTTTGATGCTTTCATTCGGTCCCAGAGTTTTAGAAGGAGTGAAATTGATCACTGCCTCTACACTAAAAGGGCTAAGGATAGTAGCCTGATAATCCTGGCACTATATGTGGATGATATGCTATTGGCTAGCAAGAATACTTATGAGCTAGATGCATTAAAGGTCAAGTTGCATGAGGCCTTTGATATGAAGGATTTGGGACTTGCAGGTCATATTCTTGGTATGCGCATCATGCATGATAGGAGTAGCAAACTCCTTTGGCTTTCACAAAAAGAGTATGTTACAAAAGTATTGCAGCGTTTCAATATGGAGGGGGGGAAGGCAGTGAGTACTCCATTGCCTCCATATGTGAAACTGAGTCATACAGATAGTCCCAAATCAGATGAGGAAAGGGCCATGATGGCCAAGGTTCCTTATGCATCAGCAGTTGGGAGTCTTATGTATGCTATGATAGCTACTAGACCAGACATTGCATTTGCAGTGGGAGTTGTTAGCCGGTATATGGCTAATCCAGGAAAGAGGCATTGGGAGGCAGTTAAGTGCATCATGAGGTACATGAAGGGTACCAAGGAGATGTGCATTTGCTTTGGTAAAGGAGACATGCGTGTACTTGGGTACACAGATTCAGACTATGCAGGGCATGTGGATAGTAGGAGATCCACTTCTGGTTATGTGTTCACCTTTGCAGGTGGTGCAGTGTCGTGGATGTCTCGTGCACAGAAGTGCGTGGCTTTGTCTACCACAGAGGCTGAGTATTTGCAGCCACAGAGGGTTGCAAGGAGGCTATATGGCTTGATCGGCTAGTGGGAGATTTGGGGATTCATACAGGTGTACCGACATTGCATAGTGATTCCATGAGTGCTATTCAGCTAGCACGGAATCCAGTCTTTCATGCAAAGACCAAACACATTGAGGTCAGGTACCATTTCATCAGGGAGGTACTTGAGGACAAGCGCATAGAGCTTGTCAAGGTTCATACAGATGATAACCCTGCAGATATGCTGACGAAGAGTCTACCTAGTCAGCGGTTTGAGTATTGTCGTGTATTGATGGGCATTGGATAGTATGCTCACTGGTTGTTCTCCCTTAAAGGCACATTGTCCTTTAAGTGGGAGGTTGTGGGGTTAAAGGTCACTGTGCCTTAACCCCAGTTATGTACAATACTCAAACACATATATAAATGAATGAAAAAGAAGATTAGGGTGGTTCTGCACCCACCAAAACTTGTGTGGCTCTCTGTCTCTCTCTCTCGCTCTCTCTCCTTCTTCCATTCTTGCTTCTGTTGAGAGCACTCTCAGGCATGAAAACGGCCCTGTTCGGAGCATCAGCACGCCTGCCTCGTAGATCCAATGGACACCATAATGGACAAAAACCAAAATTTTTCGACCAACTCAAATTATTTCTCTAACCAACTCAAAATCAAGCCGCAAAATCCAGCCGACACCATAATGGACAAAAACCAAAATTTTTCGACCAACACCAAACTTTCCCAAAATCTTCAAAACATCAAAACCATCCTTTTTGAACACTATCAGTGATATATACATTCCAAAATATTTCATATACAAAATTGAAGCGTCACAGTTGTACATAATCCATGGTAGTGATATTATGAAATGTGAAGGTGGCATGGTTTCCATGTGCCACCCCTCCACCTAGGCAGTCCCATGCCTGCATTTAGTGAGATATGGCCCAAGGACCATGGGAGAAGTAATATAAAATAGGTGGAGATGGATATTCTATTGGATTATTCCCTCCATGTAGAATAGGCCCATGTGGGGGGGTGTAGAAAGTCCAAGAATGCAAGTTAAATAATGGGAAAGTAGGCTGAGGTGACAAGATTCCT
The DNA here is from genome assembly GCF_047967505.1 of Dipteris shenzhenensis. NCBI lineage: Eukaryota > Viridiplantae > Streptophyta > Polypodiopsida > Gleicheniales > Dipteridaceae > Dipteris > Dipteris shenzhenensis. The sequence goes on from NC_141626.1 coordinate 37,922,265, forward strand.
TGTACTAACCCTCCACTTCTCCTCCTAGATGTTTGAATGCATTATAAAATTGGAAAGAGGCCAAGGGAGTATCATAGACTTGGGATATGGGAGTTGATATATGTGGAAAAATGTGGCCAAGCGTTATCACACATAATTCTCGAGGGGGTCACTATGTATAAACCCTCTATACCACGTGCGTTCAAGGCCTATTTCTCAAATCCCTTATCTGTAACTTTTTCATTAATAAAATGTACCCCTTTTCTATACAAATCTGTAAATTTTTCCCAAAACTATTTTAAATAGTCCCTTATGTATATTTATTTTTATAAATTTTAGAAATAAAAAATATCCTTCTGTTGAACTCACCTGATAGGATTACATATGATGAGTAACCCCCCCGAGACATAATTGAGAGTGCGTAACCGCCTAGCCCACATGGGAGACTCTTCCACACACACCATGCATGTGGGAGGATGCATTTATTGGGAGAGACCCTTTCTCTTGGCTATAAAAGGAGAGGGCTATTCCTTGATGGGACACTCTCATTCTTGTAAAGCTACCTAGCTACTACTTCTATATTTCCCTCATCCTTACTTTCAAATAAAACATGACCCTCTTCCCTTGATGTCTCCATCTCTACATTCATCCACCCATGTACATACTCCTCTTTCCCCTCTCCCTCTCCCTCTTCCCTTGATGTCTCCCTCTTCTTTCCCTCCCCTCTTAATCCCTTTTCCCCACCCATGTTAATGCTCCTCCCCTCATGTTCCCTATTCCTCTATGGCCCTCGAGCAATAACACACACACACACATTTTTGTGTGTGTGTGTGTGTGTGTGCACGTTGTTATGGATAAATTTGACCAAGGTAAAAGGCATAAATATGTGTGTGTGCTTGTATGTGTGGCAATAGTATAATACAATATGGTGTGCATAGGGCCCAAGGTTAAGGTGGCAGGGCATGACCATGTGCCACCCTTCCACGTAAGAGGACCCATAAGGTGTGTTGTTGTTACGCACCGTTCTTTCACAATCCAGATCAAAATTGTAGCAAGATAATAATCACGAATGAGCAAGAAGAGAGATTCAAGTATGAATCAAACTGATGAGTCCTTACAATAGTTTTGGAGAAGAATCATTCTGTGAAGGAGCTCGATACCACCCGACCACCCCCGAGCTATCTCACTCTCACTCTCACTCTCACTCGCATGAAGATGTTCAAATCAGACGATCAAATGATCAAATCTCAATCACACTCTCACTCTCAAAATATCTTGATCTTATCTTCTTCTTTGCGCTGCCTCGATTCGCGTGCGTTGGATTGTCACTTTCACAGTGCCTCGATATGCATGCCTTCTCTTCACTCGCGCAACCTCAAGATGCGTGCCTTCTCTTCACTTTCGTTCAGCCTTGATATGCATGCATTGGATTGTGTGTTCTCCTTCTCACGATCTCCTCTTCTTTTATAGCCTTTCACAACTCGCAAAAAGCAGCCAAAAGCGACCAAAAGCCAAATGCCCCAAGTGTACGTGTGCTTTTCACCTTCTTTTAGCGTGCACTATTGATAGCAAATGCGTACGGAATCTCGACGTCTCTCTTTTTTTTTTTAAAGGCATGAAAACGGCCCTGTTCGGAGCATCACCACGCCTGCCTTGTAGATCCAATAAACACCATAATGGACAAAAACCAAAATTTTTCGACCAACTCAATCTATTTCTCTAACCAACTCAAAATCAAGCCGCAAAATCCAGCCGACACCATAATGGACAAAAACCAAAATTTTTGGACCAACACCAAACTTTCCCAAAACCTTCAAAACATCAAAACCATCCTTTTTGAACACTATCAATGATATATATATTCCAAAATATTTCATATACAAAATTGAAGCGTCACAGTTATACATAATCCATGGTAGTGATATTATGAAATGTGAAGGTGGCATGAATCCTCCATGTGCCACCCCTCCACCTAGGCGGTCCCATGCCTACATTTAGTGAGATATGGCCCAAGGACCATGCGAGAAGTAATATAAAATAGGTGGCGATGAATATTCTATTGGATTATTCCCTCCATGTAGAATAGGCCCATGTGGGGGGGTGTAGAAAGTCCAAGAATGCAAGTTAAATAATGGGAAAGTAGGATGAGGTGACAAGATTCCTTGTGCTAACCCTCCACTTCTCCTCCTAGATGTTTGAACGTATTATAAAATTGGAAAGAGGCCAAGGGAGTATCATAGACTTGGGATATGGGAGTTGATATATGTGGAAAAATGTGGCCAAGCATTATCGCACATAATTCTCGGGGGGGTCACTATGTATAAACCCTCTATACCACATGCGTTCAAGGCCTATTTCTAAAATCCCTTACCTGTAAATTTTTCATTAATAAAATATACCCCTTTTCTATACAAATCTGTAAATTTTTCCCAAAACTATTTTAAATAGTCCCTTATGTATATTTAGTTTTATAAATTTTTGAAATAAAAAATATCCTTCTGTTGAACTCACCTGATAGGGTTACATATGATGAGTAACCCGCCTGAGACATAATTGAGAGTGCGTAACCGCCTAGCCCACATGGGAGACTCTTCCACACACACCATGCATGTGGGAGGATGCATTTATTGGGAGAGACCCTTTCTCTTGGCTATAAAAGGAGGGGGCTATTCCTTGATGGGACACTCTCATTCTTGTAAAGCCACCTAGCTACTACTTTTATATTTTCCTCATCCTTACTTTCAAATAAAACATGACCCTCTTCCCTTGATGTCTCCATCTCTACATTCCACCTCCCATCATGTATATGCTCCTTTTCCCCCTCTCCCTTCCCCCTTGTGCCATAGTCCCCCTCTTCATTCCTCCATTCCGACCCCTCTTGATCCATGTTCCCCATCCATGTTAACGCTTCTCCCCTCACATCCCCTTTTTCTCTATGGCCCTCGAGCTTTGCCATACCTAGCATCAAGCCTCATGCCTTGATTTCTTTTCTAGTTAATAATGTGCGTGTGCATGTGTGTGTGCGATCATAAATGGCTTTCATTGTCCCTCCCCACTAGACCCTCCGATCACCAGCTCAACCTTCCTTCCATGCCTCCTTGCCCAACATCGCATCAAGATATTTTCACCCTCTAGCCTACCAATGCCTTTCCTTATTGGAAACCCCTAAAGCCATAGCCCTTTTCGTGCCTTAAGGGGTTAACCTCCCAAAGTTGTAGTGTACCACCGGCATTCAAAAGGAGGGGTATTTTAATTCCACTTTTGGCAAAATTTTAAGAAGTTTACAATAATAGGAGAGGGTTTTTAATTCCACTTTTTTATAAAATCAGTTAGTTCATAAGTAAAGAGGGGTTGTTTTATTGGGAAAAAAAATTTGGTTAGGGTTTTTTGTAATACCTTTTAAATGCACATGATATCTAGGATTTCTTAGTGGTGCATCCCGCAAGTTTTGCGGCCCATTTTCTCTCTCTTTGCAATGCATGGGTTAGTCTATATATAAACATGTGAGTGGATTTTATCACTATCTATTAAGAAGGACTTATCGAAGATGATCTTAACAAAAGGGTGCATTCTAGTTGGATTTAAGGGTCTAGTTATATTAAATAGAATAATAATGTGTAAAAAAATGTAGCTTTGGACTAGCATAAGTACTTTAAGTAACATTTGTAAAGGGATCAAGCTGACATAGAGAGAATTAGGGTTTAATTTAACCATGGGAAGCAGTGGTTAGTGGGAAATGCTAGTTCAAGTAAGATTCTTATTAAGAATTTTTAAAGCTTGATATCAAATCAAAACTAAGAAAACATGGGTGATCATTTTAGAGTCCTTGAAAAGAAGAATCCATTGTGATCATAAGCTTGGAATGGATATGGGTGAAACCATGACTTGTGTAGCCAATCCTAGAACCAAACACAAAAAATACACACTCTATGATAAGATTTAGTAATATATAGCAAGCTAAGTAATGGAGTCCATGGACTAGCTTAGATACTAAGGTAGTACATGGACTATTTAAGTCAATCAAATTATATTTTACTCCCATGGTTTTAGAGCATTGACTTAAAGGAGTTGACCCAAACTGGCTATATGCCCAATCGTGCTTTAGTCCATATTGTAGTGTAATAATAAATCATTTGGTGAGAAAACCAATCTGAATTTACTTGTCAAGGCCACCGGGTACAATAAAAAATTGAGGAGTACAATAAAAAAGTGAAATTATATTATTAGTGTCTCATGTGATTGAAGTTTGTTCCCTTTGAGCTTACTCAAATCCTACTACCCTATTTTGTGAGTCAATAGTGGCCCCAAGACAGGGTGATCATATCTCCCTTGAGAGCACGAGAGAGCAACTTACACCTATAGAGCTTATTTGAATCATGCCACACATATTTTGTAAGTCACTAGTCTCCCAAGAGAGGGCAAGCATATCTCCCTTGAGGCCATGATAGAGTGGGTCAATGTTTGCTTGGTGTAGCCAATCACAAAACTATTTTGGGCACCATATTGGGGCCGTAATGCGATGCGCTCCTACATGAATATTCAAATTTTGCACGGAGGACCCGCGCTCTCGCCGAAAATTTTCCCAATGTCATGAAGGCACACTGGCATAATAATGAGATGCAATATATTAGTTCAAAACAATGCATAGCTCGACACACGGCATCTTTGCACTACTTCACACAACAACTGGCCTACACTGCTTGATCACTTATCATTGCACAACCTTTTGCCATAGCTTTGCCACCTGTCACTGGGCACCGCACCCATGCAGATCATTAAAATTGAAGGTTGGCTTGGAGAGACCACCACGTTGGTTCATGGCGTGATAACTGAACACCGTCACAATGCAGCCTTTGGCCTGACCACCTGTCATCGTGCAGCCTTTTGCCGCATCTTTTCCCGCAGCCCATGCAAATCATAGGTTGGATTGGATAGACCACCGTGATGGTTTTTGGCATAATAATGACATGCAATCTATCATTTTGAGCATCACCTCAGCGCAGTCTCTGGCCTGATGACCTGTCATCGCCCAGAATGCAAGGTTGTCTTAGAGAGACCACCGTGCTAGTTCTTGGAGTTATAGCTCCATTACCTATTTTTACATATTACAAGACGAGGTCTATGACGACGAGTGCACTGGCAAACAGAAGGAGATCTATGAAAGCCACCATGCTGGTTCTTTGAGTTATATATTTGTGTACTAAGGAAAATGTATTCCGTTGTGCAACCAAGCAAAATGTAATTCACGATATGGCCCTTGAGGGATCCCCTTTAGGAGCGAGGGCCATATTGACATGCCATTTTTGTCTAGTGGCATCCTGGATATTGTATAGCGCACGTCGATATGGCCCTTGCCCCTAGAGGGGACCCCTCAAGGGCCATATCGTCAATTACATTTTTTGAAAGTTTAACTGTATTTTTCTAGATGTATCTCCATGCAACCACAATGTGGAGTCATTGGAGTTATTTTAGCGCTATTTTGGTCATAAACCAAGGAAATTATAGTCCTTCTTTCTTGGTATTTTAGTCCTTGTTGCAATAAATATAAATGATGGCAAAAGTACGATTTATCGAGTGAGAATTGAACAAAAGAGATTACAATGTACATCTACATCCAATAACATGTTATATAAAAATTATCAACTTATACCAAGCAAAAATTAAAGAGAGGATCTTACATTTATAAAAACTCAGCAATTGCTGAGAGCCTTAAAGGCCAAAAGATTACAGGTAGCGGCCATAACCATTCAAATATAAAAGTTAACAATAGTGCATATTGAGAGCCTCAAATTGAACAAAAAGATATTACATAAATGCCTTAGAGACCAAAACATTACATCCAGTGAGCCAAAAGATTGTTGAGAGCCCAAAAGATTACATCTAGCCATTGCTGAGAGCCTCGTCTGAGCAAGAGGGAATTTGTACAACTCAGTTTTCCGCCAGTCTAGCTTATTACATCAAAAATTTTTAGGGAGCCACCCGGGGGATTCACTCTTCATTAAAGGGGGGCGTCACTTGCGTGCATGAACTTCAAGAAAACCCCCTATTTAAGATCCATGTAGGATGATAAAACACCCCTATTTAAGCTTATAAGATACCACCAAAATTCTATTATCTCCCCCCCTTTCCTTAAATCTACGTTATTTCTCAAGCATTTAGATTACACAAAAAGCAAAATTTGATTACTTTCCCTATGACTATTTAAAACCATAAACAAAACCAAACTTGTTCGGACTAGTTACGCAAGGTAGCCTATACTAAGTCCCCTCCTCTTAAATATGGCATGGCCCCCTAACTTAAATTCAATATCGGGAAAAAGTAAAAAGGGCCCCCACCCCTAATGTATAAGCTTATGCCTCATTTTAAAAAAAACCCCTATTGTACACTTACGTGATATCATAAGTTTCCCCTTGTGAATCCCCCGGGGGGAGCCAAAGGAGGATATAGTGGAGAGGCCGAAGACCATGCACATTGCTAGGACTCAGATTACGGCCCCCCCATCAAGTCGAGAGTACTATTCTTTGAAAATATTGAGGCCTTCATCAACATAAGGGAAACCCATACAACACAACCATAAAGAGGCCCTCTATGAGCATGTCATCTAAAGTGATGACATTCAGATGTGTGGGGAATCAACTATGGGAACGAAGGGTCTCCACTAGTGCTAGCATATCTAGTCTAGGTGAGTGCAACAAAATAACCTTATATGAGAAGGTAGATAACATTGGGATCATAGAGCATCAAGGGGGGGTGGTAGTAGGCATGCTAAAGATGAGTGGGTGAGCAGCAGATGAGCCACCACCATCATCGGGTAGTAATTTCCAAAAAATTAAATCATGAATCCTAATCACCTCTAATCCCTCATTACCATGCACTCTAGTACTCTCCTGAGCATGCAATCCTGGTGATTGGTAATTTGCTACACTCATAGTAATCATGCATGCAAGCCCAGTGGTGGTAATTGGAAGCTGAGTAATTGCGGGTCACTGCAATGGCTGGTAATTACTGCCAGCATGGTATCTTAGCCGCCACCACAGACATGACTGGGAATCTTAGATGCCAGCACCTCTCATCACTCATTACCATGCAAGTCAATACTGCGGCCTTGAATTATTCAAAATTCAAGCCAACCATTGCAGTGGCTCTCACCTTGATAGTAGTCGGGCTACAACCACCGTGGTGGCTCTCACCTTCACAGTGTAGTCGAGCTACAAACCACTATTCCATTCCCTTAAATGTTAGTCTTCTATCCCTCTCAATCGTTTTCTTCTCCCTTGCAATCTCAAGACTCCACTATTCCATTTCCTTCATTGGTTCATCTTCTATCCCTCTCGACCATTTCTTTCTCCCTTGCAGTCGGACAACAAACTCAAGCCTCCACACATTTCCTTCACTATTTCATCTTCTATCCTTCTCAACCATTTCTATCTCCCTTGCACTCTTTCTCCAACTTCTATCCTCTCTTGTAATAAACCCTACATAGTCCGAAAGCTCCTCACAAAATCTTTCCTCCCCCTCTGCAACATAGTGTCAGAGCCCCTCCTCCCCTGATTTTGAAATCATGATATATGGGAGCTCCTCTCTCGCTCTTCAAAAGCCCAACTTGGATGCTCTCCAAAACTTCACCAGGTTAGTATGGGAGGTGACTGTGAAGTCCTCTCGGGGGGGTCACTATGTATAAACCCTCTATATCACGTGCGTTCAAGGCCTATATTTAAAGTCCCTTATCTGTAAAAAATTTCATTAATAAAATGTACCCCTTTTCTATACAAATCTGTAAATTTTTTCCAAAACTATTTTAAATAGTCCCTTATGTATATTTATTTCTGTAAATTTTAGAAATTAAAAAAATCCTTCTGTTGAACTCATGTGATAGGGTTACATATGATGAGTAACCCCCCCGAGGAAGTCCTGAGGGCAACTAGTCAGTCAAGGTCAGAAGATTACCATCAATGAAAGCATGATTGAAAATGCTCTAGGATATTTTGGAAGCAATTTGCAAGAACACTTTTTCGAGAAGCAGTGGAAGAGACAAGATATTCTAAACATATACCCCAATGCTCAGATTAGTAAAGATGGTGGAGTCAAGATTTTGAGCTTGCCAATAGACCTCCAAGATGTGCTAAAGAAGACCATTCACTTCTTTCTTGATACGAGAGGAACCTGCAAGTTCTGGTAGGTTCAAGCAATAGTAGAGCAACTAAAAGGACGTGATGTATCTTTCTCAAGGGCGATCTCCAAGAGCATGTTAATCAACCTAAAGAATTGCATGGATGACAAATCCCAATTGTCATCTCAGTTTGCTAGAGTTGCAATGCACCTGATGGCATCTACCCTCAAAGGGATTTTTGAGCAATATGATAAGCAGATGTCTAAGATGTGACTTTTCTACAAGAGAAAGCCACTGATGTAGCAAAAGCAGTGCACCTTGAGAAAAGTCTTAGGGAAGGTACAGAAGCCAAGGTAGAGGAGGTACAAGTGAGGGCCCTGTAGGAACAAGAGCAAGCTAATGCCATTACAAAATTGGTCATGGAAAGGCATATAAGAGAAGCAGCAGAGAAGAGCATGAAGGAGATCCGAGATAGGCTCGAAGAAGTGAGAAATGATGGGGACATGGTGGACAAGGAGCTAGAAAAGATGCAAAAGGATCTTAAAGATCAGCAAGCCAAAAAGGAGGCTCTTTACAAATGGCTTTGCAACATGCAAAATGCATTGAACATTGAAAAAGACCAGATGATGGAGGAGCTGAAAAGGGAGAATGCAGAATCCAGAATGGTGATGCAGGAACTGGGAGAGAGCTTCAAGGCCAGGAAGTATGGGGCAAAGAGCAGCCGGGGTGGAGAAGACAAAGAGGCAGCTCCCTAGGTCAGGGAGGATGCAGAGAGCAGCCACGGTGTTGCAAGTTCCAGCCACCATTGTGGAGCAATTTGCAGCAACCACGGTGAGGGTTGTTTTTTCAAAACATTGTTGGAAGTTCAAAGAGCAAGCTACGAGACCCTGCAAGAAGATCAGTATAGATGTTTGCACGAGCTTTTTGTGGCTTTTAACAGTTATGAAAAGAAGTATGTCATCCTGAGAGATTTCCAATCTAGGGTGGAAGTCTTGGAAATGGCCCATGAAGATTTTTTTCAGCAATTTACACAGCTTCAACAGATGCTGAGGGATTCAGATGAAGCTTTTGCATAGAGTGAGCAAAAAATGGAGGAGATGAAGGAGAACATCCATAGCCTTAAGATGAGGGAGGAAGGAATCAAGAAGCAACTTCGTCATGTACAAAGCAAGATTGTGGTATTGACGGCCACAATAGTTAAATCAGATGCCTATCCTACTATGCGGCAGGGTCCAAAATGCATGGTCTACCATACCCCCATCATAGATGATTGATGTATCCGATGGCCTACGTGCTACCACCCCATGCACGTTTTTTGCTTTGGAGTGTTTGTGCATACAAAATCACTATGTAGGGAATGCCAGTTGCCATTGCCTAGGTCATGGATAGATCAAATGTGCCTCCCTGCTACAGCTATCTACAATGAGCAAGTAGATGCTGCAACTCAATTTGCCATTTGGGCAAAAGATTTCAAAGACAACGAGCTCAAATTAAAGAAGGCCAAGACTAAGCCTGACTGCGAGGAAAAGGAGCTTGAAGGGAGAAACCAACCCCCTTCAGGAAAGGAGTAAGAAGGACCCAGCCTGCAACCAAGAAGCTCAAATTAAGGAAAGAGGAAGCGGCATGAAGGGAGGGGCCGGGCCCCTGCAGGAAGGAACCAGCCCCATTCTGGAAAGGAGTAAGGAGGGCCGAGCCTACAATCACGGAGCTCAATAAGGAGTCCATGAGATGTAATCTGAAGTAAAGGAATCTTTGAGATTGTAATCTATGTAATCTGTGTGTAATCTATTGAATTGTTAATATTCTCCAGAGTTTACTTGGGCAATGTTTTCTCAGCTATATGACTAGATAGTGTCCTTTGATCCACGCCAGTGTGGTGATAATGTGAGACGAAAGATTTCGATTAGATCACTAATGAAAGACTGAAAGATTTCGATTAGTGAATTAATGTGAGACGAAAAGATTTTGATTAGACAACTAATGTGAGATGAAAGATTTCGATTAGACAACTAACATGAGACTGAAGAATGAGAAGGTCGGGCTCAATGAACTCTCTCCCTATTTAAGTGCAGTGTAGACACAACTAAGAGCCCATTACGAAGTCTAGTCCCAAAACTCTGTACACCGATCCACCTACAGCAAATATATGGCATACCCAAATAACTTTGGAATGCTATTGTTCTATCTAAAAATGAATTTGGATGGCATCCTCGCAGAAACAGACCCAAAGAAGAAGGAGGAAAATAGCTGCAAGGAGGACATGCTTCGGTGGTGGGTGTACTACTCGGAGTCGGCACAGACGGTGAATAGTATTAATTTTCCTAGCTATTATTTTTCCTGCTCCTTTAAGGTACTTGTCAAGCTCACGATGTAGGTTTCTTTTGGCAGAACATGATAGAGGCGTGAAGATGTATACAGTGCAAAGACTAGGATGAAGAGGCCCCTAGTGAAAGGAGGAGTTACTATGGGCATATAAGTCGGCAGAGTCTAGCAAGCAATGTGTAATCTAAGTGTGTTAAGAGGTCTACCATTATGCAGTAGACTAGCCTCAAGAGCTGGGAGATGCTTGCCATAAAGAGGCTGATAAGATAGTTGGGAGTCTGGAATTTCCATGAAAAAGCAAAATGTCGTGTTTTGAAATAATCAAAATCTTGCAGACGTTTCTTGAACTTGTGGATACTCTCATGGTGCTCGTAATACATGATTTTGTATCGACCTACTTCCATGTTAGTACTTAAATGTTTTAAGTAGCCTGGTGGTTGAAATCTGACGTTTGATGATAACCATTCTAATGGGCACTAGTAGTGTGCAACAAATTTTAGGATAGAATGGTAGTAGTGCAAGATAAGTTATCCCCAGCACAGTGGTTGGTTGCACTAGGATATGAACAGCCACTAGCATGGTGGTTTGCTTCTATTATTACAAGATGAATGGATTTGCAAGATGTGTGGATTCGTTATGGAAAACCAGCACGGTGGTTATTGGGATATACTAAAAGCAAGCATGGGATGAAATCTGACGGCGGTTAACAAAACAATAAACAGTCAAAAGGGCATCGTTTTAGTATAGCACTGTGCAACAAATTTTAGGATAGCATGACAGTAGTGTAGGGATAGCATGGTAGTAGTACGGGATTAGTACAGGATAAGTTATCGCGAGCACGGTGGTTGGTTTGTACTAGGATATTAGCAGCCAACAGCACAGTGGTTTGCTTCTATTATTACAAGATGAATGGATTTATAGGATGTGTGGATTCGTTAGAGAAAACTAGCACGGTGGTTGTGGGGATATACTAAAAGCAAGCATGGGATGAAATCAGACGGCGGTTAAGGAAACAATAAACAGTCTAAAGGGCATTGTTTTAGTATAGCACTGTGCAATAAATTTTAGGATAGCACGGTAGTAGTGTAGGGATAGCATGGTAGTAGTGCAGGATATGTTATCACCCACGGTGGTTGGTTTGCACTAGGATATTAACAGCCACCAGTGCAATGGTTTGCTTCTATTATTACAAGATGAATGGATTTGTAGGATGCGTGTGTTCGTTATGGAAAACTAGCACGTTGGTTGTTGGGATATACTAAAAACAAGCATGGGATTTACCGTTTGGGATTACAAAAACAAGTTAATAAAACCAGCATGGTGGTTGTTTGGGATATACTAAAAAGAAGCAATCTCAAATACAATTTCCATTTTGTAGGACAAGTTGATGTATTGATTCCCTGCAATACATACATTTTCTTAGTACTATCTCAGTCGTCCTCGTCCACTGACACCCCAAGATGTGCTCATGCGTGTCTAAACCAATTTGAAGACACTCTTTTCCTTCTTGCATCTGGAACTTAATAGCTCTTACTAGATGAGAGTACACATATGTTTGTGGACTCTTATGTAGCAGTTCGTAATCGCGGCCTCTCTTGGAAGGTTTTTTTGTACCAAAAAGCTCTGACTACTACATCCCACTTCTCATAGGTTGTTCCCCAATTATCCTTAAATGTTTCCTCAACCTTGTACTCAGGTTTTGTGCACTGCAACAGAAAGTATGGGTCATCTTCCTCGTTCTCCCCAGTTGCTACGACAACAACTGCAAAGTTATACCCCTCTTTGAGATAGTCAATGAGATCATCAAAACTCTCCCCAAAGTGTGGCGAGTCATTTGTCTCTCCATTGTTTGTCACTCCATCTGAATGTAGAGGGAAAACTTGAACTTGCTCCCACACCTTCACAGTTGCAATGTTCTCACAATCGTCATGATCCCCTATAATGCATGCACTATAGAAATAATAAAGTTTCTCGTATTAATCAATTGGTTGTTTGAAAAGCCCCATATGTTGTGTAGACCACGAACTCCTTTAATTTTCTCACAATCATGCCAGCTTCTCCTTTTCACTTCATCCACTTTCACTTCATGGATCACTCTATGTACAATAGTATTCTTAAGGCTTTGTTTACTGCATGTTGAATGTGCACTTGTGGAGAGGTTGGCTATAAGCCATGTTACAGCATCATGATGGGCATCATTGAGTTTTTCTTGAGGACATGCTAATAGGTGTTTGAATAGAGCTTGCTTAATAACAGCACCACATCCATTATGTTCACCCTTGCCATGGCTAGCTGTAAGCATGATTGGTTGGTATGCTTTTACTGCTTTGCTAGTGGGTCAAAAAGCATCCTAATATTTCTTTTAGAAATTCTATTGGCAAAAAGAATACTGCTTCTAGTGCTTTTTAAATATAAGAAAAGGATTAAAAACACAATATATTTGTCCACCTATGCTTTGGGCACTCTAAATTAGTCCCTCATAGTAGTGTCCATGGACACTGCTTTTTGGTCCACTCAATCATGCTTACACTTGGCTAGACCCGAAGAAACTCCACATCATGTCAGGGATTTGAACCTTGAGACGAAGTACAATCCACATGCTAATTTAAATTGAGAGGTAGCACCATCTGTCCACCCCCAATGTTGTTTTATATTTTTTGCATGGGGATTTTCCTTTTTCAGCCATTCCCAATGTAGTAGAAAAGCATGCTGCACAAATATGGTGTCATGTTTCCTATCATCTAAAATGTAGAAATGGTATGTGCATTGCACTAACCTAGACTCTTGTGAGTCAGCAAGCAGATTGGCATCAGGCGTAGAAGAATCAAGCAAATGAATGTACATGATATGCACACTGCTTGTTGTACCAGTGAGCACTTTGTATCTCATCTTGTTCTTGAAAGAATAATTTTTTGCAAAATCTATGACAAATACAATAGTGTCACAGGGAAAATTGGCAAGGCATGTCTTGAACTGCTTATCCTGCCAGCTGGCCATGAAATTGTGAAGCACATATTTTGGGATGGATTGAACCATGTGACCTACAAGCTCCCTTGGATGGATGCTCTTATATGACAGTAGCCATGTCTTTTTTTCAGATACTTCAACATTGATATTTTTAAATCTCCTACATTCCCTCATTTCATTTGGACAGACATTGAATGTCTTCTTCTTCAGCTTCAAACTACAATGCTTGCATGTGCCATGAATGTATTCAATCCTATGCTACTCACGGTCTCCCTTTGGACAAATTACTAGCTCCCACAGAGATCTTAGGCTACAAAACTTGCCCTCCCTTTCAACACATGATGAGGATCCAGGTGGCCTATAGACTGCACATTCATTGGGGAGGCATGGGCATCAATCCCCATGGAGCAATGCTCCAACACGACTAGATCTCAAGTCATTCGTAGCTTGCTGGGCCAGATCAAACTCTATGTGTGTTTTGCAACCACAAACATTCTTGTCTTTGAGTTTCCTGACATACCAAGGCTTACAATGCTCAAATCTCCTCTGCCAATTGAAATGTCCGTAATCAAGAAGCTTGAGATACAACTCCATCTGTTGACCCATCATGCAAGAACAACAGAACAATGAGCCCCCTTTTTGCTACTACTAAAAAAATATAAAACAGAGTCTAATTAAAGTATATAATGAAGCAAAACAATTTTCAACTACCGCGTTGGTTTAAGAAAGTCACAATTTCAATCACTAGGCTAGTTTAGGACACGTTTAGGACAGTCAACCATTGGGCTAGTTTGGGACACATTTAGGTCAGTCATAATTTCAACTACTGGGATGGTTTAGGACACTGTCAGTTTCAACCACTGATATGGTTTAGCCTGATGGTGTCAACTTCACATATTAGACAATAACAAGTATATTGCTTTTCATTTCTGAATTTCACCATTAGAAAATAACAATATATTGCTTTTCATTTTTGAATTTCATAATTTAACAGTGGTATATGACCCGAATAGTAGGAAATTAAATTTAACAAATTTAAGTACTAAGAAACACAATAATATCAACCACTGGGCTACTCAATAATTAATGTATGTTCAACCACACTGGTTCAAGACAATCACATAACTGGTGATTAAGGTGAAGCAGCCACAGTTGCATGATGTTGCAACCACCAGGCTTGTTTAGTAAAATAACAATATATTGCAAAATATATTGCTGTTAATTTTTTCTCAACCATGCCACCAGGCTAGATAACAACTAATGTTTGTTCGACCACACTAGTTCAAAATAATCATATAAATGGCGATTGAGCTGAACCAGCCTCTAGTTGCATGGATGTTCCAACCACCGGGCTACTTTAGGACAATCACATTTAGTCCAAGCCTGGTTCAAGAAATGAAACATGTAAACTATCCCAAAGCTCAATCACAAACAGCCACCGGGCTAGTTTAGGCACCACTAACTTGAATTGTATCTAGCATGTGTATGATGTGCTCCTCAAATACTTTGCATCCCATCCGCTTCTTATAGATGTCCTTTTTATTTGGAGAAACTCTCGTATTTTTATGCCAAAACGTCGTCACTGTAGCAATGACTTCCACACTTAGGCTATCTCTCCTTTTCCTACATTCTGTTGAAGCCCACAAACTTCTCGGATCGAGATGATCATGCATTGGTTCTGCTCTATGTTCAACCGATGGAGCCACATTGGTCCTTCTGATTACGTCTTTAACATTGTGCACCCAAGCCATTTCTCCTTTGTTTCAGGGGACACCAACATAGCTAATGTTGCCCTTTTTGCAACTAGTTAATCTAAGCTATGCATCCCTTTCACTTTATATAGGCCATTTCTTAGGTTAGAGAGCATCACCTCTTAGGAATGCATCTCCCAAGGTGTTGGTAGGGTTGTTACTCTACGAACTTTAGGGTGCAGGCTAAAGCTTGTGAAGACTCGAGACTAGTAATCACCTGAATGGACCGATGTTGCTGCCTCGAATGCTCCCACCAATTGTGATACCATAGCTTGTGTTCTTCACTCCGATGGCAATGATCGAATGTGTGCATCTGCAACCACTTCTTGCTACTACTCTGCAAGGAGTCTTCTTTCTTCTCATTGTTTCAACCCTTCACAGATGTTGCAAAAGTGTCTTCCATTGCTGATTCGATATCGTGCCAGCGCTCTCCTTGACCCACACTCACTTTGACCTAGCTTTTCTACTTTCCTATCTCGTAGCCTCTGTATGCTTCTCTTGCAAGCCATGGTGAGCTGCATGTTTCCATTGATGCCATGGCCACGATCTAGACCCAGAGAAGCTAGCTGGTGAGGCAAGCAAAGAATAGAAGATAACTTACTCGGAAGAAGATAATGGCAAACCAAAGTCTACGCAAGGTCACGTCGAGGTGTGTGCAAGTGGCAGGGCATTTGATGTTGTAAGCCCATACGGCTTTTGTGACCTTCTGATCCCATTGGCTCCTATTCCTTGTAGCCATTTTTCCCATGGTTTTACAAAGGAGGCCATTGGTTTGCTCTGTTTGTCCCATGGACGCTGGATGATAGATGCTAGAAGTGCGGTGATCAATACCCATGCAAGCCATGAGCAATTCCACTACTCATATCTCCTACTCGATCATAGATTCTAAACTTTTTTAAGTTCTTCACGGATGCACGCCACACGAGGAGGGTGGATATTTATGTCACTTCTCGACGAGTTTAAGGATTTGGTGCCTCATCCTTCGCGCCTTATGGCTACCAATGGGCGAGATCTCTTTCTTGATCTTCATGTCAATCTTCAACAACATATTGTATCGTGTATTGCTCAAGGAGACCACGGGTGGGATGATACACCGTAGATGATCTAGTGATACGTTGGGAGGACTTTGATTTCAATTCTACTCATTGTGTGGTGATCGAGCTACTTGCTGCTTTGGAGGTAATTAAAAGGGTGTCCTTCTTCAAAGGGTGGGATGCTCCCCAAGCTTGAGGGGAGATTTGGCGCATCTGCTTATTAATTCTTGTGGATAAGCTCGTTTTGAATGGTTTATTCTCAATCTCACTACAAAGGTTTCTAGGGCTTGGCTATGGTTGGTAATGTTTCGACCAAGGAATCCCTTTGTACCTAATCAACTCTTTGTGCCTCATTTTGAGCTTCAAGTTGTAATTCTTTTTGGTCTAAAGATAAACTATCAACAAAGGATTGCAAGTTTATTTGGTGCTGAATGTTTGGCTCAAGTATTGAATTCTCCCCATATTCTCGTGTAACTATGCGGGAACTAGCTAACTCTACTTGTAAGCCCCCCGTATGAGGAGAAGGCATTTAAGTAGCTCGGTTATCTGGTATGTTATGGTTTGGACACCAGATGGGGGCCATGTGTGGCCTGATGGCTGGATGGCTTCAAATAGAGTTGGCACACTGCCAACTAGGCTACATCCAAGTGCATGAAGGCATCCCATGACTGATCGCATTGAGGGTAGATGGAGCGTTTCCTGGGGCAGCCCACTCTCGGGTTGCGGGGGCCCGTTTGGAGCCCCAGATGATCCCGGATGGCTCTGGGCAGAACGGATACCATAGGTTAGTTGCTCTATTCTGTGCCATGGTTCTATCGTGTGGTCGGTGGTCTATTTCAGGACCGACCTCCAGTCGACCATTTTGGGCGGACTGGGTCGGTCACCCAATTGAGTCTAACTGACTACAACTGGTGGCTATATAAGAGCAAGCCCGTGAAGCCCATTATCATCACTGGCTATAGCAACCCTGATTCCTTAGCATCTAGCCTCCATCCTCTACTATTTCCAGCATGCCATCGAAGCTTCTCTCACAGGCATTGAGCATAGACGTTGTATTGTTTTCTTACAAAGTGAAGTTCAATGATAAGATCTAATATTCTACAAATCTTTTAGTAATTCATGCATGTCTATGTAATGTATAATGCATTCATCAATCACAATCACAAATACATGTTTTTTTCTTCTAAAAGAAATCTCGGGGGGGTCACTCATCATATGTAACTCTATCACGTGAGTTCAACAAAAGGATATTTTTTATTTCTAAAATTTACAGAAATAAATATACATAAGGGACTATTTTAAATAGTTTTGGAAAAAAATTACAGATTTGTATAGAAAAGGGGTACATTTTATTAATGAAAAATTTTACAAATAAGGGATTTTAAATATAGGCCTTGAACGCACGTGATATATAGGGTTTGTACATAGTGACCCCCCCGAGAAAGAAATGATCTATCAAAACAAAATATTGCTCACATTTCACCATGAAATATTTACAAACCATCAATAAAAAGATAGTGGCAACATCTTGTGAAGAAGATAATGAGACTCATGAATAACACAAACGTTTTTTAGTAACATGAGTAATGGGCAAGAAAGTGAGAAATCAAATCCTAATGAGACTCATTAACATGAGTAATGGACAAAAAGGCAAGAAATCTTATTCTATCATTGGATTTTCTTCTTCTTCTTGGTGTGCCTCTCCCTCTTGTTGCTCAAGATTAGCATCAAGAGTATTGGTTACTGTTTCATTCTCCTCATTAATAGCATCTGGTTCATAATCAAGTAGATCTACAATCTCCCCAACATCTTGTTCATCAATGGGAGGTTGAGGCTCTCCAAAAGCATCAAAAAACCTTGGATCACAGACTCTGTAGTCTTCATTCCCACTTCTTGGTGCTCATCTGGCAACTCTTCTAGTGCCGTCACTCTTTGCTCAATAAATTGTACCTGTAAGGGGTCACACTCAACAGCAAAAACATTTCTCCCCCTATTTTGAGCACTGACAGTTGTGGTGCTTGTTCCAGCAAACAAGTCCATTATCCATTCTCCCTTAATTGAAAGAAGGTCAATTAAATCCATCATCAAAAGTTGAGGCTTTTGATAAGGATTAATTATGCCTATTATTTACCACTCGTATGCTTGAACTTTTTGCAAACGCTAGCTCAATTGAGAAAAAGTAGAAATAGTACCATATGATCATCTGATTCACCATGTTAAGATCTGTGAAAGTTTTTTGAGCAATCGTAATTTAATGATGTGCATGAAAAAATATGAGTGCCCATGATTCACAAGTTGTCACTTTCTGAAAAGTTTGAATGACTCTTTTATAAGCACTTACTCCATACTTCACATCATCATTGACTGAGTTTGGCGCTTTGAAACCATATGGAGCATCAACGATTGCTAAAGTACAAGGACGAGTTGTCATAAATGTGTCCATCTCCTCTACTTATCCTTCATGAGCTATCCAAAGCAAAGGAGGCTCATCCACATCATCTGAAATATATTTTTGTAAACCAAGAAAATTTTGAATTGTTTGTTCTTGCTCTTTCCTTTTCTGCTCTGTTTGACAAAATGAGACAAAAACTATTCAAAGGGTTCAGGAATTTCCCTCAACTTAACATGAGGGTCTCGATTCTGCATTTCTTAGATATTAAGTAAGACTTAAGATACTTGAAACTTAAAATGGTATCAAAGAGTTCACATTTTAAAATCTAAATCTTAACATTTGACAAGAATTGAGATTGTTAAGCCTTAAAAATGAAAATATTGATCTTAGAATCTCACATATGACCTTAAGTTAGAACCTACAATGCAAAATCCATGTTGATGAGACTAGAAGTGGATTCTAGAATCCACTTACACATTTTTCAAATAGAAATAAGAATCTCTCAAGCTCCTTTGGGTTACTTGAATAAGGATGGTATTGTTAGATATCAATGCTCCACTCTCATGTAACTACGTGGGAACCAGCTAACTCTACTTGTAAACCCCCATATGAGGAGAAGGCATTTGAGTAGCTCGGTTATCTGGTAGGTCCTGGTTTGGACACCAGATGGGGGCCATGTGTGGCCTGATGGCTGGACAGCTTCAGATAGAGTTGCACACTACCAACTAGGCTACATGCAAGTGCGGGAAGGCATCCCATGACCGACCACACTGAGGGTAGATGGAGCATTTCCCAGGGTAGCCCACTCTTGGGTTGTGGGGCCCGTTTGGAGCCCCAGATGATCCCGGATGGCTCTGAATGGAGAAAGTAGGTCAATTGCTCTATTCTATGCCATAGTTCTATCGTGTGGTCGGTGGTCTATTTCGGGACTGACCTCCAGTCGGCCGTTTTGGGCGGACTGGGTCGATCACACAATTGGGTCTAACCGACTATGAATAGTGGCTATATAAGAGCAAGCTCGTGAAGCCCATTATCATCACTGGCTATAGCAACCCTAATTCCTTAGCATCCAACCTCCGTCCTCTACTATTTCCAGTGGGCCATCAAAGCTCCTCTCATAAGAGCACACGGCTGGGAGGCAACGCCATCTATTGTATCAGTTTTACACTAATCAAATTTTTGATTCTCCATACTATTTGCTTTTCTCTCTTGCATACGAGATCCTATCATTTGTTGAGCATAGATGCATTGTTTTCTTACATGGTATCAGAGCTTGGGCTCTAGGAAGAAGATTTGGTAGTGTGTTTCTGTTTGCAAGTAGATTGTAAGAGATGGCCTAGCCTGTAAGACTGCGAATCCCACCGTTTAGCGAAAGCGGAAAGTTGGACAGCTCTAACTATCCACTCTGGAAGTTCAAGATGAAGACCATCCTAAGCACATACGAGCTTTGGGATACTGCTACTGGGGTGGACGTGAAGCCAATTTTGAGACCGAATCCGGCCAATGCAGCACAACAGATAGTACCAATTGCAGATGAGATTCTTGTGTGGACAAGAAGAAATGTAGATGCACTGTGTTCTATTGTCTGCAGTGTAAGTGATTCTGTCATGGCGTTAATTCAACATGTCACCATAGCGGAGGAGGCATGGATGGTCTTGAAAAATCAATACGAGACCACAAATCAGATGCGGATTCAGAATTTGGAGACTCAACTTGCAAACGAGAAACTATTTGAGTCTGAAGCGACAGAGAAGTTCATCACCAGGGTGAAGAATCTGCATGATCAGATGACTACAATTGGCATCACCATCACCGATGAGAATCTAGCACAAAGATGCATACAGATTCTCCCACCAAAGTAGGATGGTCTTGTTACGACACTGAATACACAGAACAGAAATCTGCCCCTCAACTTTGAGGATTTCAGTGCTATGCTTCTGGAGGAGGAGATGCATCAAAAGACGAGGACTAGAGAAGATTCCAACTTTGTCGGCTGGATCAAAGAAAGGTAAGCGTAAGGACTCTGGTAACCCATCTTCTTCTGATGCTAAAAAGAGAAAGAAGAAGATCAAGTGCTTCTATTGCAACAAGGCCGGGCACAAGCAGAATGAGTGCCGGAAGAAGATTGCAGATGAGAAGAACGGAGTAAGGAAAGAGTCCAGTAATAGTGCGCAAGTAGTACTAGTAGAGCTATTCATAGCAATTGAGGAGATTTGCACGGAGGCAATTCATGTACCTGCAGATGAGCCTTGGATTATTGACAGTGGTGCATCGCGCCACATGACGAGTCGGAAGGATTGGTATACCTCTCTACATCCGATAGGGAATGACATCCTGGTAGCAATCGGAAATGATGCAAATGTCTAGCAAAAGGAAAAGGTACGATTGCTCTCAAGTCAGATGGAGTTGTAAAACAGTTGTCTGATGTTCTTTATGTGCCAGATATCAAGAGGAACTTGTTGTCCGTTTCTGTGATCACGGATCGGGACCTCAAATTTCACTTCGATATGAATGGCGCACAGATTTTAGATCTTCAAGGGAAGGTCATTGGTAAAGGTACTTGGTGCAACAACATCTACAAACTCTCAGCTTTCAGTGCTTGAGCCGATGTGAGAAACACTAAGCTGTGGCATGAGAGGTTTGGTCATC
Source organism: Dipteris shenzhenensis (assembly GCF_047967505.1). Classification (NCBI taxonomy): domain Eukaryota; kingdom Viridiplantae; phylum Streptophyta; class Polypodiopsida; order Gleicheniales; family Dipteridaceae; genus Dipteris; species Dipteris shenzhenensis. Next base: position 37,943,469 of record NC_141626.1, read on the forward strand.
TAAACCTTAGTTCTTTAAGGAGATGCATAAAAGTGGAATGATTGCAGACCTACCAAAAATTACAGATCTGCCTGATGTATGTGAGGCTTGCATGATGGGCAAGTAGCATCGGCAGCCCTTTCTTAAAGAGGCCAACAGGGCAAAGGCTCCTCTAGAGCTCGTTCACACGGACCTCTACGGAAAGATGGAGACGAAAGCTTTGGGTGGTTCCTACTACTTCATGACGCTGATCGACGACTACAGTAGAAGGATATGAATATACTTCCTGAAGACTAAAGATGAGGCTTTTGGTAAGTTCAAAGAATGGCATGTAATGGTCGAGAAAGAATTAGGGAGGAAGGTGAAGAAGTTGAGATCAGACAGAGGTGGTGAGTTCACATCAAGTGAATGTGAAAGTTATTGCAAAAGTCACGGGATCAAGAGGCAGAAACCCCCACCACATACACCACAACAAAATGGAGTAGCAGAGTGCAAGATGCATGTCATCTACGAAATGGGAAGGAGTATGATGAAAGGGAAATATTTGCCAAAGACTTTCTGGGCTGAAGCATGTAACACGGCAATTTACATTCTCAATCATAGCTACACGAAGGCTGTGAATGGGATGACTCCACTGTAGGCCTTTTCTGGTAAGAAACCTTCAGCTGCACATTTTAGAGTTTTTGGATGTGACTATTTTGTGCATGTCCCTGATGCTAACAGGACCAAATGGGAACCGAAAAGTCGGAAGTGTATTTTCTTGGGCTACAGTGAGGAGGCAAAGGGTTACCATCTCTATAATCCTGTTACCAAGAAGGTAATAGTAAGTCGCGGTGTGGTCTTCTCAGAACAGCCGCATCAATTGGAGGAGGATGCTTCCTTCCTAGACAACCAAGACTAGGATATCCATCCAGTACAACCACCAACAGCAGACCAAACTCCCCCAACGGTGCTTGGGAGGATTCAAGATAAAGAAGAGGAAGAAGAGCCTGTAGAACCACAACAGCAATGGCCATTACCGAAGTGGGTAAAGCAGCCTTTGGATGGTAGAGAACCTCCAGCCATTGAGGAGGAACCATCCGAAAACCGCCGGTCTAGGAGATTAGAGGAGCAAAGAAGGGCGCAAGAACACTTGGTCAATTACGCTTTGATGACAGAGGTGATCCGTGCTGAAGAACCCAAGTGTCTTGAAGAGGCACAGGGTGATGATAGGTGGATGGAGGCTATGCAGTTGGAGTATGGCTCCATAATGAAGAACAACACATGCAACCACAAAGCTTTGCTAAAACACTACCAAACCAATCACAAAAGGAAGCGGTGACAAAGAAGCACTAAAGCATTGTCATAGCACTAAAAAGCACATGTAAAGCACTCCTCAAATAGAAAGCAGCAGTGGACAAGCAGCCACAAATCAATGTTAAAGCACTTTCAAAGCAGTCACAAAGCACATACAGAGAACTTGTAAATTTCATGGAAAGCACATTACAAGTAGAAAGCAGTGGATCTTTTTTTGAAAATATTTCAACAATGGTTTTTCAAAAAATAGGCATGAAAACCTTTACTTAGAATACAAAATCCACATAAAATACAATAATGTCTCAAAACCATTATAACATAAACCTATGCATCTAATGCAAATAAAAGGACCATGGCATGACATATTTCAAAAGTCTAATATTCTAGAAATTACATTGCTTCACAAATATACATGCTATTGATTCTACAAAGAATAGTACTCATCCTCAGATCCTATACCTTCAAATGCACTAGAGCTAAAGCTTTGTGGGGTAAAAGTTGTAAGAGCCTTCCTCCTCCAAACTATCCACTAGAACATTCTCTGAGTCAACCTAGCCAAGTTAAGATGCCACCCTCTTTCTTGCATGGCATGTCTTGGCTTTAACTTGTGCAATGCATCCAATCAATGTCATTAGAATCTTTCGGGATAATGTTATGTATTGCGTTGCCTTTGGCAATTGCCCTGCTTGTCTCAATTGAAATGCATATATCAAAATATCTAACCCAATTGCTCAATCAATGATATCATCTACCAAGCTCTATCTTGCTTGCTTTATGCAACCAAGCTATATGCTTGGTCAATGATATCATTGACCGAGTGAGCCAAAACCTTTGAAAGCTCTAAATTATTTAAGGAAAACATAAATTTTTTATAGATTCATATTGTGGTACTTTTGACATTATAAATGAGCTTGGAAGGCCCCAAAACCCTAAAACTGACTGCAAACATGGATACCTTCCGATGATTTTTTGAAAATGCCTAGGAAATTCTACCCGAAACGCTTGCGGGAATACGGCTAGAAGGTTTACATACTCCCTATACTCACGTTCTTGGTCGATGATATCATTGACCAAATGCATGCCAGGTCGATGATATCATCCACCTAGCACGTGGGCGCATGCTTTTCCCTTTGGGCATTTTCAAAAAAACGTCGGAAGGTATCCATGTTTGCAGTCGTTTTTAGGGTTTGGGGGCCAAAATATGAATTTAAAACATTTATTTTTTTCTCAAATAATTTAAAGGTTTTGGCTCACTTGAATAAAAGTTTTCCATTCTTTCTATATGTGATTTAAAGAGTGGGTGAAAAGTCTTGTTTGGATAATAATGAGTAGAACATGCTATTAGGTGTAACAAGTTAAGATAAAAGTTTTTTTATGATAAAAATACAAAGGGCACGAGAAGATAAAATCTTTAAGGCTTTGAGAATATAGTTAATCGAAAGATATTTTGCGATATAGTGGAGGCCCTTTTTAATTTATAAGCATGATGTTTGAAAAATGTATGAATTCTATAAGTTTTTAGTTTTTGACTATGCAAAATATAGCTTTTTTCTATTTTAATGAATTTTTTAGGGAATCTTAAAATGGGTACCAATGTTATGTACCTCAAATAGATGTTACACTATTAAGCTTCAAACTATTGTTTATTGCCCTCGTCTATGCCCCTTTGTTTTCGTGAAATTGGATTCTAGAATCCAAGTTATCTATACCTAGGGGAAACGCCTACCAAGTTCTATGAAATCTTGCAAATTGTGTCAAAAAGAGAAGAAGAAGGGAAATTGGTTATGATCATGGATCTTTTGTTCCTTTTACTTCTCCAACATATTCATGAGTCTTAGTGGATCAAATTCCATCCTTCAGTTAGGACTCAGTGAAGAGACATTCAACACACAAAAACCCCATTCAATAAACATAATTTTAGCACTTCCTTATGCTCAAGTTCTATCCACCGATGCTCTTTACAAAGATGTGAGAATTCCCAACAAGAATCATGTTTAGTTTACAAATTCTATAAAAGTTGAAATTTCCTACGTTTTTCTTGAAAAATGTTCTTTATTTAACATTTTTCTTGATTTTTTTAACAAGTGGAAGCAACGATTTCTATATGTTTAAAATGAGGAAAGTGCTCTTTTGGTCAAAATATTACAGTTATTATCTCCCAATTTCACAAACTTTATGTGAATTTGGAGAGATTTCACAATGTTCTCTTCAATTTCTATGTTTGAGATGTTTTTTGGTAAATATTGCACTTTCATATTTCTATACCTTTCAAACTAGGATTCTAGAATCCTACCTCTTACATTTGCAACACACTATTCTTTTACACCACTCTAGGTTTCATCTTCCATGCTACTTTCCACTTTACTAGTTCTTCTTTAAACTTCTTTTGTTTAGTTTGGATTCTAGAATCCAATTTCTAATGTGTTTTGTGATGGGGCATGCTAATGTGACTTTTCAACAAGCACTTCTTAACTAGTTTCTCTTTCCTCCAATACTTATAAGTTTTCTTAATCTCAGTATTTGTTTTCTAGGAAATGGCATCACAATCCTAGCTTCTCCACTCCAAAAAAAGGTCCAAAACGTCAAAAAATACCCCACCTTATGAGGTGGGAGGTGATGGAAGAGGAAGGTTGGGGTGTTCAGGCTCCTTAACTCCTTCTCGTTTGCAAGCACCACCCATGAGTCAAGCATTTGTAGAGACAAGATCGATCAACTCACTAAATGCTTCATCAAGGAGAGAGCTTCTTGCACCTGAACAGTCTCTATAGCAAAGTGAGGTCATTCCAACAAGGGAGAGAGTGTCTTAAAAAAAGCCTCTTCTTGTAGCAAAACAATTTCCACAGCAAAGCTAGTTGACACCATCAAGAGTGAAAGGTTGTATAGGTAAGCGCTCTTCAAATGAGATGGAGGCTCATGTTCCAAAGGCTTCAAAACCTACTGGAAATTATGATTCTTTTGAGGGAAATAATTAAAAATCAAAGTATGGGCATGGTTGGACATTGACCATGGGAGTTCCTGGCCTTCATAGGATAGTAGTTGAGCCCACTTCTACCTTTTTTTCTCATGTGACTAAACGTAAAGGTTTATCAAGTGATACTAATCAATTCCAATGGGCTGGATGTATCATAAATGTAATGGAGCAAAGACAAAAAAAGATGTTCTTTCTAGTTGAACGTGAACTAGGATCATATGAAGTTGTTGTACTCATTTTTCAAAAGTACTTTGAGCTACAAGAGGTCAATCCCCAAAGCACACAACAATTTTTTGAAGATGCGATGCAAACAAGAGGTTTGGCAAGAAAATTTCCTCTTCATCTCCTAGTTATTCTAGCTATAATTTTCATGTTCTTATCCTAAGTTCCTATTTTCTTGTTGGATTTTATATTTTGGTCAAGAATTTTTGGAGCACATGGACAATATTTTTGGTGGTTCAGATTCTGCAACAAGTACCTCTAATGAAGATGAAGAGACACAAGAAGATGTGGACACCGACACTAATGATTCAAGTGAACAGGAGCTAGTTCAAGAACCTTCCGTGTAGGACACAAGCTCAGGGGTGTGGTCTTGCATGTTATTTGCATGTGATTTTGACTTCTTAGATTCTAATGACTTCTTTACCACTGCTTTCTTTTTAAATTTTTCTTTTTGATAGCTTGAGTTTTTGACTATTTGTATGTGCTTTGGCACTACTTTTGTAGTGCTTTGCATGTGCTTGTACTGCATTGACACTGCTTTATGACTGCTTATCCTTTTGTTGACTGCTTTATGAGTGCTTTTCCATAGCTTTCTACTTGTAATGTGCTTTGCATGAAATTTACAAGTTCTCTGTAAGTGCTTTGTGACTGCTTTGAAAGTGCCTTAACATTAATTTGTGGCTGCTTGTCCATTGCTTTCTATTTGAAGAGTGCTTTACATGTGCTTTGGAAGAGCTTTATATGTTCTTTGGCAGTGCTTTACATGTGCTTGTTACTACTTTGGTAGTGCTTTATGACTTCTTGTCCTTTTCTTGACTGCTTTATGAGTTCTTTTCCACTGATTTCCACTTGTAATATGCTTTGCATGATTTGTGGCAACTTGTCCACTTCTTTCTATTTAAAGAGTGCTTTACTTGTTCTTTGCACTCGCTTTGCATGTGCTTTGGTAGAGCTCTACATGTGCTTTGGCAGTGCTTTGCATGTTCTTGTTACTTCTTTGGCTGTGCTTTATCACTGTTTGTTCTTTTCTTGACTGCTTTATAGTGCTTTTCCACTACTTTTCACTTGTAATGTGCTTTGCATGATTTGTTGCAACTTGTCCACTGCTTTCTATTTGAAGAGTGCTTTACAGGTGCTTTGCATGTGCTTTAGTAGAGCTTTGCATGTGCTTTGGTAGAGCTTTGCATGTGCTTTGGCAATGCTTTGCATGTGCTTTACATCTTTGCATGTGCTTGTTATTTCTTTGCATGTGCTCAACAATGCTCATTTGAGTGCTTGAAGCCCTATTTTGGTCGAAAGATGAAGGACAGGTACACATGCTACTACATTTATCATGTGCAAATGTGTTTTTTGAAGGATGTAGTTAGCCAATTGAGGACCCAAAGCTTTGGGATTCATGAGCATGCTGCAACTGTGGCTATAAGGTATGTGGAAATATTAAAAGGGAGTGTGGTTGCAAAGCTATTCAACATGCTAACATGGGTGTCACTAGTCTTTGGAATTCTGTGTTGTGCCCCAAATCTCTTGAAGCCTGCTACCACCATCGTGGGTGTCTTTTGGGTGACTGCAAAAAATGTGGCCCACGCAAAATGTCATGCTGCCCAAGAGAGATGAATTTTGTTTCCATAAAGGTGATGGTGAAGGTCTTCCAAAATGTGGAGACAGGAACCATGGTGTAGGGGAAAAAGAAGCAAAGGAAAGACTTTATTGGCAAGGAGATGTATTGCAATGAACTTATATGGTTAATGAAGACTCACCTCAAAATATTCATCAAGAACAATTACACTTGCAGGTGGCAGCCTAAACAGTCTGCTGAGGTTTCCCAAAGATGTGGTGGCTTCAGTGGTGGACTTCGTAGAGAACTTTATTTCCAAGGAGAAAAACGAGATTCATTCCATGCACTGGCACTCTAGCCAGGTTACAATTTTTGTCCACATAATACATGTTCGTATTGGATCTTAGGTGAAGAAGACATTTCATTTTTTCATTTCACATGACAAGGTGCATGACATCCTCTTTGTCCAGCATTGCTTTATGCTACATCATAGGTGGTTGTCAGATCAAGAGTTGGAATAGACTAGGCATTGGGTTTGGTCAGATGGAGCAACCTCTCAATTCAAGGCTAGAAGATCTTTCTATTTCATTTCTAGATTTGAATAGCTGGTGGGTTTGAAGTTGACATAGAATTTCTTTGGATCTAGACATGGAAAGGGCAAGCCTGTTGTGAAGTGAACATTGACACATGAACAACTAAAGACAAATGGAGCCACCTTAAAAAATGCAAGAGATGTCGTGGATTTTTGGAGGACCAACTTGTCTCATGGGGCTCAAGCCAACTATGCATCTAAGGAGAGGAATGTAGCACGAGTGTTTTGGGAGGTTAAGGAAGGAGATATAGATAGATCTAAATAGTGGGACTGTCAAACTGTGCCATAGACACAATCCATGTATTGTATACGAGGAGCAATGCAAGGGGTTGTTAGTCAAATAGATATGAAAAGGTTGTCGTGCTACTGCAATGCTTGTATTCAAGAGTCTTGGGGACACTACACCAGTAAGAAGCATGTGCCAAGTTGGGAATATCACATCATTATTCCTGATGATGCAAGTGTTTTGGATACTGATGAGGAGCTCATTGAGGAGACTCTCTTTGAAGGGCATCATGAAATGCTTAGTGATGCTCTTTGCGTGGGGTACAACTTCGCAGTGAATGGAAAGGTAGACAATGAAGAAGGTGCTGACTTCTACATCTTGAAGTGTACCAAAGCTAAGGATAAGAGCCAAAAGTCTACAAAGGATGGTTGGGGCAACATAATTGCTGCAAGCTTCTTTGTTGTGAAGGGTTTCTTTTATGGTCATCAAAGTGACTGCCGCTATAAGCTTCTTGATCACAAACCTGAGGTCATATTATATTCCCATCTTGTAAGGTCAATCAAGTTTCCACTAGAAGGCATTGAGGTAGAGAGAAACTTTTACTTGCTATCACTTCAAGAGTATGAGTTTATCTACAATAGCATGCCTTATGATCTCTAGACCACATTCTAATTAATCCCAACACACAAAAGTCTATGCGTCCTCTGGCACCAAAAACATCACGGGCCCTCCATGGAAGTCTCATACTTGCCATGCATGAGGATGCCATGGGGGCCAGAATAGTTGCTTTTCATGGTTGTGATGATAAATCAACACACCATTCATGTCTATCACAAGTGCACGCCATTCTGCATTCTTTCTCTCTGGGATCATGTAATAGTCAGGTCTTGGGGGAGACAACAAAATTCTACTCTCTGAGTTCATGAGGGGTATTGCGATATTGCTAGTATAGTGAATGATCCCTAGCTTTGCAGCATATCTTTTTAGTGCTCTCCTGTGCTGACCTAGATGTGAACCACTTGCTATCTTTGCACTCATCTTAGGCTGGAGTTTGAAAGGACCTTTTGTGTACATGACCAATGCTAATTTTTCATCATCTATACAAACCACAACATGATCAAGCTTCATCAACACACCTCATTCCATCTCTTTCTCTCTCATTAAGTTAACACGTGTTTACACACGGGTGCAAATATATACAACTACCAATTTTGGAACTATAATTTTAATAAGATACAATTCCTAGCCCATCTTTTAAGTTCTTCGAGGGGATTGATGAGGTAAGCAGTCACAAACCTCAAATGCAGGACATTATAAGATTTATGTATGATAATCAAATTATTTTAAGGTTTATGATCTCTGTTCAGATGGACAGCATGCGTAATAAGTGGAAGACATTTAGACTACAATTTAAGAGACATCACAATACCAATGACTTGATTAAGATGGCATTTCATTACATGGGGTAAACCCAAATTCCAAATCTAAAAATTACAATGTCTTGCGGGCCCGTGGGTGGTACATACTTGCTTTCAAGTTAGCTACAAGACTTGCATCCTTCTTAGGAACCTTTTTAGCATTACTTGGTGTTTTATTCCTTTTTGCCTTGCTAGTACCTAGGCATCTGTGCAATTGATGGACTGGCCTTAGCTGCATTGTTCTACATGGTCTTACACTTTGTCAGTACCTTTATCCATTGTCCCACAGTCAACCCATCTAGACTGGTCTCTTGGTTGGGACCAACATCTCCTAGAGTTGTGGCTACTTCTATGAGACCATCCAAACCTGCCTATGTAGGTACATCATCCATCTCTGTGTCTATTCCATCTTCTAAGTCAACCACCTTTTAAGGACTCTGTACTGCCTGACAAAGGTGTTATCTCATCATCAATAAACGTACAATCAGGTTCTCTTCCAACCTTTTCAGACGACCTCGCCTATTCATTATCAAAAACAACTTCTAAAAAGGAGAATGGGGCTCAGGCCCTAGACTGAGGCTAGGAGTCTTCTCATGGGATGTGCTACCCAAGAAAGGTGCAGGCTCAGCAGTAAATGCCTATGTACTTCCAAGTACTCCCTGCTTATCTAATGATCTTGCTTGTGAATTATCAACAAAGATTGCATCCACAGAACATGCCAAATTTCAAATGGAGATTTTATCTCAGTGAAAAAAAAACGTGCAAACTAATGCAAGAACAGATTGAGTAATCATGTAGTCATGCATAGACAATGCGAGATCAAACCACTACGAATAAATATACAAAGCACTCCTTGAAAAACCATCACAAAGCACATGATGCACTTGCACAGCCCATGCAAAGAAGTCCAAAAGTAGAAGGAAAGCAAACAAAAATCTAAACGCAATGCTTAAGCATTGCCAAACCAGTCACAAAAGCACTGACAAAATCAAGTAGTCAGAAAGCAGTACCAAAGCACTACCAAACCACTCACAAGTAGTGCAAAAGAAATGTCTTGAAGCAATGTTAGTACCCTTGTCAATATGGCCCTTGCCCCTAAAAGAGGACCCCTCAAGGGCCATATTGACAAATAAATTTATCTCTAGAGTCTTTTCTAGAGATACAGATTTGTCAATATGGCACTTGAGGGGTCCCCTTTAGGGGCAAGGGCCATATTGACCACCGTTTATCTTAAGAAAGGAGCACAGTTTTTATCTCTATTCTAGCGACTTACCCACACGGCTTCAGTGACCTTCTGATCCCACTGGCTCGTGCTCCCTATGGCCATTTTTCCCATGGATTTACAAAGGAGGCCGTTGGTCTACTCTGTTTGTCCCATGGATGTTGGATAATAGACACTAGAAGTGCGATGATCAATACTCATGCGATCCATGAGCAACTCCATTGCTTCATTTAAGAATGGAATCCCATGATCAAATCCTATTTCCATGGGTGTCCCAACCCTTGTGCAAATACGTTCAAATATGAAATTTGAAACTGCCTTACCATTTATAGCGGGGAGGGTGTCATCCCACCCATTGTCTCCTCAAGCAATGCATTATACAATTATTTGTTAAAGATTGACATGAAGATTAAGAAAGAGATCGTGCCAATTGGTAGCTGTAATGAGCGGAGGACCAAGCACCAAATCCTTGAACCTGTTGAGAAGTGACATAAATATCCATCCTCCTCATGTGGCGTGTATACTTGAAAAATTTCAGAATCTGCAATCTAGTATGAGATATGAATAGTGCATATGAAGTGAAGTACTTTCGCTTTTTACAGCAAGAGGAAACTCCCCACGGTTAGAGAGTTACGGTTCATGAGATGTCAACATATAAGCAATATCATTACATTTTTATGGCTTCCTATTTGTTGGCCCATTGGTAAGTCTTCCTTTTGTGAATGGGGAGGTCTTGGGTTCAATTCCCACTCCTCAATAAAAGGAGAGGAGAGTGAAGAGAAGAGAAAGAGAAGAAGAATAGGAAGAAGTGTATAGGTGAACGCGAGGTCTGTTACAACTTTTTTTTTGAAAACGCACAGAGATCGCCAAGATGTGCAATGCGGCACGCACAGGAATCCAGAAGGCACACAAATGCACTCGTGATTAGAAGATGCACGGGAACCCAGAAGACAAGAACCACGAGCAGAAGACATGCAAACTAGAGGCACAAAAACAAAGAAGTTTTGCAACCGCGGGGATGGAGAACCGCGAGTAGATGTCACAGATTGGAAGCACAGAAATAGAGAACCGCACGCAAAAGATGCAGCAGAACCGCACATAGTCATAGATGTAATAGCTGTTGATGGACGGATTGTATGCCACTAGTAGTGGTGGAGACTTCGAATCCCAGCAACCACACCAATTCTATTAACTAGAAAAGAAATCAAGGCATGAGGCTTGATGCTAGGCATGGTGATGCTCAAGGGCCATAGAGGAAAAGGGAACGTGAGGGGAGAAGCGTTAACATGGGTGGGGAAAAGGGATTAAGGGGGGTGGGAATGAAGAGCGGGACTATGGCCCAAGGGGGAAGGGAGAGGGGGAAGGGAGAGGGGGAAGAGGAGCATGTACATGATGGGAGGTGGAATGTAGAGATGGAGACATCAAGGGAAGAGAATCATGCTTTATTTGAAAGGAAGGATGGGGGAGGGAAAATCAAAGTACTAGCTAGGTGGCTTTACAAGAATGAGTGTATCCCATCAAGGAATAGCCCGCTCCTTTTATAGCCAAGAGAGGGGGTCTCTCCCAATAAATGTATCCTCCCCCATGCATGGTGTGTGTGGAGGAATCTCCCATGTGGGCTAGGTGGGTACACACTCTCAATTGTGTGTGGCAACCCTTTGCCTCATTTTTCCACATAAATGAAACCCCATATCCCAAGTTAAGATACTCCCTTGGTCTCTTCCCAATTTTATAATACGTTCAAACATCTACGAGGATAAGTGGAGGGTTGGCACAAGGTATCTTGCCACCTCATCCTACTTTCCCCATTATTTAACTTGCATTCTTGGACTATCTACACACCCCCTACATTGGCCTGTCCTACATGGAGGGAATAATCCAATATAATATCCATCTCCACCTATTTTATATTACTTCTCCCATGGTCCTTGGGCCATGTCTTACTAAATGCAAACATGGGACCACCTAGGTGGAGGGGTGGCACATGGAGGAACCATGCTACCTTAACATTTTATAATATTACTACCATGGATTATGTACAACACACCTTATGGGTCCTCTTCGGGGAAAGGTGGCACATGGTCATGCCCTACCACCTCAACCCTGGGCCCTATGCACACCATATTGTATTATACTATTGCCACACATACAAGCACACACACATATTTATGCCTTTTACCTTGGTCAAATTTATCCATAACATTGTGTGCAAAGTATCGTGCCCATCAGATATGATTTGTATGGTCAAAGCCAGCACAAATCCAATTTTTCATCAAGTATTATACACAATCGCCAAAAAATAGTATTTGAGGTGTGTTATTCAAGTGCACACATACAAGGTGGGCACGATACCTTACACTCGTGTCAATTTCACTTGAGTCTTTTGTTGAGTATCATTCCCATGAGATATGATTTGGATGGTCAAACTCGCCACAAGCCCTATTTTTCACTAAGTGTCATGCACCACCGCCAAAGAATACCATCTAAGGTGTGTTATTCAATCACGCTCATACCCAATGGACATGATACTATGTGTAGGCATCAATCATGCATATTTTTATGCATGTAAAAATTATCATGCCCATTGGATATGCTTTGGATGGTCAATGTTTCCACAAACCTAATTTTTCACCAAGTAATTAATATGCACAACCACCAAGTAATATGGTCAATGTTGCCACAACCCCATTTTTCACCAAATAATATGCACAATCTCCAAAAGAAACTATTTGAGGTGTGTCATAAGAATGAGCTCATACTTGATGGGCATGATACTTTACACGTGTGAATCCAACCTATGTTGAGGCACGTGTAAATTATCGTACCCATTGTATATGCTTCTGATGGTCAAACTCGCCACAAACACCGTTTTTCACCAAGTGTTATGTGAATCTAAGGTGTTTCATTCAAATGTGGTCATATTTGATGGGCACAATACTTTGCACACATTTTTTATAAGCTAGAATTTGAAAATTCTAACCATATAGATGACTCGAGATGGCTTATGCCAATCGATTTGAGTACTTGGAGGGCTAAATTTAGGTCTCATATGAGGAAGTTATGTTAATTTTTGTGCGAATTATCAAATTTCAAGATTGCCTCTCCTTTGTCCTCCCTTCTCTCCCTGTGTCTTCCCCCCCCCTCTCTCTCTCTCTCTCTCTCTCTTTCTCTCTCTCTCTCTCTCTCTCTCTCTCTCTCTCTTCTCCTTCTCCTCTCCTCTCTCCCTCCCTTTCTTCCCTACCCTTTCAAGTGTCCTCGTGATCTTACGTTTCAAGTGTCCTCTCATTACATAGTGTGCCCAAGGGATTGCACTGCCGCGGCGGTGCAGTAGCGATAAAAAAAATTTTAAAAATCGTTGCCATAGTAGCATGATCTCTTCTTCTCCTCCTCGTCACCTACCTCTCCCCTCTTATCTAATTAAATTTATTTTTAAAAATTTATTTCTCTGCTCCCTCTCCCTCTTCCTTTCTCCCCTCCCTTTCCCTCTCCCATCCTCTTCCTCCTTTTTTGTATTAAAATTCTTGCTCCCGCAACAGCGCAATAGATCTCTCCTCCCTTCTCTCTTCCCCTTTCCTCTCCCATTTTCCCTTTCCTCTCCTCTCTCTTCCCCCCCCCTCTCTCTCTCTCTCTCTCTCTCTCTCTCTCTCCCCTCCCCTTCCGTCTCCTCTCTCTCTCTCTCTCTCGTTCTCCCCCTCTCCCTTCCTTTTTTTAAATTTCTTATTGCCACGATAGTGCATCCCTGCCCTCTCCTCTCCCCTTTCCCTCCCCTCCCCCCTCCTCTCTCTCTCTCTCTCCCCATGGCAATGCAATGAACTGCGCAAAAAAAAAGAGAAAAATAAGCTACCGCAGCACTGTGAAAGCTTTCTTACCTCCCCCCCTTCTCTCTCTCTCTCTCTCTCTCTCTCTCTCTCTCTCCTTTTCCCCTCCATTCTATCTCAATCTACCTTCCTCTCCCTTTTACTTCTTTCCCTCTCTTTCCCCCTCCATCAAGATATGTCATTTGAAGGTGTGTGCTTAAAAAACCTTTGTAACTATTGCAAGGTGTTTATTGGAACCATTATAAAGTTCTTTGAGATTATAACATTTTTTCTTTTTGAAACTTTGAAAGGTGTTTATTGGCACCGTTATTAACTCTTGGAGATTTTAAAGTTCCCTCTGAAAGGTGTTTATTAACATCATTATTAAGTCTTGGCAATTTTAGAGGACTCTCATGGTAAATTAATCTCATGCATGGACCTTAACTATATATATATGTGTGTGTGTGTGTGTGTGTGTGTGTGTGTGTGTGTGTGTATGTATATACGTACGTACGTACATACACACACACACATATGTATAGTTTATCCATGGATTTAAATGATTGTTGTTTATTTAAGTTATTAATAAGTTAAGGAAAAGTTAAACTTTTAAACGAGAATTCTTAAAAATAAAAATTTATACTAGGATTTTTGCAATATAGAGTAATGTAAGAATTATATTTGTAGTTTTTGCATCATTAGTACAAAATGATAGTGTAAGTAAATAAAATATTTATTTCAGAATAGTAGTGTCATCTTTTGGATTTGGAAGGATATTTTCATAAAGTAGATTTTTTCAATAGAAATTTGAGTACAAAAATGAATTGGGACCATGCACCAGTCTATGTAAGAGGTTACGTTAATTTTCATAATTTTAGTTTTATTTGCTACTCTTTCTTATCTTTTGGTGTAGCTTATCTATGTTACATTTTTATAATTTTGATTTTATTTCCTTCAAAACACTCTAAAAAATTGCTAGTTTTTATGTTATCTGCATTTTGAAGAGTGAGTTTTTCTTTAAATTTTATCCATAAACGAGTCCAAAAGTATATATAAAATGAATTTGTACATTGACAAGTCCAAAATTAATGAAATAAGTGATCATTATAAAAGGGCAGATTAGGGTTTGGCCAACTACCCTAAAAAAATTGTGTCCACAAAATCCACTGTCAAGATTAGTTCCAATAAGGCTTCAAGATTTTTTGCCAGCATCGATATTGGCATTGGTATTGTCATCAAACTTGTATTCTAGAGTCAATATTTTCATCAAAAAAAGAATCGAAAGTGGCATGGAGAAAACTCAGTAACCTTCAATATGAGCATCAATATAAGCCTTGCTACTATTAGTGTCGAAAGTCTGCATATTAATGAAAACTTTAACTTAAATAACAATATTATTTTTTATGCTTCCTTATCGACACTAATAGACATCATTTTTGACGTATATCAGAGTTTGGGAAAATTAATTTGGTGTATTTTTCGTAAAAAACGCGTTGAAAATGAGTTGAACTATTGTAGTGAGATAAGGTTGAAAACAAAATATACAATTGGGAAAGAGGTAGATGCACAAATAGGAAGATGAAAAGATAAGTATGTAATATATTTGGGATTTACTAGAGGTAGATCCCTAAACTTGTGAATTCATCATACAAGGTGAAAATTTTGGAGAATGGTGACAATTGTGGTTTGCCTCGATTGTCTATACACATCACCAAATCAAATTTCTTGATGCTTCCCGAATGTATTGGTCATCTTGTATAATGTAGTGAGTTACAATGTTGGATCAATTCACATTGTCACCATATTGGGGATAGTTGTTTCCACCTCATAAAGCTGATTAATCGAGCTCCACTAGGGACCACTAGAGGAAACTCCACAATGAAATATTTATGCAATGCGTCCCAATTTATTTCCTCTTCAGGATTTAAGTCTCTAAACCATTGTCCATCCTTGCCATCAAGACTCAAGCCAAAAGCATTGACCTTTTCTAGATCTCTAATGTAACCAAATGTCTCACAGATTTGTTCAAACCTCTCAACATGGGAGACTGGGTCTCCTTCTCCTACAAACTTGGTGATTAGCTTTGAGATTGTGGCAGGCTTCCTACTTGAGGGGTTGGTATCCCTTCGTGGAAACATTGGTGGTGAAGCAGGCCCCCTTCCTAGCTCCTTCCTAGTGCTTGCACTAGGACCCTCATAGCTTTGTCTGTAGGACTGTTTGTGATACAGGAGGGGGTTGCGGAACAGTGGGGCCTGTCCCATATATTGGTGGTCCTAATGAAGGGTTCCATGGACCTTATGGCACAAGGTTGGGATGGGAGGATTTAGGCCCACTAGGCATTTGCATTGTGACTTGGGTTCGGTTAGGCCTAACAAGTTGGAATGGAGGTTCTTTTGGGAGTGGTATGTTCTCTACAGGCATAGGCCTATTAGGGGCAATTGTTGGGTAGGGAATATCTCCCATGTTTTGTTTCCAAGAAGTAATCATAGTGGCTTTCGAGGTGGAGGGTCTTAGTTGTGGGCCTTCGATATTTGCCCCCTTTGATCTAGCATAATTTGGGAACCTTATGAGAATGTGGTCCAAATACATCCCCATAGGATTGGCCATCATCAAAGAATTGGTACAATGTGGGTTGATTGCCAGTTCATACCATGTGACTTTGTTCCCTGAGTATTGCATTTGACATTAGTGGTTGGGCCATCATTTGAGGCTCTGTCGTTGTCCTAATCTGCCCAACAAAAGGGTTTAGCAATTTTGTTGGATTTGCCAATCCAAACCTTCCTAACGTGTTTACAATGAGTCTCGTATTCAAGATGATGTGGAAGGAGTAGGTTCCTCTTCCTACTTTTTCTCTTCTCTCTTCCTTTTATTTCTCTCTTCTTATTTTCATCTTTCCACGTTTTGCATTTTTGTCTTTCCACATTTTCATCTTTTTGCATTTCCGTCTTTTCATCTTTTCGGGTTTTTGTCTTTTCAGGTTTCTATCTTTTCGCATTTTCATCTTTCCGTGTTTTTGTCTTTTCGCATTTTCATCTTTCCGTATTTCTGCTTTTTTGCATTTCCATCTTTTCATGTTTATGTCTTTCCGTTATTTTGCTTTTTTTCATTTCTGCATTTGTCTTTCCATTCTCAGTACTGTGTGAGGATGCTGTGTGAGGATGCTCTGACTCTAGATAGTGTCCTTCGACAAGCCAAGGATTGTAATATCAAACGACCAATTCAAAACATCTATTGTCATTTCTTTGCCTATTGTCTTGTGGAAGATGAAGCCCTTTCGCAATTGGTCCCTCGGCGACTTAAGATTATCATACTTGAGATTGATCGCTTGGAGGAGGAGCATAGTGTACCACAACATCGACCTAAGAGTGGCATTCACAAGATGAATCTATTGCAGGAGGAACTGTAAGAAGGCCATCAATATTATAAGAACCCACAATTTGTGAATTATGTTGCTAAAGGCTCCCACTGTGCTCTGTGTCAAGCCACTATCCTAGAAGCCTTTCGTAAATATAAAGTTCTTCAAAGATCTCAAACTTGATCTCTTGGGAGCTTTAGCTACTCTGTTTTTTGTTTAAATCTTGGATATATATTACTCGGGTCCTTTTTAGCCGGCTGACCCTCTAATACATTTGGCTACTGTGTCTTTTTGTATAAATCTTGGATACATATTACATTTCTCTAATACATATTACTCCTCTAATAAATCTTTTTTAGGAGCTTACTACTCCTCTAATACATTCATCTTTTCAATAGAAGTTGAGGTATTTGCATTTATCCATCCTTAGATACGATGGTGGTCTCTTTTCAAAATGTAAAAGAGTAAAATGTCCGTTTTTTTTTTTCGATTCTTATTCGGTTTTGCATTTGTATTTGTTTTATTGTTTTTATTTGTGTTTGTCCAATCCTGTTAAATTAGCCATGTTGTCATGTCACACGTCTGAAGGGCAAAATCTCAGTGAGCATGGACTTTTCATACGAGGAGAGATCGTGGACTCTACTATCCAAAGAACTTCGATTCTACTTAATCGACTCCCCAGGGATAGACCCCTCAGGGGGTAATCCTTTGTTAGAAGCCCATGGCTTTGTTGGGAGTCTTGATGAGTTTGTCACAGTCTTGATGCGGAGGCAAAGATATTCTTCTCTCTTCTCTCCTCCCAGAGGACCTCCACTATTCCCTCTCTTGCACCCCCTAGGGGTAGATTGGGACATTGATGGCTTTTCCTACTAGATAGTCATCCCCTCTTGCCCCTTCTAAGGGATGATCACCAAGGCGTCATTGTCATAGGTCTAGAAAGAGTAGTAACGGTTGAGGCTGTTGTGGTGGCACGGGAGATGTGGATGATTCTGCACACTCCCAGCACTCCAGGTCTCCCCCTATTCATGAGATAGAGTTCCAATTTGGTCCCTTGTCCACCCCTCTCACTAGCCACAGCACCCCCTGGCACGGCTACCCGTCACTCCTTAAGCGCTCACTCCACCCCTTTCTCTAGATCAGCTACTCCCATTCCATGCTCTAGCTCTACTACTCCCTCCACTGTGCATCCTTAGGACTATGTTTTGTCTGAGGATCTCTACTACCTCGTGAACAACATTGGGAAAGTTGTAGAGGATGACGGAAGGAGGGTCATAAAATACATGAGGAAGTTGATGTGAGCACAAGCTTCCCCAAGAATATCTTGAAAACTTGGAATTAGTAGGACCAAAGAACCAAGGATGTCGTCATAGATGCCCTACAACAATAATTTTCCAACCATGATGGGTATGAGTTTGAGTGAGGTGCCATGCTTACTCGCATAGGAGAGCTCCTAAGGTCTCATAGATGTGAGTTGAGGGAATTTATTAAGAAAGGTAAGAACAAGACAAGGTGGGTGGACCCAACAGATTGAAAGAAAGTAAAGAACAACTTCAAGGATAATCCAGATGTGTTTGCGACTCAACAAAGGGTGACGAGGAGACGTCTGGAGACTGTAGGTCCTTCACACCTCGAGAGCAATGGCAAACTAGCCAACAAGGCATGGGTGATAATTATATATTTATCTTCTACTGAATATCTAATATGTTCAGTCATTCAAATGTTTTGTCATTCATATCTAACTCCTTGAATTTGGATTTTGATAAAACACTACCAAACCAATCACAAAAGCAAGCAGCACCACTAAAGCACTGTCATAGCACTGAAAAGCACATGTAAAGAACTCAAATAGAAATCTACCACAAATCAGTGTTAAAGCACTTTCAAAGCACATACAGAGAACTTGTAAATTTCATGCAAAGCACATTACAACTAGAAAGCAATGGAAAAGCACTCATAATGCAGTCAAAAAAAGAACAAGCACATGCAAAGCACTACCAAAGCACTTGTAAAAGACTTGGATGAAAAACGGGTATCCCCATGATCGTTATCTTTCTGCTATACCCACGACAATTGCTAATTTGCTATCCCCAGGGTCGTCGCCTTTCTCGTATACCCACGGCCATCGCCTTTCTATCACCCCCATGCCTGTTGCTATAACTCCCATCCCACCGACCGTCGTCTTCTTAGTAACCCATCAACCATTTAAAAAATTGAAGGATGCCTCTCAAAAGTTCAACATACTTTTTCAATCATTAAACACATAATCTTTCACCAAATACAAACTTGACATACAAGAAACACAAAATTCAATACAATCAAATGTCATTTGCTTGCAAGAAACCAAATGCAAAAATTCTATAGCATCCATGCCTCTACGATATGCAACATCATCAAACTACTCCTCTTCTAGCTCTTATATTCTTCTAAACAAAAATGTGATGCTACATGAATGCCAAAAGTATGCATTGAATGGAATAGAAATTACTGAGGCACATACATCTAAGATGGGAGAGAAATACCTAATTGTAAACACCTACAAAACCCATTCAATTGGAATTAAAGTGTTCTTAGAGCTCCTCCATCAAATACTATAAAAAATATGACATGAAGACAAACGTAAAATATTGATCGGAGATTTAACATTGACATGTGTAACACCAACACAATATTCCACAACACTTCACTCATTCATGAAAAGCTATGATTACCATATGCATATACATGAACAACATCAAATATTTGATTTTTTTCTTGGGCTTGTGACATGCCCATCTCCTTAAAGAAATAATCGGCCCAATTTGTATGGAATTGAATGGGCTCATGGAGTCAGAGTAGCAGATCGACCATGACCACATTGTGATGGCATCTATCTTGAATTAGAAATGGTGAGTAATGCCCTGGTCATCTATGAAGAATGTCACCTTGGTCGGATGATTATAATTGTCGATGAACTATGTGACCAGGTAGCATGGAATATGGTCCACCAATGGACTAAGTTCGACAACCTCCAAATAGGACTTGACCTCTGGATCATGGTAGGCCAAATAACACGTATAGCTGCGGTAAGAGATTAAAAAGTCAAGGTTTGGGCTTAAAGTGGAAAGAGTGAATGGAGAGGTTGTTGAGAGAATTTAGCCATTGATGGCCCTTGAGTGGAGACATATTGGCAATGGTAACTGAATGCTCCATATAGAGGGGGGCCGAGGGGAGGATCTTCCTAGCTGGCTGGGAGGTCATAGGCTCTTCGAGATGGATGTCGATCTCTTCTACGATCTCGTCATCTATAATACATCCGAGAAGGGGCAAAGAGATGGGGAGAGTAGATGATAGGGTAGAGAAGGGGTATGTCGGGTGAGCTATAGTGGTGGAGGGAGTGCCACATGGGATCCTCTTCAAACATTTTGTGCCTTAAGAGAGATTGTTCCACTGATGTGTCACTCGATCCTTTCTCATCCACCTTTTCCAAGATGGAAGAGGCCTTAGGAGCCCTGTTTAGGGCTTGGTAGTTTTGATGAATAGTATCCAAGCCCTTGCTACTCCTGAGCTTTTGATCAAATTTCTCTTGGAAAGTGCTGACCAACGGTTGTGCCTCTTTAAGGTGTTGCTCTTCAATAGCAAGGTTAGGGTATTCATTATGACTCACCGAGTCTGAGTTCTGAGTCTGAGTTCAAGTTGTGCAGTTGTACTCCTCTTGTATTAGCCTTTTCTTTAGGCCAAGACTTTGGTAAGATCTAGTACCAACTATGCCTTGTCTTTAGACAGAACTTTGACCGCTTTATCTTTATTGGACTGCTTTTAGAGTTCCTTACTCATAGCCCTAGCATGGGCCCTAGTTATCACATTTAGAGCCACCAAAGAAACTTGGCCTCTCTCGATGCTCAGCAAGTTAATGTTGGCCTGAGGATTCGGGGCTATTCTTGGGGCTCTCCTCATTGGACAGTCCTTGAAGAGGTGGTATTCCCCATAGCACGAGCATAATGCAGCATTTGTGTTGGGAGAAATCTTGCTACAAGCAAGGTTTGGTCATCCTTATAGGGGTAGTCCCTTAGGCTCGTGAGGTTCTTAACACTCACTGGCTCAGTGTGGTCCTTGACACGTATAACACTGTATTGCTAGTGTTTGTGTCAAGGTATTCATGTCTTTTGGTTCCAAGGCCTAGATGATATCATTTTATAGATCATTAAAAAACACACGGTTTTTTCTTTCGTAGCTCCTTAATCCAAGCTATGGATCTCAAGTTCTGGCCATTGGGAGGAATCTCCATGGCTAGCTTGGATCGTGGAGATGTAAAAAGAAAAAGTGTATCATTCTTTATACTCTACCCAATGAAGTATTTGATTTCCTATCGACTTATACAAATGATTTACTATAAAGTTGTTAATGTTTATAAGGTATGTTGTCAAAAATTATACTCAAAATGTATTTTGGTTAGAATCTAGCTCTCTTGATTGAACCATCTATATGCAAGAACAGAATTGTTATTTCGATGTTAAATTAGGATGCCAATGCAATATTAGAACAAAATTGTTAATTCAATCTTAAATTAGGATGCCAATGCGATTGTTAAAGATGTCACCAACTATAAGTGTTGTATTAGTAGCTTGTCAATTTTCCTTCACAACTCATAGAACTCATCTTTTATAAGAAAGCTAGACATCATGATATAACAACGCATGTTACTAATGTAGATGTGGATACTTGGCTTCTTTGTTAGTATGATATTTCTTTTTACAACATAATCACTAAATATAATAAATTTAGTGATGAGATATTTTAAAGAGCTCTATTTGCTTGATTTTCTTCGTTTGCTTTCTTGGCCTAACTTTCTTCGCTCACCTTTTGGACTGCCTTGTGCACAAGTAACAAAATAGTTAATCATTCAAACGTACATGTAAGAATACCATTTTCAAAGGCATTCATTCATTCACATATACAAGTGAAAGAATTACACATTCATTTCCAAGCTTACATGTAAGAATGATTTTATTCATTCACTGGATAAGTAAAAGAATCACATTCTTTCAAAATTCACAAGCATAAGTGTAAGAATGATTTTTTTAAATACATTCATTCACATGCACAAGTGAGAGAATCTAAGATAGTACAAAACAAAAGATAATTGTTTTAAATATATAGACCACCAACAAAGAACTATAAGATGTTCGTAGCATTTATAATTAATGTGCTTCGAAATGTTCAAAAGATTCTATATTAATTTCACGTCACAAAAACACCACAATCAACAATCCTATAACAAACACGAATGCTTTTAATTGTGGCAAAAGACAATAAATCTACATCATAGACATAGTGAATAAAACCACTCCATAACTTACATATACACATGAGAATCATACAATTTCTCATACAAAAATTAAGAATATCCATATTGGTTTATCACCTTGTTTTTCATCGGAATATCACCTTGACAAACATGTTATGCTCTTTTGGCTAAACCCAAATATTACAAAGGAACATGAAGGTCTGCTTGAATGATGGAAGGACTCATGGAGTTATTGTTATGTCACCAATATATAATAGTGGATCAAGGGGATTGGTTTAAAGACATGGAGCAAGGATGCTCTAGAGCTATGTGTATGCACACATGTGCCTAGGTTAATGTGGTGACCCAAAAAAGGCCTCAATTCTTTGAAGTAACTCTCACCGCATACTCATTAGGGGAGAATTAGGGTCTCAAAAGGACCTCATAAGGAATGAATTAAGAAATGGATGAAGTTAAGACCAAGTGAAACCACTATGGTAACCCATGGGCTAAGGTTCCCCTAGCATGGCTACCTTTATTTTGAAATTGGTCATGGCTACCTTTATTTTGAAATAAAGGTCAACC
Source organism: Dipteris shenzhenensis (assembly GCF_047967505.1). Classification (NCBI taxonomy): domain Eukaryota; kingdom Viridiplantae; phylum Streptophyta; class Polypodiopsida; order Gleicheniales; family Dipteridaceae; genus Dipteris; species Dipteris shenzhenensis. Next base: position 37,965,950 of record NC_141626.1, read on the forward strand.
TGGCTTAACTAACATGGCTACCTTTATTTTGAAATTGGTCAACCTTGGCCTTTGGATGGAGGTGGATGGTGTATGGATCAAAGGCCTAGGATGCTCAAGGCATCTTTGGTGGGCTCCAAATTGGCAAGAGTTGACAAAAGAGCAGTGTAATACAGAGGGATAAGTCGCCATATGCTATGGACCATTGGATCTTGGACAAATCAAAGGTGGAGATGAAGAGATCAAAGCAAGGGCTACGATCTAGGAGCATTTTGGAATATGGAGATGAAAGCAAATAATGGAGATGAGATTAAGGGCTGAGATTGAGGCCCATTTTGGAGGGTGGAGATGATGGAGATGAGATCAAGGACTGAGATTGAAGTGCATATTGGATGGCCTGGATTTCAACGCCTTTTGCATCCATCTCCTCCACTAGATCTTGATGAAATCAAGGGCCTAGATTCTAGCACCTTTTTCTTGCATCTCCACCCTTGGATCTATTTCTTAATGGATGGCTAAAAATGTGACCCGACTTCTATTTTGATCTCATCCATTAGATCCTTGCCTTTTTCAAGGGTTTTGATTTAATCCCTTTATCCTTTGATGGTATCCCTTAGATCTGCACCTTGATCTAATGACTAGAAGTTTTCTACCCCAAATTTAAAGATATCCCTTGGATTGTAAAGGAGATCAATGGCTAGGAGTGACGATCAAGGTCTAAACCATGGGTGAGAAGTCTCCCCACCCATAAATGCTCAACATGGCCTTTTGTACACCTCAACACACCATTGCCCCACACAAAGAAGCACTCTCATTGGTACACCTTAAATCTCTCTCTAATCCCTTGCAATTAAGAAACACTAATTAGAGGTCCTTTTGAGACCCCATTTCTCCCCTAATGCGAAGAGAAGAGAGTTATTTTTTGAAGTATGTTGTAAGATCTAAGCATGGTTATGTGACATGCTTTTTGTGCTTTATGAAAGCACATAGCACATTACTTATAGCACAAATTATGTACCTTAATATATGAATTTTTTTAAATATGAATGTTCTTTAATGAACTTACAATATTATAAGAGTCAAAAAGCACATTTTATCATTGCAATAATTTCTTAAGGTTTGAAATAGGTGTCCTCTACCACTAAAAGCTATAAACGTCCCGGACAGTGCTTTTTGTATCACCTTCCCATGCTAAGACCATGTATGGATTTTTGAGATATATCCATGACCACTTTTGTTATGCTTGATGCATGGTGGTCCTTGTGATCATAGTATTCTATCAATGATTGATTCAAGTTGTCTTGATATTTTGTAAGTTGTTGCAAAGATGCTTGTTGTGTAGGAAATAACAAATTTCCTTGTGAGACCATTTTAGATCATAATCTAGCATGATATACAATACATATGTTAACAAAATTTCTTAAAACAACTCATCTACCATAAGATCCATCTACATGTTCATGTTCATGCCACATCCTATCTTCTTATGAAGGTATATTTTCACATTCAATACTGCAACTAAAGCCTAGGCCACTATTGCTAAAAGCAACTACTTACATTGGTAACTATCATCTAGCTTAGTTAAGACAAGTGTCAAGCTTGCTATGTTGACATCTAGCTTAGTTAAGACATGTGTCAAGCTCGCTGTGTTGACGCCATCAATTTTGTTAAATGATGGTTATGCGTCAACCTTCAATTGTTTGCTTATTTGAGAAGAATTTTCTAATAGCTTGTCGGTAGAATTTGGATGACAATTGCCATCTCCCACAATTTATGTAACCTTTGTTTGACTACATGCTTGAAAATTTCAAAATTAAATTATGTCTTAACTTAGTTATGAAATGAAAATTTATGTTAATGCACTCTACATCCTTCAATTGAGGTTTGAAAGTGCATGTTTTTCTAAAGGAAGCCAGATTTATGTATTTGAGCTTCCGTGGTCATTTGAACAATTACTTACGCACATGCATGCACTTGCAAGCATGACCATGCATATGTACATGTACACACATACATAAATATATTTATATTTCTATCTACATATATCTTCTTGATTACTATTACAAAAGATGGAAGATTAGTAGATTGTCCTCAAAAAAACAATAACCATAATAATTTAACAACATTATTAGAAAGATAAAAATTGTAGGGTGCTGCCTATAAGATTCACTAGAGCATCTAGGATCCCTCTAAATAGGATGCTCTTTCAAAAGATATACTAATATTGGGTATATTTACTAAAACTTCTAAAGAAAACCAAATGTAGAAGCAGCTATGATCTATCTAGTTGAAAATTTAAGGCCATTTGACATCTTATGGTGATATAGATGTAAGATGAGAATCATTGCTGCATCTTGGAGTGCATCTTCTAAAGGATCCTACCAAAAGATGATAGGCTAAGCAGATAGGAATCCATAATCATGTTGCAAGTACGATTTGAATCACTACATCACAAATCCTTTCTGTGATAATGTGAGTCTCTTTGTCCTATGAGAATCTTTAGTGATTTAATACGTCTTATATTATTCTACCTATTATTATAAGTGAATGAATTCCAAGAGATGCTTGATTCTCCAAACACTTTGCCCAAATAAGTTTGGACTCAAGTAATGAAGATTCAACATTCTATATTTGTTAACAGAATATGTTCATGAAAAGCAACAAAACAACCATTTACATTTTATATGGGTATGTATCAGTAGATGCATTTTTAAATAATTCTGACTTCTTAAGGACGTCCAGCTAACCCTGCTCCCTGATGACCATGCAAATGGAGGACCTGACTAGGAACCACCTGAAGTACACCAGGCTTTTCTGCAAATGCCATGAATGGATCAAACCTGTTATAGCATCTTCCTGATGAATCCAGACCATACTTTCTAAATTGCGCTCTTGTGATTTCAACTCAACATCCAAATAAAATAGCAACCGCTATTAACAAGACTGTTACAAAATGGTGAGGCATAAATTATACCAGTTAGAGCGGCGACTTGCGCTGGGGTTAGCTTTGCAGAAAAACCATTGGCAGCATTTCTGTAGCTGTACAATAGGGCATTTCTTGCTGCTTCCTTGCTGCACAGAAGATGAAGAGAAAGCATCCTGTAAATATCATGGAGATATATACACAACAAAGGCATTATACAAATTTCCCATCCTTTGAATTGCACTCCGTTTTAGGACATGATGGGACTAGTAACACCTGCCAAGTTGCCCTCCCATTCTGGATCATGAGCCTACACTCCTGCCCTCTACATGGCAGATTACGACATGCCTTGCAAACAGGTTCTAGTGGTATGGGATACCAGAGCTATACTTGTGGGAGTCTGATCTCTAGCCCACGTGCTCAGAGGTGGATGGAGGTGAGTTGCCTGTTGATTATCTTCTTGTTTTCCTGATTGCTGTTCTTATTATGCTTAGGGTTAGATCCTAGAGCAGTTCATATCAGAGCAGCCCTCAAACATAAAGAAAGCATGACAAGGTATGCAAGCGTGAGGTCCCAGGTATGTGTTTCATCTGTCGCTATTGTATGTCAACATAAGAACTGTTTTAATTCATGGAGCTAGGTGTAGTGGTTGGATTCGAGGCTGTGTGTGTATGTGTGCGTGCGCCAAAGGGATGAAGGACTTGCAGTGGGGGCAGCAATAGATTGCCTGTGAATTCTTTGGAAAGTGTTGGTCTGTTTGATATCAGAGTGAATTATCTACCTAGAGTGACATGTTCTTTACCATGGTCGCTGAAATAGAAACCCACCTAGATCAGTTGTGAATCAGGGTTGGTGTGTGCTGGGCTAACATTGCATGTGAAATTTTGCTGCAAACATACCTGGGTGGCTGCAAACTAGTTGCGCAGGTGTTGCTGCCCTATGTGCGCTGGTACGAATGTACTTCCATCACGGGTACAATGGTAGTTAATGGCTGCCTAAGGCATTACATAATTGTGGTCATAGAGGATCGTGAATGCTTCCTGTCCAGGCTGATGCTTTTTGGTGCCTATAGTAGGCTGAGTGTTCTAGAAAGCTACAAAAGCTTGATTTTGGCAGATTTTGGGAAATCGAAGACTGATTTAGGACCCGCTTTCTAGAGCAACGACCCGAATCTATTGAAGACCCTGTGCTCCCCTGTGTAGCAGCCTACAGAATACTAATCAGCCCATTCACTGCTGCAAAACAGACCCACATAGCAGGTTAACCTTACAGAAAATTGTGAAATCAACCCAGGAGACTACAATGAATTCTGCAGCAGATTGTGCACACCTGTCTGACAGCGACCGGAACTGGCAGATCATTTCTCAGCACTCTGCTTCTGTGCTGTACCAGGCTAGTCTCTCTCTTCTCTCTAGTCATCTACTCACACATCTTTTCCTTCCCTCTCTTCTCACCTCAACACTCCCCTTCTATTATCCTACCTAAATTCTAATAGCTAAAGGGAGTCACATGCATGAAGAAGCTGCAGCCAGCATGCTTCTACTTGAAGAGCCTCGAGGAGAAGAGGGTGACATGGATTGCAGTGAAGAGAACCTTGTCACCAAAGAACAACACACGGAGCTCAAGGCATAGTGTAACACATGGATTTAAAGAACCTGTCCATATCCCAAAAAGCACACCTCAAGATTCAAACCCAAAGGATTGCTGTGTTGCAAGCCACGATTATGGGGTGAACAGCAGGAGCTGGAGGGAGTGTACCCATAGCACCATCTTTTATACCTAAGGCCTTCACAGGTGAGAAGAAAGAGCATAAACCTGTGACACAACCCCAGCACTCCTGAAACCTTTGACCTGCAAGCAAACACAAGAACACACCAAACGTGAAGAGACTGAGGAGGCTGCTCACCACCCAACCATGACATCTATGGGATGTGATCCCGAATCAAGAGATGCCCCCTCCGAGCCACGAGCTGAGCTACTGGCACGAACTCCCAACCAGATCCTAACCAGCCTGGTGTCCCATACCATCAGGTGGCGCTGTGAAGCCTGGGATATGATGCTGGGCCTTGGGCTACGCTATGATGCAGGCGCGTCTGCGACTCAATCCAAGATCAGACCTAGCACCTGGGAACGAGACTTGCTCCCATCGGCTCTCTGAGAACTGAACCTCTGGCCCCTTATATAGCCTCAGGCCCCAAGCGCCAAAAATAGCGAAGACCTCTAACTGGTTCGTACCCTTGCCACTCAACCCGAGAATCAAGCCTGCCTAGCCCTAAGCCTCCCCAGGCTACCTGAGCTAGTCTTGTGTACCCAGTACGCATCAGATAACAATCCGTGCACATGACATACTTCCCCTCCTCTAAGAACTCACTCCTGAGTTCGCTAAAAAACCCGGGAATGTCCTCTGAAGGTTCTGTAATGTCTCCCATGTTGCATCCTCCTCAACACAATCCTTGCACTTGATCTTGTATTCCATGATAGTTCTATTATGAATCTGTCTTTCACAAAATTCAAGAATACTCTTAGGTTCGTCTGGAATAAAAGTCAAATCTGTTACTTCTATTATTTCTTGAGGAGAAACAAGTTGATCATCTGCACCCAATAACTCTTTCAGTCTACTGACATGAAACAATGGATGTACTTTAACATCAAGAGGCAATTCTAGTCTATATGTAACTGGTCCAATTCTTTTAATAACCTTGAACGGCCCACAGTATCTAGGAGATAACTTCGGAACCAAACCAGTACTTAGGCTCCTGGATTCCTTGGAAATACGAAAATATACCATTGTTCCTTCAGAGAACTCTCTAGGTGAACGATGTCTATTAGCATAAAATATGTCCCGATCTTGGGCACTTCTAATAGACTCCTTGGCAAACTGTAACATTTCTTGCATGTCTTGCAAGAATGTCTTTGCAACATCATTTTGGATTCCCTTTAACCCAACCATAACTGGTGACTTAGGTTGAAACCCGTACATAAGCATAAAAGGACTATGACCAGTACTCGAATGCTTTGCACTATTATAAGCAAATTCTATCATAGATAGATAATCTTCCCATGAAGACGGTCTCTTTGAAACATATGCCCGAAGCATATCTTCAACCAATTCGTTGACCTTCTAAGAATCTAGCCATTTTTGTCAAACGGTCCACTATGACCCAAATGGAGTCATGACCCTTGCGCGTTCTTGGCAAACCAATAATAGAATCCATGGAAATACTTTCCCATTTATTACTCGGGATTTGCAATGGTTGTAATAAACCCGCGCTTCTAAGGCGTTTTGCCTTAGTAACCTAACAAACCCAGCAACCTACCACAGTTTTCTATAAATGCACGCATCTTAGGCCAATAAAAAGTATGCTTCACAAGAGACAGAGTTCGATGTATACCTGGATGTCCAGCACTAGGAGCATCATGACACTCCCAGAGAATCTTGGATCGAAGATCCAAAACATTTGGTACACATATCTTTCCATTCCGGAACAGCAAGTCGTTCCTAATCATCCACTGACCTCCCGCCGCCTATACCGTAGGTGGCACAAACCCTGAGTCCTGGTCAACCATGGAGCTCCTATCATGGACTTTCTGCCAATAAGAACTGAAATGACTATCAGTTGCGCAAAGCCCTCTCAAGGATTGAAATAGGTCTAAGGATATTTCCATAAATGACATTGCATTTACAAACTTGACTCGACTTAAGGCATCCACCATAGTATTCAGCAAACCCTTGCGATAACGTATTCCAAAATCAAAATCTTGCATTAATTCTACCCATCTCGCCTTCCGTCCCCTCAATTCAGACCCATCACACATACTTGATTGACTAGTGATCGGTCAATACAAGAAACTTCGAACCATACAAGTAGTGTCTCCAAACTTTTAGAGCATACACAACTGCATAAAGTTCTTTTTCTAGTGTGGGCCAACGATATTGGGTGTCGTCTAACTTCTTACTCTCAAAAGCTACAGGTCTGCCCTCTTGGAATAAAGCTGCCCCAATCGCAAAATCACTCGCATTGGCCTCTAAAACATAAGGCCGGGTAGGATCGGGTAATGCAAGAACGGGTGCTTTCTTGATAGTTAACTTCAAGGTTTCAAAAGCCTTGTTCAATGCATCATTCCAAGAGATCGGCTGAATAGACCTGCGTCCACGACCTTTCAATATGTTTGTCAGGGGTGCTATGATGTGTGAATAATCACGCACAGACTTCCCTAGAAATATCGTGAATCCTAGGAAAGAATGAAGTTGTTTCACAGTCTGAGAGATAGGCCATTCCAAAACCTTCTGGATACGATCCAGATCAATGCTAATACCTTCAAAAGAAATCTTCTGTCCTAAGTAAATGATCGCCTTCATAAAGAAGCCACATTTACTCATCTTGGCATAAAGTTTATGCTGTCTTAGTATAACTAAGACAATCCGGAGGTGTCCAATGTGATCCTCTAGCGTTCGGCTATATACCAAGATGTCATCTAAGAACACGACAACGAATTTGCCTAGAAAATCTCGGAACAAATCGTTAATCATTTGCTAGAAGGTGGCCTGAGCATTGGTCAAACCAAAAGGTAATACGAGAAACTCGTAGTGACCATACCTAGTTCAGAATGCAGTTCTATCTATGTGTTTAGCATAGATACAGATTTGGTCATAACTCGTACGCAAATCAATCTTAGTGAAATACTTCGCTCCGATCAAACGGTCTATCAAATCATCAGAACGAGGAAGAGGGTATCGATTCTTAATTGTCACTTTATTCAATCGTTTATAATCTATACACATTCTCCACGAATTATCTTTCTTCTTTCTTAAGAGGATAGGTGCTCCCCAAGGTGATTTACTTGGGCGGATATAGCCCATATTCAGATAATCTTATAGCTATGGAGCTAACTCATCCTCCTCGAGCTGGCTCATCCTATAAGATGGAACACTAACAAGTTGAGCCCCAGGTACTAAATCTATGCGATGGTCTACTACCCGTTCTGGAGGTAAATCTTCCGACAATTGAGCAAGGAATACATCCATGAAATCATCTAACAACGTTCTCAATTCACCGTGTTCAAACACACTCAAATCATTCTTGTTATTAACAGAGACAACAAATGAAGAAAGCGGAATCATAACACACTAATACACATCATAATGAGAAGTGTTTAATATATTCCAAAGCTGCATCACAGATACAATAGGTCCCTAAGAAGAGGGAATATTATCACACTGAATACAAAATTGGGTGACCTTATCCAAAAAAGAAAGGGTATGTTCGTTCCATCCAATCTGAATATCGTGGGTTTTAAACCACTCTATTCCGATTAGCAAGTCCACATGCTCCAAGTGCATGACATAGCACGTAAGAGCAGCTGTGTAGTCTTGAATCCGGATAGTAAGCGCTTCAATCTTGCGATCCCAAAACAGCTTCCCAGCTCGTAGGTGTGATCGCTAGGTATCATGAACAGCCCCATCTTCTGCACAAGTTTGTAATTAACAAAGTTGTGAGAGCTGCCCGGGTCAAAGAGAATGTAAACTCTTTGGTCCCTAACTTCTCCATAAACTCGGAAAAGATCATGGGAACCAAATATTACAAGAAAGTGGGCAGGTAATGACATTTACAGAAATACCTATCATTGAAACTTGATTAGCTCCCTTAGCTTTGGTACCTGGACCCGCATGGAGCTTCAGTCCCGACGCTTGCTTCTGGTTCTTGCGCTTAGGACAATCATTCCTAGTGTGGCCCCGCTCCTCGCATATGAAGCAACGTCCTTCTTTCTTTAGCTTTAAGGTACGAAGGAAACGGGCACGACCATTCTTCGCCTAAGTCGAATGTTTCTTTGAGGCGTTGTCTAAAGACTTGGACTCCCCGGTACCAGTGGTAGACTGGAAGAACTTCCTCTTGTTCCTCCCACCCGTGTCAGCAACTATGATTCCCTTTGCACTGGCCATGGTATCATCATAGATGCGCGCATAATTCATGGCCTCTTGCAAAGTGGTACACTTGTTGTTCTTGATCTGTAACTTGTACGAGTCAGGCAAACCATCCACAAAGAAACCTAACAAGGTCACTGGATCCATCTTTGTAGCTCTGGTCTGCAAATCTCGAGAATCAAGCCTGCCTAGCCCTAAGCCTCCCTAGGCTACCTGAGCTAGTCTTGTGTATCCAGTACACGTCAGATACCAATCCGTGCACATGACAACCTGAGTGCAATAATGCATGGTTGAACCGATGGCAAGTACACTTCTCATTTCACCTCTTTTCTAATGCACTCAAGATTCAAATGGCTCAAGGGATGTTGAAGGGAAAGGCATTAGCTTGGTGGAAGAAAAAACCAATAACATGGAATGAGTTTGAACAATTGTTTAAAAAGGAATTCCTTCAACTGAGGATGCGTTTGATCTCATTTCTTAAGTTCACCAACCTAAACATGGAAATTTTGCCATTTGATGCCTACCTACAATAGTTTAGAGAATTGCAATCAAGGGCTTCATCTATGGATCCTACAACTTTGTGTTGATTTTTTTCAACGGCTTGGCAAAGGAGCATAACCTACAAGTGAAGACTAATCGTAGTAGTAAAAGCTCGAGGATCCTATAAAAGTACGATGACACTATTGCCAAAGGAACTTCCTTACAGAAACCTCAACTACCACAAGTACCAAGCCGAAGAACTTTAGGCGAATAGAGGCGATTCCATCCTACAAGGTCTACACAAACTCAAGCCACAAGTCCTGGTTGAAGCAACTGCAAAGCATGTCGAGAAAGCACAGCAAACCCTTCAGTATGTGAAGGAAAGTCGTCGCTTAATTTGCGGACAAAAGGGACATATGCAGATGCAATGTCTGAAGTTGAAGATGAAGTCAAAGAATGCAACTTTGACTACAGTGAAAGGTGACACAATCCCTTATTTGCATACTATAGTTTTAGATCAAAGTCTTTGCAAAAGCTATTGCAGCTTTAACATGAAAGTGTTCAAGCCCAATGACCTTGTTCGCATGTATGGAGGCTGGCCTCTACCATGCAAGTCATTGTGAAACATAAAGTTCCGTTCGCTCTAGGGTAGCATGGAGTGGATTTTCTATGGACTATTAGAAACTCACTCATTAGGATGTGATTCATTTCATTGATGAAGTGAGTCACTCATAATTTCTAGTGGGAGGTCGAAGCGTGATATGATATTCTCATAAAGGAATTTGGCCGTCGCTCTAGCATCAGCCTTCCTGGTTGCCTTGGCTTCTACCCACTTGGTGAAGTAGTCGATCGCCACGATAATGTATCGGGCTTGCGTCCCTTTTGCTGGACGGATAAGTGAAATTGGAGTCATGAATAGGACATCTTTATTGACTATGGTAGTGACAGAGATTATCATTACCATACAAAATTACACAGACAATTTAGATTTAATGTTCATGAATTTAGATAGAGCGGATGCAATTTTGCGGAAAGAATGGCTGCATAAGTTCAATGTCCAAACTAATTGTCTCAGAGTCAGTTCTTTCATAAACAACTTCTATACCTTAGACATAAGATTTCCTGAGAGGGTATGAGCATTGAACATGAGGGGATTCAAAAGGTTTTGGATTGGCATGTTCCTCATATAGTAAGGAACTTCGAAAGTTTCTAGGATTCACTATCTTCCTAAAGAAGTCAATGAAGGATTATTAAAAGCTAATTATTCCTTGGACAAACCTCCTTAAAGGACATGGACTTCGGTCCAACAATCCTATTTCCTAGAATGAGAGCCTGATGAGGCTTTCTACACTCTCGAGTTTAAGGTGAAAAATGACTTGAATTAGCTTTACCAAATCAAGTGATGCTAATGATTTCACGGTAGATACAACCTTATACCAAGAGGATCAACCTGTAGCTGTTGAGAGTAAAAAGCTGGACGATAATCAGGTTCGATGGCTTAACCACAAAAATGAATCATATGAGGTTTATTCATGCATTGAGAACTTGGAGACATCCTCTTTATGGATCCAAATTTGTTGTATTGACTGAGCACGAGTCTATTAAATAAATTTGTGATAGGCATAGTGGGCTGATTTGATGCAAGAGAGATTAGATTTCAGAAGGGTAGCTTGAACAAGGTTATTGATGCTCTGAGACGCATTGGTGAGGTAAGCTCTTTGAGTTTTACCAAGATTGAAGCTGACCTTTACGATTCTCTAAGAGGGCTTTGTAGGACTGAGTCACTTGGGTCGGTATTGGCAGCAGGTCCACAAAGGGAGCTCCACACAAGACTCAAGGATTATAACATATATTCACATGCGGGTGGTCAATTCTACATTTGGAATCATTTGTTGTTCCAAAATAAGAAGGCTCGCGTTCCTAATGACGTGTGGTATATGAATGTCATGATGCAGGACATCCAGGTATTCAGTGAACCTGTGACTTAGTAAAACAGCGGTTTTACTAGCCTAAGATGAAGGCCGAGATCACTCAATACGTGACAAAACGCCAACAATGTTAAGTGAGGGGTGGAAGCATTGTTGCATCCTCTGGATATCCCTAGAGGTGAATGGGAGTCCATGGACTTCATTGTGGGATTGCCACATGACCCCATCAAGGTCATGATGCTAGCTGGGTGGTGGTGCATAGATCGACAAAGATGGCAAGATTTCTACCTACAAAGATAATTGTGAAGGCTACTAAGCTGGCTCATCAATTTGTTGAGCAATTGTTTAGATTGAATGGGTTGCCTTGTGACATAGATGGTGACAGAGCTCCGAAGTTCTTCTAGTACTTTTGGCAGGAAGTGTTTTGGAAATTAGGAACCACATTTAGTATGAGTTCCGCTAAACGTCCTTAATCTAATGGACAAACAAAAAGGGTGAATCAGGTCTTGGAATACATTCTTTGGGCATACGTCCAAAAGGCCATCTAATTTGGGAAAAGTATATCCAAATGGTGGAATATGCCTAAAATAGTACTAAGCATACGGCTATGAATTACAGTTCATTCATGCTTATGTACGGATATCAACACAGATCTCATGTGATGGTTGGATTGATCATTGAAGGGTATTCAGCTAGATGCACCTAAGAATTTCTTGCTGGATATGCAAGAGATATTAGTGACTGCACAGAAATCTATCAACAATGCTCACAATAGAGCACGATTTTATGCTGGATGACATTTGCCAAGAGAGTTTCTAGAGGGAATGCTCATATATTATATGAAAGGAGGATTTGACCTATATTTCACATGAGCCTGGAAGAGTTATCGATTTCAAGGAAAGGAAACTTATGAATAAATTGCTTCCGAGTTCAAAGTTAAGTGGAAGGTAGGCCTAAGGAACTTAGAAGTCAATTACTAGTTTGCAAAAGAGATTTTCCAATTTAAATAAGAGTAAACTTTAAAGGGGGGAAGAATGTTATGTACCTAGACATTAATCCTCAGATTAGTAGACTTAATCTAGTAGGGTTAGGGATTAAGGGAAGCAGCCAAAGTAGTGCTAGAGCACTTAGGCAATAGTAAAGGGCCAATTGGCTAATTTTACATAAGGATTCTTTCCATAAAGCAAGATACTCTTCTAAGACCGTTGTGCGTTCATTTAGTGTGTACACACCACTGGATAGTTTGGTTTGGATCATGAGCTTAGACTCCTGCCATCTACATGGTAGGTCACGAGATGATGTGCTGAAGGTCCCTTGGGAATAAGTTCTGGTACGCTGGAGGTTTAGGCACAGACTTGCAAGAGTTTGATCTCTAGCCCACGTGCTTGTGTGTAAATGGGAGGTGAGTTTCCTGCTGATTACCTTTTTGCTTTGCTGATTAACGAGGCATGTGGGCCTGTCCTACAAGACATGGAGAAATCTGGGATCAATTTAAAATTGGTGAATGTCTCGGGTTTTTGCCTCTTTTTAATTCTTCTTGATATCATCCACAACACAGAGATGGGTCTTACGTAGGACAGCAGCAGCATCTTGAAAGTATCTTCAATCCCTCAAGGCCATGGGTGGGTACAGTTGCAGGAGTAGCATCTCGCTGTGTCCTTTTCGTGGACCTTGAGAAGTCCTCAAATGGAGCTTCTAAGAGAGCGTGATGCACAAGGTGGGTTTCTAGGTTAGGTACAACAAGACAATTGCTGCACTTTATGTGGGTAGCTTGAGCCAAGTGCTTATCGGCGATTACACAGACAAGGCCTTCTGCCAACTCCCCATCAAGGAGGAGCATCAGTTCTTGCTGGCACACAATACGGACGGCAGGGTCTAGTATGCGTTACATCCAGCAGCAGCTACATATCTTTGGGTTTCCTCCCCGCTTTGGTTGTTTCTTTGAGAGGCTGAGATTTTAGACGGATCCCACAGCTCAGTACCTCAGGTACCAAGTTGGGATCGACAAGTGCAGAAGGTAGTTGTGGATAATTTGTGAAGTCGTATGCCCAGCTCATTATGCCATCTAATGTCATCAGGACCATCGAATAGCTCATTATCATAGCCTTTGCACTAGGCCATTCCAAATCTGATTATCGTAACTCAACCTTTCCATGTGATTGCTTGAGGAGTGCTAAGAGAGAGCTGTTAGTAGCTGTGTCCTTAAGGCTTTTGAGCCTTAACTAGCTTTGGGCTGCTTGCCAAATGCCATGCAAACAAATCTCTTATAACTTAATCTGTAGATTCCTGGTTTCTGTATTTGACCCAAGATCCATGCGCCTTGGATAGCAGTAGTCCAGCACAGGCTGGGGGATATTTTATGGAGACGCGTAGCTGGACGCAAGGGCCGACAACTCCGGACATAGGCCATCTGTTTCCAATTTCCCAAAACTCTGAATTATATCCCATCGCTGTATGCTCTCTTAAGAGCGTTGAAGCACAAAACCATCCTTTTCCAGTAACTTCGTTGCGAGCTAGTTCAAGATCTTAACCTGGAAATCAAGAAGGCACCTCATACTATCAAGGTGAGCCCCCATGCTACTCAGAAGATCCAGAAGATGATCAGATTGCATGACAGTGTCTTGCCCGCTAGCTCTGGAAACAAGGTTCCGGATGCTATTGAACTTGTCAATGAAATATTTCCAAGCTCTCAGTTATACATTTATCTACTATACATTAAAAAGACAGGTAACGCCGGCCATGAGTCAGCAACATTTCTCCAATTGGGCACAATTTTGAAGCATAAGAGTGAGAAAAAGAGGGATGGGACTGATGGACAAGAAGCCAAAAGTGGACCTGCCAACGACTGAGCTCAAGAGATCGAGATGAAAGGCTTCGAGGGCTTCTGGGGCGACATCTTCCTTCTTCTCGAGGTAAACAATCTGCACGGTAGCCTGATCCTGCGATAGGCAAACAAGAAAGCACAATTTTCAACTGAGGAATCGCGCAATGGCTAATCGAAGACGTGAGAGCTTGGAGATCAAACCTGTTGCGCCATCGATTATAGCCTTAGATGAAATTTTTGAATGCTGCTGGTAAATCACTCGTCTTTCCTATTAACCAGTCACCACACGTGTTACCTTTGGGATCACCGCCCTCCTTGTCCTTCATGCCACCATGCACGTGTGGCTTTGTCACCTTCCTAAGTTCCTCCTCTCTAAACGTCCTCGTTTGCCCTCCCTCCTCAAGGGGTCGCCCTCGTTCGAATCTTGACGGTTGGCTTCTCGCAGCGTAGGCCATGGGTGGTTGTGCCCCTTGTCGTTGGCCACCACGGGAGTGCGAGTGGGTGGGTGAGAGTCCAAAACAAAAAATACAAAGAAAATCGTCAAGCCTTGTAGCACCTCCCCTCATGCCCTTTAAGGATGCTACTAGCATCAATCTAGAGCTCCTCGGTCAGGTTTCCAACTTGATGCCAAACCCTAATCACAATTCTAAGTTTGAGGAACTAATTGAAAGCCTAGTCGAGATTTATGGCTCCCTAGCTCATGGAGGACTTAGAGCAGAAGAGCTTAGGAAACGTTTCCACGTGTGAAGGAGGACAAGTTGCAATTTGGATATCTATACCCTTGGACTCTTAGACTATCACTACCTCTGATACCCCCATTGGACTCTTGGAGTTTTAAGAAATCACGAACTACTACAAGCTCTTGTACTACCACCTTTGGACCCTTAGACTACCATGAGCTCTTGGACGATGACCCTTTGAATCTTTAACTACCACTGGCTCTTGGACTACCACCCTTAGACGCTTGGACTACCATCAACTCTCCGATTACAACCTTATAAGAGACTACCAATAGTTTACCTATACACATGCACAGGGCACACATATACACATGCATACGTGTATATGCACACAAAAACACACACATGTGCATTCATACATACACTGACATATACACACACATACAAGTGCACTTATGCAAGTGCACATATAGGCATAGGGTGAACACACATACACACATGCACGCAAGCACAAACATACATATACACGTGTGTACACAACACACACATACGCATACACATACACACATGCAAGCACACACTCACTCATACACATACACACCTACATGCGACTGTGTGCACAAACACACACACTGTCACACATGCAAATAGATGCACATACATAAATAGATATGCAAGCGTGCACACATGCACACACACACAGACACAAACAAAGGTGCATATGCACAAATGGACATGCACATACACATTCATATGCACATACATATACATATGCATGTACACCACACACATAACATATGCATACGTGTATGCAACACACACACGCACACACACATGCACACGCACGCGCACACACACACAAGGCACACATAGACACATACAGACATACATACTGCACATACATGCACACAGCACACATACACATGCACAAATGCGCATGTGTACACATAGGCATGGGGCACGTGCATGCATGCACGCACAAGCACACATATACACATGCAAATGCATACACACCATACACATAGGCAAGGGGTGTACACGCCTTGTACACGCATACACACAACCATGTGCACAAACACACACAATCACATGTGCACATAGATGCACACATACAAACACATACACAAAAATGCCAGGGGGGTGCGCGCACTCTCACACACACACACACCACAGAGGTGCGTAAACATGCATGCATACATACATGTGATTGCACATATAATTCAAATACACATACATATGCATATGCATATGAACACACATATACACAAGAACCACATGCGTGTTGTGCACATACAAACACACATAAATCTTGTTTATATTATATGAGTATGTGTGATAGAAAAGGAGAGATGAAAAAAGTGATTGAGATATCTATACATAGATTTTGACATAGTATATCTCAACCTTTTATACCACAACATGTGGGTTTCCCATTGATGTGTTGACTTTATGAAGTACAAAATGCACCATGGAAACTAAAGGGGGAATATGAGGGGAATAGAGGGGAACTATCAAGGACTACTAGAAAAAAAACTCTAGGCTCTAGACCTGGATTGAGGAAGCATTTAATGATTGGGGAACAACCTATGAGAAGTGGTATGTAGTAGTTGAAGCTTTTTGGTACAAAAAAACATCCCAAGAGAGGCCACAATTATGAACTGTTACATAAGAGTTCTCAAACTTTTGTGTACTCTCATCTAGTAAGAGGTATTAAGTTCCGAATGCAATCTATGCCACAACAAAAGAAGGGCAAGAGTGTCTTCAAATTGGATATAGACACGCATGAGCCCATCTTGGGGTGTGTTGGAGTAGTGGACAAGGACAACTGAGATAGTACTAAGAAAATATAGTCTCATTGTAAGGAAACAATATTCCACTTATCCTAGAAAATGGAAAATGTATTTGAGACTACGCTTCTTTTAGTAAATCCCAAACTAACCACCGTGCTTGTTTTTGTAAATCCCAAATGATAAATCCCACGCTTGTTTTTAATATATCCCAAACAACGACTACGCTTATTTTATTAAACCCCATAACTAATCCACAAATCCCAAATGAATGAATTTTATGCCATTCATCTTCTAATAATAGAAGAAAACCATTGCACTGGTGGCAGTTAATATCCTAGTGTGCAACCAATCACCGCGCTGGTGACCACCTATCCTATACTATTGCCATGCTATCCTAAAATTGTTGCAAAGTGCTATACTAAAACCTCACTAAAACAGTCCCCTTTAGGCTAGCTATCTTTAACTACCAGATTTTAGCCACCGGGCTACTTAAGACATTAGAGTAGTCTTATTTCATCACTTCATCCACCTCGTGTATTAAGGAATCATGTATTAAATCGAGATCCAAGTGTACTTTAATCGACCAAAATAAGATCGGTTAACAGTTTACTTGGGCAGACTTGAGATAATTCGTATATGCTCACAAAATATTATTCTCACATATTATTGACACTATAAAACCAACTGTCTTTCCAAAGACATTTAAGTATTAACATGGAAGCAGGTCGAAAAAAAATTAGGTATTATGATCACCATAGATCATGGATGATGTTAGTCCAAGAAGTCCACAAGTCTAAGAATTTCCTGCAAGATGTTTACTAAAACAAACATACAATGATGTTTTGCGACTCAAGAAAATTCCAAACTCTTGACTACCTTATCCTCTCTATAGCAGGAATTCGATAGCTATTTAGGCCAATGTGATGCACTTCATAGACGTCATTACACACTTGGACCACTAACTTCTTGCTTGCCTCTATCGACTTGTATGCCCATAGTAACTCCTCCTTTTACTCGGGGTTCTCTTCCTCCTGGTCTTGTCTCTCTATACAACTTCGTGCCGCCTGCATGTTCTGCCAAAAGAAACTTACATCAATGAGTACCTTAAAGGAGCATGATAAATGATAGCCAGGGAAATTAATATTCATCATTTTTGCCAACTCCAAGTCATATAGCCAATTGCAAAGCATGTCCTCCTTGTAGCTATTATCCTCCCTCTTCTCCGAGTTTGGTTTTTCATGGAGGTCATCCAAAAGTGTTCTCAAATAGAACATAAGTATTCCAAAGTTTTTTGGGTGTGCCATAGATTTGCAGTAGGTGGATCGGTCTATAGAGTTTCGGGGCTATATTTTAGCATGGGCTCTTAGTTTAGTTTGCATTGCACTTAATTAGTGAGAGAGTTCATTGAGCCTAACCTTCTCATTCTTCTTTCATACAACCTGACATGTCCACCTATCATCTTTTGGCTGAGGTGGGTAGTCTTTTCTATCAGTGTGTCGGAACTCTAGCAAAGATAATGACTTCCATACATGGAAGTTATAGAAATAATCACAAATATATGGGGTGATGTCACAAGAATCCATGTGAGGACCTACAATCACTCACCTACCAGTTATCACCACTGGGCTTGCATGATCAGTAAAGTGCAGTTAATTACTAGCCATCGGGCTTGCATGCTCAGTAGAGTGCAGGTAATTACCATAGTTAATTACTCATTAATTACTCGTTAATTACAAGTTAATTACCAATTAATTACCAGAACAGTGTCACAAGAATCTATGTAAACTCCTAAATGAATGAATTGTAAACGAATCCTAAATCCTAAACGAATAAATTGTATGACATTCATATTAAAATAATAGAAGAAAATGACCGTGCTGGTGGTAGTTAATATCCTAGTGTGCAACCAACCACCGTGCTGGCAACCACTTATCCTGTATTACAGGGGTGGTCAGTCCCTAAAAATACCCAAGTAATATATCTCCAAGATTTAATCTTATACATTTTGAATTGGTTTGAGGTTGAAGTCAAAACCAAAAAAAGACGGGTAAAAACAAAAACGCAAAGTAACCGAATCTCCAAGAGATCAAGTGTGCCATCTTTGAAGAACTTTATATTCATGCAAGGTTTTAGGATAGTGGCATGGCATAGAGCATAGTGGGAGACTTTAGCAACATACTTTGCAAACTGTGGGTCCTTATAATATTGAAGGCCTTCCCACAATTCCTCCTACAATCGATCCATCTTTCGAATGGCAATCTCAGGTCAATGTTGTGAAACACTAAGTTCCTCCTGCAATAGATTAATCTCATGTACAATAATATCGAGTTACCGAGGGACCCATTACAAAATTGCTTCATCTTTCGTAGGACAATAGGCTACAGAAATGTCATTGCTATCGTGGCTTTCCATTTCAATTAATTCATTGTTCCTTCACTAGCTAGTACTGAAGAGCATGCAAAATACAGCGATCTTTCTACAACATCACTTCGATCACTTTGGAAATATTTATAATATTGCATCACTTTGGAGCTTTATACAACATTGGAGCTTTGTACAACATCACTTCGATTACTATGTCTATAATATTGCCTATATATCGATGAGATCCATATCACACTTGCATTGATTGCACAAATTGGTAGATAAACTCTATTTTATAGATGCTAAGTTTGATATTCAAACTCTAGCACACAATCGAGGGTCACAAGCTATAGCCAAATTTCATCAAAAGTACCAAATGAAAAGGTAGAGTTGGATCCAAAGTACAAGCATATTGATATCTAAAAATAGATACAAGTTACAACCAAGACTTGTCATCAAGAGTATAATCAAAACCTTAGACCTAGATGTGGTAAAAAATCAGCTACTAGAGATAACTAGACTAAAGGTTCCTACGCAGACTTCTCCTCCTCATTGATGGATCCTTGTGGATAACATGGAGGATGTGGATTTGTCTTATTTATAGTGTAAATATTATAGCTGAGGTAGGGCCCTAAAATAGGCCACTTTCCTTCCAAATTTGACCCTCCATCCAGTATTGCCACGGTTTATTCACCAACAAGAATCAAGAATTTTGCATGATTAATGTAAGTAGATAAAGCTATAAAAGTTTTGCACTCAAGTTTATCTAAATTACTTGACTTACAAAAAATCTAGAATTATATCTCAAGAAAATTTTGTATTCAAGTTTATCTAAAGGTATTTGACTTATAAAAAATTTAGAATTTTTCCTCAAGAACTAGCCCAACTCCTTATCCGATACATGTGACGTATCATTATCTGAAACCAAAATTAGCCAAGGATAATCCATAGATGATCTAGCTCATTATAAGACATTTTCAAGAATGTTTCACCTTGCATGAAAAATGAAAAGTAAAATTACCTAGCACTTTTCATGAAGTCATTAAAAACTTTGTAGTCATTCTCATCTAGCTAGTACTTGTTCGTTCTTACATTACATGTCGAATTTGCTAATGCAATAATTGTTTCAATGTCCACCATGTTTAAGTATGTCAAATCATAAGTGAACATTTGTGCTCCTTTTGCCCTTTGATACCATCCAAGCTGAACTTCCAAACCTTGGGGCCTATTTGCTGCTAAATCAAAGCCACACTTATAATCCACGTACCTCCCTCTGACTTTCTTCCTCATCTTTTGAACTCTTCCTAAGTACCATGTACCATGAGTTGCATCCATCTTCCTCGTGATTATAGCTTTGCCATTTCTTTTCATGTGTTGTCTTCCTTGTCCTTTTGGGTCATCATGAAAGTATACAGCACCGTCACAACCTATGCCAAATAAATTTCCATTTGATGATTGTGCTTTTGCTTCATGGTTGAAGTAAACACCTTGCTTTACCCTTGTGAGTCTATCTTTTGACAAGGTTGGACATCCATTGAGTTGGCTCACCAATGTTGACTTGAAAATAAACTTTTAGTCCACCTCTACAATGGGACTAATGTTTTTCTTAGGGGGCATGTTTCTTGTTTCCTTTAAAATGTCATCGATTTCCTGTTTAATCTCACTAAGTGCAATAACCTCTTCGCTTTCATCGCTATTCTCATCCATATATTATTCTTCACCACATGGCTCCACAAAGTCATCATTCTCATCAGCTTCTCCCATTTCAGCATCTAGCTTAGACCATGTAGACCCTGCATCTTGAAACCACCATTTCAAGTCTTCAGCCTTGCTAGGTTTCAAACCCAAAGACTCACATAGTATGTGAGATTATTGTAAGCCCTCCTTCAATGCATCAATCATCTTTTCATCAGAAGAAACACTCTCATAGTCACCTAGATTTGCTTCAATCATCCCTTCTTGTTTGTTCAAATGTTTCCATATATGCTCTTGCTTTTTATGAGCCCTAGAGAAAGTTAGACCATTTTGAGCACACTCATGCATGGCAATTTTATTCAAGCTACCAATGCTATGTAGAAGATTTCCAAGATCATTTATGATGTTTCTTGCCCAATCATGCCTCCAACTTTACTAAAATAGATTTCAACGGCATCAGGAACGATAAGATTAGTGGACATTTCAGATTAGGATAAAAATCTCGAAACATATTTATGAGCAATACAACAAAATGTCAAGAAATTATGCAGTCCGTATAAGCCTCCTTACTGATGGAAATTTTCTTCAAGGCGTAGGTTGGATGGTGATGAATCCATAGTCACCAAATTTTGAAAAAGAAAACTACCTTGGCTGCAAGCACCACACGCTCCTTCAAGGTCAAATATGGTGATAATAAAATATCAATATAATCAGCAACAATCATCAAATAGGCCTCAGTCCCCTTCATACTTCTTTATTTTTTTTGAAGTTTTCTCAAACATTTATGTACTTGTCTACTTGCAATCCTTTGAGTTGCTCCCCAATTTTGTCGATCATTCCTTTGAATATCTCCATCTCGTAGCTTGTGCTCCTCAATTGCAAAAGAATTGTAAGTAATAGACTCGGGGGGGTCACTCATCATATGTAACCCTATCACGTGAGTTCAACAGAAGGATTTTTTTTATTTCTAAAATTTACAGAAATAAATATACATAAGGGACTATTTAAAATAGTTTTGGAAAAAATTTACAGATTTGTATAGAAAAGGGGTACATTTTATTCATGAAATTTTTTACAGATAAGGGACTTTAAATATAGGCCTCGAACGCACGTGATATAGAGGGTTTATACATAGTGACCCCCCCGAGGTAATAGATACATGATTTAGTGAGATCTAAACACATCCAATTGCTAGTTATCGAGTAGAACTATCAAGTGGGCTTGCAAGTTTCTTTCCACAGCGTACAAAGTCTTAATCATGAAGGCCATACACATTTCCTCCTACAATTTTTCCTCTCAAATTCCATCCACACCAATTGATAGCAAAAGGTTGTTTGCTTTTCTCCAAATAGTCTTCAAGCATCAAATTTCGTCTTCTACTATCTCCATCTGAAGCATGTCCAATTATGGGTACAAATTTATCTTTTAGGTTTGCATTCCACATGGTCTCCAAAAGATTCCATTGGTTCCTTACAAAATCACTATCAGAATGATTGCATGTGCAATGCACAACCAAAGCCAGTCATGGAAGAAGATCATGAATCTTGAGGATTAACAATCAAAAGTTTAGCAGCATAATGACCTATAATATGATTTTGAAAGGAATCTTTAATATTTGACTATCCTTGTAAGACTTCACCAACAACAATGGAGTCATTTCATGAGCATTGATGATATTCTCCTTTCTTTCCACAAAACCCAATAAGAGTGTCATCTTTTGCATTCCATCTACACAACATGATTATAGAGTTTAATAACTTCCTCATCTTTTTGAGAGATTCCAAACATATCAATTATAAATATCTTGATGATATAGATAAAAGTAGAATGCATAGAGAGCTAAAATTACCTTATTCGATGCTTAATGGTTGTCTCATCTTCCACTATGATAAGTGGAACTATAGAAATGACTCCATATCTTTTTTTTGGATCCATATAGATCTTCCCAACAACATCGAATATGATAACTGGAACTATAGAGATGACTCCATATCTTTTTTTTGCATCCATTTAGATCTTCCCAATAGCATTGAATATGTATTCATGCTCACCACAAATAAATTCAATTGCTTTTCTTCCTTGCCTTCTAGTGGTAGACAAAGATGGACCTCCAAGGTTTATACTCAAGAAGTCATGTAGATGTGGACCACCCCATAGCTTAATAACTTCATATATGGTTTTTGTAGACTCACTAAACCTGTGTCCTTGCTTTGACCGTAACATGTTTTGTGCCACCTCTTGAAAAAACTCCCACAAGGCTAATTTTCCACCAAACTTTCCTTGTCTATGAGCTTCAATTATGTTGTTACAAAAGTGTCAAACATCTTTCCTATTTATACATTCAGTACGTGATTCTTTCAATGTTGACTCTGATTGAGAGCACTACAATTTTTGATGTTGCCCACCATAGACTTCTTTTTTCTTCATTCAAACTTTTCCTACACTCAAAAGTGGCATTTTTAAGCTCTTCAATTGTCAGGTAGTCTACCCGCCTTCCTTTTCCTCTTTTCCTGGTTCCTCTCTTCTGAACGGCAAGATTCTCTGTATATAATCTCATATGAAATTTGGAACAACTTGAAATTTTCTTACAGTGTTCACATGAGAAACCTTGAAATGGATCTCCAATGCTTGATATACGAAGACAATTTATGTGCCTGAAACATCCATCTATCTTGTATTCCACATTCCCATCATGTAAAGTGGCCTTTGAATATGGTTCACAAAACCATTCATGCCCCATCTTTTGATCCATAAAAAATGACTTAATATTAATTTCACAACCATTGACATGAAAATTTGATTGCCATAATCCCCAACATATTGCAGACCGTGTCAAGAGACCGGAGTGCTCCGAAGGCTAGATTGCTTACATAATATACATTGCATGACTTGATTCTTGTGAGCATTCTGCCAGAGGAATTTCAGATCGTGTCAAGAGACCGGAGTGCTCCCGAGGCTACAAGCCTACATACGTAACTTGATTGTCTAAGCATTCTGCCAGGGGAATTGCAGACTGTGTCAAGAGACTGGAGTGCTCCCGAGGCTAGATTGCTTACATACTATACATTGCATGACTTGATTCTTGTGAGCATTCTGCCAAGGGAATTGCAGATTGTGTTAAGAGACCGGAGTGCTCCCGAGACTACAAGCTTACATACATAACTTGATTGTCTAAGCATTCTGACAGGGGAATTGTAGACCACATCAAGAGACCGGAGTGCTCCCAAGGCTAGATTGCTTACATACTATACATTGCACAACTTGATTCTTGTGAGCATTTTGCCAAGGGAATTGCAGACCATGTCAAGAGACCAGAGTGCTCCCGAGGCTAGATTACTTACATACTATACATTGCACGACTTGATTCTCTAAAGATTCTGCTAGGGGAAAAATAGATCGTGTCAAGAGACTGGAGTGCTCCTAAGGCTAGACTGCTTACATACTATACATTTCACGACTTGATTTAGTAAGCATTCTGCTAGGGGAATTGCAAACAATGTCAAGAGACCAGAGTGCTTCCAAGGCTAGATTGCTTAATACTATATATTGCACGACTTGATTCTCTAAGCATTTTGCCAGGGGAATTGCATACCATGTCAAGAGACCGGAGTGCTCCCAAGGCTAGATTACTTACATACGTAACTTGATTGTCTAAGCATTCTGCCAGGGGAATTGCAGACCGTGTCAAGAGATCGGAGTGCTCCCGAGGCTAGATTGCTTACATACTAAGACTGGATTCTCAAAGTAATGGATTTCAATGTTATGAGCTAAGACAACAAAGGAGTAAAATTCAAATACAATTTCTTACAGTGTTTAAATAGTTATTCAAACATAACAGATATGCATAATCATAAAGTAAATATCAACTTAGACCTTCCCATCTAAATAATGAATCCAATTAAAAACCAATAAATATTTAACTAGAAAGACCTTCAAGGACTTATACCGACTCAACTTCTCTCTTAAATTTTGATCTATAAGGCTATATCATTTTTAATAGAAAGGTCAAATCTTCTTAAATAATACCAATATTATATATGGGTGTATGTGTGTGTGTGTACACTCACACACACTTTTTTTTAATGAAACCACAAAATTTATATTAGAAAAAAGTTTTTAAAATGAGAATAGTCTCAAGAAAAGACTGTTCTAATAAACCAAAAGCATTGGGAAACACCTCTAGACAAGAGACATCCAAGTCATTCTCATGACAAGCAACACACACACACACACACGAGAATAAAACCAAAAGACTCAAATAGAATAATTAATGATGGGAAAGAACATGCTAGCTACATGTCCATGTAACAACACTTAAAGAAGAATATAGAAGAAGCATAATGACATAGAAGCATATAGAGATATAGGCATAAGCATATCGAAGCATATAGAAACATAGGCATAGGGTCAACATTAGCTTGGGTGTAGCCAATCACGAAACTATTTTTGGAGCCATTTTGGGGCTATGATGCGATGCGCTTTGGGTGAATATTTGAATTTTGCGTGGACCCATGCTCTTGTCGAAAATTTTCCCAATGTCATGAAGGCACATTGGTGTAATAATGAGATGCAATCTATTTGTTCAAAACATTGAATAGCTCGACACATGGCATCTCTGCATTGCTTCATGGAGTGCAGTCTCTGGCCTATGCTGCCTAATGACTTATTATTGCACAGACTTTTGTTGTAGCTTTGCCACCTCTCACTATGCATGCACCCATGCAGATCATTAAAATTGAAGGTTGGCTTGGAGAGACCATCGTGCTGGTTCTTGTCATAATAATTAGATGCAATCTATCATTCTAAATACCACCGTAGGGCAGTCTCTACCTAAACTCCTATCATCATGTAGCCTTTTAGTGCTTCTTTGCCCGTAGCCCATGCAAATCACAAGTTAGCTTAGAGAGACCACCGCATTGGTTTTTGGCATAATAATGAGACACAATCTATTATTCAGATCATCACCTTAGCACCACCTCTCATCACCCATAATTCAAGGTTGTCTTGGAGAGACCACCGCATTGGTTCTTGGAGTTATAGCTTTGTTACCTATTTTTATGTATTACGAGAGGACATCTATGAAAGCCACTACACTAGTTCTTGGAGTTATATATTTGTGTACCAAGGAATATGTATTATGTTGTGCAACCAAGCAAAATGCAATTGATGATATGGCCCTTGAGGGGCAAGGGCCATATCTACATGCATTATACAATATCTACGATGCCATTGGGGACAAAAATGGCATGTCGATATGGCCCTTGCCCCTAAAGGGGACCCCTCAAGGGCCATATCATCTATTGCATTTTTTGAAAGTTTAATTGTATTTTTCTAGATGTATCTCCATGAAACCACAATGGTAGGGTTGTTGGAGTTATTTTAGTGCTATTTTGGTCATAAACTAAGGAAATTGTAGTCCTTCTTTCTTGGTATTTTAGTCCTTATTGCAGTAAATATAAATGATGGCAAAAGTATAATTTATCGAGTGAAAATTGAGCAAAAGAGATTACAATGTACATTTACATCCAATAACAGGTTATATAAAAATTATCAACTTATATCGAGCAAAAATTGAACAGAGGATCTTACATTTATAAAAACTCAGCAATTGCTGAGAGCCTTAAACAAAAGATTATAGGTAGCGGATAACCATTCAAATACAAATATTAAGAGGCTTGAAATTGAACAAAAAGAGATTACATAAATGCCTTAGAGACCAAAACATTATATCCAGTGAGCCAAAAGATCGTTGAGCTTGCCCAAAAGATTACATCCAGCCATTGCTAAGAGCCTCGTCTAAGCAAGAGGGAATTTGTACAACTCAATTTTCTACTAGTCTAGCTTGTTACATTAAAAATTTTTAGGGAGCCAAAGGAGGATATGATGGAGAGGCTGAAGACCATGCACATTGCCAGGACTCAGATGATGCCCCCCCTAGCAAGCCAAGAGTACTCTGCTTTGAAAGTATTGAGGGCTTCATCAACATCTAGGGGGAATCCATACAGCACAACCATAAAGAGGCCCTCTGTGAGCATGTTATCCAAGGTGATGACATTCAGATGTGTGGGGAGTCGCCTATGGGAATGAAAAGTCTCCACTAGTGTGAGCATTTCTACTCCACATGAGTGCAACGCAATCACCTTATATGAGAAGGCATATATTATTGGGATCACAGAGCATCGAGGGGGGGACCAACTAGGCATGCTGAAGATGAGTGGGTGAGCAGATGTAGTGACGAGAGTTGGCGGAGGGAGCGTGGAGCAAAGTAGAGCATGGGAGGAAAAGAGATAGAGGATAGAGGAGGGGTGTAGAGCAAAGTAGTAGAGCATGGGCGGCGGATCATAGAAACATAGTAAAATGCCAAATGCAATGGATCTTATATATATTATAAAGTTTGAGGCACCGTGGTGGCTAGCCTGGGGTTCAATCCATATGAATTCCATGTCACTGTGGTGGAATCCCCTAGACAGGTTGGTAATCATGAAGAAGACGCCATCACTCATTACCATAATTTACTGCACTCATAGTAATCATGCATGCAAGCCCGGTGGTGGTAACTAGAATTTGAGTAATTACGGGCCACTGCGATGGCTGGTAATTAACTAACAGCTCGGTGGATCTTAGCCACCACCACAGACGTGGCTGGGAATCTTAGATGCCACCACCTCTAATCATTCATTACCATGCAAGTCAGTACTCCCGCCTTGAATTATTCAAAATTTGGACCAACCACCGTGGTGGGTCTTACCTTGACAGTAGTCGGCGGGCTACAACCACCACCGTGGCTCTCACCTTGACAATGTAGTCAGCTATTCCATTCCCTTAACTGTTTCCTCTTATATCCCTCTCGAGCATTTCATTCTCCTTTGCAATCTCAAGCCTCCACTATTCCATTTCCTTCACTGCTTCATCTTCTATCTGTCTCGACCATTTATTTCTTCCTTGCACTCTTCCTGCAACTTCTATCCCCTGTCATAATGGACCTTGTATAGTCTAGGAGCTCCTCACACAATCTTTCCTCCCCCTCTACAGCACAGTGCTAGAGCCCCTCCTCCCCTAATCTTAAAATTGTGACATATGGGAGATTCTCTCTCACTATTCAAAAGCCCAATTTGGATGCTCTCCAAAACTTCACCAGAATGGTGAAGGAGGTGAACGTGAAGGAGGGGCAACTAGTCTGTCAAGGTCACAAGATTACCATCAATGAAAGCATGATTGAAAAGGCTCTAGGAATTTGTGGAGGTAGTACGCAAGCACACTTTTTCGAGAAGCAGTGGAAGAGATAGGATATTCTAGACGTATACCCCAACGCTCAGATTAGTAAAGATGGTGGAGTCAAGATTTCAAGCTTGCCAACATACCTCCAAGATGTATTGAAGAAGACAATTCACTTCTTTCCTAATATGAGAGGAACATGCAAGTTCTAGCAGGTTCAAGCAGTAGTAAAGCAACTGAAAGGAACATGCAAGTTCTGGCAGGTTCAAGCAGCAATAGAGCAACTGAAAGGACGTGATGTATCTTTCTCAAGGGTGATCTCCAAGAGTGTGTTAACCAACTTGAAGAATTGCATGGATGGCAAATCCCAATTATCATCTCAGTCTACTGGAGTTGCAATGCACCTGATGACATCCACCCTCAAAGGGATTTTTGAGCAATATGAGAAGCAGATGTCTCAGAAGGTGACTTTTCGACAAGAGAAAGCCACCGATACAACAAAGGCAACACAAATTGAGAAAAGTCTCAGGGAAGGTGTGGAAGCCAAGGTAGAGGAGGCACAAGCAAGGGACTTACAGGCACAAGCAAGGGCCTTGCAGGCATAAGAGCAAGTTGAGGAAAGGCATAGAAGAGAAGAAGTGGAGAAGCGAATGAAGGAGCTTCGAGATAGGCTCGAAGAAGTGAGAAATGGTGAGGACATGGCGGACAAGGATCTAGAAAAGATGTGAAAGAACCTTGAAGATCAGAGTGCCAAAAAGAGAGTCTTTACAAATGGATTTGCAACATGTAGAACTCATTGAACATTGAAAAAGACCAGATGATGGAGGAGCTAAAAAGGGAGAATGCAGAAACTAAAAAGGTGATGCAGGAACTGCGAGAGAGCTTCGAGGCCAAGAAGGATGAGGTTGAGAGCACTTGAGGCGGAGACAACGAGGCAGCTCCCTAGGCTAGGAAGGATGTAGAGAGTAGCCACCATGGTGGAGCAAGTTCCAACCACCGCAGTGGAGAAATTTGCAATAGCCACAGTGAGGGCTGTTTTTTTGAAACATTGTTGGAAGTCCAAAGAGCAAGCTACAATATCCTACAAGAAGATCACAATAAATGTTTGCACAAGCTTGGCGTGGATTTTGACAGTTATGAAAAGCATTCTATCATCCTGTAAGATCTCAAAACTAGAGTGGAAGTCTTGGAAACCGCCCATGAAGAAGTTTTCCAAGAATTTACGAAAGTTCAACAAATGCTGAGGGTTTTGATGAAGCTATTGCATAGAGTGAGAAAAAAGTGGAGGAGATAAAGGAGAACATCCGCAACCTTAGGATAAGGGAGGAAGGAATCAAGAAGCAACTTCGTCATGTACAGAGCAAGACTGTGGTATTCACAGCTGCAAGAGTTAAATCGGATGCCTATTCTGCTATGCAGTAGGGTTTGAAATGCATGGTCTACCATACCCCTATCATAGATGACTGCTGTATCCGATGGCCTGCATGCTACCACCCTGTGCACATTTTTTGCTTTGGAGTGTGGGTGCATACAAAATCGCTATGTAGAGAATGCCATTTGCCATTGCCCCAGGTCATGGACGAATCAAATGTGCCTGCCTGTTACAGCTATCTATAGGATGAGAAAGTAGATGCTACAGCTCAATTTGCCATTTGGGCAAAAGATCTTAAAGACAAGGAGCTCAAATTGAAGAAAGCCAAGACCAAACCTGACTGCGAGGAAAAGGAGCCTGAAGGGAGGAACCAACCCCCTTCCAGAAAGGAGCAAATAGGGCCACCGAGCCATCAACCAGGAAGCTCAAATCAAGGAAAGAGGAAGCAGCATGAAGGGAAGGAGTCTTTGAGATTGTAATTGATATAATCTGTGTGTAATCTATTGAATTGTTGATCTTCTCTAGAGTTTCCTTGGGCAATGTTTTCTCAGCTAAGCAACTAGATTGTGTCCTTTGGTCCACACCAGCACGGTGAGAATAAATGAGACGAAAGATTTTGATTTGACACGTCATGTGAGACGAAAGATTTCGATTAGATCACTAATGTGAGACTAAAAGATTTCGATTAGTGAACTATTGTACCATGAAATATTTCGATTAGATAACTAATGTGAGACGAAAGATTTAGATTAGACAAGTAGCATGAGACTGAAGAATGAGAAGGTTGGGCTCAATGAACTCTCTCCCTATTTAAGTGCAGTGGAGACAAAACTGAGAGCCCATTATGAAATCTAACCCAAAACTCTATACACCGATCCATCTACTATGAATCTATGGCATACCCAAAAGACTTTGGAATGCTTTCGTTCTATTTGAAAATGATGTTGGATGGCATCCTCACAGAAACAGACCCAGAGAAGGATGAAAATAGTTGTAAGGAGGACATGCTTCGGTGGTTGGTGTATTACTTGGAGTTGGCACATATGGTGATTATTAATTTCCCTAGCTATTGTTTTCTCTGCTTCTTTAAGGTACTTGTCAAGCTCATGATGTAGGTTTCTTTTGGCAGGACATGAAAGATGCTCAAAGATGTATAGAGCACAAAGAGCAGGATAAAGAGGACCCCCAGCAAAAGGAGGAGTTACTATGGGCATATAAGCTGACAGAGTCAAGTAAGCAATGTGTGATCTGAGTGTGTGAAGAGGTCTACCATAGTGCAGTAGATTGGCCTCTAGAGCTAGGAGATACTTGCTATAGAGAGGTTGATAAGATAGTTGGGAGTCTAGAATTTCCTTGAAATAATAAAAATGTTGGAGATATTTCTTAAACTTGTGGATATTCTCATGGTGCTCGTAATACCTAATCGTTGGGAGTCTGGAATTTCCTTGAAATAATAAAAATCTTGTAGACATTTCTTAAACTTGTGGATATTCTCATCGTGCTCATAATACCTGATTTTATATCAACCTGCTTCCATGTTAGTACTTAAATAAATGTTTTAAGTAGCATGATGGTTGAAATCTGAGAGTTAACTATACCCAATCTAAAGGGCACTAGTACTGTGTAATAAATCTTAGGATAGCATGGCAGTAGTGTAGCGATAGCATGGTAGTAGTGCAGGATAAGTTATCACTGTTGAGATATCGAGCTCCACTCGCGATATGCCAGGGTGACCGTTGTGTATTTATGTCACCGACTTGTTAGCTGGAGATGTGGTTGGTACACCGCCCACGAATAATAGCTGGATGACAGCTATCCTTATCTACACTAGTTCGTGGCTCAGTTAATATTCCACCTTAGTTAGTTGAGTTTTGTTTGAGACCCACATATAGGGTTCTTCTATTTCTTTGTACTAGAGGTCTTTTGGCTTACACAACTAAGAAGAGAAAAACTGTTTTCAGCCTCCACCTTTGTGTGTACTCCCCCATTGTGCTTGTGAGAAAGCCTCAAGTGAGACTCCTTCCCTCTCTCCCACTATCTTCACATGGTATCAGAGCCTTGTTCGTGGTAAGGAGCTCAAGAAAGCAAACCAAGTTCACAGTGTCCTAGTAAGAGGACCAGTGTTGCTTTCCTTTTTCGAGTTTGGGAGCAAATCTCTGCAGGTAGCATAGCCAGAAGTGCAAGAGTGCATTGTCTCAGGTTGAGATGCCCTTCGCAGTGTGGCAAGAGGGCATTATATGCTGCGGGTAAGGGCTAAGCCCTTAGTGACTTTATTTTTCTGATTCGAGGTCATTTCGAGGCCTGTTTTGGAGGCAGAAGTTCTCTGCAATCACTCAGAAAAAGGCCCTGTTTGGGCTGTGCGACCAATGTTCTGCAGGTCGGTGAAAAGTTGCCACAGAAATTGCATCGTATGCCTGTGCGCAGAGATATTGGGAGTTGCAGAATCATCCTTATTGCCTGTTGATGCAAAATTGTCACTAGGAAGTGACTGTGTGGTCAAAAACCACTTTTGTCAGGTTTGCAGATTTGCCCTTGTGAGGCAGAAGCTGTGTTTTTTGCAGTGATAGAATATTTTGCAGTGTTCTGTAATGGCGTCTGATTCTCTTTCACAAATTGTCACTGAAAAGCTTGACAAGAACAACTTCCAAGCATGGAAGTTTAGAATGACGAATTTCCTTATGGGAAAAGGCTACTGGGAGTTCATTACAGGAAATGAAGAAGAACCAGTTCTTCCTAATGTTCCCAATCAACAGGAAATGCAGGCATTTAAAGGATGGCATGAGAGAGCCAGGAAAGTTATGTACTAGCTGTCTATCAGTATTTCGGACTCCATGATTGTGCATATTCAGGATGCAAGTACACCAAAGGAGGCATGGGATACTTTGGCAAAAATGTACAGCACAAATACGCAAGCCAGGAAAATGCAGCTCAAGCAGGAGCTACACAATGTGCAGAGAGAAAATATGAGCATCAATGACTACCACATGAAGGTGAAGAAAATTGTGGATGCACTTGCTTCCATTGGGTCACCAGTGGATGATGACGATTTAGTTTCTGTGACCTTGAATGGTCTAGGAAAGGATTATGCACAGTTCCAGACATCCATTGCCGTCCGTGAAAAATTTCCTGATTTTGAGGAGTTGATTGCTCTTCTAATTTCTGAAGAGCAGAGAAATGGTGGTGCATCTTCTTCAGCAAGAACTTCAAAAGAAACTGTCTTCTACTCAAATGCTGGTAGAGGTAGAGGCAGAGGAGAGGAGGCCGATCTGCAGGCCGTGGTAGAAATCAGAATATGTAGCAAATGCAAGAAAACCAGTCCTATGTAGGAGGACGTGGTAACTCTAGAGGCAGGGGGAGCCAAAGAGCTCGTGGTGGATGGCAGAGAGGCCAAAATGCAAACAGCAATGTTGAATGCTACTACTGTGGTAAAATGGGGCATATGGCTAAATACTGCTACAAAAAGCAGAATGACATTATGAATGGAAAATTGCAGCAAGGCAATTATGCATCCTCTAGTAGACAGGGTGATGACAGAAATGAGCATTTGTTTATGGTGCAGCATATGACAAATTCTGTGACAAGTGTAGAAGAAAGCAATGATGTGTGGTATGTTGACTCAGGTGCATCAAACCACATGACAGGTCATGCTGAATGGATGCAGGATGTAAGGAAAATGGAAAAACCAGGATTTGTGGAGACTGGTGATGATACTGCACATCCTATTGTGCAGATTGGCAAAATTCCTTTGTCTATGCAGGATGGGAAAAAGAAATACTTGTCTGATGTATTTCATGTCCCAAACATCACCAAGAACCTGGTTTCTGTTGGTCAAACGGTTGAGTAGGGCTTGCAGGTCAGATTCAATCCTCATGGATGCTTTGTTGAGGATATGAAAAATAATGGTCGCTTGATAGCAAAAGGAAAGAAGAAGGGCAGGATGTTTACGTTGGATGCGAACATGCCTGAATTGAGTGCAGCAATGTTTGCATATGGGACCGGTGTAGTTGCAGATATTGATATCTGGCACAAATGCATTGGTCATGTTAATATACGGTGACTTAAATCAATGCAAGCCCAAAATATTGTTGCAGGATTGCCTAAATTCAAGGTTGCAGAAATGCACAAGGTTTGTGAAGCCTGTCAATTTGGGAAACAAGCAAGGAAACCTTTTCCTAGGCATGTTCAAGAGAGTAAAAAGCCATTGGAATTAATCCACTCTGATGTGTGGACTACTAAAGTTGCATCTATTGGTGGCTGTCACTATTTTGTCACATTTATTGATGACTTCAGCAGAAAACTTTGGGTGTATTTTATGAAAAAGAAAAGTGAAGTGTTTGGGCACTTCAAGGCTTTCAAAGCTATGGTTGAAAAAGAAACAGGCCTGCAAATAAAATGCCTAAGGTCAGATGGAGGGGGAGAGTACCTCTCAAATGAGTTTGCAAGGTTCTTGCAAGAGCATGGTATAAAGCAACAATATTCATGCAGTCATACCCCAGAGCAAAATGGAATTGCAGAAAGGAAAAATAGGCATATTGGAGAGGTATCTCGGGCTATGCTAAATGAAAAAGGTCTACCAGATTATTATTGGGCTGAAGCAGTTGCTACAGTAGTTTATATAATGAACAGGACTCCCACTGCAGCAATACATGGCATGACGCCAGAGGAGATGTATACTGGTAGGAAACCAGATATTTCTCATTTGAAAATTTTTGGTTGCATTGCCTATGTCCATGTGCCAGATGAGTTGAGGTCCAAGTTGGATCCAAAAGCTGAGAAGTGCATCTTTATTGGTTATTCTCTGCAGCAGAAACGGTATAGATGCTATAACCCTTCTACACGTAAGTTCACAGTGAGCAGAGATGTTGTTTTTGATGAGATGAGCAGCTGGTATAAACCAGTAAATGTGATGATTGATGTAGATGCACAAAATGGTAATGCTGCATAAAATTCACAGCAGCAATCACAAAATATCAGTGGACCTGCAGTGTCCTCTAGTAGTGGTTCACATACTTTGCCATGGACAGGTAGATTGAGATCAGGAGAATCTCCTCAAAGCAATGCAGATAGTGGTACGCAGGTATCACGAAAAGGAAAAGAGAAGGTAGATCAGCCCATGTTTGATGTGAATGCAGGTCACTCTTATGTGGATGGTGAATCTAGTGGCTCAGAACAGAGCATTGATGATGAGTTGGGTATTCCTTCTGTTGTTACACCTGGAGTAAGGAATACCAGGGATGTTTTGAGAGCACGTGGAAGTGAGCCTATTTTGCGCAGGTCTACCAGGGTTAGTATCCTGTGGATAGGCTGAAATATGATGGATTTATAGCCATTCACTATGCCTATATGGTCAAAGTGATACAGGAACCAGAACCCACTTCTTTTGAGCAAGCCATGGGAAATGAAAAATGGGAGAAAGCCATGGATGAAGAAATGGATGCCTTGGATGCAAATGCTACATGGGAATTGGTGCCTTTGCCTAAAGACAAGAATGCAATTGGCTGTAAGTGGGTTTATAAGATCAAGCACAATGCAGATGGTTCTGTGAATAGATACAAGGGAAGATTAGTTGTCAAGGGGTATGCACAAACATATGGCATTGATTATGAAGAAACTTTCAGCCCAGTTGCAAGGATGGCAACTGTAAGAGCAGCCATTGCTATGGCTGCATCAAAGGGATGGTCTTTACATCAGATGGATGTAAAGAATGCCTTCTTGCATGGTGATTTGCAAGAAGAGGTCTTTATGGAGTAGCCAGCAGGTTATGTTCATGCTACTCATCCTGAGTTTGTTTGCAGGTTGAAGAAAGCCTTGTATGGCTTGAAGCAAGCACCTAGAGCATGGTCTGATAAGATAGGACAGTATCTTGTCACTATTGGCTTTCAGATTTCCAAGGCAGATTTCTCACTCTATGTGAGAAAAACAGAGAAAGGGATTATGCTGCTGGTCATTTATGTTGATGATTTGATCATCATAGGTGATAGTGATGAAGATATCCTTCATGTGAAAATGCTATTAAGGCAGAAGTTTGAGATGAAGGATTTGGGAGAGCTGCGTTATTTCTTGGGCATTGAGGTGATTAGATCACCAAGTGGGATACAGCTCTTGCAGAGGCAGTATGGACTGGACATGCTGTCCAAATATGGGATGACAGGCTGTAAGCCTATTTCAGTTCCTTTGGAGCAGAATGTGAAGCTGAGCGCAAATGCAGGTGAGCTTCTGGAAGACCCTACTATGTACAAACGCATAGTAGGAAGTTTGATTTACATGACTATTACCAGGCCAGATTTTAGCTATGCTGTTGGGTTAGTAAGTCAATTTATGCAGGCTCCAAGGAAACCGCATTTGGATGCGGCTAGACGCATACTCAGGTATGTGAAGTCCACATTGCAGTATGGACTATTTTATGAGGCTGGGGTTCAGATACAGTTGCATGGATACACTGATGCTGATTGGGCTGGTAGTATTTCTGATAGATGATCTACCAATGGATATGTGTTCTCTTTTGGGAGTGCTGCAGTCACTTGGAGCAACAAGAAACAGCCTACAGTTGCCTTGTCGAGCACAGAGGCTGAGTACAGGGGTGCAGCAATGGTTGCATGTGAGGTAGCTTGGTTGCATAAGCTACTTTATGATATGCATCAGTCTATAGATGGGCCAGTTGTCATTTATTGTGACAACATGAGCAGTATACACTTGGCAAAGAACCCAGTCTTTCATGCTAGAACAAAGCACATTGAGGTGCATTATCACTATGTGTAGGAGAAGGTTTTACTAGGTCTTATTGATCTAGTTTATGTCAGCACAGAGGATCAGGTAGCTGACATATTCACGAAGGCATTGGGCGCAGAGAAGCTACGCAAGTTCAGAGACCTGCTTGGTGTGCAGGAATTAGGATTGAGCTCGAGGGGGAGTGTTGAGATATCGAGCTCCACTCGTGATATGCCAGGGTGACCGTCGTGTATTTATGTCACCGACTTGTTAGAGCTGGAGATGTGGTTGGTACACCGCCCACGAATAATAGTTGGATGACAGCTATCCTTATCAGTTAGTATGCCACCTTAGTTAGTTGAGTTTTGTTTGAGACCCACATATAGGGTTCTTCTATTTCTTTGTACTAGAGGTCTTTTGGCTTACACAACTAAGAAGAGGAAAACTGTTTTCAGCCTCCACCTTTGTGTGTACTCCCCCATTGTGCTTGTGAGAAAGCCTCAAGTGAGACTCCTTCCCTCTCTCCCACTATCTTCACAATCACCAGCATGGTGGTTGGTTGCACTAGAGCACTGCGATTTGCTTCTATTTTTACAAGATGAATGGATTCGTTATGGGAAACCAACGTGGTGGTTGTTGGGATATACTAAAACTCGATCCCATGTCTTCGCAGTTGCAATGTTCTAACAATCGTCATATCCCCTATGATGCATGCACTACAGAAACAAGAAAGTTTTCTCATTTTAATTAGTTGGTTGTTTGAAAAGCCCGTATGCTATGTAGACCATGAACTCCTTTAATTTTGTCAAAATCATGCCAGCTTCTCCTTTGCACTTCATCCACTTTCGCTTCATGGAACACTCTACATACTACAGTATTCTTAAGGCTTTGTTTACTATATGTTGAATGCACTCCTTTGGAGAGGCTGGCTACTATAAGCCATGTTATAGCATCATGGGCATCATTGAGTTTTTCTTGAGGGCTTGGTGTTTGAATAGAGGTTGCTTAATAACAACACTGCATCCATCATGTTCACCCTTACCATGGCTAGACCCAAAGAAATTCCACATCATGTCTAGACCGGTAAGGGATTTGAACCTTGAAACGAAGTAGAATCCATGTGTTGATTTAAATTGAGAGGAAGCACCATCTGACCACACCCAATGTTATTTTATATTTTTTGCATGGGTATTTTCCTTTTTCATCCATTCCTAATGCAGTTCCTAATGCAGTAGAAGAGCATGATGCACAAATAGGGTGTCATGTTCCCTATCATTTAAAATGTAGAAATGGTAAGTGCATTGCATTGACCTGGACTCCTGTGAGTCATCAAGAAAATTGGCATTAGGCATGGAAGAATCAAGCAAATGACTATACGTAATATGCACACAAGAATTGTTATCTGCTTGTTGTACTAGTGAGCACTTTGTATCTCATCTTTTTCTTGAAAAGAATAATTTTTTGAAAAATCTATGACAGATACAATAGTGTCATGGGGAAAATTGGCAAGGCACATCCTGAATTGCTTATCCTGCCAACTAGCTGTGAAATTGTGAAGCACATATTTTGGGATGGATTGATCCACATGACCTACAAGATCCCTTGGCTAGGTGCTCTTATATGACAATAGCCATCTCTTTTTATTGGATCCTTCAACATTGACATTTTCAAATCTCGTCCATTTTAGAGCAACATGGTTGTCTTCCCTCATTTCATTTCGACAGACATTGAATGTCTTCTTCTTCAGCTTCAAACTACAATGCTTGCATGTGCCATGAATGCATTCAATCCTGTGCCACTCACGGTCTCCCTTTGGACAAACCACTGGCTCCCACAGAGACCTCATGCTATAAAAAATACCCTCCATTGCAAAACATGATGAAGATCCCGGTGGCCTATAGACTGCGCATTCATTTGGGAGGCATGGGCATCAATCCCCATGGAGCAATGCTCCAACACAACCAGATCATCTCATTCATAGCTTGCCAGGCCAGGTCAAAGTCTATGTGTCTTTTGCAACAACAAACATTCTTGTCTTTGAGTTTCCTGATGTACTAGGTCTTACAATGCTCAAAGCTCCTCTCCCAATTGAAATGTCCAGATTCTGATCCACAAACTTGAGATACAACTCCATTGGGATGACCCAACATGTAGGAACAACAAAACAATGACCCCCCTTTTTGCTACTACTAAAAGAATACAAAACATAGTCTAATTAAAGTATATAATGAAGCAAAACAATTTTCAGCCACCGCGCTGGTTTAGGATAGTCACAATTTCAATCATCGAGCTATTTTAGGACACAGTTAGGATGATCACAATTTCAACCACCGGGATGGTTTAGGACATTGTCACAATTTCAACCACCAGATGGTTTAGCCTGACAGTCTCAACTTCACATATTAGACAATAATGAAAGTATATTTCTTTTCATTTTTGAATTTCACCATTAGAAAATAATAATATCTTGCTTTTCAATTTTGAATTCCACAATTTAACAGTGATATATGACCCGAATAGCAGGAAATCAAATTTAACGAATTTAAGTACTAAGAAACATAATAATTTCAACCATTGGGCTAGTCAATAACTAATGTCTGTTCAACCACGTTGGTTCAGGACAATCACATAACTGGTGATTGAACTTAAGCAGCCACGATTGCATGATGTTCCAACCACCGGGCTGGTTTAGTAAAATAACAATATATTGCGAAATATATTGCTCTTAATTTTTGCTCAACCATGCCACTGGGCTGGACAACAACTAATGTCTGTTCAACCATGCTAGTTCAGGACAATCACATCACTGGTGATTGAGCTAAACTAGCCTACATTTGCATGATGTTCCAACCATTGGGCTGGTTTAGGACAATCACATTTAGTCCAAGCCTAGTTTAAGAAAAGAAACAAGTAAACTATCCCAAAGCTCAATCACAAACAACCACCAGGCTGGTTTAGGCACCACTGACCTGCGTTGTATCTAGCATGTATATGATGTGCTCCTCAAAGAATTTTTGTCCCATCCGCTTCTTACAGATGCCCTTTCTATTTGAAGAAACTCTCGTATTTTCGTGCCAAAACATCGTCACTGTAGCAATGACTTCCGCACTTAGGCCATCTCTCCTTTTCTTACGTTCTGTTGAAGCCCACAGACTTCTCGGATTGGGATGATCATGCATTGCTTTTGCTCTACATTCAACCACTGGAGCCATGTTGGTTCTTCTAATTGACAACATCTTCGACACTATGCGCCCAAGCTGTTTCTCCTTTGTTTCAAGGGACACCAACATAGCTAATGTCGCCCTCTTTGCAACTAGTTGATCTAAGCTGTGCACCCCTTTCACTTTCTGTAGGCCATTTCTCAGGTTAGAGAGCATCGCCTCTTGGGCATGCATCTCCTAAGGTGTTGGTAGGGTTGTTACTCTACAAACTTTAGGGTGCAAGCTAAAGATTGTGAAGACTCGAGATTGGTAATCACCTGAATGGCTTGATGTTGCTGCCTCAAATGCTCCCACCAATCATAGCTTGTGTTCTTCACTCTGATGGCAATGATTGAATGTGTGCATCTGCAACCGCTTCTTACCGCCACTGCTCTACAAGGAGTCTTCTTTGTTATCGTTGTTTCTCCCTTCGTAGATGCTGCAAAAATGTCTTCCGTTGCCGATTCAATATCGTGCCAGCACTTTCGTCGATCCGCACTCTGTTCCTTGTGCCTTGACCTGGCTTTTCAGCTTTCTTGTCTCGCAGCCTCTGTCTGCTTCTCTTGCAAGCCATGGTGAGCTGCATGTTGCCATTGATGCCATGGCCACGATCAGTCTAGAATACACCCAGAGAAGCTAGCTAGTGAGGCAAGAAAAGAATAGAATACAACCTACCCAAAAGAAGACAATGGCAAACCAAAGTCTATGCAAGGTCACGTCAAGGTGCGTGCGGGTTACAAGGTGTTTATAGTGTGGGGGTAGGTTGCAAGTACTTAAATCTTCCAAGATTTGATGGGCGGGAGGTGTGAAAATTCAAAATTCGCTGGAATAGCAAAAATCTAGCCGCTAGTTTCTTCCCCTCTAACGATACACGTTAGCAGAATTGGATATCCCAAACAAGTGCAATGCCTAAAATGCTTCAAAACACAAATAGGCCAAAGGGCATGCTATCAGGTTTGATGCTTTGTATTATTAAATGAAATGACCTTGACATGCTTATGAGCCATATAGCAAGCAAGTGCATGGAAAAAGAAATAATTCAAAATTGTAAATACTGTTGGATTTATTAAAATATCTTTGTACATGCACAAATTGCACTTTTCCAACTTCTTCCATTTTAGGGCGAATCTAGATACCAATAGCAACAACTATCAATGTTTTAAGACCACCATGCACTAGTCGCAATAGTTTGGATTCCAAATTTTCAATCCATTTTGGTTTTCAACAAATCAAAAGAAGGATATGGATCATGTCCTCAAATGGGTATACATCACTTTAGCACAACATTGGAGGCCCATTAACCCATGCATAATGATCTCATTTATGTGTGTCCTTGGGTTAAGGAGAAGCTCACATAGTGTACTTTAGAATGATTACTTGGTTGCATGTATATATAGAACAAAATTTTGACTTTTTGGAATAAATCGCTATATCCTATAGTCTTCAGGATGCATGCTTCACATGCAACATAGCACTTATAATCCTTTAACGGTCTTATTCTAGATCCTTATTCCATAATTTTTTTCTCTCATGTTTAAGTTTGGAATGTGTACTACAACTTGAAGACAAAGTTTGCCAAATTCTGTTGAGCAATGCATAAGTTATGGGTCATGCAAGATAACCATATACAGAAAAGTCTTTGAACCTCACTAAAAATGGCTACACCAAGGAAACAATGACCCCATAGAGATACAAAAATGTAGAAGCATAATGGCATAGAAGCATAAACATAGGAAAACATAGCATGAGCATAGCATTAACATACTCATTAACATAAGCATAATGACATAGAAGCATAAATTAAATTTTTAATGTTATGAGAGAGAGAGAGAGAGAGAGAGAGAGAGAGAGAGACTACAAAAAGCCATGCTATCACGATCCAAAATACATATATAGGCATAAACATAGGCATACATATAGGCATAAACATAGAAGCATAAACATAAATATGGTTATATATATAGGCATAAACATAGAATCATGAACATAAATAGGCATACATATAGGCATAAACATAGAATCATAAACATAAATAGGCATAAACATAGAAATAGGCATATAGGCATATATAGGCATGAATCATAAACATAGACATACATATGGTTATGTGCATAGGCATAAACATGGAATCATAAAAATAAATAGGCATATAGGCATGAATCATACAAAGTGGAATATCATACCATAAGTGAATGAAAGAAATACATAAAAGTGAAACTGCCATACCATAAGCAAATAAAAGAAATACTGCCATACAATATAGACAAGGCTATTCCAATGTTTCTTTATGTCTAGCTTCGAGAGAGAAATGAAGAATTTCCAATTTAAATACATCTTAAACCCAATGAAGCATAGAAGCATAAACAATGGCATTCACATAGGTATAGACTAAAGAAACATAGGCACAAAGAAGCACATGCATAATTTTCATAGAAGCATAAAAATATGGAAGCATATAGATATGGAACACAAAGCATAAATAGCATAATATAAGCATAAAGATATAGAAGCATATAGAAACATAGGCAAGCATAAACATAGGCATTCATCAATGGCATAGAAGCATAATTTCCTATGAAGCATAGACTAAAGAAGCGTAGGCATATGGAAACATAGGCATAATTTTCGTAGAAACATAGACCCAATGAAACAGTATGAGCTACATATTAAACCCAATGAAACATAGAAGCATAAACAATGCCATTCACATAGGTATAGACTAAAGAACCATAGACATATAGAAACACCAATGGAAACATAGGCATAGACTTTAGAAACATAGGCATAATTTCCATAAAAGCATAAAGATATGGAACATAAAGGATAAATAGCATAGAAACATAAAGATATAGAAGCATATAGAA
The DNA here is from genome assembly GCF_047967505.1 of Dipteris shenzhenensis. Taxonomy (NCBI): domain Eukaryota; kingdom Viridiplantae; phylum Streptophyta; class Polypodiopsida; order Gleicheniales; family Dipteridaceae; genus Dipteris; species Dipteris shenzhenensis. The sequence continues at coordinate 38,007,895 of NC_141626.1, forward strand.
ACATAAGGAAGCATAAACATATGCACTCATCAATGGCAAAGAAGCATAATTTCCATAGAAGCATAGACTAAAGAAGCATAGGCATAATTTCGGTAGAAACATAGACCCAATGAAACAATATGAGCTACATCTTAAACCCTATGGTAACAATGGCATTCAGATAGGTATAGACTAAAGAAACATAGGCATAATTTTCATAGAAGCATAGGCATAGACTAAAGAAACATAGGCATAGACTAAAGAAACATAGGTATGGACTAAAGAAACATAGGCATAATTTCCATAGAAGCATAGGCATATAGAAACATAGGCATTCATATAGGCATATAGAAGGACAAGCATTCATTAAATAGAAGCATAAAGATATAGAAGCCTATAAAAATATAAAAACATAAAGCATAAATAGCATAGAAGCATATAAAAACATAGGCATATAGAAACGGCATAGAAGCATAGACTAAAGAAGCATAGGCATAAATTCAAAGAAGCATAGGCATATAGAAACATGGGCATTCACATAGGCATATAGAAGGACAAGCATTCACTAAATAGAAGCATAAAGATATACTAAGCCTGTAGAAATATAAAAAACATAAAGCATAAATAGCATAGAAGCATAAAGATATAGAAACATAGAAGCATAGACTAAAGAAGCATAGGCATATAGAAACATAGAAGCATAGACGAAAGAAGCATATCCATATAGAAACAACACTGCATATTTCCATAGAAGCATAGGCATTCACATAGGCATATAAAAGGACAAGCATTCATTAAATAGAAGCATAAAGATATAGAAGCCTATAGAAGCATAAAGATATAGAAGCCTATAGATTAAAAACATAAAGCATAAATAGCATAGAAGCATATAGAATTATAGAAATATAGAAGCATATAGAATTATAGAAATATAAAACCATAACAATGTAGAAGCATATTATAGAAATATAGGAAGATAAACATAGAAGCATATAGAATTAGATATATATAGATAGATAGATAGATAGATAGAGAGAGAGAGAGAGAGAGAGAGAGAGAGAGAGAGAGAGAGAGAGAGAGAGAGAGAGAGAGAGAGAAAGAGAGCATAATGCATATAGAAGCATATAGAATTATAGAAATGTAGAAGCATTCCTATGTAGAAGCATGTTAAATATAGAAGCATAACATATAGACAAGGCATACCAACCCGAAACATAGAAGCATACCGTATAATGAAACATAGAAGCATAAACAATGGCATTCACATAGGTATACATAAGCATAGGCATATATAAATATTCATTCACATAGGCATATAGAAGAATAGGCATTCAAATAGGTATATAGAAACATAGAAGTATAGAGTAAAATAACACTAAGCTTGCAAAATAACACTAACTATTGACCATTACTGTTAGAACCTCTAGAAAAAGCTTGACCCCTCACCATGAAACAGAGATTATGCCCAAAAGTTATTGACCCCTTCAAAAGAGCATGGCCTTATACCCTTGGAACGCTTAATAGAATAGACGCAGGGGATGTTAAAAAATGAAAGAGAAGGACTACCTCGATCTGGAAAGCCACATCGCAATCGTCTTGGGAGCCTCCACCGTACCCTATTGCCTCCCACTATTGTTGCAACAGAATTCCAACCGCCAACGGAAGCTAGGTGTTGCCAATTACTGCACGATGCAGAGCTGTTGCCATGGCCAATGTACAGCTGAGCTATGTACAGTGGTCGAACAAAGGAGCCTGCTATAGGCATAGGTCAAATAGAATGACCCTAGGCATGGTGACCAGTATTGCAACTGCTGGCCGGCTAGATATATGATGTACTGAGAGCTGCTGGACTAGTCGATGCAGATGGGATATGCAGGAGCGAGATCATGAGCTGTTACAGGGTAGTTTGCAATGTGAGTTGGATCCATGCTACAGGATCAGGGCATACCAATTCAAGAGAGCAGGGAACGTACATAGAAAGCTGCAGGTTGCAAGTACAAGGGAGGAGATTTGGGTTTCAAAATTGATATTCGTGATTCAAGCTAGGCGTTGGAATCGTGAAAGTTCTCTATTTCATTGAGGAAGGAGGAAAAGGAAACATTTGGGGGGGATTTTCTAGCCCAAAATGTATTTTGGTGTCTTCCCCCTTTCCTCTTTACCCCTTTATCCCTTCCCCTTCAACCCAAGTACCATTAAACAAACCCTTCGAATGTCTTACTCAATGGTATACAAGGTTTTGAAAGATTGGCAATTATACATTAATTAGTACAAAAGAGGTACTTGCTCAAAATGTTGCAAAGATAAATTGACCCTTGCTATATAGAAATTGACAATTGTTTAGTAGATAAGGTAAACTTTTGACAATCCTTTTCTTTATTTATTAATATATGTTTTAAATGGAAATTATACATTACTTAATCAATTGATAGTACAAAAGAGGTACTTGTTCAAAATATTGTAAAGATAAATTGACCCCTTACTATATAGAAATTGACAATTGTTTAGTAGCGCAAGGTAAACTTTTTACAATCCTTTATTTATTTATTAATTTATAGATAGTCACACATATATGTTTTACATGTACAATTACTTTCCTATTTAGCTATTGTCCCAGCTAAATAGAAAAGCATAATTTGCTATATATATTTTTACATTTGCTAGAAAATAACTCCTTTTTACTAGATACTAATGTATTTCCTATATACACATTGTCAATTACTATATTAAAATCATTTCCTATACACACATTGTCAATTACTATATTGAAATCATTTCTTTTGCTAGATAGAATGAATTTGCTATATAGATGTTCATATTTTCTAAAAATTATAACTTCTTTACTAGACACCAATGTATATCCTATAGATATTGTCAATTACTATATAGACTCTAGATACAATAAATTTTCTATATAGACATTCATATCTTATAGAAAGTTATGACTTCTTTAACTAGATAGTGATGTACTTCCTATATAGATGTTGAAAATTATATAGGTCACATATGTGAAGGATATGCATTCACATAGGCATATAGAAGAATAGACGATTAAATAGGCATAAAGCATATGCTAGCATTCACATATAGCATAAACATACATCATAATGCATATAGAAACATAGAAGCATAGACATAGGCATACATATGCAGAGCTCATGCAGAGGCATATAGAAACATAGAAGCATAGACATAGGAATTCAAATAGGCATACATAAACATAGGCATATAGCTTAAAGTATTTACATGAGATTTACATAAAGCAACTTGGTGCCTGCTAGGTCAATCGTAGAAATAGCCTACTATGTCTCTCTACCTATATTAACTTTCCATGTAATATTAAAAATAACATCCAATTGGCTATCTATCCAAGAGTATTCTGATATGAGTAGAAATAGCTTATTCGCGATGCATGTAGGAATTCTCATTTGGGCCACAATTCAATTCTTGAAGCCACAGAGCTTGAGGTCTTTGATTCTTCACACAATTATTAAACCTTTGTGTTTTCCTACCCAAACCCTTGCTCCTTCTTCACCTCGATTAGTGAGCAAAGACTTTATAGGCATATCTAAAAAAATTAAATCTTTCCTCCATCATTGACCCAATGGACTTGGCAGCTTCTTTGATTCTCTTCGTGAAGTCTTTAGCTGATGGGGTGGCATGGAGGGCCCCACCTTCCACACTACCAATGACTTCATGATGATCTTCCTGTGGGTCTGGTTGATATTTTTGGTCGAGGAGGAATTTATTTTGGTTGGCATTGGTAAGACCTTGATCACCATGCAAGATGATTTGTGGAGTGTCTGGGACTAGGAGAACTTGAGAGACCACAGCTGGTGGCTGAATCCAACACCAATATCTACTTATGCTAACTGCAAGGCCTAGTCAGCACATTAAAACTTTGAGCTACCCATCAACAAATTGTGACTGCACTTACACATCATCCTAGATGAGAATATTTAAAAAACAACTTTTAATTTGGATCTGAGAATAAACACAACCTGTTAAATTAAAAATGGTGTATAAAATTACCCCTACTATAAATATATTTATGTAAGTCTTGAGAATTAAAATACCCCTCATTTTGAACTCTCATAGTATAAGTCTTACATTTCTGAGATGGACGAAAATTAGTACAGAGAAGACTTCACCAATATTAAAAATGATCTGGATGAACACATGTGTGGCTCCCCCATGGCCAAACACAATAGAGATCCTCTTGATGCAAGCCACTTTGATGCTGCTGGTACTAATTTGAAACTTTTCGGGAGCCTCCCCAAGAATGATGACGAACACTTCACTCGCTGATGATTCTTCCTTTGATGAAGATTCAAGCTCTGAAGACACTTTTGAATAAGACCTTGTTTGTGACTTTGAGGATTTCTCTGATGGTTTTGATTACTAGTTTCCACAGGTTGACACACTACTACACACGCATCCTATTGCGACGTTTACGTACCGACGATTAGCGCCCGCTTAGCGTTAATCGTCGGTATAAAAATCGGGTGTCGTAAATCGTCGCTATATAGCGACTTTTAATAAGCGTCGCTATATAGCGACGTTAGTACAAGTCGCTATATAGCGACTTTTAAAGGTCGCTATATAGCGACGTTAGTAAAAGTCGCTATATAGCGACTTTTACTAAGGTCGCTATATAGCGACACTGAGACTATATTATAGCGACGTTTTACAGAGAGGTTTTTTTTTTTTTTTTAGCCTTAAAATTTATTTTCTTCCAATGACAAAATTTTTTAAAATTTCATACATGTTTCAGCTCATAGAGAAATAAAAAATGAGAGCATGTACATCAAGCCTTTGAAGCTCATATATTCATGTCCAAGTTGGAGATGAGAAAAATCAAATTAAATAAGAGCATTTACATCAACTGTTTCATCTTGAGCCAAGTCTAAGGCGCCAAGCAAGTCTATCTCCAACTCTATACCGAGTTGATCTCCTATATCATCATCGTACTCTAGCATCGTACATTCACCTAAAAGTATTTGATCATCTTCTTCAATTAAGCTTAAGTGTGGTGATTGATCTTGACGATTGTTGTCTTCCTCGTCAATATCGTGATCTCCATCCTCCTCCCGTGCGATGTCATTATGCGCATCTTCCTCTTGCCTCATATGGTGATCTATATCTTCTTCGCTAGATTCATCAATTGGATCCGGATTTGGTAGTGGCATCTCCATATCCACATCTCGATCTTCAAAAATCTGCTTACTTCGTGGTGCAACTTGGATCACGTACCACCATCTTGGATCAGAACGATCCGGATGAAAAACCACCTATATTGAAGATGAAAAATCACGTGCCAAATGTCGTCAATTATATATATATCAATGGACTTAAAAAACGAAAGCTTCGACTAATTAAATCATTAGTATGCACCTGCTCACAGTGCTCGGGAAGAACAAAAGTATCACTTTCATCGGTCCAATGTTTGGTGGAGTCTATTGCAAAGAGACCGCTACCATCTTTTCTCATAGTTGCATGGGGACCGTTGTAAGTAGTTCTAAACCATTTTACATCAAGAATGAAAATAGTAAATCGTCTGAAATCAATTTCATAGATGTCGCGTATGGTTCCACAATAATCCAACTGTGAGGAGAGAAGATTGGTATCCGAAGCACTTGCTCGGCTATCTTGTGTGAAGTTAGCCATGACTCCACAATCATACGTGACTCTCTTTGAATCGATGCGTTCTATGCGAAAATGTCGTCCATATGACCATAATGCACTGTACTTTTTGTACTGTAAAAGAGCATCATTAAAACAATGAAGATGCACCTATTTTATAGCATATATTGCCACAAATAATTACTTAATTACATCAAGAGATAAGAAACTTACATGCACCATACATCCAGATGATAACTCCCGCTCGCGCTCGTTTATTGTCTCTCCATCACGTTCGGCTTTACGTATAGCTAGTTGTAGCCAATCAAGTGACATGTGAGTAGGGAGAAGAGCCAGATCTCGTGGATATGGTTGTGATCGCCTGTACATTACTCTGAATCTCGTCCTTGCATTTATTCTTTCTGCTTTGGCCACTTCATATCTCTCAATCCACTTCTGCATCTCAGGGCTATTGAGGATACAAAACTTATTGAATTTCTCCATTTGCTCTTTGCTCATCTTTCTTTCAATCCCTTTTCCTTGGGGGACCTCGCCAATGATGCGATCATCATCCTTGTTGTGCCAAGCTTGCGGCATATCAGGATCCGTGGATGCAAGAAACTCTGTGATATATACTAATGACTCTTGCACAAGCCATCCCTCTGCCATGCTTGCTTCTGGTCTTGCTCTTTGTCTTACAAACCCCTTTAAAGTTTTCATAAACCGCTCGAGAAAAAACATCCATCGATTATGAACGGTACCTGCTATAGCCACCTCATCAACTATGTGCACAAGCAAATGGACTTGAGTTGTCATAATGCTTGAGGGAAAGTGCTTCTCAAGCAAGCATACGGCTTTGATGGATTCCACCCTAGCCTTCTCGATGCTCGATATAGAGATCTCTTTTTGAGATATCCACCTATTTCACATGTCCATGCATATGTAAGATATTTGAGATATCCACCTATTTCACATGTCCATGAAGAAAATAGATAATGCGAATTGATAGTAAGCATACCTCACAATACCACAGATCTTGAATATAGCATTTCTAACATCTTCTTGTAAGCACCCTTTTATTGTAATTGGAAGGATGAACTATCAAAGCAACAATGAAATCATGTCAACAATATAACATAATAATAATTACGCTAATGCATCACTATTATCGGTACACTAATTCTACTTAGAATACCTGTAAGACCTTGTGCCAATCATGGGACTTGAGGCCACTAAGCTTATTGTCCTTTGAAAATGCTCCTTTCAAGCAACGCATGTACCCTGTCGGTGTTTGAAAAGAGGCAATGTCTGCCTTGATCGCTGCCTCCTCCCTCGTAGAGAGGATGCACGTTGCTTTCGGGAGGACAACTTTTCCTGAAGCATGCACTTGGGGCCACAAACGAGACATCCTATTCATAGCACGCAAGTCTTCTCGCACTCCTCTCGAGTCCTTGGAACCAACCAAGTGTGCCCAAATGGTAGCCCCCACATTCTTAAAGATATGCATGGGATCCAAGAGATGATTGATTTGTAACTGACCCCAATAAGGAAGCTCGTGAAAGATCGATAGCCTCTTCATACCAGGAGGAGGTTCCTCTCCATTCTCCCTCCAAGCTTGAATCCAATCACTTGCTTTTAAATATGATGGTGGTGGATCAAGCTGACCTCCACGTGCGAGATGGTCGAGCGGAAGGTATCGAGCATGACCTTCATAAACATTTTTCCTCATGTGTTTGGAGTAGCGTGCAAGCGATTTCAGAGCGGGTCCACAAACAGGACAAGCATGGTACCCACTTGTAGCAAGCCCTGCACGCGTGCATGAATATGTTAGTACAAGACATGCGTGCAAAAGAGAGTAAAAAAAGCATAATCCCTCATTGTACATGTAAAGACATAACCACGTACCTGCGCACTCTCCATATCCTGGGTAGTCATGCATGGTCCACATCAAGATACCCCTGACGGAAATATCATTGGTATGCCTAGGAGCTCTGGAAATATCAAAGACCTGCACTCCTCTCCATAATATCTGTAACTCCTCTATCAAAGGTGCCATGTACACGTCCATGTTTCTTGCCTTGTACTTTCCTGGCACAAGTAGTGCAAGCATGAGGTGTCCCTTTTTTATTGTTAGCCATGGTGGGATATTGTAATTCACCACGACTATGGGCCATGTCGACCAAGATGTCGAGCGTAACCCGAAAGGATTCACGCCGTCCATGGCTAGCCCAAGATGTAAGTTGCGTGGCTCTCTCGCAAAGTCCGGCCACTGATTATCTATGTGCTTCCAAGCCGCACAATCTGCGGGAATCCTCAATGTGTGATCAGTGGACCGATGAGATGCATGCCATGTCATCAACTCCGCTATGGATTTGCATCGAAACATGTGTTGTATTCTTGCAATGATGGGAAAGTGTCTTAAGACCTTTACCGGTATCCTCTCACCCTGCAAGTCATCTCTATATCATTGTTCCCCACACTTTGGACAACTAGCCAAATCTCCATGCTCACGACGAAAGAGAATACAATCATTACGGCAAGCATGGATGGTATCATAATCCATACCCACCATTGTTAGCATCTTTTTCGCTTCATCTCTTGATGCGGGCATGGTATTTGGTGCAGGCAACATCTTTTGGAGCAACCTATGACAAAGACACTATCCAAATGATGATTCTCAAAACAAACAATATCCAAATAATGAGTCAATCAAATTAATGCAAGGGCTAACCTCATTAAGGCCGAGACACTTGTATCCGACCACCCATACTGTACTTGTAGATTCAAGATTGAGAGACAAGCACGTAGTTTAGACATCCTGGCACCCTCGTACAATTGTGTTGATTGCAACTCTCGCATTTTCACCTCAGACTCTGACATCACGTGTACGTGGGATGTAGTGCCCCTAAAAATGGAATCCATCATGTCGACCATACCCTCGTCGTCATCTGGGAGACTATAGTCTTGTTGAAAGTGAGAAGGTATATGTGTACCCTCGTCACCCTCGTCATCCTGTCATAAGCTCATTCGTGTAAATAGAAGATCTTCTAATTCCGGGTATACAATAAGATTGCGAACTTAAATAGCTTTGACTTACCGATGATCCATCAACATGTGCAACACCAACGGGGGGTACTGGTTCCGGCTCCTCCCCATACATCCGCAAGTGGCGCATGATAATACGACGTTGATGTCGTACTTCTCGCTTGCAATGAGTGCAATGACAATATAACCTCTCTGTAAGCCACTTCGTGCTCCCGGGCGTTGGCGCATCATCGGATGAGCTTCCACTCGTCCCTTCCATCTACACTTATAAAACCAAAACATAAGCATGAAGAGGAGATGTACACAATTATGAGCATAGCATGTTTAATTTGAGCTTCTCTTGAGGCTATATAAAAAGAATGACATCGCTATATAGTAAGGATTGAAACAAAAAATCCTATAGGCTGTGTAGTAAGAGGAGATATTGACAATTATAGGCATAGCATGTTTGAGTCACAAGAGGCCTCATTAAAAAACAAACAGTAAGCGTCGCTATATAGCGACGCTCTGTTCCGTCGCTATATAGCGACGATTTTAATTGAAAGCGTCGCTATATAGCGACGTTTTCAATTAAAAACGTCGCTATATAGCGACGAATAAGCGTCGCTATATAGCGACACTGTGGGTTAAAACCCAAAACGCCGAAACCCGCGGCGTTTTGCTCAAAGCTTTCCTAATCTCTAAACTAAGCTCTCCAAAATCTCCTCCCACCTATTTTCACTGACCTCCCATCTATTCCAAGCAACCTCCTACCCTATTTCCCACTCCTCACCCTCCTCCTACCTCTTGTGCACCCTCTCTCTCCTTTTTCCCTCTTTGGTTTCCAGAAAGAAAGTTCTTCAAAAGGTGAGATTTTTTCAACAATGTAGGTTGTTTGTTTGTTAGCTTTGGTTTTGTGAGTGTTTCTACTTGTATTGCTAAAGTTTTAAACTAGTTTTCATGCTTGATTAGAAAGGATTCAAACAAAAAACGAAATTTCAAGAAAGAAAGAAAGAAACTCACCTCTTCTTTATGTATTTCTCTTCCTTCTCTTCTCCTCAATCTCCTCCTTTCCTTGTCTCCTCAATCTTCTCTTTCCTTGTCTCCTTTCAAGAAGTTGCTTTTGTGATCTCCTCTTTCCACTAACATCTTATTTGAAAAAATGGGTTGTTTTCTCTCTTTTGTAGGGCCAGTCCACTACACCGAGCGGGACATAGTCTCTCTTTTGTGGGCCCAGTCCACTACACCGAGCGGGACATACTTTTACAGGTAAGTGCTTCCTCTTCTTTCCATTTAAGCTTTTTGTTATTTGCATTTGCCTGCAGCTAGCGCCTTAAGCGCTAGCTGCAGTGATGGGCGTAGGAACCCTCTCTTCCCCCTTCTCTTTTTCTCATTTTCCCCCTTCTCTTTTTTCCCTCTTCTCTTATTCTCTCTTTCCCCCTCTCTCTTTTCCCTTCTCTCTTTCCTTTCCCCCTTATTCTCTATTTCCGCATCCCTCTTATTCTCTTATGCTTATGCTTCTCTCATTCCGCATAAGCTCCTCCTCTATTTTCGCATGAGCATAAGCATGAGCTTATGCTTATGCTTATGCATAAGCATAAGCATAAGCTCATGCTTATGCTCATTCATGAGCATGAGCTTATGCGTAAGTTTCCGCAAGAGCTTATGCGGAAATAGAGAATGAGAGAAGCATATGCTTCTCTCATTCTCTTTTTCCGCATAAGCTCCTTCTCTCATTCCGCATAAGCTCCTTCTCTTTTTCCGCATGAGCATAAGCATGAGCTTATGCTTATGCTTACGCTTATGCATAAGCATAAGCATAAGCTCATGCTTATGCTCATTCATCCGCAAGAGCTTATGCGTAAGTTTCCGCAAGAGCTTATGCGTAAGTTTCCGCAAGAGCTTATCCGCAAGTTTCCGCAAGTGCTCCTTCTCTTTTTCCGCGTGAGCATAAGCATGAGCTTATGCTTATGCTTATGCATAAGCATAAGCATAAGCTCATGCTTATGCTCATTCATCCGCAAGAGCTTATGCGTATTTTTCCGCAAGAGCTTATGCGTAAGTTTCCGCAAGAGCTTATCCGCAAGTTTCCGCAAGAGCTTATCCGCAAGTTTCCGCAAGTGCTCCTTCTCTTTTTCCGCATAAGCTCCTTCTCTTTTTCCGCATGAGCATAAGCATGAGCTTATGCTTATGCTTATGCATAAGCATAAGCATAAGCTCATGCTTATGCTCATTCTTCCGCATGAGCTTATGCGTAAGTTTCCGCAAGAGCTTATGCGGAAATAGAGAATGAGAGAAGCATACGCTTCTCTCATTCTCTTTTTCCGCATAAGCTCCTTCTCTCATTCCGCATAAGCTCCTTCTCTATTTCCGCATGAGCATAAGCATGAGCTTATGCTTATGCTTATGCTTATGCATAAGCATAAGCATAAGCTCATGCTTATGCTCATTCATCCGCAAGAGCTTATGCGTAAGTTTCCGCAAGAGCTTATCCGCAAGTTTCCGCAAGTGCTCCTTCTCTTTTTCCGCATAAGCTCCCTCTCTTTTTCCGCATGAGCATAAGCATGAGCTTATGCTTATGCTTATGCATAAGCATAAGCATAAGCTCATGCTTATGCTCATGCGGAAAAAGAGAGGGAGCTTATGCGGAAAAAGAGAATGAGAGAAGCATACGCTCATGCTTATGCTCATTCTTCCGCATGAGCTTATGCGTAAGTTTCCGCAAGAGCTTATGCGGAAATAGAGAATGAGAGAAGCATACGCTTCTCTCCTTCTCTCATTCCGCATAAGCTCCTTCTCTATTTCCGCATGAGCATAAGCATGAGCTTATGCTTATGCTTATGCTTATGCATAAGCATAAGCATAAGCTCATGCTTATGCTCATGCTTCCGCAAGAGCTTATGCGTAAGTTTCCGCAAGAGCTTATCCGCAAGTTTCCGCAAGTGCTCCTTTTCTTTTTCCGCATAAGCTCCCTCTCTTTTTCCGCATGAGCATAAGCATGAGCTTATGCTTATGCTTATGCATAAGCATAAGCATAAGCTCATGCTTATGCTCATTCTTCCGCATGAGCTTATGCGTAAGTTTCCGCAAGAGCTTATGCGGAAATAGAGAATGAGAGAAGCATATGCTTCTCTCATTCTCTTTTTCCGCATAAGCTCCTTCTCTCATTCCGCATAAGCTCCTTCTCTATTTCCGCATGAGCATAAGCATGAGCTTATGCTAATGCTTAGCATAAGCTCATGCTTATGCTCATGCGGAAATAGAGAAGGAGCTTATGCGGAATGAGAGAAGGAGCTTGTCATGAGCTTATGCGCAAGTTTCCGCAAGAGCTTATGCGCAAGTTTCCGCAAGTGCTCCTTCTCTTTTTCCGCATAAGCTCCTTCTCTTTTTGCGCATAAGCTCCTTCTCTCATTCCGCATAAGCTCCTTTGCAAGTTTCCGCATGAGCATAAGCATGAGCTTATGCATGAGCTTATGCTTATGCTTATGCATAAGCATAAGCATAAGCTCATGCTTATGCTCATTCATGCTTATGCTTATGCTTATGCTTATGCTCATGCTTATGCTCCTTCTCTATTTCCGCATGAGCATAAGCATGAGTTTCCGCAAGTTTCCGCAAGTTTCCGCAAGCATAAGCATAAGCTATCCGCAAGTTTCCGCAAGAGCTTATCCGCAAGTTTCCGCAAGTGCTCCTTCTCTCTTTCCGCATAAGCTCCTTCTCTTTTTCCGCATGAGCATAAGCATGACCTTATGCTTATGCTTATGCATGAGCATAAGCATAAGCTCATGCTTATGCTCATTCATGTCCATGAGCTTATGCGTAAGTTTCCGCAAGAGCTTATGCGGAAATAGAGAATGAGAGAAGCATATGCTTCTCTCATTCTCTTTTTCCGCATAAGCTCCTTCTCTTATTCCGCATGCAAGTTTCCGCAAGTTTCCGCATGAGCTCCTTCTCTTATTCCGCATAAGCTCCTTCTCTTTTTCCGCATAAGCTCCTTCTCTATTTCCGCATGAGCATAAGCATGAGCTTATGCTTATTCATGAGCATGAGCTTATGCGGAAGTTTCCGCAGGAGCTTATGCGGAAATAGAGAATGAGAGAAGCATATGCGGATCTCATTCTCTTTTTCCGCATAAGCTCTTTCTCTTTTTCCGCATAAGCTCTTTCTCTTTCTCTTTTGCGTGAGCATATGCGGAAATAGAGAATGAAAGAAGCTTATGCTTCTCTCCTCCTCTATTTTCGCATATGCGGAAACATGAGCATAAGCTCATGCTCACCCATGAGCATAAGCATAAGCTCATGCGGAAAAAGAGAAGGAGCTTATGCGGAAATAGAGAATGAGAGATGCTTCTCTCCTTCTCTTTTTCTGCATAAGCTCCTTCTCTTTTTCCGCATGAGCATAAGCATGCGGAAACTCATCCTTCTCATGCTTATGCTCATGCATGTGCATGAGCTTATGCTTAAGTTTCCGCATAAGCTCATGCACATGCGTGAGCTTATGCGGAAATAGAGAATGAGAGAAGCATAAGCTCATTCTCTATTTCTGCATAAGCTCATTCTCTATTTCCCACTCTATTTCCCCCTTCTCTCATTTCCCCCTTCTCTCATTCTCTATTTTCCCTCATCTCTTTCCCTTTCTCTCATTCTCTATTTCCTCGTTCTCATTCTTTTCTTTCCTTTACATCTTCTTTCCCTCTTATCTTTCCCTCTTCTTTCCCTCTTTCCTTTCCCTCTTCTTTCCTTTCCCTCTTCTTTCTTCTTGCCTATGCCTATGCCTATGAGAATGCTCATGTTTGTTTATTTGTTTTCTGTTTTCGTGTTTGTGTCTATGTTAGACATGGGATCACGTCGCTCATCGGACGAGTACGGACAGTATGTGTCTATGTTAGACATGGGATCACGTCGCTCATCGCTCCTTTAGGTCTCCACTTGGTCCGGAGACACAGTATCAGTCAGGTCCCTTTCCCTCTCCTACTCCCACAGCTACTCCTCGATCCGGAAGCGGTCGCGCAGCTTCCACTCCTTCAGACTCTGCTACCGTCAGTCCCCCTTACTCATCAGGGGATCTCTCCTATCAAATCACATCTGCCGGAGAGATAATAGAAGACAAAAAGGGCAAAGCAGTGATGGCCGCCATGAGGCGGTTGATGAGTCATCACTTCAAGAGCGGCATAAATATCGATTGGCGGTATCAAGATGGCCAAAAGAAGCAGGCGGTGATCGATGAGTTAAAACTCAGATTTCCTAATCCGCCAAATGTGGAGTTTAATAACAGTTATATGCTCGAGCGCATGGGTTTGGTCCTAAAGCATCGCAGATCAACCATGCGTACTTCCATTACAAAGGGGTTGTCTAAACCCAGCTGGGCAGACAAAGCTGATTGGAAGTACTTCAAGAAGCAACATAGGGACCATCCTGAAATGTTCGAGGGTCAGAGGAGGGCTGTGAAGAGACGGCTGGATGTCATAGGTACTTCGCACTTTGGTGCAGGTGGACGGTATGCGTTCGAGGCAACCGTGGTAAGTTTACTTCTTTCCATTTAATGTATTGTTCTATTTGTTTTACTTACATATTACATGCACTTTAGCTAACTCTAACTCTCGTAAATTGGATCCACAGCAAGCTGCGATGGGTCGTCTTCCTACGGATGCAGAGACGCGGCGTGCATTTCGGATAGGAACCAAGCCGTGGTTCATTGAGCAAGAGGCAATGGGAGCGACAGTCGATTGGGCTGAGGTGGCTGCTCGCACGGTATAAGTTTACTCCTGCTTGTAATCTCACTTTTTAATTTAAGTTCCAATCTAATTTTCGATTTATATGGTTCACTCTCAGGGTCAAAGCTCAAGCGTCCCATCATCAGAGACGAGCGATCAACAGGGGCAAGGATCGGACGCAGGTGCCGATGACGAAGGAGAAGACGGAGGTGTCGGGGACGAGGGAGAAGATGCAGGTGCCGAGGACCAGGGAACAGCCCAACAAGACGATTCGGATTCGGATTCGGATTAGTAGTGGTAGTAGCATTTTTCATATCCGCTCGTTAGAGCCATTTTGTATCGCCCTTTCACAGGGTAATTTTGTTTCAAACACAGTTGTATATGTATATGCATTTCTTCCTCATCGTTCACAAGAACAATTTTGTATCACCCTGCAAGCAAGGGAAATTTTGTTATAAAAAACTTTCTTTTGTAATTACAAAAAAAAAAAAATGGTTAGTGGGGCTAAACAGGGCTTCCTTTTGGCCCTGTTTAGCCCCACTAACCATTTTTTTTACCTTCTGTTAATCGTCGCTATATAGCGACGTTTACCAGTGTCGCTATATAGCGACGATTAACAGAGTCGCTATATAGCGACGTTTACATCGTCGCTATATAGCGACGTTTACATCGTCGCTATATAGCGACGTTTATATCGTCGCTATATAGCGACGATTAACAGCGTCGCTATATAGCGACGGTTTATAGCGACGCTCCTTTTCCGACGATTTTAATGACTTTTATAGCGACCTTTGCGCCCGTGAAAAAAAAAATTTTTAATGTAAAAAGCGTCGGTATTTCCGTCGGAAAATGGCCTATGCCTTGTAGTGACATATTTAGCTTCCATGGCTACCTCCCTTGTTACCCCTTTTGGTGGTTTCTCTAAGTACTGCTTGTTATGTACTTCTACAAGTTTATACACCTTTTTGGTTTAAGGTGTTCTATGTACAAATATATGACTTTTGATTCTAATATGAAGTGATACATTTTTCTCTACTTAAAAAAAAAATCTCTTGAAATTGATGGAAAATTCTTGGCAATTGATAAATGTGACCTTCTAATTTGCATAGCTAGCATGCGAATAGATCACAAATCTATAAAGGATGATAGCTGAGTTACATTCTTAAAAATGACAGCTTTAACATTAGGGGGATTTTGGGCTAAAAAAGGGCCTCATAAGGAGTGATTATCCAAATGGACTAAGAACTAATAAGGCCTACAAAGGGTCCCATCACCCCATATGGGGACAAAAGGGTACATCTCCCTAGGTCCTTGGTGGTCCCCAAAAGTGCACCTCCCTCTCCTAGTTGGAGGGCCCCCCCACTCTCAAAAAGTTAACTCTCTTTACAACCTTTAGGTGGTCCACATTCCCAAAAATTATCTCGCGGTTACACCCTAGCCCAAAATTTTGAAAATTTTCAAAAGTGCCCAAAATGACCCAAAACTCTTCAAAACTTTCCCCCAAACCATGCCTATGCACCCAAATCACTTTTCAACATCTAAATCCTACTCCTTCTCACCGTATTCATCTTCCAATTCCACATTCATACTCCTTCTATCGTAAGCACTTTGCAACACCCAAATCCAATTTGTTCTCATCATTTTGTCCCAAACTTGCTTCCATTGATCCTATTATATCTTTCCATTGTCCCAAACTTATTTCCATTGATGCTATTCTATTCTTTGAACTGATCCAAAGCCTTATTTCTAAATCCCTCTCATGGCTCCATTGGAAGATCACACCAACAAGCCACGAAAAAGCACCTTGCACATCGAAGTTGCACTAGAGTATGCCACAACTTGTCAATGTTATGGCCACAAGGTTGCCGGCAAAGATACACTAGATCAATTACGACAACAAGGAACAAATCATGTCGACTTATGGAGTGTTGGTGGACTCTATTCAGTGGATCCTTTGACAGGTGCTCCACCTTTGTTTGAAAATGTGACAAGTTTGATTCAATACATAGGCGATGGTCTTCAAGGCTTACTAGGATATTGTAAACGCATTGGCCATTCCAATGCTGAAGCACACTTTGCGAAGGTTCACTTGTTGAGAATGGAAGGAGAGACAAAGATACTTAGAGATACCATGCATAACCTCGAAGAACAACTAACCCAAGAACAAAAAGAACTTGCTGACTCAGAAATTGCAAAAGAGAGGTCACAAGAGACAGTCACAAGATTAATAGATGATAAGAACAAACTTATAAAAAGGCTTGGTGTATCCAACAAGAGCTTGCTACATTGACTAGGAGATTAGAAAGGATAAAAAGAACCCCTCTAGGTTACAAGCATAGGATCAAGCCCGTGCAACCAATGGAGAGCTTGCCAATATGGTGGTAGAGCAAGGAAACACACGGTGAAAGCTACAAGGTATGTATATTTGGACTATTTTGTAATTATGAAGCATTACTTACAAATGAGTCATTTATTTTTCTAATGTTATCATGATTTCTGTAGAAATTTTATGGAGGAGCTTATTGGAAGAAATTCCTCTAACAAACTTTGTGCCGTAAAGAGTGTAGTTAAGAAGAAAGAATTCATTTTTATTCTTAGGGACCCTCGTCGGCGTGCATTGCAACATGCAATATTACAAGAAGTTGCGACTGATTTAGAGAATCTTGTAGATCCATCAAAAGTTGTCCCTGCATGTGATGCTACTAGCATTAGTTGGCAAGGGTACTTAGCTATGTATAATGTCTTTGTAAATACACTTCAAGGTCAAGGCATTAAGAATCCTCTATTGCTGAGACCAGTACACGTTAGAAATGTAAGGAAAGAAACAAATTCTGCTATTCATCAAGTCTTGTTGGGTGGATTTATACACATCTCAGAAAGCATGACGTTGGAAGGCACAAACAAGACAAATGTCCAACATAGCAAAAAGAAAGGAGGACCAACTACCAAAGGGGCAAAGAAAGGGAAAAAAACCTTTGAGTACACAGAGCATAATAATGTTTTTTTGGATGTACATAGGGTCCAAACTGCAATGGTGGAGTTTTACAACATGAAAGCATGGGGTATGTTAAAATTATATTGTTTAGAGAGCTAGAATTTTTATTGAAATCTTTTCTAATCATGTAAATCTTTTAATCTTTTAGATTGTGAAGGAAAGTTAATATTCGTTATCAAAGTGGATGAGTGTGAGGTTGTAAAAGGCCACAAGTTGGAGAGGGTTAGTATTAGTTTGATGAATAAAGCCCTCAGACATGCCAAAGATAAGGAAATTAGGGAAGATTTTAGTGTGCAATTGGAAAAGCACATCTGGTGGCTTGCCATGTTTGAACTTCCTAAAGAGACACACTAATTCTTGAAATGGGTATTTGATCGATCTCCAATTCCAAGTGTCATAGATGCACAAACAAAAGGAGAGTTGCTTCTAGTTTAAGGGTTTGGATCATTTAAAGTTGAATGGCACATGGCAGGAGATCTTAAGACATTGAAGTGTATGTTTGGAACAGAATTGAGTGCAAATGTGACATATCCGTGTCTTTATTGTATGCACTCACACCAACCTCGAGGCAGTAACATAGGAATACATAGAGGGAAAGATCAAATAAAAAGAGGAAAAGACTTTGGGAATGCTAAAGATGTAATAAATGACATCACAGATGATGAGGCTAACAAATGGATGTATTGGAGCAATGGAGTAATGAGCTACAATCACGATGCTACACCCAACAGAGATTAGAACGATAAAAATTGGGATCCAATTTTAAACATTCCATCACAAGGAGTGCATTTTTGTGTTTTACATACGGAGATGCAGCTCATTGATAAAGAGTTGATAAATTGCTTTACTTGCACATTGTATATGCATGGAACATGAAACCAGAGGAGAGAGCAGCATCATGTATAGCAAGGGTTGAAGCTTTACTCTCGAGCATGGGTCTACATGGGGGGAATATAAAGCTAATCAAAGATGCACAATTGTTAGGAAAATCAGGAAATCTTCCAAATAAAGTGTCCATGGGAGGCTCTAAGGCACGAAAGGTTTTGTCCAATCATGGAAAACATCAATTAAATCTGCATTGGAATTATTGGGAAAAGTTATGTGATTGCACCACTAATTTGGAAGCTGATCCTCATGTCAAAACCTTGAGAATACGTGTTTGGGAAGAATTGGATAATTTGGTAAAGATCTTGAGAAAGCCTTCCATAGACGATGATGATGTCAACTATATAAAGTCATCATGAAAGAGTTCATTGAAGCCATGATAGATGGATGGGATGAATCACACATTACTCACTACATGGTGTTTTTGGTCTTTGCTATTTTCAAAATTATAATTGCAATCAATTTATTATTGTTTACCTCATGTGTTTTTTCTATGTATGCAGAACATTCTTTATGCTCATGGTCCATGGTTTCTTCTCCAATATGGTTCCTTGAATGCTTGGAGTGCCCAAGGGATGGAAAAGTCTCATTATAGAGCTCGAGGTGCTTATTTCAAGAGTACACGACATGGAGGGGGAATTAATGGAAGTAATGCTCTTCATGAGATGTTTGAGTGGTTCTATTGTGGTATAGTTGGGTCCTCCTATGCAAGAAATAAAGATTTGCAATTAGCCTAAGCAGTTCTTTGAACTCAAATGAGTAAAAGAAGGCATTCATGGATATCTTTGCAAGCTTCCCAAAAACATAGAAGTTGGATAGCAACCAAAAATCGTGTTGGAAAGCGTTGGATCACTAAACCAAATGTACTTTAATGTTAATTAAAATTGCACTTCAATATTTCATGTGGACATTTGATTAGTTGGCTCTTTTTTTTAAAAACAAGCATTAAATTTTGTACTTGTGAACCCAACAAGGGCGGGTGATGATAAAAGGTTGGGGGAGTGACCTCACGGGAGTTCAAGGGGAATTTCAAAAACCTATTAAATAAGTTTTTTCCCCCAAAACAAACACCCCTTCTCTTTACGTAATTTTTTCCTAAAGTTGAATGAAAAAACCCAATGTTTTAATGAACTAAGTAATTTTTTTGATAAATATCCCTTCTTTACAATGCATGTGGTACACTAAGATTTTGTGAGGTTTACCCCCAAGGGGACGATGACAAATGGGGGGGGGAAAGGAGGGGTTGAGGGGGGGTAAAGGGGGAAGGTGGGGGGGGGGTGCTAACTAATAATGATGCACAAAACCCCTATATATATATATGCAAATACCTTCATTTTCTCAGTACCACTAGTACTCTCTCATACTAGTACATTCCTTCCTACCATCACATTTCCCATAGCCCCACCATCACCGACATGGCAAGAACAAAGCAGACTAGAAGACCGGTTGATTCCAAAACAAAGCTCCCAATCCCTCCCGATGTACACAATGCAATGATCGAAGAGAGAAGAAAGAGGAGGCAGGAGGCAGGAGGCAGGAGGAGGAGGAGGAGGAGGAGGAGGAGGAGGAGGAGGAGAGGACAAAAACCAATGAGCAAACATATGATGATGAAGAAGATCATGGGGAGCAATCCAATTCTCAGAGTCATCTTGAGGCACCTCAAGAGCTAGAAAGTAGACCAAAAGAATAGGAGCGCAAAAGACGCAGATTGGAAGAATGGGCCAGAGGACAAGAAGATGCCAGGGAAATGCAGATTCAATTGGCTCAACAACAAAGGGCACAAATGGAGAGCCAACAATGATGACCCACATGGCACAATGCTACTCAGGACTTTCCACATTCTAGATAGGGTGGAAAAGTTTTGCCAGAATTGCATCGCACAGCAAAAGGAAAAGGCAAAGCTCGCAGTAGGCAAGGTGGAAGTGGAGGAGGAAGTGGAGTCTCTAGAAGACACTGCAGAAAGCCTGGAAGGAAGGCGCTTCAAAAGATAAGAAAGTATCAAAATAGCGTGAACCTTCTAATCCCAAGATCTCCATTTGCTCGATTCGTGAAAGAGATTATGTAGTCCTACAAGGACGACTATTGTATCCAATCGATCACACTAGCTGCCATACAAGAAGCAACAGTAGAAGTGGCGATCATAACTCTTCTTGAGGACACAAACTTGTGTGCAATCCATGCCAAGAGGGTTACAATCATGGCAAAAGACATGCAGCTGGCAAGGCAGATCAGAGAAGACTCACAACTTAGGCCATAGATCATATTTTTAATTGTATTCACTATGGACACCAATTTTGGTTGTGAAAATCAATTTTGTGCAAAGATGGTTGTAAATATTTTTTGTAATAGAATCCTTTGGAAACTATTTTTCTTGTAGATTTTCAACTTTGAGATTTCATTTGGGTGTGTGTGTGTAAGTGATGGGGTGGATGCATCCCCCATCACTTACACACACACCCATCACACACACAAGGAACAAATACATTGAAAAAACAAAAAAAGGCCCCCGAGAGGCCATGGTGCACGTAGGTGTGACTTTGGGCCAGATGCACCCGTTTGGCCCAAAGTCACGCCTGCGCACACCAGGGCCTCTCGGGGACTTTTTTTAATTTTTTGTTTTTGTATTTGTTTATTTGTGTGTGTGATGGATGTGTGTGTGTGTGATGGGGTTAAGATATGTCCCAAAAGAAAGACATACCCAAAAACAAAACAAAAAAAGCCCCCGAGAGGCCTTGGTGTGCGCAAGTGCGACTTTGGGCCAGACAAGGACCCTGTCTGGCCCAAAGTCACACCTGTGTGCACCAGGGCCTCTCGAGGGATTTTTTTTATTTTTTTAAATTGGGGGATGCATCCCCCATCACTTGCACACACACCCATCACACACACAAGAAACAAATACATAGAAAAAAAACAAAAAAAGTGCCTATGCCATGGCCACCTTTCGATCAAAGGCACAAAATTTTTGCCCAAATCAATTTGCTTCTTCATGCTTGAAATGTGTCCCAATTTATAAACGCAAATCTTGATCATTAGCATTCAAAGTTGGGACCCACTTTGAATCATGGTTTCATATGTCGTGTTATTCACATCATTTTAATCCATTGCAACCATTTTAATCCATTGTTGCTCATAGCTATCAGTGCATTTATCAACCTTACCATTTTGTATCAAACTTCATTGCAGTCATCACCAATGCCTTTAGAATATCAAGGCACACTTCTAAAGCAATTTTGGCCATTCCTAGCATACTTTACAACATTTTACAACATAAGAGCCTACATCTTCAATTGTGTGTAGCACCCATTAGCCACAATTTCCATAAAAGTCAAAACCCAATCTCCTATGCTAGGATTGAGTCAGTCATATGCTTGTTCTCTATCCAAATTTGATAATACACAAACACCAACCAAGTATATATGTGGATTATTACCATCTTCATGTGGAACCATTGGCATAAGTGAGAGCTTGCCATCTCAATCATGGAGCATATATCCTCTTAATTTACATTAATCCTTCCAACTAAACATGCACATAACTAAATTAGCACCATATTATTGTTCTATTTTCCTCCTAGGTTTGGGTTGCAAAACATTCCTAGTCCCAAGATGAATCTAAATATGGAAGGGTTTGAGATTGTGCATCGAATTTAACCTTTTGTTACTATCTTGATTAGAGTTCATAGGCAATCTTGATCTTGTCTATTCATACACCTAGTAACTTGAAGAATTCTTGAAACCTTTGATAAGGGAATGCACTTTTCTTCTAAATCAACCATATATTTAAATTAAGGATACACTAAAATCCAAGAAATGAGACTCAATTATAATGCAAAACACCACCCATTTGGAAAACAAGAAAAATATATATTAAATTTTGATGTCTATACAATATTTCTTGTATATTGCATCCAATAGAAGCACTTTTTACAAAATATTTGCTTCCTTAGCTTTAACTACTACTGCTGTTCTCCTCTAAGTTAACAAAACAGTGGGTTCACTAAAAGATTCTACAAGCTGCCCAGCATCATAAACACCTGCCGAAGCACCCATAGCAGCAACCGCCACGATTCTTCCTACTAGTTTCTCTCCAAAAGTAGATAGTGCCAAGTCCCGCCTCACCAAAGTACACTTGCGCACAGAAGGGGGTAAAGGCACAAGGGAGACTAGCTTTGAAAGTTCCCTGCACTTTATCATCTCCTCCTTCCCATAAGGGGAGAACAAAGTATGGAAGCACACTAGGCTATGGCGCTTGACCATTCCCATGAAGTGTCCTAGTGCTGAATCCACACCGATGTTGTCACCTCGACCCCCTTTACGTGTCGCAAACTTATAAACTTCGATGATATCCTAAAAATTGAGATAACATCAGTAGTCTTCTCAATGCCAAACTAAGAACATCAATTCATTCATATTTACAAAATATCATGAACTTACAATGTGGGCAGCATCTTGTTCGTCCATTCCCGACCGAGTTATATCGATGGAGCTTTTGCTCTCATCAATTGCTGGAGGTGGTGCTGATGATGAGGCCTCTGCAATATTCTCAAGTCTCTAGCGTTTCTGCACCCTCTTTGCCTCCAATCTTTCTTGGACCTCATGGAACTCCATCTCTGTAACTATTGCATTAGTAGAGTCATGCATTTCCTCCCAAACAGTTAAGATCGGATCTCCAAAGTGTTAGCACGTGCCAAATCTATGCACCTATCCAACCCCTCTTTTTGGGTAACCTAAGTTACTACTACTCTCCCAAGCGAAGAGTGCCTCCAGTACTTCATCTTCTCTCAAATTTTTAATATATTGAATGTCAATAAATAATAAATATTCTCTATTTTCAATCAAAATATACGGAAGGGTTTGCATCAAAACCTCATCTGTCATACCTTCTTCCTCCTCTTTTTTCTCTCCTTCCTCCTCTTCCTCTTTTGGTTGTCTTGTGGCAGATGATGTCCCACCTGCTTTGGGAACCACAACCAACTCTGTCATTTACTCTATTTCTACTGTGTGCTTTCCCTTGTCCAAAGTTGCACTAGACCAATCTAGAGCAATGGCAGCTTCCACAACCACATCAGGATTCTCCTCAATGTCCACATCTTGCCCTAATGCTGCTAGAAGAGGTGGCTCTACATTGATGAATGGAGGTGCATCTGTGTCCTCCATTTCCAAAAGAATTACACAATAGGCTATTTCTAGGGATACAAAACGAGTTCCTATAGGACCCGCTTGCAGATCCAACTCTTCATCTTTGGAAATCCTTCTAAAACTTTTTGGACTAAGGGATTTGCAAATTCTTTGCAACCTAAACTTAAAAGTGCTATCAGCTCAGCGATAGTGAATGAGGAGATTCACAGGAATCCACTATACTCTATCTATGTCTAGCCAGATCAGGTAAGGCTTGATTTTCTCTCTCACGTAGTCTACCACATTTCTAAAGAGATCTAGATGCTTGTGGATTGTGCCGATGACATCTATCTGATGATTAAAAATGTCATACAACTCTGCTTGTCTACTCCAATGATGAGTAGAAGTGACGAAGTAATAGTATGCCTCATGGGGTGTGGTCGTTGGAGGTTTATGGAAGATAGCAAGAGCAGGCTGTCTAGGAGGTGAGGACAATAAAGGCTATGTCATACCTAATGGCTCTGTATATAGTTGATTTTAGTCTCTTTAAGTACCTTAAAGGTCCGACTACAATTTAGGTAATAAAATATTAGACAATGTAATATATTGGCCTAAATAATTTGCCATCATATTCCACTCCCACCTCCCCCCACCTCCCCTCACCACCAAAAATAATGGATTTTTTTTTGGGAATTTAGGAGGCCTAATGTTAGTACAAATGACATCACACTTAACAAAAACTATTACATTTAGTCAAAAACTATTACAACATAGTTTCAAAACTTTTACCTTTATTCAAGTGCTATTACAACACACTTCAAAAGCTATATCATATTTTCAAAACTATTATAACACACATAAAAAACTTCTAATTTTATTAAGTATACTCATTGCCAATACAAATGACATTACACTTCAAAAACTATTACATTTATTCAATACCAGTATGAATGGACAAGTTACAAGGAGGCTTCCATTTCTCAAGCATTGATGTTCCTTCGAGTCGCCTTCTTACTATCTTCCCATTTAGTGTAAAGAAAAAATCACTATCATCAAAGGTGACAGCGATGTATTCTTGAACGTGCTTCAAGATCTAACTACTTGTGACCTCAAGATATTGGGTATCCCCATTGGGCATATGTACCTCTACCTCTGTGGTGTCCACTACATCACAATCCATAGGTATCCATGTGCCATGACTATTTTTCCAATGTCTGTTAGCATATCTCATGTAGCAAATACTCCGCACTACTTGATATCTTATTACTATACTTTCTTTAGTAAGTATACATCGAAAATGGTCTCCCTTTTGCAAATCCTCCCTAACATCCCTTATTGGGTATAGAAGATTATTAAGAAATTCATTTTCTAGGCCTTTGCATACCCACATGGTCTTTGTCTTGTGAATGAAGACTGATTTGAAAAAATAAATAAATGTAATGGAGGGCATGAACCAACTAACACCCACAGATTTTGAACCAAAAGTAAACTTCATTGATGATTGAATATTTGATCTCATCTTCATTCTAAATGCATCTATAGAGAATGGATTAGGAAGAGGCCATTCTGGACTATCAAAGTTAGGGAGAGGAATAGGACGTAGGCTTCCATATGCACCTTCTCTTCGAGGAACTTGGTAACATGAATTATAGAAAAAAATACTAGACTTTGTCAAGGAGGAAACACTCCATCCTGAGAACATTAGTTCTCCAATATTTGAATGGAAAGCTTGAAATATTCCCATGAGACTATCCAGAGGCTAGGTTTCAACTTTGGTAGAGGGAAAGATATCTACATGGAAAGCAAAGAAAGATATTAATGGGCCAATCAATCTGTCTCTCTCACTCTCTACCTATCTCTCTCTCTCATACACACACACACACTTCTCTCTCTCTTTCTCTCTCCTCTACTATCTCCCCCTAACACCCCTCCATCTCTCTCTCTCCCCCTCTCCCTCTCTCTCCCTCCCCCCCTCCCCCTTTACTATCACCACAAGACACCCTCCCTCAAAACGCATGCTCACATACAATCATTAGATTACACAATTGAACTAAAAATGAACAAAAGTTAATGTAAAAGAGAGATATAATTTGAAGGAAAGCAAGTTTGACTGGCACGATCCAAGTTCATATCTCAAGCAATGTAGACGTGTTGAAGCTTCACCTTAAGTCCTTTTTTTGTATTACAAAACCCAACAATGTGACCCTTCTAATGCTTCTCTTTCTTTGCTCTATCCTTTCTAGAAACCTTGAATGGACCTATTGCAGATGGTTGCATTGTGACCCAAGACATTAACCTAAACTATTGAGGGATCCAAATATCACTGCTGTTCTTCAAAATGCGACCTGCACAAGATTGAATTGATACCTTTGGCATAGGGGAAGGGGAGTGCTTCACCATTGTAGAAAGAATGGGAGCAAGCAAAGATAAAGAGGTTGGGAGGAGGAAGAGGTTGAGAGGAGGAGGCTGAGAGGAGGAAGAGGTTGGGAGGAGGCTGAGAGGAGGTTGAGAGGAGTAAGAGGTTGGGACGAGGTTGAGAGGAGGTAGAGAGGAGGAAGAGGCTCAAAGAAAGGTGGGGAGTTAATGGGGATAGTTTGGGGAGACTCTTGGGAGGAGTTTGGGGTGCTAGGGACACTTTTGGGAAATTTTAATTTTTTGGAGGGAAAAAAAAGTTGCGGACTTGGGGGCCTACCAAGACATCCTAGGAGGGTATGGGGACCATCCAAAAGTGAAAGGGGGGAGTAAATGCCTCAAGAGGTGGTGGGGGCAATAGGTGGAATCCTAGTGGGGACCAAGGAGGACTCTCCACCAATGAGAGGCCAATATGGAATCCTCCATTCTTTTAATACCCAAGCCTTCCCATTGCCTGGTTTGCTAATCACAAATCTTAAGGGACTAATCCAAGAGGCCCTTTTTGAGTCCAAAATTCCCCTAATGAGAATGGCAATTGAGTTATCTTGATGGCCAAATAGCAAGTGGGATATGGAGGATGAATTTTGATTACAAAATTGGCCATTGAATCTAGTCATTTGAGTTCATTTTTTGAATTTGGCCATCAAACTCTCTAATTTGTCAACACATTGCTTAAAGTATGTCTATGAACTATAGCTGAATTATGTTGTTATGAATGAAAGATTTAAAGAATGACAACTACATTAAGTTATATATATAAATCTTGATTATAAAATTGGCCATTGAATCTAGTCATTTGAATTCATTTGTTGAATTTGGCCACCAAACCCTTTATTTTATTGATACACTCAGGTATGTTTAGAACTTTTTGAGCTCATCTATGATTTAGTTAGAGGCTGTGTTGACAAGTTGCACTTATTGGGCCTTTAAAGTTTTTTTTTTGGTGTGGAACTTTTGTACCAATAGCAAGTTAGAGCAAGCATGCATGATTTGAACATTGACAACTAGTCCTATTTTATGGAATAGGTGATAAAATATGGTGATTTCTCATGCTACAAATGTGCCTAGTAACGGGAAGAAAAAAAAACCAATAAGAACAAGTCAAGGAGTTTAAAGTATTTCTTATAAGCTCTCTTATATCCAGATCTTTGCAAAAATATGATTTTAGTGACTTCCATGGAAGTACAAGATATGGTAGAGTGGATGTTCACATTGTACTCATTAGAAACGATGGCAATTTTTTGTTACTATATTAGAGAAAGGTGAATGTATAGACTTATCTAAAGGGGTGCATTACTAAGAAACCTTATGTATCATGTGCATTCAAGGAGTATTGAAAAATAACCTTAGCTAAAATCCCCCCCCAACAAAACCGCCCCTCTTTACTTATGAACTATTTTTGAAACTGAATTGAAAAATCCACCCGATATTTAAATCCTATTAAAATTTCCTAAAATTTGAATTAAAATACCCCTCCTTTTGAATGCACTTGTTACACTAAATTCAATGAGGTGAGACTTATACTCGAGGGGGTCGCTCATCATATGTAACCCTATCACGTGAGTGCAACATGATATTTTTTTTTCTAAAATGTACAAAAATAAATATACATAAGGGACTATTTAGAATAGTTTTGGAGAAATTTTACAGATTTGTATAGAAAAGTGGTACATTTTATTAATGAAAAATTTACAAATAAGGGATTATAAAAATAGGCCCTGAACGCACATGATATAGAGGGTTTATACATAGTGACCACCCTGAGGACTTATAGGGGATTTATAGCATTGGAGAACAACCTTATAGCTCAAGTAGAGATTCGATCCAATATACAATGTTATGAGAAATATCATCATCTCATTTAAATAAGGATCCCCAAAATTTATTTCAAGCAAGGGATTAAATAAAAATTTTATGCAAGAAAGGGGTTAAAGAAAATTTGATGACCCATCCACCACAACAAAATAAAATATCGTAAAGGAATAATTGTTTGATAAATGTTTTATTAATTTTCATATCTAGGATGAATCTAAATCATCCTAGCATTATTTAACAAGTATGGTCATGGGGAGGACTAATTCTACATCATGGTTATGCCATGCTAAATAGAGGTTGGTATAGTAAGGACTAAAAGTAAGTAACATTAGCCAAAAAGAAAAAAAACTCTCAAGAAAATAAATATTTCAAAATTTCCTGAACATAATCAACCTACATGCCTGATACCATGGGGATATATGGGCTGAAAAAGGGACCTATATTGTCATGCTCTAGACATATTCTTAAACAAATTTTTAGCAATGAAAAATAGGGAGCAACCCATGGTGGCATAAGCCACCTCCTCATTGGTGGTGAGAAAGATTTTTACCCAATTATAATTAAGCAAGTGTAAGGCTATAGTTAGTCTAGTGCAAATACCATGTTAGCTCCTCATGCAAAACACATGGCTATGTGCGAATGTCCTATTTGAAGGCATAGTCAAGATCAAACCAACCACATGAACCATCACCTAGGATGGCCAGAATTAGCCATAAGGGAAACGTCCAACTGCCATAACTATGGCCACGTCAACCACTATTTGTGATGCTTACATCATGGTGGAACATGCTAATTAGCGAGGGAATTTTTCTAGTGAGTTTTTTTTCCACAAGAATTTTTGGGAGGTGAACTGATTTTTGTGAGACTTTTTCAAATCCCCTCTCACACAACCGTTAAAACACACACACACACACACACAGAGGTTCCTTTTAGGTATGGATGAAAATATTCCAACTCTAAAGGGATAGACAGTTTGGCATGAAAGGAAGGAAGATTATTATTGAGCTTTTTGGCCATATTGCAAACAATTTTCACACATTTTTAGCTATATTGTAGCCACATCTATGGGTTACACTAAGAGATTCAATTTATCACATAAATCCTAGCTATATTTATGTGTATATATCAATTTCTCCATACACACCATGGCTGAATATCAAGGATTCCACGCGCTCGCACGCACACACACACTAAATCCCTTGCCAAGCATAGACTGTAGAAGGCCCTTATAGGTCCACTTTTTTCCCAAATGGGGTTTTAAAAAATTGTTAAAAGGTACCCGTATTTATAGCCATTTATAGGTTTTTGCACCTATGGAGTTCATTTTTGGTTTTGTAAAGACCAAATTATTCATCTATAATTTTTTAATTTATTGCAGTTAAGTTAGAGATTTCAAAGGATTTGTCTAATCATTTTTGTAATAATTTCTCATCAAAACATTGAGGGCTTCATTAGAGGCATGAAGGTCACTAAATAAATCATTGCATTAAGAGAGCTCATACATAGTCTTCATGACCATATATGTTGATGATGTGATCATGCTTGTACATAGACTTCATTACCATATATGTTGATGATGTGATTATGACCATATTAGATTAAGGGTGTGCCAAATCCTCATTGAACGAGAGAAATTAATGTAATGATATTTTTTTTGCTAATCTATACATTAATCCCTGTTGGTAAAAGCATTATACAACAATTAGAAGCATTAGTAATAAGTGTGGTGAATTGAGATTTATGTGTTTAAAAAATGACATCAATATTCATCAAAATTTCTTTAAAAATACTAATAAGTGTCTGTGGGATTTTGTATGCGTGGGAGGGGGATGTCAAAAAGCTCACAAATTTTATTGACTTCTCTAGTCTAAAGTTGTAAAAAATTAGAACTCTCCAAAAAACAAATTAAAAGAAAAAAACCTCTTAAAACTAAGCTAATCTTGTAAGTCTTTCAAAGCAAATAAAAGTACATTATAAAGTTTAATGTAAGTCTCTCTCTCTTTGTCTATTTAAAAAAATTTTTTGCTACAAGATGGCATAGGTCCCATGCTTAACATTGTTGGAGAGTGTGCCTTGGGTAAGAATCATAGTACATACACAAAAATCAAAGATTATAGTGGGTTGTGATTGGATGCCAAAATGCAATGGATCTATCTTAGATGCGATGCTTTGCTGGTCATTGGAGAATGCCAATGCCTCATAGGAGTTGAGAAATTATGGCTTGCTTGAAGTTGAAGTGTGCTCTTGGCCGATTGGGTTTCTGTTTATGGATTCATCGTGTGAAAGAAAAATGGCATAAATCTCACAAATAACTCAGATAATCAATGTGAAACTCACCAAAGATAACTTTAGTATAATCATGGAGAGTTTCTTCATCGAAAAAGGTTTATGGGACTTGATTACACAATCCAAGGGCTTAGAGTTTTATGGGGAGTATATATCGAGGAAATTTGTTGACTATCCACAGAAGAATGACATTAAATGGTAGCTTACAGGGAGTTACACACCTTAGCAAATTCCATTGTCTAAGAGAAAGAATACGGTGATTGCAAAGGTTGTGAGAGCATTAATGAATCAAATGCATCTACCATTGTTCTATTGGGTAAGGCGGTGTGCACAATGCAATACATATTATAAATAGGTTACCCACTGCTATCATTCATGATATATCACCATTAGAATATGTATGGCAGGAAGCCGAAAGTGGCTTACATGAAGGCCTTTGGATGCATTGATTGGGTACATGTTGCTGATGAAGTAATTAAGGAGAAAGATGGAGCGTAAAGTAGTCAAATGCATCTTTCTTGGTGCCATCTCTTGTTGAGGGTGGCCACTAGCTCATCTTGTCCCTCTAAAAGAACCAAAATCAGAAGAATCTCATTTGTTTTAACTCTCTAGAAGACGGTTCGAGTCACTCCCCCATCCAAGTCAGGGTGTGTCTATCACAAAGACTCCATCTCTCTAGGATAAGCATTAAATCAATCCTGTTAACCATGTATTCATCTTTCCTTGCTGTTGTAGATCTATCCATAGGTCTTGTCAAAGTTTGATTCCCTTCTTATTACGTTAAAGTGCTCCTTTAATGGCCTCCTCTCTAATTGGTGTATCTCTCCAAGCTGCAGCTAATATGCAAGCTCATTCTAAGCTTGAAGGGAAGTGTTAAAGTTAAATATATGTTGTAATAATGTGTATTGTAAGTATTTATGTATGAAGAGATCCTTAAGACAATAAGGGGATACAAATATGTGTGTGAAAATAGATAATAGTATGTATATGAATGGATGTCACATGAAGATTAAGGAAGAAGGACATGGATGATTCTCCTCACTTCCCTTCTTGTTCTCCAAACCAAAAATACTAACGAAACTTAGGTTGTACTCATACATTTGTTTGAGATGGCTACTATGAGGTTATTCTGTTGTTACTTAGGCATTTAGAAATAGTACACATGTGTTGGGATTTTCATTTTCTAGTGTAGATACCATCATGAACACTAAACCATTTTCACATGGAAAAGATCTAAATGACTTGTACTCTCAACGGGAATAGCCTTCAAATTGTCTAAGCTACATGTTCTTTGGTGGATCTTGATAATCATTGATTTCTCTCTCCTATACATACCCCTGCATTTGATACAGAGTCAATATTTGGAATGATTCTTTGTAGAGCATAGAGACAATACACTGGTGAGCATGCATGAGGGTGTTGTAACTACCCCATTATGGAGACAAGATCCATAAATCTTGGCTAGTATGGTTCAGATTTGACCGTTAAATGGCAAAAGACACATATAAAGTCTTTGACTTCAGGCAGAGGTTTTCTAGAGGCTCACGATATCAGCCTAGGCATTGCAATTTCCCCTTGATTACCTTTTGGCATAAGCTTTCGGATAACTAACGCTGCTGGAGTATGTCAAAGGACATGACATATGAAAGCCATTGAATGGGAGTCATCAATGAAAGTGAGCTAAGGAAGTATCTGCGGATCAACCTGGGTTGGCATCTTTTCTAAGCATATACATGAAAGCCATTCAATCAAAGGCGTCAACGAAGACTAGATAAGGAAGTCTTAAGGTGAAGCGTTAGACTAATAACGTCTCTGTGAATCACTGTCGGTTCTCTCTTCAGGAATTTCCCATTCCTTACCCATCAATGATACATCGCTCACTGCTTCTTTCTGTAGAGCCGCATTCCCTGAAAGAGAGCAACTGCCCGCTATAGTGCATAATGCATTCATAATTCTAAGACACAGAGCAAGCAGCCCAGGATTGCCAAGTTTGTTCATCGGATATGCAATCTAGTTTTCAACCGAGCATATGGATGAGGTATATATGTTTTTAGCCTTTTGATACTTTGAACGTGTCCCTTGAAGCTATTCCCATTCTGTTGGTGCCCGCCTATCATGCTGATTGGCATGGGGTCTTGATCAAGTTAGCGCATCCCTGATGAGACCACTAAGTGAACCCATATCGAATGCGCAGTTTCTGTTCCCATGGAGTACATCACAAGCTCTCCTGTTTTTCTCTACCATTGAGACTTAATTCATTTAGTAGTATGTCATCCTACCATGAATCAGAAGAAATTTCAAACATTTTCAATTGAAATTTGTTCCAATAAACTTCTACATCTCCTTTGCGATCTAGAAGAGGACCCCGTCCTAGGTCCCCACCAACATAAAGCAATGGACAGAAAAAAGATCGCACGGGTAGGGAATTATAGAGTACCCGAAGAACATTGGCTTACGGAAAATATTTTAACCTAGTGATGAAAATACACAAGTGACTTTGTTCGAAGGTGCATTCCATGTAGAAGACGGATGACTGCGAGGATACATGATGCAGGCATACATGGTTGGAAATCAGAAGATCAATGAAGCTATGCCAGCTAGAACAGATAAGGTTGTCTTGAGCTAGATGGCGACATGAAGATTTAAGTCTAAGCATGAAAGGAAATGACGAAACTGAATGGAATAAAGTAATACTTCGATATCGATGTTGGATCTTAATTTTCCACATGCAGGCATGTATAATTCAAGCTGTATGTGATTATTGAAGAATTTAAGGTTCATCAAGAAGATCGCTTCACAAGAAAGATGAACCTACAACCTGAAATCCCCATTGCATCCCATCATATATGCTATTAAGATAGTGGATTATACCTTGCTGTGGCAGATCAATTGTGTGATGAGTCACATCCCTATACTCTCGTCCTGCAGCGACGACCTTTGGTTGGTTTAACTGCCTGCTAGCCTAGATTACACTCTGAATGTGCCACTGCTGTGCATTGTAATCTGTTGAGCAGGATTCAAATCTGAGCTTTGATCACAGCTCATATTCGGCTCCTCGAAGCTCATGTCTTGGGCAGATCGAAATCATCGGATTGCTGCTCCAATTCTCTTCGCTCCTTCTTCCCTCGCTTCATTCTTAACATCTGACGTCGGTGTGATTGATTTTCAGAGAGGCAGAAGCAATCACTCAGCTCCAATTCCACAGAGTTGCACGGTTACGGGGTGAACCGTTGGTGCTACAATTCTTCTCCTATACCTCCATAGAAAACCTAATCATGGCCCTGGCCTCGTTGCTGCATGCTTGATTTTGCGGAGTCCACTGATTGTGCGAGGTTCAGCTGTGAGCGGGTGATTATCAACATAGCCGAAAGCCTGGGATAGAATCCTCCTGAAAATCAATCAAACTTCTGTGGTAACCCCTGCAGAATTCATCCATGGGTTGAGGGGTAATCGTGGTTCCTGATATGTCGTTGTCCAAATTCCAAGAATTATGTGCTGCCGGAGGAGGCGGCAGCTGACGATTCACAAAGCTCCAGATTACTGATTGCAAGCCTTCAGGGGGTTTTTCTTCAGGGGCATGTGAGCAGAGATTGTCGATTATTGCCGGTTTGAGATTATGAAAGTTTTGATACGCCGCTGGAGTCGTGAACTGAGAGTTTACAGATGCAATGGCATCCCTGAACTCGTGCAATCGCTCCTCGCTGCAGTACCCCGCCATGGCGTCATGCAAATCTGCCTGTTTGCCGCTGGCATCTTCCCAAATCTCAGAACCACACACGCCATAAGAACTCCCATTTTGTGCTATTTCGCAGGCAGCACCTCCCGCATAGCTGCATTGGTTACATTCCTTTTCCTTTACTATTCCTTGACAGCCCGCCATTGTCGTCTGCCGATACTTCGCCTGATGATCAACTTTCTGCAAACGCCTATTTCTCGTATACGAGTGCCAAAAGTTCTTTATATCGTTATCCGTTCGTCCCGGCAGGCATGTGGCTATCTTCGACCAGCTACACAATTTCAACAATAGTAGGTTAATCACGGCTCATTGATAAGGAATTCCATCAAATATGCTAGGTACATCCCTATACACACCTGTTTCCAAGACTCTTGTGCAAGTTCACGATTAACCTAATCTCCTCCGCTGAGAACGGGCCTCGTTTCAAATCTGGCCTCAGGTAGTTTATCCAGCGTAGCCTACAGCTCTTCCCACAACGCCGCAAACCTGAACTACGAGCAGTCAGGTGAGGAATTGTAAAGAGAATTGCAAGGATCGATCCTATGGTCGGGAAGAGAATCAAGTTACCAGTAAGCTTTGCGACATCGCTCCAGTTACCACACCCATGTTTGGTTACGTAACGCCTCAATGTCTCATCCTCGTCGGGAGACCACAGGCTTTTCCGCATGGTGAGGCAGCTGGATGCTCCTAGCCGAGGTCTACAAGCTAAGCAAGCTGGATGCACGTGAATGAGCACAGAGGAAAGCTGCCGCCACAGTATATGTCGGGAATCAGGTACGATGTACGTGATATTGGAGGCGCAGCGAAAGGCTGAGGATGAAGCTGAATATACTGAAAGAAGGTTGCAAATTGAGGGAGTAGCAGCCTATAAGAGCTGGCAAGGATGAGGCTGTGATGCGAATTGAGCAAGTCGAGAAAGGTGAATATTGATTGGGAGGGAGGAGGAGAGATCACTAGGAAGACTTTGAAGATGCAATCGACGATCTTAAGCAAATATTTTGCAGTACTCGTGTAGACTCTAGATGAAACGGGTGGTACAATAATGGTGGCAATTTGTAGAGGACTGCAAAAGCTTTGCAGACAGATCGTCATGCTCGTGTATATAAGAAAGAATATGCATCGAACTGTGGAGCTGCTGCGTTATGATGCTCTGGGGCCATGATATGCAGTCGATCCAGTACCATCTACGCAGTGCGTGTGTTGCTAATTTTTTTATTTTTTATTTTGATTGACAGAGGTGTTGCTACTGTTGTTCCCGTCTAATTCCTCGCGCAATTTCATCTTTTCTTCGGTTCCCTCACCAGCCAGCACTTCTGCCCCATTCCTTTGCACATTCTCCACTGTCTCTTACATCACTCCTCACCTACTTGCTTTCTGCTGCTTTCGCTACACCTCATCCCCTAGAAAATTTGCTCAGAAGTGCCATTAGCGGTAGGATTAATTTTCTCTTAGCCTTAGCTCCTCGGCAGCTTGAGTGTATTCTCAGCAGTCGAATTTATGAGCAGGAGAGTCATCTTGTCTCAGATTGATGATGACTCGAACTGTTCACAGTCAAGGAAGGAAGGAAAAGACAGCCTATATAGAGGATCAGTGCTTTGGACTCCCCAGCAAGCTTCTGTAATGGGCGCAACGAGCTGCTCCAGTTCCATCGAAATCGCGTTCGGTGATCGATTTACCTGTTTTTGGACCTTCTCCTATCGTTTTATGATATTCCGTCGCGCTATGTCTTCCGCACGTACAAAATTCTTTGAAGTAAGATGGATCATAAAATTAACAGGGCGTGATCGCACGAGACCTTCCATCATAAAGTTGCCCTTCTGAATCTCTGTTGCTTGGCAGCTAGATCTTATGGAGGCTACTTCTGGTAGCGTGTCTGAGCATGCTTTTGGTTAGATATCATTATCTTCTTTCATCTGCAAATCGTTACCGTCGTGTCCATGTTACTCACCTAACTGGTTGGTGCGACCTTTCCAAGACAACAGTTTTTTGATGGCAATGAAACAGATAAGTGAAAGCGAGAAGAAAGTATTGGACTACGGCTGGTTTTGATTAGATCTACGAGAGGTTATGTCTCAGAACGGCGATTGAGTCGATATTAATGTCGGTTATCACTTCTTAGCAGTAGTGCGTTCAGTTGAATCTCATCTTGCTCCACAAAATCGTGACATCGATTAGAGATGAAGACGGTCACTTACATCGGTAGCACGAAGTCAAAAAACCCACCATTTTTCGGGGGCAAAGGGGAAGATGCTGCATGGTGCGCTGTCAAATTTTACGTTCTTTCGCTATCCTTCCCAATGGGCACACAAACACACAAACGAGGCAGCCCGGAGCCACCATGATTATACTTTTCTCTGTTTAGTCCGTCATCATTCGTTCCAAAACACTTCTTCCGCACGTAGACAAAGAGTCACGGCGGAGACATTGCCACTTGAGGGTCACAGTCGCTCCTTCGAGTCCCACACATGCAAACAACCTTCGCTTGTATTGTTCCAATGCGAGTTTCGATTCACAGCCATGCAGTTCTCGTTCAACCCCCTTCTAGATACCCCCCCCCCCTCTCTCTCTGTCTCTCGCTCACTCTCTCATTCATTAATCTCACCTTGAAGACTCTCACGTACACACATATAGAAAGATGCATGGGTACGCATACATCCATAAATACACATGCCTCTTGATATATGCATGCATGTGTATGTATGGATGGATGGTTGTATGGATGTATATCTACCCATGCATCTCTCTCTCTCTCTCTCTCTATATATATATCTATCTATCTCTATATATATATATATGTATATGGATATGTATGTGTATATGTATGTATGTATCCACCCAAGAGAGAGACTTTTGTAGAGTCTTAGAGAAGAATTAATGTCTCACCTTTTCTTACCTTTTGATTTTTTGGAGTATCACATCATTATCCTTTGATTCCTTGCAGTATTAGAACACTTTGGATGCACTCCATAGTCACTCTCGTTGCACTCAATAGTCTATTGTGGCCCTTTCCTCAACATACATATTACAAACACTCAAATAAACCACGACTCTACATAATAAAGGTTATGAGACTCTCTTGCTCTTGAGAGTGATGTTCTAAAATAAGTACCTTAAAGCTTTATATTTGCTTCTTCAAAAATCATAATAGAAACATGCTTATGCTAGCCTAGGCATACTTGAAGGAAATTAGCTCTCTAATGTTGTCAGAGTTTATGGTTGTGGTTGGTTATATCAAAGCACATGCAATAGCCAAGAAGTAATTAGATAGAATAACAAACTTTCCATGAACTTGTAGCTCAACTTTGAGCATTACATACATACATACATACATACACACACACACACACACACACACACACACACACACACACACACATATAAAGGTGTCTCCTTAGAGAAGCCTTATAGATTTGGAGTTTACTTACAATTGTTTCAAACATAGTCCATGACATTATATATGCATAAAAGAAGAATACACAAAAAATGCACCCATGGATGACATGCACATTCTTTATACCAAAAGTGTAACGGTTAAGTATAGTTTTCATTTTCACATAAGGAAAATGTATTGAGGAATCCAATCGGTTTAATACCAAGCATGGCTTGGTAAATTTCAAGAATTTGATATATACTCGGGGGGTTCACTAAGAAATATGTAAGTATACAACATGGGTTCAAATGGAGGGGTTTTTTAAATACAAAAACTTTAGGTAAATTTATAGAAATGTCTTTACATGTGGGGTTTTTAAAGTGAACTTTGAAAAAAATGCAAGCAAAAGGGGTATTTTCATCCAAGCAAAATTCACAGCAGGTAAGGGATTTTTAAAATACCCCTTAAATGCACGTCGTATCTAGGATTCCTTAACAGTGCTTTCTCGGGGATATATAGAAACAAACATTTACTACCACATCACTATCTATATGTCCATTAGTATTGTGTCATGCTAAACATATTTTAGCTTTAAAAATTTTATATCATTTTAAATTCACAAAATTATTTGATTTCTATGTCTAATAATGATATGTAGCATATGCAAGCGTATACCATTTGGACGTGAGATTTCACAATAAAAAATGACATGTCATCATAGCATCATGTGATGAAGACTAAGAAGAATTTAGAAACATGCTAGATTTAGTTTCGTTTCACAGTGTAGAGCTGAACCCCTAGGCGTTGAGATGATTATTTTAAAACTTTCAACATGAATTAAAAATAACATGGAGCTACATAAACATCATGACAATCGCTTGCTACCACATAGATGAGTGGTACATATGGCATGCTTCTCATGTGTTTCCCCCATAGGATCTCCTATAGGATCAGGTAATCTCTCCTATAGGAGAGATTACCCTATAAGAGAGATTAACTGATCCTATAGGTTCTATAGGATCGGATAATCTCTCCTATAGGATCCGGGTAATCTTCCTATAAATAGCATACCACTATATGTTATTCAAATACTATAGTTGAAGATATTACTATCCTAAAATACATAGATAAGGTGAAGCTTGGTTTAAAAATCTATGTATACAATGTTATCTATTAAAGATCATCTCAAGTCTTTTCTTATGTACCTTTATCTATTAAAGATCATCTCAAGTCTTTTCTTATGTACCTTTACACACCACTTTTAGTTATTGTAGAATTTGATGCTCAAGATAATTTATATAATATATTGTATGGTCCCATTATAGTCAAGATACTTTGTAGTAGCAAGACTTGGATAGCATGAGTTCAACTCTGACATTTATTTCAAAGTTTTCCTTAACTCCACATTTGAATGTTGTACTCTCAGGGGGTTCACCTCCAAAATTTTAGCATACCATGTGTATTCAAAAGTAGGGGTATTTTAATTCCACTTTTGGAAAAAATTTAACTGGTTTACAATAATAGGAGGGGTTTTTAAATTCAACTTTTGACAAAATCTTTTATTTCATAAATAAAGTGGGGTGGTTTTATTGGGGGGGAAATTATAGCTGAGGTGCTTTTCAAATACCCCTTGAATGCACGTGATACGTAGAATTTCTTAGTGGTGCACCCCCTAAGGTTGTACTTCAATTCATATCTCTAATTGAAAATGGTGTGCATATAATTGTGTGGAATAGTTAATAGAACTAGGGTTGTACTAGGATTAGATGTAGAAAATGGTAGAGCTTTTTTAAGGTGCACCATGATATGTGTTTGTGGCCATGGTAAGAGCCTTATAGAACCAATTATTGGAGTGCCAAATGTTGGTAGTTTTCATGCAAAAAGGTGACATATAATGTTGTATGCCATGGCCCATGGAATCCAACAACTTTACCAAGAGGCAATTGTGGATTCCAATTTTCCATAACATATGAAATGTTACTCACTTGCTCAATCCATTTTTGTTTGACATAGATTGGGTATTTGGATCTTGCTATTTGGTGTGGTAATAGAAAGAAATGGGTAGTCAATTAGCTTATCATATATCTTGTTGGAAAACATGTGGGCATCTACCATGCGGAATAATAAAGGTAGACCTCCACTATGCTAGACGAACAACATAGATGGACATTTCCTTTGTGGCTCATTTTGTACCTCCTTTAGAACAGAAATGGAAACATCTTTTATGTGGACATTTTGATTGTATTTAAAGATATGATGAGTTTCCAAACACATTGGTTTAAGTAGTAATTCTATTTAATTATGATTGATTGATCAAATCCTATAGTTTCACCATGATATCTAGCTTGATTTAAGGCACAATATACTTCTAGGTTCAAATTATATCAATCACTAAAGAGAGGATAACTACATTTTATAACACGATTAAACTATTATAGTATCAAAGGAGCAATGAGGGTATAGCTAAGGAGGTGATTTAGATGAGGATCCCAGTACTGAGGAGAAACTTTGTCTCAAACTCCCACGCCCTTTGTTGGCTAAGGCCCATATGTACGTAGGAGTTTAATATAATTACCCCATAAATAATCATTCAAATAGGATTATTAGTAGTATCCCCATGGGAATATCCCAAGCTTTAAGCACTCTTTTTGTTGAATAGTTTTAAATGGTAAGCACAATTGATGAACCCATGTTGAAGGCAAGGGAAATTGTTAAATTATCGCATCTATTAGACGTAGGGCTGAAGCATGATCAAGTGTAGCCAATCTCAAAACTACTTTTAGGGCATGCTGCAACTTGCACTAGTGGGTAGGATTACATAATTTGTGGTGGCTCACGATGACATGGAATAGCTTATGCACTCATTCTTTTTTCTTTGCAATATGATCATTACAATCTGGAAGGACCCAAATTCTTACAAAGACTAAATATTTACTAGCATGCATCTCCATGCAGATTCCTTAATTACACTACACTGCTAGATCTATTGTGTAGTGGTGGCATGCCACATGGACTTGAAGGCTCTATATAGTTACTATTGCAACTACCATTCTGCTTCTTGATGTAGAGCACATGGCACTATCTGTAGCCATGGATAGGACGATCATGCTCGTCATTGTGCTTGCTGAAATACAGTTGTATTGGTCCAAGACAACCACCACGATGGCCACATCAACTAATACTACAATGAGTATGAATGGAACACATGGCATTGCAAATGCTCTTGGTGGAGAGAGTGGCATATGTTACTGGATCAATTACACTTGTCCATACCAACTACCGTGATGGTCAAAACTAATGACAACCACAACCGCAATGGATTGTAACTAGCCAATTGAATCAAGCCTCATCATGAGCACATCATCGGCCATGCAAAAACTACAGGATTTGAGACTACGCTTCTTTTAGTAAATTCCAAACTAACCACCACGCTTGTTTTTATAAATCCCAAACAATAAATCCCATGCTTGTTTTTAGTATAATATTCCAAACAACCACTGTGATTGTTTTTATTAAATCCCATAGCTAATCCACCATTCCTAAATGAATGAATTGTATGCCATTCATCTTGTAAAAATAGAAGCAAACCACTGAGATGGTGGTAGTTAATATCCTAGTGTGCGACCAACCACTGCACTGGTGACCACTTATCCTGTCTATGTGTCTAGTTCTGTGCGAAGGTTATCCAACAGTGTTCTCAGATAGAACATGATCATTCCAAAGTCTTTTGAGTATGCCATAGATTTGCAATAGGTGGAGCGGTCTACAAAGTTTCATGGCTAGATTTTAGAATGGGCTCTTAGTTGTGTCTGCAATGCACTTAAATAATTTAAATAGCGAGATTGAGCTTGGCCTTCTCATTCTTCTTTCATATGACATGGCTTGAATTTGCATGCTCTTCAATACAAACCAATGAAGGAACAATGAAGGAACAGAGATGAAAAGCCACGATAGAAACAATATTTCTTCAGACTATTGTCCTGCGGAAGATGAAGCCATTTTGTAATGGGTCCCTTGGCAATCCAAGATTGTCATACATGAGATTGATCAATTGGAGGAGGGAAGTTTTCCACAACATCGACCCAAGATTGTCATTCGGAAGATGGATTGATTGCTCGAGGAATTGTGGGAAGGTCTTCAATATTATAAGGACCCATAGTTTGTGATGTTGCTGAAGGCTCCCATTGTGCTCTATGTTTGCCATTATCATGAAAGCCTTGCGTGAATATAAAGTTCTTCAGAGATGGCACACTTGATCTCTTGGAGCTTCGACTACTCTATTTTTTTGTTTTCACTTGCCTTTTTATGATTTCGACTTTAGCCTCAAACCAATTCAAAATGTATGAGTAAATCTTGGATATATACTACTCATGTATTTTTTAGGGTATGACCACCGCGAATACAACATAAGTGGTCACCAGCATGGTGGTTGGTTGCACACTAGGATATTAGCTACCACTAGCATGGTGGTTCACTTCTATTATTACAATATAAATGTCATACAATTCATTCATTTAGGATTTAGGATTCATTTACAATTCATTTGTTTGGGAGTTCACATAGATTCTTGTGACACCGTCTTGGTAATTAACTGTGGTAATAATTACCTACACTCTACTGAGCATGCAAGCTCGATGACTGGTAATTAGTTGTACTCTACTGATCATGCAAGCCCGAGGGTGGTAACTGGTAAGTGAGTAATTGTAGGTCCTCACATAGATTCTTGTGACATCACCTTATTCTGTTGGAATATGAAGCCAAAGTGAGTCTAAAATGAGTGTTCTAGGTGTGTTTTATAGTGTAGTGAGTCCTAGACATTGAGTCCTAGACATGCCACGTGTCATATTAGGAGTTATCCCATATACACTATGACTTTCTAGAGTCTAGTGTAACACTATATAGTGTTGTTCTTGTCTATTGTCTATTATATCAGTCAACATCAAGCTCTTTGGTATCATGTGAGTACTTGTCCATTGCTTTCATTTTTTTTCCATTTCATTTCCATTATGCTTGTTATCTTTCCTTTCCATTCCTAGTGTTAGCTTGCTTCTCTCCCTACCACTATGATCTTTCATGTGGTATCAGAGCCATGTTCCTAGCCCTGCTCTCTCTTTCCCTTTCCCTTCCAAGAGGTTGAGATTCAAGCTTAAAAGTTTTCATAAGTTCTTATGCTTCCTAAACATACTAGGGATCGTCAATCCTCACATATAAGTCCATCAACCTTGGGTTGCATTGTCATAATTTTCTTCTTACCATGACACCCATGAGGTCTTTGAAGGCTGCCCATGTGCCACACCCTAGGACTAGCCAAGGGAATGGGTCCTAGTCCCCCCTATGCCCACAAGACAATGGGGCTAGATGGGACTACTCGTGAGATCGTCCTAAATTGTCTCAAAGGACATATGACCCTTCTTTTTTTTGTTTTTGCATGTACTCTATATCATGTACTGTATGTTGTACATCACAAGTTGTACCAAGACATTGATTTTGTATATTTAGATATTGTATGCAATTTGCAATCTTGCGAATAGTTTTACTATGAGATGGAAGGTTATGCTAGCTCTAAAGTGCAATCATGTTGACTTTACAAAGGCACACTGATAATCTAGTTAACCAGATGCTTTAACATCACCAAGAGAGATGGAGGCCACAAAAAAGAGCTAAAAAAGATTGCATAAGTTAAAGGCCAAAACTTATGGAGGACACAAAGAGGATGTTAGAAGATGATGCCTAGGGTCATGTGCTTGTTGACTTTGTGAATGGGAGTCTAATACATTGCTTTGTGTTGAATCCTTAATTGGTAATTTCTACAAAACCAAGTTACATTAAACAACAATCACAATGCATCATGGATGAAATGATGGCATGCAATATTTATGAAGCCAAGTACCCAATGTAGTATGTAGAAGGCACAGAAGGTCTAATACCAGTCTATGCAAATCAAGTTCAACCCAATACATATCAAGTGCCAATCAAGCACTACGTTTGTGGAGAAAATCACCAGATCGCAAAGTGCCCTCATTGTGGTAGCCCCGCTACTTTCCAACCACTCTATAAAGATTGTGGAATAGGACATGCTTGTATGGATTGTCCCATGAAAAATAAGGTCCCACAACAAACTGAGCCTAAGATTGACGTCCCAATTGGCATTATTGGGGCGGACCATCAAAGTCTATGGCCGACAAACGTAATATCACAACCTGTGAATGTAATTACATGCCAGCAAAAAGAGGCCACCAAGGACCCTAATATTCAAATCCAACCAAGATGACTTTGCCAACAGAACATGTGTTGTATTCTTGCAATGATGGGAAAGTGTCTCAAGACCTTTACCGGTATCCGCTCACCCTACAAGTCATCTCTATATCGTTGTTCCCCACACTTTGGACAACTAGCCAAATCTCCATGCTCACGACGAAAGAGAATACAATCATTACGGCAAGCATGGATGGTATCATAATCCATACCCACCGTTGTTAGCATCTTTTTCGCAACATCTCTTGATGCGGGCATGGTATTTGCTGCAGGCAACATCTTCTGGAGCAACCTATGACAAAGACACTATCCAAATGATGATTCTCAAAACAAACAATATCCAAATAATGAGTTAAATTAATGCAAGAGCTAACCTCATTAAGGCCCAGATCCAACCACCCATACTATACTTATAGATTCAAGATTGCGAGACAAGCACATAGTTTAGACATCCTAGCACCCTCGTACAATTGTGTTGATTGCAACTCTCGCATTTTGACCTCAAACTCTGACATCACGTGTACGTGGGATGTACACTACTACACACGGATCCTATTGCGACGTTTACGTACCAACATTTAGTGCCCGCTTAGTGTTAATCGTCGGTATGAAAAGTGGGATTCATAAATCGTCGCTATATAGCGACTGTTGCTGAAAGTCGCTATATAGCGACACTGATACAAAATATTATAGCGACGTTTTTACAGAGAGGTTTTCTTTTTTAATAGGCCTTAAAAATTGGTTTTTCCAATGACAAATTTTTTTAAATTTTCATACATGTTTGAGCTCATAGAGAATAAAAAAATGAGAGCATGTACATCAAGCCTTTGAAGCTCATATATTCATGTCCAAGTTTTGAGATGAGAAAAATCAAATAAGAGCATTTACAACAACTGTTTCATCTTGAGCCAAGTCTAAGGCACCAAGCAAGTCTATCTCCAACTCTATACCGAGTTGATCTCCTATATCATCATCGTACTCTAGCATCGTACGTTCACCTAAAAGTATTTGATCATCTTCTTCAATAAAGCTTAAGTGTGGTGATTGATCTTGATGATTGTTGTCTTCTTCATCAATATCGTGATCTCCATCCTCCTCCCGTGCGATGTCATTATGCGCATCTTCCTCTTGGCTCATATGGTGATCTACATCTTCTTCGCTAGATTCATCAATTGGATCCGGCATTGGTAGTGGCATCCACATCTCGATCTTCAAAAATTTGCTTACTTCGTGGTGCAACTTGGATCATGTACCACCATCTTGGATCAGAACGATCCGGATGAAAAACCACCTATATTGAAGATGGGTGCCAAATGTCGTCAATTATATATATATCAATGGACTTTAAAAACGAAAGCTTTAACTAATTAAATCATTAGTATGCACCTGCTCACAGTGCTCGGGAAGAACAAAAGTATCACTTTCATCGGTCCAATGTTTGGTGGAGTCTATTACAAAGAGACCGCTACTATCTTTTCTCACTATCGCATGGGGACTGTTGTAAGTAGTTCTAAACCATTTTACATCAAGAATGAAAATAGTAAATCGTCTGAAATCAATTTCATAGATGTCGCATATGGTTCCACAATAATCCAACTATGAGGAGAGAAGA
Organism: Dipteris shenzhenensis; assembly: GCF_047967505.1. Classification (NCBI taxonomy): domain Eukaryota; kingdom Viridiplantae; phylum Streptophyta; class Polypodiopsida; order Gleicheniales; family Dipteridaceae; genus Dipteris; species Dipteris shenzhenensis. The sequence continues at coordinate 38,052,713 of NC_141626.1, forward strand.
TTGGTATCCGAAGCACTTGCTCGGCTATCTTGTGTGAAGTTAGCCATGACTCCACAATCATATGTGACTCTCTTTGAATCGATGCGTTCCACGTGAAAATGTCGTCCATATGTCCATAATGCACTGTACTTTTTGTACTGTAAAAGAGCATCATTAAAACAATGAAGATGCACCTATTTTATAGCATATATTGCCACAAATAATTACTTAATTACATCAAGAAATAAGAAACTTACATGCACCATACATCCAGATGATAACTCCCGCTCGCGCTCGTTTATTATCTCTCCATCACATTCGGCTTTACGTAGAGCCAGTTGTAGCCAATCAAGTGACATGTGAGTAGGGAGAAGAGCCAGATCTCATGGATATGGTTGTGATCGCCTGTACATTACTATGAATCTCGTCCTTGCATTTATTCTTTCTGCTTTGGCCACTTCATATCTCTCAATCCACTTCTGCATCTCAGGGCTATTGAGGATACAAAACTTATTGAATTTATCCATTTGCTCTTCGCTCATCTTTCTTTCAATCCCTTTTCCTTGGGGAACCTCGCCAATGATGCGATCATCATCCTTGTTGTGCCAAGCTTGCGGCATATCAGGATCCGTGGATGCAAGAAACTCTGTGATATATACTAATGACTCTTGCACAAGCCATCCCTTTGCCATGCTTGCTTCCGGTCTTGCTCTTTGTCTTACAAACCCCTTTAAAGTTTTCATAAACCGCTCGAGAAAAAACATCCATCGATTATGAACGGTACCTGCTATAGCCACCTCATCAACTATGTGCACAAGCAAGTGGACTTGAGTTGTCATAATGCTTGAGGGAAAGTGCTTCTCAAGCAAGCATATGGCTTCGATGGATTCCACCCTAGCCTTCTTGATGCTCGATATAGAGATCTCTTTTTGAGATATCCACCTATTTCACATGTCCATGCATATGTAAGATATTTGAGATATCCACCTATTTCACATGTCCATGAAGAAAATACATAATGCGAATTGATAGTAAGTATACCTCACAATACCACAGATCTTGAATATAGCATTTCTAACATCTTCTTGTAAGCACCCTTTTATTGTAATTGGGAGGATGAACTATCAAAGCAACAATGAAGTCATGTCAACAATATAACATAATAATAATTACGCTAACGCATCACTATTATCGGTACACTAATTCTACTTAGAATACCTGTAAGACCTTGTGCTAATCATGGGACTTGAGGCCACTAAGTTTATTGTCCTTTGAAAATGCTCCTTTCAAGCAACGCATGTACCCTGTCGGTGTTTGAAAAGAGGCAATGTCTGCCTTGACCGCAGCCTCCTCCCTCGTAGAGAGGATCCACGTTGCTTTCAGGAGGACAACTTTTTCCGAAGCATGCACTTGGGGCCACAAACGAGACATTCTATTCATAGCATGCAAGTCTTCTGGCACTCCTGTCGAGTCCTTGGAACCAATCAAGTGTGCCCAAATAGTAGCCCCCACATTCTTGAAGATATGCATGGGATCCAAGAGATGATTGATTTGTAACTGACCCCAATAAGGAAGCTCGTGAAAGATCGATAGCCTCTTCATACCAAGAGGAGGTTCCTCTCCATTTGCCCTCCAAGCTTGAATCCAATCACTTGCCTTCAAATATGATGGTGGTGGATCAAGCTGACCTCCACGTGCGAGATGGTCGAGCGGAAGGTATCGAGCATGACCTTCATAAACATTTTTCCTCATATGTTTGGAGTAGCGTGCAAGCGATTTCAGAGTCGGTCCACAAACAGGACAAGCATGGTACCCACTTGTAACAAGTCCTGCACGCGTGCACGAATGTGTTAGTACAAGACATGCATGCAAAAGAGAGTAAAAAAAGCATAATCCCCCATTGTACATGTAAAGACACAACCACGTACCTGCGCACTCTCCATATCCTGGGTAGTCATGCATGGTCCACATCAAGATACCCCTGACCAAAATATCATTGGTATGTCTAGGAGCTCTGGAAATATCAAAGACCTGCACTCCTCTCCATAATATCTGTAACTCCTCTATCAAAGGTGGCATGTGCACGTCCATGTTTTTTGCCTTGTACTTTCCTGGCACAAGTAGTGTAAGCATGAGGTGTCCCTTTTTTATTGTTAGCCATGGTGGGATATTGTAATTTACCACGAGTATGGGCCATGTCGACTAAGATGTCGAGCGTAACCTGAAAGGATTCACGCCGTCCATGGCTAGCCCAAGATGTAAGTTGCAAGGGCTAACCTCATTAAGGCCGAGACACTTGTATCCGACCACCCATACTGTACTTGTAGATTCAAGATTGAGAGACAAGCACGTAGTTTAGACATCCTAGCACCCTCGTGAAATTGTGTTGATTGCAACTCTCACATTTTGACCTCAGACTTTGACATCACGTATACGTGGGATGTAGTGCCCCTAAAAATGGAATCCATCATGTCGACCATACCCTTGTCATCATCCGAGATACTATAGTATTGTTGAAAGTGAGAAGGTATATGTGTACCCTCGTCACCCTCCTCATCCTGTTTTAAGATTTCGTGTAAATATAAGATCTTCTATTTCCTGGTATACAATAAGATTGCGAACTTAAATAGCTTTGACTTACCGATGATCCATCAACATGTGCAACACCAACGGGGGGTAGTGGTTCCGGCTCCTCCCCATACATCCGCAAGTGGCGCATGATAATACGACCCCATACATCCGCAAGTGGCACATGATAATACGACGTTGATGTCGTACTTCTCACTTGCAATGAGTGCAATGACAATATAACCTCTCCGTAAGCCACTTCGTGCTCCCGGGCATTGGCGCATCATCGGACAAACTTCCACTCGTCCCTTCCATCTACACTTATAAAATCACAACATAAGCATGAAGAGGAGATATTGACAATTATAAAATAGCATGTTTGAGCTTCTCTTGAGGCCACATTAAAAAAGTGATAGTAAGCATCGCTATATAGCGACGCTGTGGGTTAAAACCCGAAACGCTAAACGCGCGGCGTTTTTTTCAAACTATTCCCTAATCTCTCAAGTAAGCAACCCAAAATCTCCTCCCACGTATTTTCGATGACCTCCCACCTATTCCAAGCAACCTCCCACTCTATTTTCCACTCCTCACCCTTCTCCTACCTCTTGTACTCCCTCTCTATCTTTTCCCTCTTTGGTTTCTTGAAAGAAAGTTCTTCAAGAGGTGAGTTTGTTTCAACAATGTAGGTTTTTTATTTGTAGCTTTAGTTTTGTGAGTGTTTCTTCTTGTATTGCTAAACCTGTAAACTAGTTTTCATGCTTGTTTTGAAAGGATTGAAACAAAAAATGAGATTTCAAGAAAGAAAGAAAACTCACCTCTTTTTTCTGTATTTCTCTTCCTTCTCTTTCTCCTCGTCGCCTCAATCTCCTCCTTTCCTTGTCTCCTCAATCTCCTCCCTTCAAGAAGTTGCTTTTGTAATCTCCTCCTTCCACTAACATCTTATTTGAAAAAATGGGTTGTTTTCTCTCTTTTGTAGGGCCAGTCCACTACACCGAGCGGGACATACTTTTTCAAGGAAGTGCTTCCTCTTTTTTCCATTTATTATTTTCATTATTTGCATTGGCCTGCAGCTAGCGCCTTAAGCGCTAGCTGCAGTGATGGGCGTAGGAACCCTCTCTTCCCCTCCCACTCTTTCCTTCTTCCCCCTTCTCTTATTCTCCTTTTTCCCCCTTCTCTTTTTTTGCTCTTCTCTTATTCCATCTTTCCCCCTTCTCTCTTTCCTCCTCATCTCTTTTCCCTTCTCTCTTTCCTTTCCCTCTTATTCTCTATTTCCTTTCCCTCTTATTCTCTTATGCTTATGCTTCTCTCATTCCCCCTTCTCTCTTTCCCCCTTCTCTATTTCCCCCTTCTCTCATTCGCATAAGCTCATGCTCATGCATGAGCATAAGCATGAGCTTATGCTTATGCTAATGCTTAAGCATAAGCATAAGCATAAGCATAAGCTCATGCTTATGCTCATGCATGAGCATGAGCTTATGCTTAAGTTTCCGCATTAGCTCCTTCTCTTTTTTCGCATGAGCTTATGCTCATGCATGAGCATTTGCTTATGCTTAAGTTATGAGCTTATGCGGAAATAGAGAATGAGAGAAGCTTATGCTTCTCTCATTCTCTATTTCTGCATAAGCTCCTTCTCTTTTTCTACATGAGCATAAGCATGAGCTTATGCTTATGCATAAGCATAAGCTTATGCTTAAGTTTCCGCATAAGCTCATGCTTATGCATGAGCTTATGCCATGAGCTTATGTGGAAATAGAGCATGAGAGAAGCTTATGCAGAAACTCATTCTCTATTTCCGCATAAGCTCCTTCTCTTTTTCCGCATGAGCATAAGCATGAGCTTATGCTTATGCTTATGCTTATGCATAAGCATAAGCATAAGCTCATGCTTATGCGCATGCATGAGCATGAGCTTATGCATAAGTTTCCCCCTTCTCTCTTTCCCCCTTCTCTATTTCCCCCTACTCTTTTTCCGCATGAGCATAAGCATGAGCTTATGCTTATGCTTATGCATAAGCATAAGCTTATGCTCATGCTTATGTTCATGCATGAGCATGAGCTTATGCTCATGCTTATGTTCATGCATGAGCATGAGCTTATGCTTAAGTTTCCGCATAAGCTCCTTCTCTTTTTCCGCATGAGCATAAGCATGAGCTTATGCATAAGTTTCCCCCTTCTCTCTTTTCCCCTTCTCTATTTCCCCCTACTCTTTTTCTGCATGAGCTTATGCTTATGCTTATGTGGAAATAGAGAATGAGAGAAGCATAAGCTCATTCTCTATTTCTGCATAAGCTCATTCTCTATTTCCCACTCTATTTCCCCCTTCTCTCATTTCCCCCTTCTCTCCTTCTCTATTTTCGCATAAGCTCATGCTTATGCTTATGCGGAAATAGAGAAGGAGAGAAGCATAATAGAGAATGAGAGAAGCATAAGCATAAGCCTCCTTCTCTATCTCCACATAAGCTCATTCTCTATTTCTGCATAAGCTTATGCTTATGCTTCTTTCATTCCCCCTCATCTCTTTCCCCTTCTCTATTTCCCCCTTCTCTAATTCTCTATTCCCTCATTCTCATTCTTTTCTTTCCTTTCCATCTTTTTTCCCTCTTTCCTTTCCCTCTTCTTTCCTTTCCCTCTTCTTTCTTCTTGCCTATGCCTATGCCTATGAGAATGCTTATGTTTGTTTTTTTGTTTTCTATTTTCGTGTTTGTGTGTATGTTAGACATGGGATCACGTCGCTCATCCGACGAGTACGGACAGCCTCGCAGGAGGAGAGCTCACATCTATATGCTCCAGAGGACTTTGATTCCTCTTAGGTGACTACCCCGAGGACTACCCCTGGTCCGACTCCTCTCAGACCTAGCACTACGACTACCCCTGGTCCGACTCCTCTTCCACATAGCACTGCGACTACCCCTCGAGGAACTCCTTTGCTAGCCATGCATGGCTTTGTCGGGAGCCCCGACGAGTTTGTAGCACAGATGAGCGATGAGGAGGCAGCGAGATTATTATCTCTGCTCTCTCAGAGGACCTCCGCAATTCCTTCCCCTACACTGATGTGTGGACGTACTGCCCAGCCATCCCCTCGCGCCCCTTCGACCACGGGATCATCACCTACGCATGCCTCTCAGAAGGGAAGGAAGAGTAGGATGGGCGGATCATGTTGTGCTGACTCGGGAGATGTAGACGAGTCAGCACACTCACGCTCCTTTAGGTCTCCACTTGGTCCGGAGACACAATATCATTCAGGTCCCTTTCCCTCTCCTACTCCCACTGCTACTCCTCGCTCCGGAAGCGCTCGCGTAGCTTCCACTCCAGACTCTGCTACCGTCAATCCCCCTTACTCATCAGGGGATCTCTCCTATCAAATCACATCTGTCGGAGAGATAATAGAAGATATCAAGGGCAAAGCAGTGATGGGTGCCATGAGGAGGTTGATGAGTCATCACTTTAAGAGCGGCATAAATACTAATTGGCGGTATCAAGATGCCCAAAAGAAGCAGGCAGTGATCGATGAGTTAAAACAAAGATACCCTAATCTGCCAAATGTGGAGTTTAATGACGATTATATGCGAGAGCGCATGGGTTTGGTCCTGAAGCATCGTAGATCAACCTTGCGTACTTCCATTACAAAGGGGTTGGCTAAACCCAGCTGGGCAGACAAAGCTGATTGGAAGTACTTCAAGAAGCAACATAGGGACCATCCCGAAATGTTCGAGGGTCAGAGGAGGGCTGCGACGAGATGGCTGGACGTCGTAGGTACTTCGCACTTTGGTGCAGGTGGACGGTATGCGTTCGAGGCAACCGTGGTAAGTCTACTTCTTCACATTTAATGTATTGTTCTATTTGTTTTACTTACATATTACATGCACTTTAGCTAACTCTAACTCTCGTAAATTGGATCCACAGCAAGCTGCGATGGGTCATCTTCCTACAGATGCAAAGACGCGGCACGCATTTCGGATAGGAACAAAGCCATGGTTCATTGAGCAAGAGGCAATGGGAGCGACGGTCGATTGGGCTGAGGTGGCTGCTCGCACGACGGTATAAGTTTACTCCTACTTGTAATCTCACTTTTTAATTTAAGTTCCAATCTAATTTTTGATTTATATGGTTCACTCATAGGGTCAAAGCTGAAGCGTCCCATCATCGGAGGCGAGCGATCAACAGGACCAAGGATCGGACACAGGTGGCGAGGACGAGGGAGAAGATGCGGGTGTCGAGGACCAAGGAACAGGCCAACAAGACAAAGATGATTCGGATTCAGATAAGTAGTGGTAGTAGCATTTTGTATATCCGCTCGTTTGAGCAATTTTGTATCGCCCTTTAGACAGGGTAATTTTGTTACAAACACTGTTGTATATGTCCGACATGTATATGCATTTGTTACTCATCATTTCACAAGAACAATTTTGTATCTAACTGTAAGCAAGGGAAATTTGTTTATAAAAAACTTTCTTTTGTAATTACAAAAAAAAAAAAGGATTAGTGGGGCTAAACAGGGTCAAAAGGAAGCCCTGTTTAGCCCCACTAACCCTTTTTTTTTACTTCTGTTAATCGTCACTATATAGCGACGTTTACCAGTGTCGCTACATAGTGATTATTAATAGTGTCGCTATATAGCGACGTTTTCATCATCGCTATATAGCGACGTTTGCCAGTGTCGCTATATGGCGACGCTTTATAGCGACGCTCCTTTTCCGACGCTTTTAGCGACACTTATAGCGACGTTTGCGCCCATGAAAAAACAAATTTTTGATGTAAAAAGCATCGGTATTTCCGTTGAAAAATGGCCTATGCCTTGTAGTGGTAGTGCCCCTAAAAATGGAATCCATCATGTCGACCATACCCTCGTCGTCATTCGGGAGACTATAGTCTTGCTGAAAGTGAGAAGGTATATGTGTACCCTCGTCACCCTCCTCATCTTGTTTTAAGATTTCGTGTAAATATAAGAGCTTCTATTTCCTGGTATATAATAAGTTTGCGAACTTAAATAGCTTTGACTTACCGATGGTCCATCAACATGTGCAACACCAATGGGGAGTACTGGTTCCGGCTCCTCCCCATACATCCGCAAGTGGCGCATGATAATATGATGTTGATGTCGTACTTCTCGCTTGCAATGAGTGCAATGACAATATAACCTCTCCGTAAGCCACTTCATGCTCTCGGGCATTGGCACATCATCGGAAGAGCTTCCACTCATCCCTTCCATCTACACTTATAAAATCACAACATAAGCATGAAGAAGAGATATTAACATTTTAAAATAGCATGTTTGAGCTTCTTTTGATGTTACAACAAAAAGTGACTGTAAGCGTCGCTATATAGCGACCTTTTTGCTCTGTTCCGTCGCTATATAGCGACGTTTTTAATTAAAAACATCGCTATATAGCGACGGATAAGCGTCGCTATATAGCGATGCTGTGGGTTAAAACCCAAAACTTTAATCGCATGGCGTTTTCTTCATCCTATTCCCTAATCTCTCACGTAAGCAAGCCAATATCTCCTCCCACCTATTTTCGACGACCTCCCACCTATTTCAAGCAACCTCCTTCTCTATTTTCCACTCCTCACCCTTCTCCTAGCTCTTGTACTCCCTCTCTACCCTTTTCCCTCTTTGGTTTCTTGAAAGGAAGTTTTTCAAGAGGTGAGTTTGTTTCAACAATGTAGGTTGTTTGTTTATTAGCTTTAGTTTTGTGAGTGTTTCTTCTTGTATTGCTAAACCTGTAAACTAGTTTTCATGCTTGTTTTGAAAGGATTGAAACAAAAAATGAGATCTCAAGAAAGAAAGAAGACTCACCTCTTTTTTTTGTAATTCTCTTCCTTCTCTTTCTCCTTGTCTCCTAAATCTCCTCCTTTCCTTGTCTCCTCAATCTCCTCCCTTCAAGAAGTTGCTTTTGTAATCTCCTCCTTCCACTAACATCTTATTTGAAAAAATGGGTTGTTTCCTCTCTTTTGTAGGGCCAATACACTACACTGAGCGGGACATACTATTTTAGGTAAGTGCTTCCTCTTTTTTCCATTTATTATTTTTGTTATTTGCATTGGCCTGCAGCTAGCACCTTAAGCACTAGCTGCAGTGATGGATGTAGGATCCCTCTCTTCCCCTCAAACTCTTTCCTTCTTCCCCCTTCTCTTATTCTCTTTTTTCCCCCTTCTCTTTTTTCCCTCTTCTCTCATTCCCCCTTCTCTATTTCCCCCTTCTCTCATTTCCCCTTCTCTATTTCCGCATAAGCTCATGCATAAGCTCATGCTTATGCTTATGCTTCTCTCATTCCCCCTTCTCTATTTCCCCCTTCTCTCATTCCCCCTTCTCTATTTCCCCCTTCTCTCATTCTCTATTTCTGCATAAGCTCATGCTCATGCATGAGCATAAGCATGAGCTTATAACACAGTATTAGATAAAGTGGGACAAAAGTTGCATTTTGGGAATTTCAAAATTGGGTGGATTTCATTAAAATTGGGAAAGGCTTCATTAAATTTGGGAAAATTTCCATTGATTGTGGGAATTTTACCAATATTTAATAAGCTAATATTTGGAATTCCAATGATTATGAAAAACTTCATTGGTTGTGAAACAGTTCATTGCGTATAAAAAACCGGAACAAAGCATTTGTGGCAGAGTTTGAAAATCATGTATTTGGTGGCATTAATAAACACCGTCTAGGGACAACATGTATATTTTACTTGAGGTGTTAATAAACACCGGTTGGTGGTTTTAACAAACACCATGCATAGTGAGTTCCACTAGAAACAAAGCAATTGTTGGTGAAGGTCAGCTTCTGAAAATTGTCATATTAATAATATGCAAATACCCATTGACAAGATAACAACAATTGAGAAACGTCACATGAGCACACACCTTACAATGGAAGTTTGGGAGATTAAGAGGGAGAAAATCGACAGCATTTTCTATGCTCTGATACCAAGCAAGCTCTCCTATGCTTTGATACATATGCTCTGTGGAATCTTGATCTTCTTGGGTCTATTTATGGATTTTGATGTCCATGACTAGACAATTGCATCAATACACTCCCATACCTGTGGATCCAATCTATTCTCTGCCCAATACTTGTTCCAGCAATCAACATAGGCATCTGCATCACTGAGCCCCTTTCTCTTAAGTGATGGTGCCCAATACTGAATTAATAATTTCTTGAAATTAGGAGAAGTAGCATCCATCTCGGCACTTGATATGGCAACCCCAAGCCATATGGGGTATATAGGATCTGATGGCCTCACCAAGATGAAGTCACCTTGCTTAACATCCACCATTGGTCTAAACTCTTCCCTCGGCTTACCTTTAAGAGGCCCACAATAGTGATCATTCCATTCCTCATAGTCTTGGAAAACATTAATGCAAGCATCTATATCATCCTCCTCATTAGGAGATTGTGTTCTTGGCCAAAAATCTCTGTACACTCCTATCTCTGAGATGTTTTCCTGTTCGAGCTCACCGATCATGGTTTTCCAATAGTCTATCACTGGCCTAATGTAGGACTCATAGGATGCATTCTTTCCACTTGCACATTTCTCCCAAAACTTAATGTAATCCTTTATCCCTGATATTACTTGCAAGTGATCTCTCACAAATGTAGCCATTGGCAGTATATCCGGACAACCTATTGGCAACAATGATCGACCCTCACTATCTTTCTTCCATAGCTCAATTCCCCCTTCAATGGGCATCCAATTCGGTGATTTTGGATGCACCTTGTACTGCATCATTGGTATGTCACCTTGCATGTAAAATCGAAATTGTAATGGCTTTGCATGTCCAACTAGCATTTCTTACCCATATTCACATAGATAGCCATCTACATAATCCTTGAAGTTAGGAACCCGTGTAAGAACAAATGGTGCCTGTGAAGATGATGTACATTTTCTGAATGTATCCATCAAATGCGGGAAAGTGAATGTTTGTCCCACCCGCAAGCTCTCAGAAACCTGCTGACAATGTCCTCATGTGTGTGCCCTACCATCAAGAAGCCCAATTGAACTGTCTTGAAAATGCCCCTTGCTACAAGAAGAGAAAGGTATGCAAACAAGTATCTATTTTTGTTCTCAGACCCACAATTATCTAGTTGGAGTAGCAAGTTCTTTGGCAACTTTTGGAATGGTGGCTCAATAGCAACACTCCCCTCTAAAGAGGGTGGGTTTTCTCTTGTATTTGACGGAAAAAAATTCACACATGTGTCTATAGCCCTTGCAATGGAAGTTGTCATGGCCTCCGTGATAGACTTCGGGTCACTTTCCGATACAGTTTCTAGATTTGCATTTGTGATTGTGACATCTACATTTTCAGACAAGCTAGCTCCACTTGTGGAAACATGTGCACCTTTAGAACTGTAATGGGAGTCCAAAGCGTTTCTTGAACATAGAGCATTCAAAAGGTGAGCATTGCTTCTAGGAATCCCATTGGTAGGAAGGTCTCTAAGGTCATGCATATCCATCCTCTCGAGGTTGCACAAACAAATTGAGAGCGATCCAATCATCAGGTTGGGATCAGATGGCTACAAACCACTGAGAGTGCAGTGTCCATAATGACAGTTTCCATGCCCATGGGTAATCATTCCAATGAGTGAAACCTATAATTGCCATGTAGAATCGGTGTCCTTGGACCTCACCTGAAGTCTTGGAATTGCCATCCTTTTTTGGTCCATCTTATCATGGATTATGCATACATACTTTTTTGGATCCATCTCGGAGTACCTACGCCATGCATAGTATAAGTTCCTACAACTTTGTTGCTGTATCATATGCATCTTTCTCTCTTCCATCAGCGAATTGTGCTATCTTGACTTTTTGTGGCTGCCAATTGAGCCTTGATCCGGTGCACAAGCTACATTTAGAGAATTCACTCGTCTTAGCAAGGGCTACAGTTTTTAAGTCTGATTTCCAAATCCTGCCAAATGTGGATGTGGATAGGCTCTGATAACCACATTGATTAAGTGAAGTGTTGACCTCACGTAGGATGTCTATCTTCTTATACACTCACTACAAGGCATAGGCCATTTTTCGATGGAAATACCGACGCTTTTTACATTAAATTTTTTTTTTTCACGGGCGCAAAGGTCGCTATAAAAGTCGCTAAAAGCATCGGAAAAGGAGCGTCGCTATAAACCGTCGCTATATAGCGACGTTGTTAATCGTCGCTATATAGCGATGATGTAAACGTCGCTATATAGCGACACTATTAATCGTCGCTATATAGCGACATTGGTAAACGTCGCTATATAGCAACGATTAACAGAAGTAAAAAAAAAGGGTTAGTGGGGCTAAACAGGGCTTCCTTTTGGCCCTGTTTAGCCCCACTAATCCTTTTTTTTTTTGGTAATTACAAAAGAAAGTTTTTTATAACAATTTTTCCCTTGCTTGCAGGGTGATACAAAATTGTTCTTGTGAAATGATGAGGAAAAAATGCATATACATATACAACAGTGTTTGTAACAAAATTACCCTGTCCAAAGGGCGATACAAAATTGCTCAAACGAGCGGATATACAAAATGCTACTACCACTACTCATCTGAATCCGAATCATCTTTGTCTTGTTGGCCTGTTCCTTGGTCCTCGACACCTGCATCTTCTCCCTCGTCCTCGCCACCTGTGTCCAATCCTTGGTCCTATTGATCGCTCGCCTCCGATGATGGGACGCTTGAGCTTTGACCCTACGAGTGAACCATATAAATCGAAAATTAGATTGGAACTTAAATTAAAAAGTGAGATTACAAGTAGGAGTAAACTGATACCGTGCGAGCAGCCACCTCAGCCCAATCGACCGTCGCTCCCATTGCCTCTTGCTCAATGAACCATGGCTTTGTTCCTATCCGAAATGCGTGCTGCATCTTTGCATCTGTAGGAAGATGACCCATCGCAGCTTGCTGTGGATCCAATTTACGAGAGTTAGAGTTAGCTAAAGTGCATGTAATATGTAAGTAAAACAAATAGAACAATACATTAAATGGAAAGAAGTAGACTTACCACGGTTGCCTCGAACGCATACCGTCCGCCTGCACCAAAGTGCGAAGTACCTACGACATCTAGCCATCTCTTCGCAGCCCTTCTCTGACCCTCGAACATTTCGGGATGGTCCCTATGTTGCTTCTTGAAGTACTTCCAATCAGCTTTGTCTGCCCAGCTGGGTTTAGCCAACCCCTTTATAATGGAAGTACGTAAGATTGATCTACGATGCTTTAGGACCAAACCCGTGCGCTCGAGCATATAATTGTCATTAAACTCCACATTTGGCAGATTAGGGTATCTTTGTTTTAACTCATCGATCACCGCCTGCTTCTTTTGGGCATCTTGATACTGCCAATCGGTATTTATACCACTCTTGAAGTGATGATCATCAACCTCCTCATGGCGGCCATCACTGCTTTGCACATTTTGTCTTCTATTATCTCCGGCAGATGTGATTTGATAGGAGAGATCCCCTGATGAGTAAGGGGGACTGACGGTAGCAGAGTCTGAAGGAGTGGAAGCTACGCGACCGCTTCCGGATCGAGGAGTAGCAATGGGAGTAGGAGAGGGAAAGGGACATGACTGATACTGTGTCTCCGGACCAAGTGGAGACCTAAAGGAGCGTGAGTGTGCTGACTCGTCTACATCTCTTGAGTCAGCACAACATGAGCCGCCCATCCTACTCTTCCGTCCCTTGTAGGAGGCATGCACAGGTGATGATCCCGGAGTCGAAGGGGTGCGAAGGGATGGCTAGGCAGTACGTCCACCCGTCGGTGTAGGGGAAGGAATTGCGAAGGTCCTCTGAGAGAGCAGAGAGAAGAATCTCGCTGCCTCCTCATCGCTCATCTATGCTACAAACTCGTCGGGAGTCCCGACAAAGCCATGCGTGGCTAGCAAAGGAGTTCCCCAAGGGGTAGTCGTAGTGCTATGTGGAAGAGGGGTCGGACCAGGGGTAGTCGCAGCGCTAGGACCGAGAGGAGTCGGACCAGGGGTAGTCCTCGGGGTAGTCGCCTGAGAGGAATCAAAGTTCTCTGGAGCATATAGATCGTGAGCTCTCCTCCTACGAGGCTATCCGTACTCGTCAGATGAGCGACGTGATCCCATGTCTAACATAGACACAAACATGAAAACAGAAAACAAAAAACAAACATAAGCATTCTCATAGGCAAGAAGAAAGAAGAGGGAAAGGAAAGAGGGAAAGAAGAGGGAAAGGAAAGAGGGAAAGAAGAGGGAAAGGAAAGAGGGAAAGAAGATGGAAAGGAAAGGAAAGAATGAGAATGAGGAAATAGAGAATGCGAGAAGGGGGAAATAGAGAAGGGGAAAGAGATGAGGGAAAATAGAGAAGGAGAGAAGGGGGAAATGAGAGAAGGGGGAAATAGAGTGGGAAATAGAGAATGAGCTTATGCGGAAATAGAGAATGAGCTTATGCTTCTCTCATTCCCTATTTCCGCATAAGCTCATGCATAAGCATGAGATTATGCGAAAACTTAAGCATAAGCTCATGCTCATGCATGAGCATAAGTATGAGCTTATGCTTAAGCATAGGCACCGGAAATAGAGAAGGAGCTTATGCGGAAATAGAGAATGAGTTTCCGCATAAGCTTCTCTCATTCTCTATTTCCGCATAAGCTCATGCATAAGCATGAGCTTATGCGGAAACTTGAGCATAAGCTCATGCTCATGCATGAGCATAAGCATGAGCTTATGCTTATGCTTATGCGGAACGCATAGGCATCGGAAATAGAGAAGGAGCTTATGCGGAAATAGAGAATGAGCTTATGCTTCTCTCATTCTCTATTTCCGCATAAGCTCACGCATAAGCATGAGCTTATGCGGAAACATGAGCATAAGCATAAGCTCATGCGGAAAAAGAGAAGGAGCTTATATAGAAATAGAGAATGAGTTTCCGCATAAGCTTCTCTCATTCTCTATTTCCGCATAAGCTCATGCATAAGCTCATGCTCATGTATGAGCATAAGCATGAGCTTATGCGGATGCTTATGTATGAGCATAAGCATAAGCTCATGCTTATGTATGAGCATAAGCATAAGCTCATGCTTATGCTCATGCAGAAAAAGAGAAGGAGCTTATGCGGAAAAAGAGAAGGAGCTTATGTGGAAATAGAGAATGAGAGAAGCATAAGCTTCTCTCATTCTCTATTTCCACGTAAGCTCACGCTCATGCATGAGCATAAGCTCATGCTTATGCTCATGCGGAAAAAGAGAAGGAGCTTATGCAGAAAAAGAGAAAGAGGAGCTTACGTGGAAAAAGAGAAGGAGAGAAGCTTATGCGGAAACTCATTCTCTATTTCCGCATAAGCTCCTTCTCTTTTTCTGCATGAGCTTATGCTTATGCTCATGAGTGAGCATGAGCTTATGCTCATGTTTCCGCATAAGCTCATGCTTATGCGTGAGCTTATGCAGAAATAGAGAATGAGAGAAGCATAAGCTTCTCTCATTCTCTATTTCCGCATAAGCTCATGCATAAGCATAGCTTATGCGGAAACTTAAGCATAAGCTCATGTCATGCATGAGCATAAGCATGAGCTTATGCTTATGCTTATGCTTAAGCATAAGTATAAGCATAAGCTCATGCTTATGCTCATGCGGAAAAAGAACTCGATAAGGCAACTGTTGGTTGCTTCTTGCTGCTCCAACTGATGGCACCACTCCCAAGGGAAAACATAAAACCACTAGTAGATCTCCTGTCTGAGACACTACCCGCCCAGTCAGCATTTGTGTATCCATGTACCTGTAATGAACACCCAGCTTCATAAAACAGTCCATAATGCAATGTGGACTTCACATACCGCAGTATGCGCCTAGCCGCATCCAAATGTGGCTTCCTCGGTGCCTGCATAAACTGACTCACCAGCCCCACAGCATAGCTCAAATCTGGTCTGGTTATAGTCATGTAAATCAAGCTACCTACTATGCGCCTGTACATAGTAATATCTTCAAGAAGCTCACCTGTCTCTGAGTTGAGCTTCACATTCTGCTCCAATGGAACAGAAATAGGCTTACAGCCTGTCATCCCATATTTGGACAGCATGTCCAAACCGTATTGCCTTTGCAACAGCCATATCCCACTCGGGGATCTAATAACCTCAATGCCCAAGAAGTAACGCAGCTCTCTTAAATCCTTCATCTCAAATTTCTGCTTCAACAGTAGCTTCACTTCATTAATGTCTGCATCACTATCACCTGTAATAATCAAGTCATCAACATAGATGACTACAAGCACAATCCCTTTGTTTGTCCTTTTCACATAAAGTGAAAAATCTGAATTGGAAATCTGAAATCCAAAAGTGACAAGATATTGCCCTATCTTGTCTGACCATGCCCTCGGCGCCTGTTTTAAGCCATACAAGGCTTTGCACAACCTGCATACAAAATCGGGGTGTGAATTATCCTCATAACCTTCTGGCTGCATCATATAAACCTCTTCCTGCGAATCACCGTGCAAGAAGGCATTTTTCACATCCATCTGATGCAAAGACCATCCCTTTGCAGCAGCCATAGCAATTACTGCTCTCACGGTTGCCATCCTTGCAACTGGGCTGAAAGTTTCCTCATAGTCAATTCCATATGTCTGCGCAAAACCTTTGGCAACCAATCTTGCCTTGTACCTGCTAACAGACCCATCAGCATTGTGCTTTACTTTGTAAACCCACTTGCAGCCAATAGCCTTCTTATCATGAGGCAAAGGCATCAAATCCCAAGTGTGGTTTGCATCCAAGGCAGCCATCTCTTCATCCATAGCTGCTTCCCAATTTTTATGCCCTGCTGCATCCTCGAAACATGTGGGCTCTGGCTCCTCTAGAACCTTGACCATATAAGCATAGTGATGTGCCGTATACCCATCATATCTCAGCCTGTCAATTGGATACTTAATACGAGTGGACCTCCGTACAACTGGATCAGTTGCAGGAGTCTTTAAATCATGCCTGCTTTTCCTTGCACCAGGTGTAACAACAGAAGGAATCCCAAGTTCCTCATCAAGGCTCATTTTAGAGCCGCTTGACTCTCCATCAACATGAAAGCTACCAGTAGACACATCAAACACTGGAGCATGGTCTACTTTTTCTTTTCCCTTATGTGATACCTGCACAACACTATCAGGGCTGCCATGTGACGATTCACTAGATCTCAATCTCCCTGTCCATGCATTAGATCCACTAGTAGAGGACTCTCTGGGTCCACTCAAAGCTTGAGATTGTTGCTCTGCATTTATTGCAGCATTCCCATTTCCTGCATCTGCATCTCCTACCATAACAGTTGGTGCATACCAGCTGCTCATTTCATCAAAAACAACATCTCTGCTCACTTGCATTTTGCGGGTGGAAGGGTTATAACAGCGATACCCTTTCTGGTGCAGAGCATATCCAATAAAGATGCATTTTTCTGCCTTTGGATCCAGCTTTGTTCTCTTCTCATCAGGAACATGAACATAAGCTATGCAACCAAATACCTTCAAGTGAGAAATATCTGGTTTTTGGCTTGTATACATTTCTTCAGGCGTCATGCCATGGACAGCTGCAGTGGGGGTTCTGTTCATAATATAAACAGCAGTTGCTACTGCTTCAGCCCAAAAATAATCAGGCATGTTTTTCTCATTTAGGATTGCCCGTCCTACTTCTGAAATATGCTTGTTCTTCCTTTCTGCAACCCCATTTTGCTGAGGGGTAGACCTGCATGAGTACTTCCTTTGAATTCCCTGTTCTTTCAGATATTCACAAAATTCTTCTGAAAAGTACTCTCCCCCTCCATCAGATCTTAGCACTTTAATATGCACACCTTTCTCTTTTTCAACCATGGCCTTAAAAGCCTTGAAATGGCTGAACACTTCACTTTTGTGCTTCATAAAATAAATCCACACCTTCCTAGTGTAGTCATCAATAAACGTCACATAATAATGGCATCCACCAATAGAAGCAGCTTTGGTTGTCCAAACATCTGAATGGATCACTTCCAAAGGTCTTCTGCTCACCTTAGCATTTTTGGGAAATGCATGTCTGGCCTGCTTACCCATTTGGCATGCTTCACATACCTTTTGCATTCCCTCAACTCTGAATTTAGGCAAACCTGCAACAATGTTTTTCGTTTGCATAGATTTCAGCCTTTGTATATTCACGTGCCCAATGCGCTTGTGCCATATCTCAATATCTGCAATGACACCTCTCCCATGTGCAAACATAGCAGCTTTCACCTCAGGCATATCAACATCCAAGGTGAACATTCTGCCATTTTTGTTGCCTTTCGCAACCAAGCGGCACTTATTTTTCAAGTCCTCAACAAAGCATCCATCAGGATTAAATCTAACCTGCAGACCTTGCTGAACCATCTGGCCAACTGAAACCAGGTTCTTAGTGATTTTTGGAACATGAAGTACATCTGCCAAGTACTTTGTTTTGCCATCCTGCATAGCCAATGGCACTTTACCAACCTGCGTAATTGGGTGCGCAGTATCATCACCTGTTTCAACATAACCTGGCTTATCCAAATTTCTAACATCATGAAACCACTCACCATGACTGGTCATATGGTTAGAGGCACCTGAATCAACATACCAAACATCATTGCAAGCTGCAGCATCTCCTGACATGGAGTTAACCATATGCTGCATCACAAAAAGGTGCTCATTTCTGTCGTCACCATGCCCACTTGATGATGCATAGTTGCTTTGCTGCAACTTCCCACTTTTGATGTCATTCTGCTTTTTATAGCATGTATTCTCCTTGTGTCCAGGCTTTCCACAATAATAGCATTCAGTGCTGCTATTTACTTGCTAGTTCCTTTGCCATGAACCACGGCCTCTTTGGCTCCCCCTGCCTCTAGAACTACCACGTCCTCCTCCATAGGACTGGTTTTCCTGTTGTTGCTGTTGGTTCTGATTTCCTGCACGGCCACCAAAACGGCCTCTTCCTCTACCCCTGCCTCTACCTGTATTCGAGTAGAAAGCAGTCTCTTGAGAAGTTGAGGTGGCTGAACCACCATTCCTTTGCTCTTCACTCAGCAAGAGAGCAATAAGTTCCTGAAAATCAGGAAATGTTTCACGGACTCCAATGGATGTCCGAAACTGTGCATAATCTTTCCCAAGACCATTCAAGGTCACGGACACTAAGTCCTCATCATCAATAGGTGCTCCAATGGAGGCAAGAGAATCTGCAAGGCCTTTCACCTTCAAGGAATACTCATTTATATTCAGATTTTTCCTTTGCACATTGTGCAACTCCTGCTTTAGCTGCATCTTTCGTGCTTTGGTATTTGTGCTATACAGCTTCACCAATGTATCCCATGCCTCCTTAGGCGTCTCTACATCCTATATATGCACAATCATAGAATCTGAAATGCTAACAGACAGCCAATATAGGCATTTTCTGGCTTTTTCATGCCATTCTTTAAAGGCCTTCAATTCAGCAGGAGTGGGAGCAGCACCCAAAACTGGTTCTGCAGTTTCACCACTGATGTACTCCCAAACTCCCTTTCCCATAAGGAAGTTTGTCATCCTGAACTTCCATGCTTGGAAGTTGTTCTTGTCAAGCTTCTCATTGACAGTGGTAGATAGATTCTCAGACATTTTACAAATCACGAATTGCAACAGCAACCTGTAAACATAGCAAATGCCTCACAAGGGCAAATAGCAAAACTTCTGCAAAAAGCCTCACAGGGGCAGATCTGCAACACTGACGAAAGTGGTATTTCACCCTCGGGGGGGTCAGTCATCATATGTAACCCTATCACGTGAGTTCAACAGAAGGATATTTCTAATATCTAAATTTTACAGAAATTAATTTACATAAGGGAGTATTTAAATTGATTTTGGGAAAAATTTACAGATTTATATAGAAAAAGGGTACACTTTATTAATGGAAAAATTACAGATAAGGGATTTTACAAATAGGCCTTGAATGCACGTGATATTGAGGATTTATACATAGTGACCCCCCCGAGATTTCACCACACAGTCACTTCCTAGTGACGATTTTGCATCAACAGGCAACATGCATGAATCTGCAACTCCCAATATCTCTGCACACAGGCATACGATGCAATTTCTGTGGCACCTTTCCACCGACTAGCCGCGCAGTGGTCGCACAGCGAAAAACAGGGCCTTTTTCTGAGTGCCTGCGAAGAACTTCCGCCTTCAAAACGGACCCTGAAACGGACCCCCGCAGCATATACTGCGCTCTCGCCACACCGCGAAGGGCCTCTCAATCTGAAACAGTGCACTCCTGCACTTCTGGCTATGCTACCTGCAGAGATTTGCTCCCAAACTCGAAATAGGAAAGCAACACTGGTCCTTTTACCAGGACACCACAAACTTGGCTTGCTTTCTTGAGCTCCTTACCATGAACAAGGCTCTGATACCATGTAAAGAAGAAGGGAGAGAGATAGGAGACTCAAGTTCAGCTTTCTTCACAACACACAAAAGAGAGAGGACACAAGGTTGGAGGGTGAAGCCTTTCTTCACTTTTGCACACAACAACAATACAATAGAAGAGGGAAATACCCTATATGTCAAACCCTAGAATACGTGGTTCATATGTGAACCCAAACCAAAAACATACATGGTAGTCTAACTACACCATGAGTACAACTAACATAGGCAGTGACATAAATGATAGTCATCCAGGAGATATATCGGGTGTAGAGCTTGATATCTCAACATTGGACACCATTCTTCTATGATCATTGGAATATCCCTCCTAGAATAGTAGGGTAAACATTTGTACAAGAGAATGGTAGTGGTGCCAATCTCTTATTAGGCCCTAAGAAATGGCACTGAGAAGCCTAAACTCACATGTGTATTCTTCTATGTAGTGGTCACTATCTCCGTTGTGTAGAGATCATATGGAATTGTGTTAATCTCTGTGGAGAATGCCAACAGTGGAGAATGGTACTGGTGCCAATCTCATACCATGACCTGCAAACATGCACAAGGAATCCTAAACTCACATGTGCATTCCTCTATGTAGAGATCACTGTCTCCGTTGTGTAGAGATCATATGGAATTGTGTCAATCTCTGAGATCATCAAACTCACATGTGGATTGGAATCGGACACCACTCTCCTATGATCACTGGAATACCCCTCCTAGTATAGTAGGGTAAACATTTGTACAAGTGAAGAATGGCAGTGGTGCCAATCTCTTATTAGGCCCTAAGAAATGGCATTGAGAAGCCTAAACTCACATGTGCATAGATCATATGGAATTGTGCCAATCTCTATGGAGAATGCCACCAATGGAGAATGGCAGTGGTTCCAATCTCATACCATGACCTGAAAACATGCACAAGGAATCCTAAACTCACATGTGCATTGGCTCTTTTGCCATTATCCTACTGCCATTCTCTGCTAGTGGTAATGTGCATTCTTCGATGTAGTGATCACTCTCTCCACTGTGTAGAGATCATATGGATTTGTGCCAATCTCTATGGAGAATGCCACCAGTGGAGAATGGCAGTGGTGCCAATCTCATACCATGACCTGAAAACATGCACAAGGAATCCTAAACTCACATGTGCAATGGCACTTTTGCCATTATCCTACTGCCATTCTCCGCTAGTGGTAATGTGCATCCTTCAATGTAGTGGAATGTCAATCTATAGGTTCAGTTTGTCTAGATTACCACTAGCGAAGAATGGCAGTGATGCCAATCTCATGCTTGCAACTACACTATGACACTGAGATCATCAAACTCACATGTGGAATGGAATAGGACACCACTCTCCTATGATCACTGGAATACCCCTCCTAGAATAGTAGAGTAAACAATTGTACAAGTGGAGAATGGCAGTCGTGCTAGTCTCTAATTAGGCCCTAAGAAATGGCATTGAGAAGCCCAAATTCACATGTGTAGAGATCACATGGAATTGCGTCAATTTATGTGGAGAATGCCACCAGTGGAGAATGGCAGTGGTGCCAATCTCACATGTGCATTGGCACTTTTGCCATTATCCTACTACCATTCTCCGCTAGTGGTAATGTGCATTCTTCTATGTAGTGGAATGTCAATCTATAGGTTTAGTTTGTCTAGACAACCACTAGTGGAAAATGGTAGTGAGATCATCAGACTCACATGTGGGTTGGAATCGGACACCACTCTCCTATGATGATTGGAATACCCCTCCTAGAATAGTAGGGTAAACATTTCTGCACGTGGAGAATGGAAGTGGTGCCAATCTCTTATTAGGGCCTAAGAAATGGCATTAAGAAGCCTAAAATCACATGTGCATCCTTCTATGTAGTCATCACTGTCTCCGCTATGTAGAGATCATATGGAATTGTGTCAATCTCTTTGGAGAATGCCACCAGTTGAGAATGGCAGTGGTGCCAATCTCATACCATGACCTGAAAACATGCACAAGGAATCCTAAGCTCACATGTGCATTGGCACTTTTGCCATTATCCTACTGTAGCCAATAAAATTAGTGGAATGTCAATCTATAGGTTCAGTCTGTCTGGACTACTACTAGCAAAGAATGGCAGTGGTGCCAATCTCATGCTTGCAACTACATGATGACACTGAGATCATCAAACTCACATGTGGAATGGAATAGGACACCACTCTCCTATGATCACTGGAATACCCCTCCTAGAATAGTAGGCTAAACATTTGTACAAGTGGAGAATGGCAGTGGTGCCAATCTCTTATTAGGCCCTAAGAAATGGCATTGAGAAGCCTAAACTCACATGTGCAAAGATCATATGGAATTGTGTCAACCTCTGTGGAGAATGCCACCAGTCGAGAATGGCAGTGGTGCCAATCTCATACCATGACCTGAAAACATGCACAAGGAATCCTAAACTCACATGTGCATTCTTCTATGGAGTGATCATTGTCTCCGCTGTGTAGAGATCATATGGAATTGTGTCAATCTCTGACATCATCAGACACATGTGGAATGGAATAGGACACCACTCTCCTATGATCACTGGAATACCCCTCCTAGAATAGTAGGGTGAACATTTGTACAAGTGGAGAATGGCAGTGGTGCCAATCTCTTATTAGGCCCTAAGAAATGGCATTGAGAAGCCTCAACTCACATGTGCATTCTTCTATGTAGTGATCACTATCTCCGCTGTGCAGAGATCATATGGAATTGTGTTAATCTCTGTGGAGAATGCCATCAGTGGAGAATGGCAGTCATGCCAATCTCATACCATGACCTGAAAACATGCACAAGGAATCCTAAACTCACACGTGCATTCTTCTATGGAGTGATGAATGTCTCCGCTGTGTAGAGATCAAATGGAATTGTGTCAATCTTTGAGATCATCATCACTCACATGTGGAATGGAATAGGACACCACTCTCCTATGATCACTGGAATGCCCCTCCTAGAATAGTAGGGTAAACATTTGTACAAGTGGAGAATGACAGTGGTGCCAATCTCTTGTTAGGCCCTAAGAAATGGCATTGAGAAGTCTAAACTCACATGTGCATTCTTCTATGTAGTGATCACTATCTCCGCTGTACAGAGATCATATGGAATTGTGTCAATGTCTGTGGAGATTGCCACCAGTGGAGAATGGCAGTGGTGCCAATCTCATACCATGACCTACAAACATGCACAAGGAATCCTATACTCACATGTGCATTCTTCTATGGAGTGATCACTGTCTCTGCTATGTAGAGATCATATGGAATTGTGTCAATCTCTGAGTTCATCAGACTCACATGTGGATTGGAATTGGACACCACTCTCCTATGATCACTGGAATACCCCTCCTAGAATAGTAGGGTAGACATTTGTACAAGTGCAGAATGGTAGTGGTGCCAATCTCTTGTTAGGCCCTAATAAATGGCATTGAGAAGCCTAAACTCACATGTGCATTCTTCTATGTAGTGATCACTGTCTCTGCTATGTAGAGATCATATGGAATTGTGTCAATCTCTTATTAGGCCTTGGAATGTCAATCTATAGGTTTAGTTTGTCTAGACAACCACTAGTGGAGAATGGCAGTGATGCCAAACTCATGGTGGCACCTACATAATGATACTGAGATCATCAAACTCACATGTGGATTGGAATTGGACACCACTCTTCTGTGATCATTGGAATACCCCTCCTAGAATAGTAGGGTAAACATTTGTACAAGAGAATGGTAGTGGTGCCAATCTCTTATTACGCCCTAAGAAATGGCATTGAGAAGCCTAAACTCACATGTGCATTCTTCTATGTAGTGGTCACTGTCTCCGCTATGTAGAGATCATATGGAATTGTGTTAATCTCTGTGGAGAATGCCAACAGTGGAGAATGGTACTGGTGCCAATCTCATACCATGACCTGCAAACATGCACAAGGAATCCTAAACTCACATGTGCATTCTTTTGTGTAGAGATCATTGTCTCCGATGTGTAGAGATCATATGGAATTGTGTCAATCTCTGAGTTCGTCAAACTCACATGTGGATTGGAATCGGACACCACTCTCCTATTATCACTGGAATACCCCTCCTAGTATAGTAGTGTAAACATTTGTACAAGTGAAGAATGGCAGTGGTGCCAATCTCTTATTAGGCCCTAAGAAATGGCATTGAGAAGCCTAAACTCACATGTGCAGAGATCATATGGAATTGTGCCAATCTCTCTGGAGAATGCCACCAGTGGAGAATGGCAGTGGTGCCAATCTCATACCATGAGCTGAAAACATGCACAAGGAATCCTAAGCTCACATGTGCATTGGCACTTTTGCCATTATCCTACTGCCATTCTCCACTAGTGGTTATGTGCATTCTTCTATGTAGTGATCACTCTCTCCGTTGTGTAGAGATAATATGGATTTGTGCCAATCTCTGTGGAGAATGCCACCAGTGGAGAATGGCAGTGGTGCCAATCTCATACCGTGACCTGAAAACATGCACAAGGAATCCTAAACTCACATGTGCATTGGCACTTTTGCCATTATCCTACTGCCATTCTCCGCTAGTGGTAATGTGCATCCTTCAATGTAGTGGAATGTCAACCTATAGGTTCAGTTTGTCTAGATTACCACTAGCGGAGAATGGCCGTGATGCCAGTCTCATGCTTGCAACTACACTATGACACTGAGATCATCAAACTCACATGTGGAATGGAATAGGACACCACCCTCCTATGATCACTGGAATACCCCTCCTAGAATAGTAGGGTAAACATTTGTACAAGTGGAGAATGGCAGTGGTGCCAGTCTCTTATTAGGCCCTAAGAAATGGCATTGAGAAGCCTAAATTCACATGTGAAGAGATCACATGGAATTGTGTCAATCTATGTGGAGAATGCCACCAGTGGAGAATGGCAGTGGTGCCAATCTCACATGTGCATTAGCACTTTTGCCATTATCCTATTGCCATTCTCCGCTAGTGGTAATGTGTATTCTTCTATGTAGTGGAATGTCAATCTATAGGTTTAGTTTGTCTAGACAACCACTAGTGGAAAATGGCAGTGATGCCAAACTCATGGTGGCACCTACATAATGACACTGAGATCATCAGACTCACATGTGGGTTGGAATCGGACACCACTCTCTTATGATGATTGGAATACCCCTCCTAGAATAGTAGGGTAAACATTTGTGCAAGTGGAGAATGGCAGTGGTGCCAATCTCTTATTAGGGCCTAGGAAATGGCATGGAGAAGCCTAAAATCACATGTGCATCCTCTCGCCGGTGTGTAGAGATCATATGGAATTGTGTCAATCTCTTTGGAGAATGCCACCAGTTGAGAATGGCAGTGGTGCCAATCTCATACCATGACCTGAAAACATGCACAAGGAATCCTAAACTCACATGTGCATTGGCACTTTTGCCATTATCCTACTACAGCCAATAAAATTAGTGGCATGTCAATCTATAGGTTCAATTTGTCTAGACTACTACTAGCGGAGAATGGCAGTGGTACCTGTGAAGATAGTGGAGAGAGGGAAGGAGTCTCACTTGCGGCTTTCTCATAATCACAAATGGGGGAATACACACAAAGGTGGAGGCTGAAAACAGTTTTCCTCTTCTTAGTTGTGAAAGCCAAAAGAACTCAAGTACAAAGAAATAGAAGAACCCTATATGTGGGTCTCAAACCAAACTCAACTAACTAAGGTGGCATACTAACTGAGCCACAAACTAGAGTAGATAAGGATAGCTGTCATCTAGCTATTATTCGTGGGCGGTGTACCAACCGAATCTCCAGCTAATAGGTCGGTGACATAAATGCACAACAGTCACCCTGGCATATCGGGAGTGGAGCTCGATATCTCAACACTCCCCCTCGAGCTCAATCCCAATTCCTGCACACCAAGCAAGTCTCTGAACTTGCGCAGCTTCTCTGCGCCCAATGCTTTCGTGAAGATGTCAGCTACCTGATCCTCTGTGCTGACATAAACTAGATCAATGAGACCTAGTAAAACCTTCTCCCGCACATAGTGATAATGCACCTCAATGTGCTTTGTTCTAGCATGAAAGACTGGGTTCTTTGCCAAATGTATACTACTCATGTTGTCACAATAAATGACAACTGGCCCATTTATAGACTGATGCATATCATAGAGTAGCTTATGCAACCAAGCTACCTCACATGCAGCCATTGCTGCACCCCTGTACTCAGCCTCTGTGCTCGACAAGGCAACTGTAGGCTGTTTCTTGCTGCTCCAAGTGACTGCAGCACTCCCAAAAGAGAACACATATCCACTGGTAGATCGTCTATCATAAATGCTACCAGCCCAATCAGCATCAGTGTATCCATGCAACTGTATCTGAACCCCAGCCTCATAAAATAGTCCATACTGCAATGTGGACTTCACATACCTGAGTATGCGTCTAGCCACATCCAAATGCGGTTTCCTTGGAGCCTGCATAAACTGACTTACCAACCCAACAGGCATAGCTCAATTCTGGCCTGGTAATAGTCATGTAAATCAAACTTCCTACTATGCGTCTGTACATAGTAGGGTCTTCCAGAAGCTCACCTGCATCTGTGCTCAGCTTCACATTCTGCTCCAAAGGAACTGAAATAGGCTTACAGCCTGTCATCCCATATTTGGACAGCATGTCCAATCCATACTGCCTCTGCAAGAGCTGTATCCCACTTGGTGATCTAATCACCTCAATGCCCAAGAAATAACCCAGCTCTCCCAAATCCTTCATCTCAAACTTCTGCCTCAATAGCATTTTCACATGAAGGATATCTTCATCACTATCACCTGTGATGATCAAATCATCAACATAAATGACCAGCAGCATAATCCCTTTCTCTGTTTTTCTCACATAGAGTGAGAAATCTGCCTTGGAAATCTGAAAGCCAATAGTGACAAGATACTGTCCTATCTTGTCAGACCATGCTCTAGGTGCTTGCTTCAAGCCATACAAGGCTTTCTTCAACCTGCAAACAAACTCAGGATGAGTAGCATGAACATAACCTGCTGGCTGCTCCATAAAGACCTCTTCTTGCAAATCACCATGCAAGAAGGCATTCTTTACATCCATCTGATGTAAAGACCATCCCTTTGATGCAGCCATAGCAATGGCTACTCTTACGGTTGCCATCCTTGCAACCGGGCTGAAAGTTTCTTCATAATCAATGCCATATGTCTGTGCATACCCCTTGACAACTAATCTTGCCTTGTATCTATTCACAGAACCATCTGCATTGTGCTTGATCTTATAAACCCACTTACAACCAATTGCATTCTTGCCTTTAGGCAAAGGCACCAATTCCCATGTAGCATTAGCATCCAAGGCATCCATTTCTTCATCCATGGCTTTCTCCCATTTTTCATTTCCCATGGCTTGCTCAAAAGAAGTGGGTTCTGGTTCCTGTATCACTTTGACCATATAGGCATAGTGAATGGCTGTAAATCCATCATATTTCAGCCTATCCACAGGATACCTAACCCTGGTAGACCTGTGCAAAATAGGCTCACTTCCAGGTGCTCTCGAAACATCCCTGGTCTTCCTTACTCCAGGTGTAACAACAGAAGGAATACCCAACTCATCATCAATGCTCTATTCTGAGCCACTGGATTCACCATCCACATAAGAGTGACCTGCATTCACATCAAACATGGGCTGATCTACCTTCTCTTTTCCTTTTCGTGATACCTGCGTACCACTATCTGCATTGCTTTGAGGGAATTCTCCTGATCTCAATCTGCCTGTCCATGGCGAAGTATGTGAACCACTGGTAGAGGACACTCCAGGTCCACTGATATTTTGTGATTGCTGCTGTGCATTCTGTGTAGCATTACCATTTTGTGCATCTACATCAATCATCACATTTACTGGTTTATACCAGCTGCTCATCTCATCAAAAACAACATCTCTGCTCACTGTGAACTTACGTGTAGAAGGGTTATAGCATCTATACCCTTTCTACTGCAGAGAATAACCAATAAAGACGCACTTCTCAGCTTTTGGATCCAACTTGGACCTCAACTCATCTGGCACATGGACATAAGCAATGCAACCAAAAATCTTCAAATGGGAAATATCTGGTTTCCTACTAGTATACATCTCCTCTGGCGTCATGCCATGTATTGCTGCAGTGGGAGTCTTGTTCATTATATAGATTGCTGTAGCAACTGCTTCAGCCCAATAATAATCTGGTAGATCTTTTTCATTTAGCATAGCCCGAGACACCTCTCCAATATGCCTATTTTTTCTTTCTGCAATTCCATTTTGCTGTGGGGTATGACTGCATGAATATTGCTGCTTTATACCATGCTCCTGCAAGAACCTTGCAAACTCATTTGAGAGGTACTCTCCCCCTCCATCTGACCTTAGGCATTTTATTTGCAGGCCTGTTTCTTTTTCAACCATAGCTTTGAAAGCTTTGAAGTGCCCAAACACTTCACTTTTCTTTTTCATAAAATACACCCACAGTTTTCTGCTGAAGTCATCAATAAATGTGACAAAATAGTGACAGCTTCCAATAGATGCAGCTTTTGTAGTCCACACATCAGAGTGGATTAATTCCAATGGTTTTTTACTCTCTTGAACATGCCTAGGAAAAGGTTTCCTTGCCTGTTTCCCAAATTGACAGGCTTCACAAATCTTGTGCATTTCTGCAACCTTGAATTTTAGCAATCCTCTGCAACAATATTTTGGCTTGCATTGATTTAAGTCGCTATATATTAACATGACCAATGCGTTTGTACTAGATATCAATATCTGCAACTACACCGGTCCCATGTGCAAACATTGCTGCACTCAATTCAGGCATGTCTGCATCCAACGTAAACATCTTGCCCTTCTTCTTTCCTTTTTCTATCAAGCGACCATTATTTTTCATATCCTCAACAAAGCATCCATGAGGATTAAATCTGACCTGCAAGCCCTGCTCAACCATCTGACCAATAGAAACCAGGTTCTTGGTGATGTTCGGGACATGAAATACATCTGACAAGTATTTCTTTTTCCCATCCTGCATAGACAAAGGAATTTTGCCAATTTGCACAATAGGATGTGCAGTATCATCACCAGTCTCCACAAATCCTGGCTTTTCCATCTTCCTTGCATCTTGCATCCATTCTGCATGACCTGTCATGTAATTTGATGCACCTGAGTCAACATACCACACATCATTTTGTTCTTCTGCACTTGTCACAGAATTGGTCATATGCTGCACCATAAATAGATGCTCATTTCTGTCATCACCCTGCCTGCTAGAAGATGCATAATTGCCTTGCTGCAATTTTCCACTCATAATGTCATTCTGCTTTTTATAGTAGTCCTTAGCCATATGACCCATTTTGCCACAATAGTAGCATTCAACATTGCTGTTTGCATTTTGGCTTCTCTGCCATGTCCTTTTCATTCTCGTAAGTCCTTTTCATGTAAGTCCTTTTCATTCTCGTACGTCCCCTGCCTCTAGAGTTACCATGTCCTCCTGCATAGGACTGGTTTTCTTGCGTTTGCTGCATATTCTGATTTCTACCACGGCCTGCAGATCGGCCTCCTCTACCTCTGCCTCTACCTCTGCCAGCATTTGAATAGAAGCATTTGAGTAGAAGACAGTTTCTTTTGAAGTTCCTGCTGAAGAAGATGCACCCCCATTTCTCTGCTCTTCAGAAATTAGAAGAGCAATCAACTCCTCAAAATCAGGAAAGTTTTCACGGACGGCAATGGATGTCCGGAACTGTGCATAATCCTTTCCTAGACCATTCAAGGTCACAGAAACCAAATCGTCATCATCCACTGGTGACCCAATGGAAGCAAGTGCATCTGCAATTTTCTTCACTTTCATGTGGTAGTCATTTATGCTCAAATTTTCTCTCTGCACATTGTGCAACTCCTGTTTCAGTTGCATTTTCCTGGCTTGCGTATTTGTGCTATACATTTTTGCCAAAGTATCCCATGCCTCCTTTGGCGTATTTGCATCCTGAATATGCACAATCATGGAGTCCGAAATACTGATAGATAGCCAGTACATAACTTTCTTGGCTCTCTCATGCCATCCTTTGAATGCCTGCATTTCCTGTTGACTGGGAACATTAGGAAGAACAGGTTCTTCTTCATTTCCTATAATGAATTCCCAATAGCCTTTTCCCATCAAGAAATTCGTCATTCTAAACTTCCATGCCTGGAAGTTGTTCTTGTCAAGCTTTTCAGTGACAATCTGTGAAAGAGAATCAGATGCCATTACAGAACACTGCAAAATATTCTGTCACTGCAAAAAACACAGCTTTTGCCTCACACGAGCAGATCTGCAAAACTGACGAAAGTGGTATTTCACCACACAGTCACTTCCTAGTGACGATTTTGCATCAACAGGCAACAGGCATGAATCTGCAACTCCCAATATCTCTGCACACAGGCATACGATGTAATTTCTGCGGCACCTTTCCACCGCGACTAGCCGCGCAGTGGTCGCACCAGCAAAAAACAGGGCCTTTTTCTGAGTGCCTGCGAAGAACTTCCGCCTTTAAAACGGGCCCCAAAACGGCCCCGCAGCATATACTACGCTCTCGCCACACCGCAAAGGGCGTCTCAATCTGAAACAGTGCACTCCTGCACTTCTAGCTGTGCTACCTGCAGAGATTTGCTCCCAAACTCGAAATAGGAAAGCACCACTTGTCCTCTTACCAAGACACCATGAACTTGGCTTGCTTTCTTGAGCTCCTTACCACGAACAAGGCTCTGATACCATGTGAAGATAGTGGGAGAGAGGGAAGGAGTCTCACTTGCGGCTTTCTCACAATCACAAATGGGGGAATACACACAAAGGTGGAGGCTGAAAACAGTTTTCCTCTTCTTAGTTGTGAAAGCCAAAAGAACTCAAGTACAAAGAAATAGAAGAACCCTATATGTGGGTCTCAAACCAAACTCAACTAACTAAGGTGGCATACTAACTGAGCCACAAACTAGAGTAGATAAGGATAGCTGTCATCCAGCTATTATTCATGGGCGGTGTACCAACCGCATCTCCAGCTAACAGGTCGGTGACATAAATGCACAACAGTCACCCTGGCATATCGCGAGTGGAGCTCGATATCTCAACAGTACCAATCTCATGCTTGCAACTACATGATGACACTGAGATCATCAAACTCACATGTGGAATGGAATAGGACACCACTCTCCTATGATCACTGGAATACCCCTCCTAGAATAGTAGGCTAAACATTTGTACAAGTGGAGAATGGCAGTGGTGCCAATCTCTTATTAGGCCCTAAGAAATGGCATTGAGAAGCCTAAACTCACATGTGCAAAGATCATATGGAATTTAGTTAATCTCTGTGGAGAATGGCAGTGGTGCCAATCTCATACCACGACCTGAAAACATGCACAAGGAATCCTAAACTCACATGTGCATTCTTCTATGGAGTGATCATTGTCTCCGCTGTGTGGAGATCATATGGAATTGTGTCAATCTCTGAGATCATCAGACTCACATGTGGAATGGAATAGGACACCACTCTCCTATGATCACTGGAATACCCCTCCTAGAATAGTAGGGTGAACATTTGTACAAGTGGAGAATGGCAGTGGTGCCAATCTCTTATTAGGCCCTAAGAAATGGCATTGAGAAGCCTAAACTCACATGTGCATTCTTCTATGTAGTGATCACTGTCTCCACTGTGCAGAGATCATATGGAATTGTGTCAATCTCTGTGGAGAATGCCACCAGTCGAGAATGGCAGTGGTGCCAATCTCATACCATGATCTGAAAACATGCAATAGGAATCCTAAACTCACATGTGCATTCTTCTATGGAGTGATGACTGTCTCTGCTGTGTAGAGATCAAATGGAATTGTGTAAATCTCTGAGATCATCATCACTCACATGTGGATTCTTCTACAAGTGGAGTCTGTCTAGACTACTACTACCGGAGAATGGCAGTGGTGCCAATCTCACATGTGCATTCTTCTATGTAGTGATCACTGTCTCCGCTGTGTAGAGTTCATATGGAATTGTGTGAATCTCTGAGATTATCAGACTCACATGTGCATTCTTCTACAAGTGGAGTCTGTCTAGACTACTACTAGCCTCGGGGGGGTCACTCATCATATGTAACCCTATCACGTGAGTTCAACAAAAGGATATTTTTTATTTCTAAAATTTACAGAAATAAATATACATAAGGGACTATTTAAAATAGTTTTGGAAAAAATTTACAGATTTGTATAGAAAAGGGGTACATTTTATTAATGAAAATTTTACACAGATAAGGGATTTTAGAAATATACCTTGAACGCACGTGGTATAGAGGGTTTATACATAGTGACCCCCCCGAGCTACTAGCGGAGAATGGCAGTGGTGCCAATCTCATGCTTGCAACTACATGATGACACTGAGATCATCAAACTCACACTACAGCCAATAAATAATCCCACTACAGCAAATAAATATAGTGGAATGTCAACCTATAGGTTTAGTTTGTCTAGATTACCACTAGTGGAGAATGACAGTGATGCCAATCTCATGCTGGCAAATACATAATGACACTGAGACCATCAAACTCACATGTGCATTCTTCTATGTAGTGATCACTGTCTCTGCTGTATAGATATCATATGGAATTGTGTCAATCTCTGTGGAGAATGCCACCAGTGTAGAATGGTGTAGAATGGTAGCATACCAAGACCTTAAAAATGGCACAAGTAATCCTAAACTCACATGTGCATTGGCACATTTGCAATTATACTCCTACAACCAATAAAATTTGTGGAATGTCAATATACAAGTTTAGTTTATCTAGACTGCCACGAGTGGAGAATGGAAGTGATGCCAATCTCATGCAGATAACTACATAATGACACTGAGATCCTCAAACGCACATGTGGATTGGAATCGGGCACCATTATCCTATGATCCTTGGAATACCCCTCTTAGAATATTAGGGTAAACATTTGTACAAGCAGAGGATGGCAATGGTGCCAATCTCTTATTGGGCCCTCGACAATGGCATTGTGAAGCCTAAACTTAGAATAGTAGGGTAAACATTTGTACAAGTGGAGAATGGCAGTGGTGCCAATCTCTTATTAGGCCCTAAGAAATGGCATTGGGAAGCCTAAACTCACATGTGCATTGGCACAAGGAATCCTAAACTCACATGTGCATTGGCACTTTTGCCATTATCCCACTGCCATTCTTTGCTAGTGGTAATGTGCATTCTTCTATGTAGTGATCACTGTCTCCACTGCCAATCTCTTATTGGGCCCTAGACAATGGCATTGTGAAGCCTAAACTTAGAATAGTAGGGTATGACAAAATATGAAAAGGGGAGAGGAGAAGAGTGGAGATGAGGAGAGAGGGCACAGCTAGAGAGCACACCACAAATGACTAACTGTACACTAGAATTAGTTGAAAAAATAGAATATATACAAACCCTTTTAGGGTTAGGGTTAGGGGATCTAACCCTTTCCTTTATAGCACTCTATAAGGTTAGTGCTATGCACATATGATCACGTGATGGTGCTATGCACACATGATCACATGATGTTGAGCGTGAACTCTCAACACCTTCCCTCAAGATCAACATCATGAAGTAGGCCTTCCCTCAAGATGATGATTCTGGGGAATCGAAGAAGGACTGAGCATTACATTCCATCACACCCCTTTAATGGGAATGTCCTTCCTCTGCATCAAACCAAGAGCTAGTCGGTGTTTCTCGAATAGCTCTTTACCAAGTGGTTTGGTAAAGATATCTGCAACATTTTCTTTGCTATCACAATGCTGCAGTGTGATGTCACCAAGTAACACTCTTTCTCTGATGAAGTGCTCTCTGACATCAATGTGCTTTGTCCTGGAGTGATATACTGGATTTTTGGCCAATGCTTGAGCCGATTGATTATCACAGTATATTGTTGTTGGCTTTGACTCATCAAAGTAATCTGTTTCTGACAATAGTCTTCTGAGCCATATAGCTTCACATGCACCTGTAGTGAGTGCTCTATATTCTGCTTCAGTCGAAGACAAAGAAACAGTTGGCTGTTTGTTTAACAACCATGATATAGCACCTTGACCAAGGAAAAATGCATATCCCTGTGTCGATCTCCTGGTCTCATGATCTCCAGCATAGTCACTGTCACAGTATCCATGCAACCGTGGATGACTTCCTCTGTATTCTATCCCAAATTGTCTTGTACCTCTGATGTATCTCAAGACTCTTTTGGCTGCATTCCAGTGAGACTGTTTTGGATTTGCCATAAACTGTGCTAGTGAGCTTATTGCATAACAAATATCTGGCCGTGTGATTGTCAGATATATAAGAGATCCAATGAGTTGCCTGTAGTATCTGTCATTGACTGTAGGCTTTTCTGAATCTTTAGTAAGTTTCAAACTCTGTTCCATGGGAGTGGCTGCAATCTTGCAATCTGCCATATGAAACTTCTTCAGGAGACTGTCAACATATTTGAGCTGACTCATGAATGTGCTATCTGAATCTCTCTAGAACTCAATTCCAAGACAATAGTGCATAAGTCCAAGATCTTGCATGTCGAACTCTGCAGATAAGTCTTGTTTTAGCTTTCTGATGAAGCTATCCTTGCTTCCTGTCACAATCAGATCATCTACGTACAAAAGTGCAATAGTAATATCTTCCCCTTGAACTTTGTAGTAGAGAGTATGATCTGCATTGGACTTCATGTATCCCAGATCAGCAAAATATTTGTCAATTCTGCTGTACCAAGTTCTGGGTGCTTGCTTTAAGCCGTAGAGACTTTTCTTGAGATGGCAAACCTTGTTCTCTTTTCCTGGTTCAACATAACCTGCTGGTTGTTGCATGTAGACTTCCTCGTCTAGATAACCATTGAGAAATGCATTCTTGACATCGAGCTGATACACATTCCAGTTACTGAGTGTCGCTAGTGATATCAAGAACCGTACGGAATCCATCTTTGCTACTGGAGCATAAGTCTCATCATAATCTTGGCCATATTGTTGTGCAAATCCTTTTGCAACTAATCTGGCTTTGTATCTCTGAATACTGCCATCTGGATTGTACTTCACTTTGTATACCCATTTGTTGGCTATGGCCTTCTTTCCTGGTGGAAGGTCGCATAATTCCCAAGTGTTATTTTTATACAAAGCATCCATTTCTTCATTCATTGCAGTTTGCCATTCTGGCTTATCTACTGCGTCTTCGAAGTACACTGGCTCTTCTGTAGCCATGATGGTAGTCATAAGAGCATAGTTGGTGGTTTCCACTTGAATTGCTTTGCCTTTCTGAGCATATGTCAATCTGGCTGGTGGTCTGCTTTCCCTAGTAGACCGTCTGAGCTGCTGTGGCACTGGTTGGGGTGTTGCTGGCAATTCTTGCTCTTCTTCATCAACCTGTTCTGTAGATGACTGTGAAGTCGATGCTTCTATCTCCTGTGTAGGTGAGGTTTTCCATTCTGATTCCTCATCGAAGATTACATCTCTGGAGATAATGACTTTGCGGTTGATGGGATCATACAATTTGTATGCTTTACTTTCTTCACTGTAGCCTACCATGATGCATTTGCGTGACTTCACATCCAATTTCCTGCGATGATCATCATGTATGTGGGCATATGCTATGCAACCAAATATGCGGAGATGCCCAATGCGTGGCTTGTGTCCAGTGAATGCTTCATAAGGAGTCATACCTTGTATCGGTTCGGTAGGAAGCCGATTAAGCAAGTAGTTAGCGGTAGCTATTGCTTCTGCCCAATACTGATTCGGAAGATGCTTTTCACTAAGCATTGCTCTAGCACTGTCTGCTAAAGTCCCATTCTTCCTTTCAGCTATTGCATTTTGCTGAGGAGTATCTACACATGTGAATTGTCTTCGAATGCCGTGAGTTTTGCAAAAGTTCATGAAGGCTGAAGACATGTATTCACCTCCTCTGTCTGATCTCATGACCTTGATCTTTCTGCCTGTCTGGTTTTCTACCATGGCTTTGAATTCTTGAAATCTGGTAAACACTTCAGATTTCTCTTTCAGAAAGTAGACCCAACAATATCTGCTGTAGTCGTCGATGAAGGTCAAGTAATAAAGTGAACCATTGATGCTGCGGGTCTGGGCATAACCCCATACATCTGTATGAATCAAATCAAGAATACCTTGTGCACGAGAGGTACTTCTGACAAAGTTGGTTCGCTTTTGTTTGCCGAAGCAGCATGCTTCACAAACTTTTCCAAGAAATTGTAGCTTCGGAATCCCAATTGCCATATTTTGATTCCTGAGATCTAACAAGTACTTGAAGTTGACATGACCATATCTCTTGTGCCATTTTGTAGATAGTGGCATCTGTTGCATTTGAGCTGACATGGCATGCTTATCTGGTACTGTAGCTAGCATCCTGTATAAGCGTCCTTCCTTGACACCTTTTGCTACTAGCTGACCTCTTTTGGATTTGTCTCTGATAGTGCATTCATCACCGTCGAAGATGACTTTGTACTTGTGTTCCGTCATTTGACCTACTGACAAAAGGTTCTTGCTGAGCTTCGGAACATAGAGCACATCTTTGACCAATCCTTTTGTACCAGTGAAATTGTTCATAGGGATAACACCTGTCCCTTGAACCGGATTCGGTGTATTGTCTGCTGTGTAGACGACATTCTTTTGCCAAGCGCGATTAGCATGTTGGGTCTCTCATAGCTCGTCGTTGCATTACCCGGGCGAATACGAGATGATGCTAGCGCACGCTGTTTTGTGCATCTGAGATTCGATCTCCTGGTCTACAGCCATGACTAAGGAAGACTGCAGTAGCGCCTTCGACCTTCCACGGCTCCTCGACCTCTCTCACTAAGGCCTCACAGCCTTCGCGGACGGCGGCCTTCCCCAGCCTCCACATTGTAATCTTCGCCGGTGGCCTCTTCATTCCCAACATACTCCTGATCGAGCTCAAACTGTTTCAAGACCCTGTGAGCCAAAAGGAGCCCCGTGCAGTAGGCTGCAGCATAGTTTGTAAGGCCAGCCTTAAGCCCGTAACGAGGAAGCTCGTGCGCGTACGATGCAGCCAATACAACATCCCCAGCTAATGTAGCCAAAGCCTTTGAGGCTCGAGCGACGGACAGCGCACTCAACGCGGCCTTCGTTCTCCTTTCGAGCTCGCTGCGACACGACCAAATCGAACGCTTTTCCTCTCATATGTTAGCATTTGACAAATAGATATCTAAGTTTGCATTGGCGAACTATAGTCCGAACATCCACGCTCTCAGTGAAGCATCTCCATCGACTTCAAGGCGCCACCTCCAAACGGCCGATGACGGAGAAGATGACGGAATCTTAAAGATTCTGTCAGCACCTCCAAATATTCCAGTATGCCTCCTATCGACACGTGGCAACGGCATCTTATCTGGCCACGTCAGCAGGCTCCAGCATCTGCCACGTCACCATCTTATCCTGTGCCACATCATCAGTGACAAATCATTCTACCATGTCATCAGCGACTGCCATGTCACCTATGCCATGTCATCAGCCACATCACCTGTGCCACGTCATCAACCACATCACCTGTGCCACATCATCTGCCACGTCAGCACTGCCACGTCATCTGCCACGTCAGTAGGCCACGTCATCAGGCCACGTCATCAGGGCCACATCATCAGTGCCACATCATTAGTGCCACATCACCCTGCTGACATCATCAGTGCCACCTCAGCAGTCCAGTCAGCACTGACCCCTGCAGGCACAGTGCCTTGCCAGGCACACTGTGCACACACTGCATGTGCACACTCCTGCCACCTCAGCACAGAGCTTCACTGGCACACCTCTTGCTAAGCACAGTGCCACATCATCACTGCATGTGACTCACAGTGACACATCATCATTGAGCACCATTTGCACTCCTTTTGCCCCTCCACCAAGATCAAGTCATATCTCTTGATCCAGGAAGAATTTGAGGGTGCTCCAAAAAGGAAAGTCGCTCGATTTTTCATGCTCTACACGCTCGTTACATCACGTGCACATTTCAGCGCAAGTTACACTCACATTTGAGCCTCGCCAACAAAACCACTTCCTTCACGCACATTTGCCTCTACATCGACGCATCTGACCCAGCACTTAAAAAGAACAAAGGAAAAGGAATTATTTGCTGCTCTTTCATCGATCGACAGTTGGTTTAGATCTAGATCAGAGTAGACTAGATCGCCATAGAGGGGACGCTTTGAATTCCCCAAGTTGCCAATCTAAGCCATGCCCGAAATTCCCGACTAGTACCTACTCGGAGTCAGTCCATACGCTCACATCCGATTTCACATCATTACATTACCCTAAACCTTACGTTCATCAGTTCAGTGAGCAGACTTCAGAGTTCAGAGGCATTGTAGATTGATTCAGTGGGCAGATAGCACTTGATTTCACACACACATGCCACCATTGTAAAGCCTATTTGGCTATCTCATGGCATCATGCACATCATTTTTTCAGCCTTGTAAAGCCTCTTGGCTATTCCCGTCATCATTGCCACAAGCCTTGTAACACAGATCAGATCTTATATACAGTAGTTCTATCTTCACCGACGGTACAGAGATTTCACTTGGCATCTTCAGTGTATTTGCAGTTGATTCATACAGAGTTTTTCAGGACACTTTTGAGTACATTGTTTGCACCATGTCGACTAGCAACCTCAATCTAGAGGGGATCTAACCCTTTCCTTTATAGCACTCTATAAGGTTAGTGCTATGCACATATGATCACGTGATGGTGCTATGCACACATGATCACATGATGTTGAGCGTGAACTCTCAACAGGGTAAACATTTGTACAAGTGGAGAATGGCAGTGGTGCCAATCTCTTATGAGGCCCTAAGAAATGGCATTGGTGGGCAGCCTAAACTCACATGTGCATTGGCACAAGGAATCCTAAACTCACATGTGCATTGGCACTTTTGCCATTATCCCACTGCCATTCTTCGCTAGTGGTAATGTGCATTCTTCTATGGAGTGATCACTGTCTCCACTGTGTAGAGATCATATGGAATTTTGTCAATCTCTGAGATCATCAGACTCACATGTGGAATGGAATACGACACCACTCTCCTATGATCACTGGAATACCCCTCCTAGAATAGTAGGGTGAACATTTGTACAAGTGGAGAATGGCAGTGGTGCCAATCTCTTATTAGGCCCTAAGAAATGGCATTGAGAAGCCTAAACTCACATGTGCATTCTTCTATGTAGTGATCACTGTCTCCGCTGTGCAGAGATCATATGGAATTGTGTCAATCTCTGTGGAGAATGCCACCAGTGGAGTATGGCAGTGGTGCCAATCTCATACCATGACCTGAAAACATGCACAAGGAATCCTAAACTCACATGCGCATTCTTCTATGTAATGATCACTGTCTCCACTCTGTAGAGACCATATGGAATTGTGTCAATCTCTGAGATCATCAGACTCCCATGTGGATTCTTCTACAAGTGGAGTCTTTCTAGACTACTACTAGTGGAGAATGGTAGTGGTGCCAATCTCACATGTGCATTCTTCTATGTAGTGATCACTGTCTCCGCTGTGTAGAGTTCATATGGAATTGTGTCAATCTCTACGATCATCAGACTCACATGTGCATTCTTCTACAAGTGGAGTCTGTCTAGACTACTACTAGCGGAGAATGGCAGTGGTGCCAATCTCATGCTTGCAACTACATGATGACACTAAGATCATCAAACTCACACTACAGCCAATAAATAATCCTACTACAACCAATAAATATAGTGGAATGTCAACCTATAGGTTTAGTTTGTCTAGATTACCACTAGTGGAGAATGACAGTGATGCCAATCTCATGCTGGCAAATACATAATGACACTGAGACCATCAAACTCACATGTGCATTCTTCTATGTAGTGATCACTGTCTCCGCTGTATAGATATCATATGGAATTGTGTCAATCTCTGTGGAGAATGCCACCAGTGGAGAATGGTAGCATACCAAGACCTTAAAAATGGCACAAGGAATCCTAAACTCACATGTGCATTGGCACTTTTGCAATTATACTACTACAACCAATAAAATTTGTGGAATGTCAATATACAAGTTTAATTTATCTAGACTGCCACCAGTGGAGAATGGAAGTCATGCCAATCTCATGCAGATAACTACATAATGACACTGAGATCCTCAAACTCACATGTGGATTAAAATCGGGCACCATTATCCTATGATCCTTGGAATACCCCTCTCAGAATATTAGGGTAAACATTTGTACAAGCGGAGAATGGCAATGGTGCCAATCTCTTATTGGGCCTTGGACAATGGCATTGTGAAGCCTAAACTTAGAATAGTAGGGTAAACATTTGTACAAGTGGAGAATGGCAGTGGTGCCAATCTCTTATTAGGCCCTAAGAAATGGCATTGGGAAGCCTAAACTCACATGTGCATTGGCACAAGGAATCCTAAACTCACATGTGCATTGGCACTTTTTCCATTATCCCACTGCCATTCTTCGCTAGTGGTAATGTGCATTCTTCTATGTAGTGATCACTGCAGCCAATAAAATTAGTGGAATGTCAATCTATAGGTTCAGTCTGTCTAGACTACTACTAGCGGAGAATGGCAGTGGTGCCAATCTCATGCTTGCAACTATATGATGACACTGAGATCATCAAACTCACATGTGGAATGGAATAGGACACCACTCTCCTATGATCACAGGAATACCCCTCCTAGAATAGTAGGCTAAACATTTGTAGAAGTGGAGAATGGCAGTGGTGCCAATCTCTTATTAGGCCCTAAGAAATGGCATTGAGAAGCCTAAACTCACATGTGTAGAGATCATATGGAATTGTGTCAATCTCTGTGGAGAATGGCAGTGGTGCCAATCTCATACCATGACCCAAAAACATGCACAAGGAATCCTAAACTCACATGTGCATTCTTCTATGGAGTGATCAATGTCTCCGCTGTGTAGAGATCATATGGAATTGTGTCAATCTCTGAGATCATCAGACTCACATGTGGAATGGTATAGGACACCACTCTCCTATGATCACTGGAATACCCCTCCTAGAATAGTAGGGTGAACATTTGTACAAGTGGAGAATGGCAGTGGTGCCAATCTCTTATTAGGCCCTAAGAAATGGCATTGAGAAGCCTAAACTCACATGTGCATTCTTCTATGTAGTGATCACTGTCTCCGCTGTGCAGAGATCATATGGAATTGTGTCAATCTCTGTGGAGAATGCCACCAGTGGAGAATGGCAGTGGTGCCAATCTCATACCATGACCTAAAAACATGAACAAGGAATCCTAAACTCACATGTGCATTCTTCTATGTAGTGATCACTGTCTTCGCTGTGTAGAGACCATATGGAATTGTGTCAATCTCTGAGATCATCAGACTCACATGTGGATTCTTCTACAAGTGGAGTCTGTCTAGACTACTACTAGCGGAGAATGGCAGTGGTGCCAATCTCACATGTGCATTCTTCTATGTAGTGATCACTGTCTCCGCTGTGTAGAGTTTATATGGAATTGTGTCAATCTCTGAGATCATCAGACTCACATGTGCATTCTTCTACAAGTGGAGTCTGTCTAGACTACTACTAGCGGAGAATGGCAGTGGTGCCCATCTCATGCTTGCAACTACATGATGACACTAAGATCATCAAACTCACACTACAGCCAATATATAATCCTACTACAGCCAATAAATATAGTGGAATGTCAACCTACAGGTTTAGTTTGTCTAGATTACCACTAGTGGAGAATGACAGTGATGCCAATCTCATGCTGGCAAATACATAATGACACTGAGACCATTAAACTCACATGTGCATTCTTCTATGTAGTGATCACTCTCTCCGTTGTATAGATATCATATGGAATTGTGTCAATCTCTATGGAGAATGCCACCAGTGGAGAATGGTAGCATACCAAGACCTTAAAAATGGCACAAGGAATCCTAAACTCACATGTGCATTGGCACTTTTGCAATTATACTACTACAACCAATAAAATTTATGGAATGTCAATATACAAGTTTAGTTTATCTAGATTGCCACCAGTGGAGAATGGAAGTGATGCCAATCTCATGCAGATAACTACATAATGACAGTGAGATCCTCAAACTCACCTGTGGATTGGAATCGGGCACCATTATCCTATGATCCTTGGAAAACCCCTCTCAGAATATTAGGGTAAACATTTGTACAAGCGGAGAATGGCAGTGGTGCCAATCTCTTATTGGGCCCTAGACAATGGCATTGTGAAGCATAAACTTAGAATAGTAGGGTAAACATTTGTACAAGTGGAGAATGGCAGTGGTGCCAATCTCTTATTAGGCCCTAAGAAATGGCATTGGGAAGCCTAAACTCACATGTGCATTGGCACAAGGAATCCTAAACTCACATGTGCATTGGCACTTTTGCCATTATCCCACTGCCATTCTTTGCTAGTGGTAATGTGCATTCTTCTATGTAGTGATCACTAGCTCTGCTGTGTAGAGATCATATAGAATTGTGTCAATCTCAGTGGAGAATGCCACCAGTGGAGAATGGCAGCGGTGCCAATCTCATACCATGACCTGAAAACATGCACAAGGAATCCTAAAGTCACATGTGCATTGGTACTTTTGCCATTATCCTACTCCAGCCAATAAAATTAGTGGAATGTCAATCTATAGGTTTAGTTTGGCTAGATATTCACTAGTGGAGAATGGCAGTGATGCCAAACTCATGCTGGCCCTAAGAAATGGCATTGAGAAGCCTAAATTCACATGTGCATTCTTCTATGTAGTGATCACTGTCTCCGCTCACATGTGGATTGGAATCAGACACCACTCTCCTATGATCATTGGAATACCCTTCCTAGAATAGTAGGGTAAACATGTGTACAAGTGGAGAATGGCAGTGGTGCCAATCTCTTATTAGGACTTAAGAAATGGCATTGAGAAGCCTGTGTCAATCTCTATGGAGAATGCCACCAGTGGAGAATGGCAGTCGTGCCAATCTCATACCATGACCTGAAAACATGCACAAGGAATGCTAAACTCACATGTACATTCTTCTATGTAGTGTTCACTGTCTCCGCTGTGTAGAGATCATATGGAATTGTGTCAATCTATGTGGAGATTGATATTGTGTATATTTGCTTGCTGTGTTGGTGTAGTTTTTCATAATGCATATATAAGTTGCTTCGCCTTGGTTATTTTGTTAATAGAAGTTGCATTGTGGTTGTAATATTTCCTACTACACTTATGATTTTCTATTATACATTTCATTGTGTCCTTGGTTCTTTTGTTAACAGAACATTGCAAGAATGGCTAGCAAGGGAAAGAGAAAGGTTCGAGAGGTGTCAGTTTATGATGGAGTTAGTTTTGGAAGAGGATGGTTTTTGGATATATACAATAACGAACTCCAAAAACTTCATAAAGTGCATTGTTTTGTGAACATCCAAGGAAAAACTTTTGAAGATGTTGGACAAGTTCAAGAGATGGAGGATACCGAGAAAGACAACGTTCCTTGTCTCGAAATTCATACATTGGGAGGCAATGTGTATCAATTGGATCCTACTTGTTTTGATCATGCGAGGATGAATGCTACTGGGGAGGACACGATGATATCTAGGGGTTGGATTAATGAGCCAAAAAATTATACCAACCAACAGATATTAGAAAGCTTTGATTTGGTAACAAAAGGGATAAAGCAAGATATAAAAAAGAGTAGAAAAGTTTCGAAAAGAACCAAGAAAAGTGATGTTGTTGGATCAAGCCCTCAAGTGTCTCAGAACACATTGAAAGAGAAGGCTAGAGAGACTGGTGAGGAGGAAACAACAGGTGAGAAGGAAATAAGGTCAAATGGAAAAACAAGCATTGGGGATAAACAGGATGCTAAAGACAAAGAGACAACTTTAGGAGGAAAACAGGGAGGTACAGGAATAGTCACTGATGGAACTGGAAGTGGAGGTGATGCAACGGGGAGTGGTGAGACACATATAACAGGACATGGTGAGAAATCATCTGAAGCAACTATCATCCTGTATAAGAAAATCCAGCCAAATGTTGACTTTAAG
Source organism: Dipteris shenzhenensis (assembly GCF_047967505.1). Classification (NCBI taxonomy): domain Eukaryota; kingdom Viridiplantae; phylum Streptophyta; class Polypodiopsida; order Gleicheniales; family Dipteridaceae; genus Dipteris; species Dipteris shenzhenensis. The sequence continues at coordinate 38,096,616 of NC_141626.1, forward strand.
GCACTACAAAAGAAATTGGAAAGGAAGGACACAAGTATGACAGGCTTGATGGAGTACGTAGAGTACTTCCCATTTGGTTTGGAGTTTGAGGTGTTGATCCCAGTGATGAATTGCTTTAGAGCACAAGGCCAATATGTGTACAGGATGTTGATCCTCAGCTATGTCAGTGACTTGGTCAAGAGTTTTGCAATGAATGCACGACCTCCTGCAACATGTGCATATCTTATGCCTTACCACATAGGCACAAATACTCCGATGTGCAAGGAAGAGATAAAGGTGGAAAAGTTAAAGGAGTATAATTATTGGATTCTCGCAGAGTAGCATTCAATTTATGCTGCAAGGATATTTATAACTAAAGCACATGGAGAAGCCTTCAATCAACGAAAAGGTTTCCATACACGGAGGAAGGCGAGAATTGTTGTCAATGCACCAGTTGAAGCAATTTGTAAGATATCATCAATGGCCAACATGGAGGCACAGACCGTTTTGAAAAATCAACCATATATCGATATCTTACAACACCTAAGGGCACAGTGGATTGCATTCGGACGACCAAAGAAACCAGCCCAAGGCCTTGTCAAAGGGCATAAAGATCGACAAAGTTGGGATGTCAGTAATAAACTTTGTTTTGTATGCATTTTTTATTTCAAGAATGTTTATGGCTTTGTAAAAGAAATGATAGTAGTGTCCATTCCTTGATGTGAGAATGGCACTAGTTCCATTCTTCTAGTTACCAAGTCATGCTTTTGACATGGTAATGGGAGAATCGCACTAGTGTCATTATTATCTCTATTACATGATTTGGATTAGAAAAATGTCTAAGATGATTTTGATTTTTTTATATAGAATTTTGTAGGAGTTGCAAGCGTATCGATGGGCACAAACTTTGCTACCAAGGACACACACATGGTCACATACGATGATGACATCTACGAACAATGGATTAGGATTTTGACATTGGTGAAGTAGGGTGATCTTGAGGGTCGAAATACCACAATAACATATATGAGGTGTCTGCTAGGATTGGAAGACGAAGATGTACGTGCACTTCAAGCAGAGATTGAGTCTAAAGAAATAGTCTTGGTCAAGTCAAGCAAAGACAAGGAATCCATTGAAATGTCTCAACAGGCAATGGAGATTAAGCATGATAGAGCCCTGAAAGAAGTGCTCATCAAGGAGTTCAACTCACGTCACCCTTCGCCCCAACATCAAACATGGGATGCCCTTGCAACTTACTTCAAAATTGATTCAATTGTTTATCAGAGCTTCAAGGGTTCATGTGAGTCATGGGTCAAAGAGAAGCTGCAAGTTGGCAAGTCCACACTTGATTTCCCAACAGCCGCGTCAATCTATGTTGATTGGGTGATTAGTTCAATAGAGGGTAACAAGTCTACATCGCAGTCTTGTTTTCCTTGGACAATTATTCAAGTGAACATGGAGATGGAGGGGGAGATCTTTCTAACACGTCACTCCAAGGGACAACTTCCAATCAGCTTGTGTGTGCTTGACACCTCAGAGGGATCTGCCAAAGGCATGTGTTGGGATAAGGCTGCCTTCAAGAAGTTGCTCTGCGGCTTGATGGAGACCGTTGCCACTCCGTCACAGTATGTATTGCTATCATTTATGACAATGACAGAGATGGTAAATCTCAAGGAAGCAATGATAGAGGCTCGATTTTGGCATAGACGGTTTGTGGGTGTTATCCATGAATCGGATAGTGCACAAAAGGGTTTGTCTGAGACCTTCTGTTTTTTGTCATTTGTCAGCTCACATGATGGGTTTGATGGATTTGAGCACATGTTAGAAATCACAAGGCCATACACAATAATTGAGGACAATATTCTTTATTTTGATGAGGGCGATGAGTATGGAAAAGAGGCGGTTGTGAAGCATGGCATCATCAAGGAGTGCATCAGGTGCTATTGTAGTAGGGAACATGAAGTTGTTGTTGACGTCCTTAGTAATGGATGTGTGGCATTACAAGCATTGTCAAGCAAAAGAAAAGTGATCTCACTAGTGAAGACATCCCAACAGGCGATAGAGGTCGAGTCTATGTGTGTGGCACATGCATCAAATAATCCCCATATTAAGATTTGGTCTAGCATTGAGAGGCCTCTTGAGACACATAGAGCTGATTCACCTATCGATGAAGGAATTAAAGAGGGTGAGCATCACATTGAAGACTTGCAACCTTTAACTGAAGCAGATCTTGAAGCTATCCCAAATATTACATTGGAAGATTTGGAGCAAGGTCTTTAGCTACTCATTTATGCCTTGTGTATTCAGTTTCAAAATAATATGACTTTTATGGATTTTCTCGATTGCACATACTCTCATCATATTAAAAATATTAAACATTAGGTATGATAAAATTGTGTGACATAATGACATGGGGAATGGTACTAGTGTCATTCTCCCTATGTCGGGTTATACGTAAGAGATACTATTAACATTTTATGCGACCTCATATGGATAATGGCACTAGTGCCATTCTCTCTTTGTGGTTATGTAGAAATGGTAATACTGTTATGTTCCTTTCTTGAATCTATGTTAGTTGAAAGCATTACAGAGATTAAAAATTGTATAATATTAACTATGCTACCAAAGTTTTGATTTGGGTGCTTTCTACAAATCTATTGGACCAAAGTAATACAGTATCTATGCTTTTAGATCATGCATTGTACATTTCTTTTGGGACATGGGGGAGGCACTAGTAGTATTCTCTCCTCCCAATGAGGGTATAGAGAAAGGCACTAGTGGCATTCTCCATAACCTTATATGTAAAATGGCACTAGCACCACCCCAAGAGAAGAATGGCACTATTGCCATTCTCTCTATGAGTTCAGAGAGAAAGGTTGCACTATTTGCATTCTCAATTGACCTTTAGAGAGATTGGCACTTTTGCCATTCCCCAAAAATACAATGGAATCAGTGAACGACGATGGATAATGTTCATACTTTATTGTTATTTATTAGTTTCATATGCTTTTGTGCTTCGACATTGTTGAATACACTCTAAATAATCAATATATTTCTATATTCCTCAACTTCTATAGGGACCAATGATGCATGGAAGGATGTGGAGACATCAAATGTAGAGGACAACATACCACCAGTTATGGGGACTATTAATTACATGATGGATGCAGGAGGTATAGAAGAAAACATAACCCCAAAAATGGACAAAATTGCAAGAAATATCACGAATCCTATACTCTTAGAAGAGAACATGGATGAACGTACTGTCTCAACATTGGGGACAAAACTAGATAATCTTATTGTTGTTGCAAACATGCATGAAATCATAGCACCTGACAATTTGGATGAGTCAGAAGCCAGCAACTTCAAGGAGAATTTGGATCTATATCCGCATACAATTTCTTTGGATATGCCACGATTAACAATCATATTAGACTTGAATGGCCTGTTATTAAGTCGCTGCCTATTCAAGTCTCCAATACATCCGTCTATTATGCATGGCAAAAATAGTTATATGGTTGTTCATCCTAGGTGCATAGAATTTCTTAAAATCTTGCTACAAAGATTTAATGTAGGTATCTGGTCAACTACGATGGAGCATAACGTACTTGATATGGTAGGAAAGCTACAAAATTATGCAAATGAGAGCCTCCCTTTCTTTGTTATATGGTCTCAGCAAGGATGCTACACTTACAGTAAGACAAGGATAAATAGGCCTAACAAGGTTGGTGTTGAGGCAATGTTCAAACCCTTAGCAAAAATCTCAAAGGCATTTGGATGTGATGCTAGAAGGACAATCCTTGTTGATGACTCCCCATACAAGGCTTGCATTAGTCCTCCATCAAATTGCATATTTCCTTCAACGTTTGATGTACAAGACAAGGATGATAATATTCTACTGAGAGAGTTGATGCCGTACTTACTACAACTCAATGAGACTAAAGATGTGTGCAGCATGATTGAGACAAATCGGTATGGACAATTACCTGTGATGGAGGGGCATAAGGATTTCAACCTTGTCCAGAAAGTAATTGATGAATGGAGGGAGGAAAATCATGCATGGTCAAGAATGGAATATAAAACAAGAAATCTTCCCCTTGCAGATCAACTAAGAGAGAGGGATATAGGTGGTAGGGCAACCCATGGTGGTGATGGCCAGGTGCCTAAACTCAATGCATCCCAAATAAGACTTTTAAGGAATGCTCCGCAACTCTCTAGCATGAATGCTATGCAAGTTTCTCAATTGGCTATAGACCTAGGGTACAAAGGTCGCTATATCAAGAAATACATTGCTAAGGGCTACATAACCTAACTACAAAATGCGTATTTTTCATGAAGGTACATATGTCAAAGTGTTTTTTGATTTTATCTCAATATATATAACTATTGTTGTAGCTAATTGAATTTGTCTTTTGTGATGTAGATAGATATATGTTCAAATCAAGCTTGAGTAGGTACATACCAGAACGAGATCCATTTGGACCACCAAAGTTACCTGTCCCTATCAACGAAGTGTTCTGAATAAAAAATGTGGCTTTCGAGGTGCATGAGTCAACCATTACAGGAGCTAGCTTGGGCTTGTTTGTGCATGGCTCCATCAAGAGAGGGACTACTATTCTCCATTATGGAGGTGACAAGTACTCCTATAGAGACTGGAAGGAATTATGTAGAGTTCATCCAAGGCTAAAGAAGTACTCGATCCAAGAGGACCCTACTATCCCTATGAAGGATATGGTGCATATATGTATTTTCCCCTGATGTTCCACCTTGGTATGACCCCATGATGAACATAGATATTGCAGAATATGGTCACATTTGTATTGAATCCATAGATGATATACATGCAGGAGAGGAGCTATTTGTAGACTATGAGTTTTGAATAACAACATTGTATATCTTTATACAATCATTACTTATGGGAATTACTACTTTCTTGCCAACTATGTAAATTGGTGCATAATTGTTATGTGTGAATAATATGCAAACATGTTCATAACTACAGTGTCTCTCGTGCCATTCTTTCCGGTGCCATTCTCTTTGGGGCTAGAAATTGAGAGTTTCTTTGGAATCATGATTTATTTTAGGGATTTCAATGGTGTATCAACAAGTTATGTTTTCATCCTAAAGTGTACTTTTTTACTTTGCAATGAGTAATCAACATGACATGTAAAGTTATTGTTTTTAATGCTAGTTAGTCCAAACATTGAAAGTGCACAATAAATGATTGTCATTGCCACCTAAATTACATCAAATGCTTGTCATTGCCCATTGATTTTCCATCAACTACATATCTTGCATTTATTCTCCTCAACTACATATCTTGATTTTCCATCAACTGCATATCTTACTAAGTTGAAGAGCCTCTGCGTTTTCATTGCAATACTCATGGTTATTAATTACACTCTACATTTTTTAAACGGTATTTTGGAGATTTTCAAATGAGAATGCTCACAACAAAAGCGAGTCTCAATATCAATAGAAATTCCAGAGACTCGCTATTATGAAGGTGTTTTTGAACATCACTATGGCTCACGAGATGAATCTAACTCAAATGGGTTTCAAAGTTTATTATTTTTTTGATGATAACGTAGTTTAGACACTGATATTCTATTTATTATTTGAGAATGTAGTTGATATTTCACACTTCATGAATGGCTATCTAGTCTATTTTCACATATTTCTCCTGTTTTTTCATTGAGGGGAGCTACAATTTCTTCCAAAACTGCCATTTTGGGAATTGGGTTTTTTCCCGAATTGGGAATCAGAAATGGCATTGAGAAGCCTAAACTCACATGCTCATTCTTCTATGTAGTGATCACTGTCTCCGCTGTGTAGAGATCATATGGAATTGTGTCAATCTCCGTGGAGAATGCCACCAGTGGAGAATGGTAGTGGTGCCAATCTCATAACATGACCTGCAAACATGCACAAGAAATCCTAAACTCACATGTGCATTCTTCTATGTAGAGATCACTGTCTCTGCTGTGTAGAGATCATATGGAATTGTGTCAATCTCTGAGTTCATCAAACTCACATGTGGATTGGAATCGGACACCACTCTCCTATGATCATTGGAATACCCCTCCTAGAATAGTAGTGTGAACATTTGTACAAGTGGAGAATGGCAGTGGTGCCAATCTCTTATTAGGCCCTAAGAAATGGCATTGACAAGCCTAAACTCACATGCTCATTCTTCTATGTAGTGATCAATGTCTCCGCTGTGTAGAGATCATATGGAATTGTGTCAATCTCTTATTAGGCCTTGGAATGTCAATCTATAGGTTTAGTTTGTCTAGACAACCACTAGTGGAGAATGGCAATGATGCCAAACTCATGGTGGCACCTACATAATGATACTGAGATCATTAGACTCACATGTGGATTGGAATCGGACACCACTCGCCTATGATCATTGGAATACCCCTCCTAGAACAGTAGGGTAAACATTTGTACAAGAGAATGGTAGTGGTGCCAATCTCTTATTAGGCCCTAAGAAATGGCATTGAGAAGCCTAAACTCACATGTGCATTCTTCTATGTAGTGGTCACTGTCTCTGCTGTCTAGAGATCAGATGAAATTGTGTTAATCTCTGTGGAGAATGCCAACAGTGGAGAATGGTAGTGGTGCCAATCTCATACCATGACCTGAAAACAAGCACAAGGAATCATAAACTTGTGGATTGGCAATTTTGCCATTATAGAATGCCACCAGTGGAGAATGGCAGTGGTGCACAAGGAATCCTAAACTCACCGTTGTGTAGAGATCATATGGAATTGTGTCAATCTCTGAGATCATCAAACTCACATGTGGATTGGAATCGGACACCACTCTCCTATGATCACTAGAATACCCCTCCTAGAATAGTAGGGTAAACATTTGTACAAGTGAAGAATGGCAGTGGTGCTAATCTCTTATTAGGCCCTAAGAATTGTCATTGAGAAGCCTAAACTCCCATGTGCAGAGATCATATGAAATTGTGCCAATCTCTGTGGAGAATGCCACCAGTGGAGAATGGTAGTGGTGCCAATCTCATATCATGACCTGAAAACATGCACAAGGAATCCTAAACTCACATGTGCATTGGCACTTTTGCCATTATCCTACTACCAGTGGTTGAGAGTTTCTTTGGAATCATGATTTATTTCAGGGATTTCAATGGTGTATCGACAAGTTGTTATGTTTCCATCCTAAAGTGTACTTTTTTACTTTGCAATGAGTAATCAACATGACATGTAAAGTTATCATTTTACAATAATGATAGTCAGTCCAAAAATTGAAAGTGCACAATAAATGATTGTCATTGCCACCTAAATTACATCAAATGCTTGTCATTGCCCGTTGATTTTCCATCAACTACATATCTTGCATTCATTCTCCTCAAATACATATCTTGATTTTCCATCAACTACATATCTTACTAAGTTAAAGAGTCTGTGCGTTTTCATTGCAATACTCATGGTTATTAATTACATTCTACATTTTTTAAATGGTGTTTTGGAGATTTTCAAATGAGAATGCTCACAACAAAAGCGAGTCTCAATATCAATGGAAATTCTAGAATTATGAAGGTGTTTTTGAACATCACTATGGCTCACGAGATGAATCTAACTCAAATGGGTTTCAAAGTTTATTATTTTTTTGATGATAACGTAGTTTAGACACTCCAATTCTATTTATTATTTGAGAATGTAGTTGATATTTCACACTTCATGAATGGCTATCTAGTCTATTTTCACATATTTCCCCTGTTTTTTCATTGAGGGGAGCTACAATTTCTTCCAAAACTGCCATTCTAGGAATTGATTTTTTCCCGAATTATCTAATATGGTATTTAAGTGCCTCCATGGTTAGAAGCAATCCTATCGAGCTTGGCGTCATAGGTTTGATACCGTTATGAGAGCTCAGGATGTGATGTGCAGTGAGACAGGTTATGGTCTTAGTATTCAAGAGGTTGCTATCCTTCTGAGGTTACTTGCCATATGGTTCCTTATGGACAGGGATGCTTTGCAGTGGGAGCTGCATGGTCTTGATGATGTTTATCATATACTTGGTTGTTTCAGTATGGAGAGGGGGACATTACTGAGTACTCCATTGCCTGTATTGGCTCCATACTTGAACCACTATAGGTTTGAGGATCACAGATCAATTGAGTAGCAAGTTATGGTTGATATGGCAGCCATAGTACTTCATGCATCCATGACCATGTTGAGACTTGGTTCTCACATGTTTGCCATTAGGGCTACACTTCCGGTTCTTGCTTCCGTTGCAGTGGGAGTTGGTAGCATGATTATGGCAGATTTTGGTAGTAGGGAAGTAGTTGTGGACATCAGGTCCTTATGCTTCCAGGAGTAGCATGCAGGTGATGCAGGTTGGGTAGACCAGCAAAGGTCTATTGTAGGGCATGTGCTTATGGTCAGAGGTGGTACAGAAACATTTTCTTTGCACAGTGATAGTTCGGGTGCTATGGACTTAGCACAGGAGCACGTGGTGGTGAGAGTTCACTCTCCTAGTGAGATCTGGCATGAGATCTTGGTTGACAAGCATCTATAGCTTGTCATTTTCTATCCTGCAAACCTGATGTCTGCTAGCAGCTTATCCTCTATGCACTTTGCACATTGTAAAGTGCCGATGGGCATATGATGATGGTCTGGTCATCTTGTTTTTCAGCCTATGGCTGATTGTATTATATGTGTACTATACTCCCTTAAAGGCACACTTCCTTTAAGTGGGAGGTTGTTGGGGTAAAGGGCAGTGTGCCCACCCACTTGTACAATGCCCATGTATACTCATATATACATGATAGAGGAATAAGCTAGAGTAGCTTTTGCTCCACCACTTTTGGTGTCTCTTTATCCCTTTGTGTGTGCTCTCCTCTCCCACAGATCCCGGATGGCTCTGGGCTGAACAGAGACCATAGGTTAGTTGCTCTGTTTTGTGCACCGGTTCTATCGTATGGTTGGTGGCCTATTTCGGGACCGACCCCTAGTCGACCATTTTGGGTGGACTGGGTCGGTCACCCAATTGAGCCTAACCGACTATGACTGGTGGCTATATAAGAGCAAACCCATGAAGCCCATTTCATCACTGGCTATAGCCCTTGATTCCTTAGAATCCACCAACCTCCATCTTCTACTGTTTCCGGCATGCCATCAAAGCTTCTTTCATAGGAGCGCATAGTTGGGAGGCAGTGCCATCTATTGTATCAGTCCTACAGTAATCAAATTTTTGATTCTCCATACTATCTTGTTTTCTCTCTTGCATAGAGATCCTGTTATCTGTTGAGCACAAATGTTGTATTATTTTCTTACATGGTATCAGAGCTTGGAATCTAGCAAGAAGATTTGGTAGTGTGTTTCTGTTGCAAGTAGATTGTGAGAGATGGCCCACCAGCTCGCGAGACTCTGAATCCCACTGTTCGGCGAAAGCAAAAAGTTGGATGGCTCTAACTATCCACTGTGGAAGTTCAAGATGAAGACCATCCTAAGTGCATATGAGCTTTGGGACACTGCTACTGGGGTGGATGTCAAGCCAGTTGCAAGACCAGATCCAAAGCCAATGCAAGACAACAGATAGTACCAATTGCAAATGAGATTCTCGCGTGGACAAGAAGAAATGCAGATGCGCTGTGTTCTATTGCCTACAGTGTTAGTGATTCCGTCACGGCGTTAATTCAACATGTCACCATAGCGGAGGAGGCATGGACGGTCTTGAAAAATTAGTACGAGACCACGAATCAGATGCGGATTCAGAATCTGGAGACTCAACTTGCAAACAAGAAGTTGTCTGAGTCTGAAGCGGCATAGAAGTTCATCACCAGGGTGAAGAATCTGTGCGATCAGATGAGTGAGTTTGGCATCACCATCACCAGTAAGAATCTAGCACGAAGGTGCATATGGATTCTCCCACCAAAGTACGATGGTCTTATTACGGTGCTGAATACGTAGAATAGAAATCCACCCCTCAACTTCGAGGATTTCAGTGCGATGCTTCTGGAGGAGGAGATGCGTCAAAAGACGAGGACTAGAGAAGATTCGGCTTTCTAGACCAGATCAAAGAAAGGTAAGGTAAGGACTCTGGTAACCCATCTTCTTCTGATGATAAAAAGAGAAAGAAGAAGATCAAGTGCTTCTATTGCAACAAGGCAGGGCACAAGCAGAATGAGTGCCGAAAAGAAGATTGCAGATGAGAAGAACGGAGTAAAGAAAGAGTCGAGCAACAGTGCGCAGGCAGTACCAGTAAAATTGTTCGTCGCAATTGAGGAGATTTGCACAGAGGTAGTTCATGTACCTACAAATGAACCCTGGATCATTGACAGTGGTGCATCGTGCTACATGACCAGTCGGAAGGATTGGTATATCTCTCTATAGCCGGTAGGGAATGACATCCTGGTAGCAGTCAACAATGATGCAAAATGTCTAGCAAAAGGAAAAGGTAGGATTGCTCTCAAGTCAGATGAAGTTGTAAAACAGTTGTCCGATGTTCTTTATGTGCCAAATATCAAGAGGAACTTGTTGTCCATTTTCATGATCACGGATCGGGACCTCAAAGTTCAATTCGATAAGAATGGTGCACAGATTCTGGATCTTCAAGGGAAGGTCATTAGTAAAGGTACACACTGCAACAACATTTACAAACTCAGCTTTTAGTGCTCGAGTGGATGTGAAGAACACTAAGCTATGGCATGAGAGGTTTGGTCATATAAACCTTAGTCCTTTAAAGGAGATGCATAAAAGTAGAATGATTGCAGACCTACCAGAAATTTCAAATCTGCCTGATGTATGTGAAGCTTGCATGATGAGCAAGTAGCATCGGCATCCCTTTCCTAAAGAGGCCAGCAGGGCAAAGGCTCCTCTAGAGCTCATTCGCACAGAGCTCCATGGAAAGATGGAGACGGAAGCTTTGGGTGGTTCCTACTACTTCATGATGCTGATCGACGACTATAGTAGAAGGATATGGATATACTTACTGAAGACTAAAGATGAGGCTTTTAGTAGGTTCAAGGGATGCGTCAATTTTACGAGCAAAAACCTATGAGCAAGTTTATACGAGCGTGTTTTTCAAGAGATTTTAAAAATAGTATTTCTTTAGGAAACATGGTTTTTACACTTTTATTTTCATTAGAACTAGATCCCTTCATAAAAATATACAAACTAGTCACTCATTCATTTTTACATAACATAAATCTTCTTATTCATAGACATCCCTTTGTACCCTTGTTATTACCTTAAAAAAGTATTGAAAAATAATTCATTTAAGAAATGTCCCTCATAATCACTCTCAATATAATAATATTATACATAAATAATTACTTATTAAACACATTTATATCATATGGCAATATCTTTCAAGTGTTTTTATAGTATTAATAACAATATATTTATGGACATGTTTCTACAGAAGTTTAAATCACTGTAAATAAGTATTAACTTGGGCTTATATATCACTCTCATAAAATACATGTAATATTTAATACTATATATGCAAGGTTTTCCAAAATATAACCCCATAGATGTGCTCAAATAGGGTTTTCCGATCAATTTGAGTGGCTGAATGACTATATTTGGACATTGGATGTGAAAGTTATGTCACTTTTAAAAGTGCTGTCCAAGGTAGTTTCGCCAGCGAAACTACCTTGAAAGACCTTGTTCAAAGGGGTTTCGCTGGCGAAACTACCTTGATGGCTTGCTTCAATGAGTTTTCTTTGGAGAAACCCTTTCATGAAGATAGGGTGAGAGAGGTTTTTCAATGTCACCCCCTATTAAGTGAAAAGTTGTAAGAAGGATCATAAGGGAATTTTCATAGAGAAGTCTACTCTACATGTGGGTTTCTTCAAAAGCCATCCCATTATGTTCTCACCATTCCCAAAGATTCACATAAATATTCGGCATTCCTATAATACTTTTCATATTTCTAAGTGAAACTATGTTTTCTTCTGATCCTTTTTTGTCATATTTTTGCATAGTTGGAAGCTTTTTTTTTCCTTCGCTCGGACGCTCGGAAGATTTCGCTCGAAAAATGCTCGTCCCCTAGGTTCAAGGAATGGCATGTAATGGTCGAGAAAGAAACGGGGAGGAAGGTGAAGAAGTTGAGATTAGATAGAGGTGGAGAGTTCACATCAACTGAATTTGAAAGTTACTATAAATGTCACAGAATCAAGAGGCAAAAACCCCCTCCACATACATCACAGCAAAATGGAGTAGCAGAATGCAAGATGCGCGTCATCTGCGAAATGGGCCGGAGTATGATGATAGGGAAAGATTTGCCAAAGTCTTTCGGGACTGAAGCATGTAACACTGCAGTTTACATCCTGAATCATAGCTACACGAAGGTTGTGAACGGGATGACTCCACTGCAAGCCTTTTCTGGTAAGAAACCTTCAGCTGCACATTTCAGAGTTTTTGGATGTGACTGTTTTATGCATGTCCCTGATGCTACGAGGACCAAATGGGAACCGAAGAGCCGGAAGTGTATTTTCTTGGGCTATAGTGAAGAGGCGAAGGGTTACCATCTCTATAACCCTGTTACCAAGAAGGTAATAGTAAGTCGCGATGTGGTATTCTCAGAACAGCCGCATCAATTGGAGGAGGATGCTTCCTTCCCAGACAACCAGGACCAAGATATCCATCCAGTACCACCACCAACAGCAGACCAAACTCCCCCAATGGTGCTTGGGAGGATTTAAGATAAAGAAGATGAAGAAGAGCCTACAGAACCACAGCGGCAAAGGCCATTCTCGAAGTGGGTAAAGCAGCTTTTGGACGGCAGAGAACCTCCAGCCATTGAGGAACCATCCAAACACCGCCGGTCCAAGAGATTAGAGGAGCAAAGAAGGGAGCAAGAACACTTGATCAACTATGCTTTGATGATAGAAGTGATCCGTGCTGATGAACCCAAGTGTCTTGAAGAGGCACAGGGTGATGATAGGTGGATGGAGGCTATGCAGTTGGAGTATGGGAACATAATGAAGAACAATACTTGGGACCTTGTGGATCGACCACCAAAACACAAGGTAGAGTAGGCCAAGTAAAAGAAACCTAGGGCCATGAGGGGATCACAATGATAATGGCTTCATATTTTTTCTTTAAAGTCAATGGAGGGAGACCCAAGCACAAACTGAAGCTTCATTATCTCATAAACACAGAACTCCCTAGGTCGAGATACATGAGTGAAATGGTTACCCTCACATAAGAACATCGTGTTGCAAGAGACACAAGCATGCCTCCAGGGGAAAGAATACGAAGAAACCTCTTTAATATCATTTAAAAAATGTGAGTTCTCATTATCACAACTGCAAGCATGCAATAGGCCGATCTGATTACATTTCAAAAGCACGGATCATACAAATGGATTGCTTTAGAATCTGTTCAACACTAGCAAAGGAGCAACCCACAATGCCTTGTTCACCATTCAAAGTTGGTTTCTATTGTTCCAGTCCATAGTGGCATGCAAAAGGTTGTGGATAGCTCCTCAATATCTCGTGCATCAATAAAAGGGTGTATTACACTTCTGGATTTATACCTTATGTTGACAAAAATGGAAGTATGTCATGGAGTCTCCTTTGCTGTTTGAGCTACGCTATCCTTCCTAGTGTGAGGCTGCATACATTAAGGAGTCAATATTGGAAACGTTTGGAAGGTGAGTGTGTCGAGTTTCCCACTCTTTTTTGCTAATCAGACATTGAATCCCTTGTTGGTAGGGATGTACTATCTACTCTTAATCTGAGTTTGGTCAAATTATTGGTAGATTGAATCCCCTAATGGTGGTAGGTCTGTAGCTACCACCTGGTAAACATTGTTCTCTCTAATGTGGTGGTAGCTACCACTTGTCAAAAATTATGCTCATCTAATTAACAAATTGACTAATTCAAATCTCTTCCAAAAAAAGCATGTACACAAACAATCCTAAGACTCTAATCTTTCACTCAGTTGTGCATAACCATGCAACACAAACTTTCTTCAAGAGAATATTAAATACCACATGTTGATAAAATACTAAAAAAGCACCATTTATCCATGTATAAGTGAAATACATTGCCTTGGATCACATAGTCCCCAGATTGTATCAAAATTATGTGTGGTGGTAGCTACCACCTGTTATGTTGGTAGTTATCACCTGACAAACATTATCCTCTCAATTGTGGTGGTAGCTACCACCTATTATGTTGGTAGTTACCACCTGGTAAACATTGTTCTCTCTTTTATGGTGGTAGCTACCTACAACTAGACCACTAGCAACCACCTGGCACAAATTCAGCTCTCTGTTATGATGGTATCCACTAGCTAATTAACTGATTGGACTAACTCAAACCACTTCCAAAAAAAGGATGTACACAAACAATCCTAAGATTCTAGAATTTTCAATCTTTTAATCATTTGTGCATAACCATTCAACACACACTTTCTTCAAGAGAATATTAAAGATCACATATTGATAAAATACTAAAAAAGCACCATTTATTCATGTATAAGTCAAAAATTGCCTTGGATCACATAGTCCCCAGAAGGGTGTATCAAAAAGCAATTACAAAAAGTATCAATAGATTGCAAGCTTTTTCCTCACATTGCAACATGACTCTAAGTCCTGCCGCTTCATTACATACATGGACTCCATATCCTTTTCATTACATAGCATATTTTGCTGCACATATGCTCTTGGATATTGTGATGCCAAATTTTGATATTTTTTAATTTGGCATTGGTATTGTTTTCTTCTATATTTGATAAGAGTTTGAGTATTAAATGGAAGCCTAGCAGCTCTCACTTAATTCTATTTTCTAAGATATTGTATGGGATTAAGAGGATGAGTGGAATGGATCATTGTAAAATACCATGTGTATGAATGATAAATACCTTGGTATGGGGTGAGAGTTATTTATGTATGGGATATCATGGGGTTTTTAAAAATAGGAAGAGTGAGTCATATAAAGAGGTGGGCTCATGTCCATGTGTTCCAATAATATAAGAGAGATCACATGCCAAGCGTGTGGAAGGCAAGTTGAGGAGTGTGGACTCAAGAGGAATTCTTCTAGAATTCCTATGTGGAATAAGGAGGATGTGGACATATGGAAAAGAGAGGGTCCCTATGGGCTCCATGTGGGGAGACTCTTGACTTTCTCAATATTTTAAGAGTATTGAGCATCTTTTGATGGGACACATGGCAAGAGTAGCCAAAAAGGACATGGATGGTGACATACGGGCTTATGTGATTGATGGGGAGAGGAATCTACATGCAGCAATTGTAAATGGGTGAAGGAGGGTGACAAAATCTCTATAAAAAGAGCCCTCCTCTCCATTGTTCATCATCTCTTCAACCATTATGCCTCATGTTTCTGTAGCCCTAGTCTCCTCAAGTCTCTTCCATGAGCCTCCTCTCCCTCTTATAGATATTCTCTTATGTAGATTCTTGAGTTCATCTCTCTCTAGTTCATTCTCTCTCTATGAGTAGTCTTGGAGCCTTCGCTCCCTCTTGTATATATGAAACCTCTTCTTCTCCCTTGTGTTTATAGTATTTTGAGTTGCATTGGAGTGGAGTCTCACTCTATTGGTAATGAAGGTCACTTCAGTTTCTCTCTCTTGAGTGTCTGTTCCCTTTTTCCATTGTTTTCTCTTCCAAAGTGCTCAGAAGTGTTGTCTATTCGGTCGCTCATTGCACATACATGGTTCATCTATTTCCCAAGTCACAAAGGGAGATCTTCCTTCCCTCCTAGGCAACCTCTATGGGACTTGGATTGTTGATGAAGTCTAATCATGGAGATAGTTTCTACCCCTGCCTAGTAAACTGCCCCTATCTTTCCGACGGCTTCTATCCTTCTTACGAAACTTATATCAAAACGAAGCCCATTGCATCTCAATATGTGTTTGAATATTTGATATCATTTCTCTATTGAAAGTTATAGGCCTCTGTGTCTAATGACAGTTTGCAGAGTATTTTCAGCTAATTGGAAAGGTATCTATGAAGGAGGTGCAATATTTCCCTAGAACCTATGCACTTGACCCAATCAGCCCCTTCAAACTCCTCGATATATATCAGTTCATGTCACGTTGAGCCACAAGATATTCTTTCAACAACGTATTGCTCTTCTCTTTGGTGCAAACCGGCTTCCTGAGATTATGACCTCTATTGATCCTTTCCTTCTTCGTATGCTTGAGTACAACATCACTTGGGATGTTACCATATTCATTAGGAAGGATAGTATGGTATGGTCTCTTGGTATAAAAGATTCTTTTTAGTGTCCCTTTCCCAATGATGAATATCTCTATCACTTAATTCAAAAGTAGCAAGAAGCGAAGAGGTGCATGAAGTTTATTACCCCCAACTTCATGTCACATCTTTTGGTGGAGACACCGGGTATGTTTGGTATTGAATTCATCCCACCTTACTAAACGGTCTTGGTTGTACTTGATTACATGTTATGCCTAGTATAGGCATGTGTTTTCTGATATGATAAAGAAGATGCCTGGAAGAACTCCGTTAGAAGAGATTGCAGCCTGTTTAAGAGAACTAGAAGATTATGAAGGTGATGCTCAAGCTATTTGCACAATCATCATGATCATATCCTTTATGTTTGCACTCTTGAATATGTTGGTGAATCGACAACGCCATCATCAGCAGGCACAATGATAGATTGGGGATTGTTTCATGCACTGGCAGCTTGGTGTGAAGAAGAGTTGAGTCTTTGGGTAGTTTTTGACTATAACAGTGGAGTGGTCATTCTCAATGCTTTCAATTTCTTTTGCTATGCAAAATGATGAAGAGTACAATATCTTAAAGCTGTTATGTGCACTTCCAATTGTGACAAGGGTGATTCTTGAATGCATGTATACACAATGTTTTCATGGTGTTGGTTGGTTACTTATTTTTGGAAGATTTTCTTAAGGATCACATTGTGGAGGGTTTTCAACAAGTGTCTATGCATAATAAGTTGGTCTTGGTATACTAAGGCTCTATGGGATCTTCTTTGGAACTAGTTTGGGATATTATTGGATCTTGGTGTTTTCTTTTTGTGTTTCATCATGGTGAAGATTCCAACATTTTGAGGGACACAAGGGGAAGACCCGGAGTCTTATCTTTGGGATTTTGTTCGAGGATGCTAGCTTTCTGGATGGTCCATGAAGGATCGGGCCTGATTTTCTTGAAGATGTAGTCTTGAGTTGGCATGAGACTCTACCGAGGAGGACTGGAACCAAGTGGTGGCTGCAATGAAGCAAAGATTTGGGGCAGTGGAATTGCCAAATGCTTTCATGTTGCAGTTGAACTGGTTCTATCAAGGAGAGGGTGAGATGGTCTCTACATTGGCAAGCCGATATGAAACTTTATGGACAAAGTATGAAAGGGTAGCTTTGCGAGCTATGGTACTGCATCATTGGCCCCTCAAAGTTTCTCAGGGATGGAGCACTTAAAGATGAGCAAATTTATTATGGATTTGGAGCCTCGTCTTCACTCAAAAGTAATGAGTAAAGATCCAACAACATACGTGGAGGCACTTCGCATTGCGACAAAGAAAGAAGCTTCTCTAAAGATAAAATTCTCTTTTGTGTCTTCAACAACTTCAACTTCCAAGGTGGAGGTAATGGGCACTACTTAGGTACCAAAGTCCTCTGAGTTAGATCATAATATCTTCCAATTGATGGCAGAGTTTGCTAATGTGAAATTGCATTTGGTTAATGCACGACACCTTAGAGCACCAAAGAGTGAAGATAGGCCTCGAGGTGAGAGTGGGGTCTCTTGCTATGAATGTAATGAAAAAGGTCACTATTGCCCCGAGTGTCCTAGATTGAGAAAGAAATAAGAAAAATAAGAATTCTTGTTAGAAGCTTCTTCAAGGGATGAGGAAAGAGAGGTAATGATGGCTAAACGGGGGGTGGTAAAGCAAAAGAAGAAGAAGAAAGCAAGGAAGAAGTAGATGAGGAACATCAGGAAGAGGAATGCCATAGCAAGAAAAAGAGGGCATCTAGAAGGAGAATTAGCCAGTCAGACTTTCCTTTAGGATAAGGCATTGGAAGCTATGACTTGTTGTCCGACCTTAAAGAACAGGAAGCTCATATCACCTTTGGTCAATTACTTGCTTTGTCTCCAAAACTATGGAAGGAATGGGGAAAGCTAGCAAGCACAAGAGTGTTAAAGAAGAAAAAGAAGAAAAGTACCATTTCTATTGTTCAAAAGGTAGATATAGAGGTTCGTGATGATGTACCTATGGTTGATGTGATCATTGATAGTCAAATGATTTCTATTGTTTACATTGATGGAGGTGCATCAATTAATGTCACATGTGAGTGAGAAGACCATGATAGATGCTGATTTTAAATACTCTAGTACTACCTCTCCTTATCACATCGAATTGGTTGACTACCTTGGAAGTTGTGAAGAATCTAGAAGTGGATATGTGTGGAATTTCTGTGCTGACTACTTTTTAGGTGATCCCTAACAAGCCAGATGCACGTGCCTATCCATTGATTTTGGGAAGGCCTTGGCTACACAAGGTGAAGGATGTTCAAAAGTGGGATACAAGAGAATTGATTTTGCAGGGAAATGATAAGAAGGTGTGCTACAAAAGTCACAAAAATGAAGTTGTCAAGGACGAGTCTTCAACATTAGAGAGTTCGATTAACCGATGAAGAAGAAGAGACAAGGTGTAGCTCCGAGGAGTCCAGCTGAGAGGGTGAGGTGGAAGGAGTGGCCTTTGGTCTTTGTCTTGGTGTTGATCGAGATGACTCAAGAGGGAACAAGGTTGTGGTACAAGAAGATCCTGTAGAGACACTTCATGTGGAGGATGTGGAGCACACTAAATGACACCAACGCAATGAAGAACTTCTTGATGATTCTCTATAGGTAGTGAGAAGCTCTAGTACTTGGATATGCTAGATGATTTCCCATATCTCTTTGCAACAAGCTATTCTCACAAGTTTGACCAGTCTCTCTTGTGGAGCACAAGATTGAGTTGAAGCTAGAAAGCAACCCAGTTGTGCAACGCTTAAGGCAATTGGGGGTGATCCAAGCTGAGGCACTAAAGAAATAGGTAGCACAACTACTTGAGGTGGGATTCATCTTTCTTGTTGATGATTCAGAATGGATATCTCCTGTAGTTGTCACACCAAAGAAAGGAAATAAGTGGCGGGTTTGTGTGGACTTTCATCCTTTGAATGCATGCACTAAGAGGGATCATTTTCCTTTGCCATTCCAAGATGAAATACTAGACCAAGTAGCAAGGCATGAGATGTATTCTATATGCGATGGGTATTCTGGGTACTTTCAAATTCGTATTCTAGAAGAAGATCAAAAGAAAACATCATTTGTACACCTTGGGGAGTTTTTGCTTACAAAGTGATGCCTTTTGGGTTGACCAATGCACCAGCCACATTTCAAAGGTTCATGAGTCAAGTGCTCGAGCCTTACTTGGGAAAGTTCATAGGGGTGTTTTTGGATGATTTTTGCATTTATTCTCAGTGCATAGATCACATGGAGAAGTTAAAGATGGCCTTAGGTAGGATTGATGAAGCAAAAGTGTGTCTAAATCATAGCAAGTGTCATTTGTCTCAAAAAAAAGTAGTCTTGTTGGGGCATATTGTGTCTGAAGAAGGCCTGCAAATGGATCCTGACAAGGTTCAAGCAATCATGGCATTGACAACGCCTAAGAGTGCCACTGGTGTTCACAAAATTCTAGGAAAAAGCAAGTATTATCAACGCTTTTGTGATAATTTCACAGAGATAGTGCATCCCATGAACTTGTTGACAAGAAAAGGAGTTTCTTTCCAATGGGGTGTGGAGCAACAAGAGTCTTTTCAACAACTTAAGGAGGCCATGAGTAAGGGCCCAATATTGAAGCCCCCTAATTGGTCTCAAGACTTGTAAGTCCAAGTGTATCTTTGCATTCAGTTGGCACTATATTGCTACAAAAAGGAGAGGCAGGTAGAATGCAACCCATCTATTATGCGAGTTGACAACTTACAGAGGTGGAAACAAGGTATGAAGAAATGAAGCAACAAGCCCTCTCTTTGATGTTTTCAGTCAGAAAATTTCGCTCCTATTTATTACCTCGGCCATTTTTCTTCCTTACCTCTCAGTCTTTATTAGAATATCTAGTTTGCAAGCCTAATCCTAAGGGGAGATTTGCAAAATGGTTGTTAGAGCTTCAAGAGCTCTCTTTCTCTTTTGTCACTGAAAATACCACTAGGTCCACTATGGCAGATTTGCTCACAGGATGGCAGGATCTAAGAGAAGAAAAGAAATGTAAGGAGGACATTAATGATGAAAGGGAGACACCACCAATAGCTTTTGTCTTGTATTTTGATGGGGCTTTTAGTCCTTCACACCAAAAGGAGCCGAGGGGATAGTGTTGATGAATTCTGAAGGTCAAGAGGTGTGGGCAAGAGGACAAGAGCTTCCAGGTATCACAACTAATAATGCAGCTGAGTATAATGCTTTGATTCTTGGTTTGGAGGGTTATCTTCAAAGTCAAGTTAAAGAATTGGAAGTAAGAGGAGATTCTTAGCTTATTATAAAGCAAATGCAAGGGCATTACAAGACAAGAAGTCCTCATTTGAAGGAGCTTAATCAAAAGGCTATGGCACAATGTAGTCAATTTTATTTTTGCAAGTTTGTTCATATAAATAGAAAAGAAAATCAAAGGGAAGATGAGTTAGCTACTCAAGCCATTGTAGTACAAGACTGGGGGTGGTTTCTTTGGTAGACACTAGATGGCCAGAACTACAAGATGTTTAGCAATATGTGGAAGAAGGCGTTTCCTCGAGGGTTAACTCCACAACAAAAGCAAAGATTGATAAGGAAGGCTTGTCCCTATACTATTGTTGATGACATTCTTTATAAATTGGAAAAAGATAAGATGCTCTGTCGGGTGGTCCATCCCATGGAGACTAGGAGAATCCTAGAAATGTGTCATGAATTCTTCGGTCATTTTGCTTCAGCGAACAAAGCTAGGAGAATTCTTAACGCAAATTACTTTTGGCCACGCCTCTATAAGGATGTATATGAATGGTGTCAAAGTTGTAAAGTATGCCAAAAGTGTGGAAGGTGACAGTTGATTCCTAGGCCCTTGAAGCCTATTCTAGCATATGGACCATTTGAGAGGTGGGGGTTGGACTTTTTGGGCCACTCCCTCGCTCATCTCAAGTTAAGCATTATTTATTGGTGGCCATAGATTATGTGACTCAGTGGGCAGAGGCCAAGGCCATAGTCAATAGCAAGGCAAGCACAGCTACAAAATTTCTCTTTGATCAAATTTGTTCACGCTTTGGTTGTCCTTTGGAAATTCTCACTGATGGAAGAACCTCTTTTAGAAATAAACTAATTAAAGATGTGGTGCATAAGCTAAAGATAAATCATAGCATGTCCATGCCATACTATCCCCAATGTAATGGCTTGGCTGAGAAAACAAATGGATTGTTGTGCAATTCAATGGGAAAGCTTGCACACACTAAGAAAAGGCATTGGGATAGGCACTTGGCAGAAGTTTTATGGGCTTATAGAACCACACACAAGCTAGCTATTGGGTTTACACCATTCCAACTAGTGTATGGAATAGAAGCCATTTTGCCCATTGAATTGGAGATACATAGTCTTCGCACTACTGTTGCAAGAATAGAAGGATAGGAGGATGCCTATGCTCAATACTTGGTAGAAGCCTTGGATGAATATAGATCACAGGCATTACAAAACTTGGAAGCTTCTCAAAAATGCAAGGCCCGTTTCACCAAATTACGCAAGAAGAAAGATATTGCAGAAGGAGATTTGGTCATGAGATTTGATAGTCATCTCAACAAGCAGCTAGACAAAAAGTTTATCGAGCCGATGGGAGGGACCATATTGAGTCAAAAAGAAGTTCACAAATGGAACCTATTAGCTTGAGGATGTTGATGGCATGGTGAAACCCAGACACACCAATGAGTATCACCTTAAATTCTTCTATGCTCAACCATCTTGAGGGCTAGTAGACCCTCTCTATCTCACTAGAGAGGATCTGCTAGGGGGGAAAGGTATGATGCCAAAAATTTATATTTTTTATTTGGCATTGGTATTGTGTTCTTATATGTTTGATAAGAGTTTGAGTATCAAGTGATAGCCTAGAGGCTCTCACTTATTTCTATTTTCTAAGATATTGTATGGGATTGAGAGGATGAGTGGAATGGATCATTGTAAATACCATGTGTATGAATGATACATACCTTGGTATGGGGTGAGAGTTATTTGTGTATGGGATATTATGGGGTTTTTAGAAAATGGGAAGAGTGAGTCATATAAAGAGGTGGGCTCATGTCCATGTGTTCCAATAATATAAGGGAGATCACATGCCAAGCATGTGGAAGGCATCTGGAGTGTGGAGTCAAGAAGAATCCTTTTAGAATTCCTATGTGGAATAAGGAGGATGTGAACATATGGAAACGAGAGGGTCCCTATGGGCTCCATGTGGGGAGACTCTTGACTTTCTCAATATTTTAAGAGTTTTGAGCATCTTTTGATGGGACACATGGCAAGAGTAGCCAAAAAGGACATGGATGGTGACATACATGTGAAGATAGTGGGAGAGAAGGAAGGAGTCTCACTTGTGGCTTTCTCACATACACAATGGGGGAATACACACAAAGGTGGAGGCTGAAAATAGTTTTCCTCTTCTTAATTGTGAAAGCCAATAAAACTCAAGTACAAAGAAATAGGAGAACCCTATATGTGGGTCTCAAACCAAACTCAGCTAACTAAGGTGGCATACTAACTGAGCCACAAACTAGAGTACATAAGGATAGCTGTCATCCAGCTATTATTCATGGGCGGTGTACCAACCGCATCTGCAACTAACAAGTCGATGACATAAATGCACAACGGTCACCCTGGCATATCACGAGTGGAGCTCGATATCTCAACAATACGGGCTTATGTGATTAATGGGGAGAGGAATCCACATGCAACAATTGTAAATGGATGAAAGAGGGTGAAAAAATCTCTCTAAAAGGAGCCCTCGTCTCCCTTGTTCATCATCTGTTCCACCATTAGGCCTGATGTTGCTGTAGCCCTATTCTCCTCAAGCCTCTTCCACGAGCCTCCTCTCCCTCTTGTAGATATTCTCTTATGTAGATTCTTGAGTCCATCTCTCTCTAGTTCATTCTCTCTCTGTGAGTACTCTTGGAGCTTCCGCTCCCTCTTGTATGTATGAAACCTATTCTTCTCCCTTGTTTTTGTAGTATTTTGAGTTGCATTGGAGTGGAATCTCACTCTATTGGTAATGAAGGTCACTCAGGTTCTCTCTCTTGAGTGTCTCTTTCCTTTTTCCATTGTTTTCTCTTCCAAAGTGCTCAAAAGTGTTGTCTATTGGGTCGCTCATTGCGCATACATGGTTTATCTATTTCCCAAGTCACAAAGGGAGCTCTTCCTTCCCTCCTAGGTGACCTTTATGGGACTTGGATCGTTGATGAAGTCTAATCATGGAGACAGTTTTTACCCCCGTGTGCATGAAGGTTATTACCCCCAACTTCATGTCACAATATTCAACATTTAAGCCGCCATGGCAATCGAGCATTGGTGAGGAAGAAAGGGTCCTGCTGATTATCTGTTGGGTTGAGCCATGTTGGACAAATCATTGACCAAGACAAATTTAGCATGTTCTTGTACTTGGTGTAATCAACTAGCAACACCTCATATGTTCTCCACTCAGGATGCCTCTCCTTCACACGTTTCATGAGGACTGGCTTGTTGTGGTCCTTTTGATCTAAGCCTGGCACTTGCGCAAGTGTGAAAGACGCCTCCATGCAATTCTTCTGTGATGCATTGTCTTAGATTGAGACACCCTTTGCAGTGTGGCGAGAGGGCAGTATATGCTGCGGGATAGAGCAAAGCCCTCAGTGAATTTATTTTTCTTATTTGAGGCCATTTCAAGGCCCATTTTGGAGGTGGAAGTTCTCTGCAAGCACTGAGAAAAAGGCCCTGTTTTCGCTGTGCGACCACTGCTCTGCAGGTCGGTGAAAAGTTGCCATAGAAATTGCATCGTATGCCTATGCGCAGAGATATTGGGAGTTACAAAATCATCCTTATTGCTTGTTCATGCAAAATCATCACTAGGAAGTGACTCTGTGGTCAAATACCACTTTTATCACTTTTATAGATTTGCCCTTATGAGGCAGAAGCTGTGTTTTTTTGCAGTGACTGAATATTTTGTAGTGTTCTGTAATGGCTTCTGATTCTCTTTCATAGATTGTCACTAAAAATCTTGACAAGAATAACTTCCAAGCATGGAAGTTTAGAATGACGAATTTCCTTATGGGAAAATGCTATTGGGAGTTCATTACAGGAAATGAAGAAGAACCAATTCTTCCTAATGTTCCCAATCAACAGGAAATGCAAGCATTTAAAGGATGGCATGAGAGAGCTAGAAAAGTTATGTACTGGCTGTCTATCAGTATTTCAGCTTCTATGATTGTGCATATTCAGGATGCAAGTATGCCAAAGGAGGCATGGTATACTTTGGCAAAAATGTACAACACAAATACGCAAGCCAGGAAAATGTAGCTCAAGTAGGAGTTGCACAATGTGGAGAGAGAAAATATGAGCATCAATGACTACCACATGAAGGTGAAGAAAATTGCAGATGCACTTGCTTCCATTGGGTCACCAGTGAAAGATGATGATTTAGTTTTTGTGACCTTGAATGGTCTAGTAAAGGATTATGCACAGTTCCGGACATCCATTGCCATCCGTGAAAAATTTCTTGATTTTGAGGAGTTGTTTGCTCTTCTAATTTCTGAAGAGCAGAGAAATGGTGGTGCATCTTCTTCAGGAGGAACTTCAAAAGAAACTATCTTCTACTCAAATGCTAGAAGAGGTAGAGGCA
This sequence comes from Dipteris shenzhenensis, assembly GCF_047967505.1. Taxonomy (NCBI): domain Eukaryota; kingdom Viridiplantae; phylum Streptophyta; class Polypodiopsida; order Gleicheniales; family Dipteridaceae; genus Dipteris; species Dipteris shenzhenensis. The sequence goes on from NC_141626.1 coordinate 38,121,427, forward strand.
AAGGTAGAGCAGGCCGATCTAGAGGCCATGGTAGAAATCAGAATATGTAGCAAACTCAAGAAAATGAGTCCTATGGAGGAGGACGTGGTAACTCTAGAGGCAGGGGGAGCCAAAGAGGTCGTGGTGGATGGTAGAGGTGCCAAAATGCAAATAGAAATGTTGAATGCTACTACTGTGGTAAAATGGGTCATATGGCTAAAGATGCTATAAAAAGCAGAATGACATTATGAATGGAAAATTGCAACAAGGGAATTATGCATCTTCTAGTAGACAAGGTGATGATAGAAATGAGCATCTATTTATGGTGCAGCACATGACCAATTCTGTGACAAGTTCAAAAGAAAGCAATGATGTGTGGTATGTTGACTCAGGTGCATCGAACCACATGAGAGGTCATGCAGAATGGATGCAGGATGCAAGGAAAATGAAAAGACTAGGATTTGTGGAGACTGGTGATGATACTGCACATCCTATTATGCAGATTGGTAAAATTCCTTTGTCTATGCAGGATGGGGAAAAGAAATACCTGTCTGATGTATTTCATGTCCTGAATATCACCAAGAACCTAGTTTCTATTGGTCAAATGGCTGAGCAGGCTTGCAAGTCAGATTTAATCCTCATGGATGCTTTGTTGAGGATATGAAAAATAACGGTCACTTGATAGCAAAAGGAAAGAAGAAGGGCAAGATGTTTACATTGGGTGTGGACATGCTTGAATTTAGTGCAGTGATTTTTGCACATGGGACGGGTGTAGTTGCACATATTAATATCTGGCATAAATGCATTGGTCATGTTAATGTACAGTAACTTAAATCAATGCAGGCCCAAAATATTGTTGCAGGATTGCCTAAATTCAAGGTTGCAGAAATGCATAAGGTATGTGAAGCCTGTCAATTTGGAAAACAGGCAAGGAAACCATTTCCTAGACGTGTTCAAGAGATTAAGAATTCATTGGAATTAATCCATTCTGATGTGTGGACTACTAAAGTTGCATCTATTGGAGGCTATCATTATTTTGTCACTTTTATTAATGACTACAGTAGAAAAGTTTGGGTGTATTTTATGAAAAAGAAAAGTGAAGTGTTTGGGCATTTCAAAGCTTTTAAAGCTATGGTTGAAAAAGAAACAGGCCTGCAAATAAAATGCCTAAGGTCAGATGGAGGGGGAGAGTACCTCTCAAATGAGTTTGCAAGGTTCCTGCAAGAGCATGGCATAAAGTAGCAATATTCATGCAGTCATACCCCATAGCAAAATGGACTTGCAGAAAGGAAAAACAGGCATATTGGAGAGGTATCTCGGGCCATGCTAAATGAAAAAGACCTACCAGATTATTATTGGGCTGAAGCAGTTGCTGCAGCAATTTACATAATGAATAGGACTCCCACTGTAGCAATACATGGCATGATGCCAGAGGAGATGTATACTGGTAGGAAACCAAATATTTCCCATTTGAAAATTTTTGGTTGCATTGCCTATGTTCATGTGCCAGATGAGTTGAGGTCCAGTTGGATCCAAAAGCTGAGAAGTGCATCTTTATTGGTTATTCTCTCTAGCAGAAAGGGTATAGATGCTCTAACTTGGATTTCCATCCTTGAGTCATTCTATTTTGGTTGATGTGGTAGCAATTCTAAACTGAGTTGCATTATTTTTTGGCATAGTTCTATATTGTCAACTTGAAGATTTTGCTCCAGTTGTACGTTGTTCATGGCATCCACATTGAATGCAGGTTGGGCCACTATTTCTCATTTAGGAGATAAAAGAAATGCATCAAAGTCATCCATTTCTTGGGCTGAGAGGGGTGCATATACCTCTTCTTGCTATATTTCATATCCAATGATATTGGCCAGTAGATGGGCAATGTAGCTCTTACCATTATGCATTGTGGATACATATTTTGTTAGCAAACAAGGATATGTGTTGACCCCAACCCTGTATTTTGTCCCTGCTAAGGAGTGTAAGAGGTTTTATGGACATAATATGTTTTCTCACTCCTATATGATTGAGCATTTTAGCCATAAACTTGGCTGCTTCTTGACATACCAGGTCCAGAATCATATCATGGCTCATTCCATTGCATTGGGACTTCAAGTGCCTAGTGGGTACGAATCTTGAATTTCTAGGAACCGTGCGTCCAAATGTTGAAATGTTAATTGGATAGTCTTCTTGTGGATTCTGAAACAAGAAAGCTTCCTTGATTGTAGATCTACTAAGGTAGATTTGGATAGGCTTTTTATTATACATGACTATGCCATACTTTACCTTCTCTAACTCCCTACTTTGATATAAGGTAATGAATTGAATTACACATTCTATCATAGCAGGTGTTGGTAAGAAGGATTGTAGCTTTTCAAAAAACGTCCTTGGGACCTTGGACTACAAAAATCTGCATGCATTAGTTGATATGTTGTATGTTGTGATGTGCAACCATACAAGCTGTATTTCTCTCTCTATTGTTGGGCCCTTGTTTGAAATGGCATCAAGTTGATCTGAGACTACATCGTGTATAGCTGACAATTCTACATTCTGCTCCCTTATCTCCATGGCCTCTAACTCTTTTTGCATCTCTCCTTAGCACGGTGCATCAATTTCTACATCACTATCACCATCCAGAATTACCATAATTCGTGGTCGCGTTGGGCTAATGCTTGGTTCGGTGATTCCAAATCTTGTCTATTCTTTAGGTCGGTGATTTGGAGAGGGCTATTGATCTTGAGGTTTGGGTTGTGTGGCATTATGTTGCTTTGCCAATGGTGGGGTATGCTTTTTCCCATCTTGTCACGCTATCTTTAGCCTGGCATTTCACACATGAATTACCTTCAATTTTGGTATCACCTTGTGGCAATAGTGTCATGTGAGAAGAGTACCATGTGCCATCAGTGCATGTTTCTTGTGTGAGTGGGCGAAACAATTCATTGTCTTGTGTGGTATATAATAGTAGCAAGTGTCTCTTGGGGCTTTTACTTGTGCAATTTATTCGTGATGCTTGAAATGTGTGAGTGCGCTATGCATGACTAGTGAGGTGGGAATACCTCCTATATGCTTAAGTTTCTAAGGAGTTCATAGGGCAGCTAGGACTCATACATCACTTCTAAGCCCTAGCTTGAGATCATCGATTCAATCTACCTATATGTGCAAAAATGTAAATATGCCATTGGTTGCTCATGATACAATATAGTGCTAGCTACAAGAGGTTTGGGCCTTTCCGAAATCTTTGTTACTGTCAAGGATGGCTCGTGTGTTGATGTTGTAACACTTTAATCGACTCTCATTCATTGTCATGTTGAATTGAACTCCAACCCAAGTTTCTAGTAATACAAGTCCAATTGAACTCATGTTCTTGACTTTATAAGGTCCTTGACCTAGATATTTGAGATTTCCCTTATAGATCTTAGCATTGTGGAGCAAGACTAGGTCGTTCTTGATGTTTTTGTCTTTAAGGTTTATGTCAAACTGTGCCTTCCTTCTTTGCTTTTATGTTGTCATGGAATGGTAGGAATGCTTCTCTAATTGACAGTGTATTTCTTTCGGGGATGCATGTTCTCCCATGCATTCCTGTACTACTAAGCGTAGGCTTGGTACTACAAATTCTAGTAGGACCACAATTTCAAGGGCGTACACAATTGAAAAGACATATTCCCCATACTAACCTTGAGTGTGGTTTGATATGCCCTTAAGGTTGCATTTAGTTTCTTTGCCCAATCAAAATGCTTTGGTACTACTACCTTGGTGAGGACAATGAATAATATATTGTTGGTGGATTCGGGTTGTCCATTCCCTTGGGAGTAGTTTGGGTGTGCTTTTTCTATGGATCATTATAAAGCCATACAAGAGTTCTTGGATAACCTCATTGACAAAATGTGTTCCTCTATCTGACACAATTTCAATGGTACATCCAAATTGGGTGATCAAATTCTCAAACAAGAACTTTGTTGTGTTTTTGGCATCTTTCTTTCTCACTGCTTTAGCTTCATCCCATTTGGTAATGTAAATAGTGGTCACAATGATGTAGCGTGCTTGTGTTCACTTTGTTGTTGGATGTATGGGACCCACAAAATTAATCCCACATTTTTCAAATGGTTTTTGTGTAACAACTATTGTTAGGGGGCTGAAGTCCTTGTGTTGTGGTTTAATAGTTCGTTGGCATACATCACATCTTTTGACATATTCATAGGCATCTACCCAAAGTGTTGGCCACCAGTAGCCTAGGAGGAGGAACTTTCTTGCTGTTGCTTCCCCTTAGAAGTGTCCTCCTGCAATGCCTTCATGGATTGGCATGATCGCATGTGGCATTGCACATCTCCTTAAAACATTGTCCTTGCCCATCTTGTATAGTTGTCTTGCAATGAGTTGATAGGATGGAGCTTTTAGAATTAGTTTTCTAGAATCCTCCAGTGATTTCATTTCAAGGGGTGGTGGTCTTCCTACCATCAAGTAAACAATGATGTGTACACACCATCTAGGCACAACATCAATTTGAAATAATGCAGCATCTGCTAGGTCATCTTCTATTCCTTCCAGCTATCCTTAATCGTGACATGTGATCTGTAATGTAATGTTGAGCTCCTTTTCTCACCACTATTTTAAAATCGAATTCTTGTAGCAGTAGAAGACATCGAGTGATCTGGCCTATTGTACATGGCCGATTAACAAGATACAATAAGACTTGATGATTTGTGTAGAAGACCCTTCCTAACATCTCTCTTTAGACATTGAGGATCGCTTGAGCCTTGGTGTCATTCAGGTAGTAAGCCAAATTGGCCTCTTGAGACACAAAATGTGGTTGTGGAAGTGGAGGATCCTCAGGGTGTTCCCATGGATTTGGATAATCCTCTGGTTGTGCTTGTGGTTGGGGAGGATCCTGTGGGAGAGCATTCTCTCCCTCCATGCTCATATTTAACCTAAAAAATGACATGGAATCTTATCAACATAACACTTATCCTTCTCAACTTGAATTTCAATTATGTAAACAATATTTAAACAATATCTCATTAAATCTCCACAGCATGACACTTATCGCATTAAATATTACCAACGTCAATTTCAAATTTACAAATAATATTTAAATGATATCACATTGAGTCATGGGCTTGGGACTCAATTTTATACAAAAATAATAATGTTAGAAGTAATCATGTCCCAAGATGGTTGTTACAAATTGTATAAGAGATTCAATCATTTGCTCATCTAAGTCCTTGGTGGGGATTGAGTTGTATGCCGCATCTTGTAGCAACAATATAAAAAACACCAAAAAATTCTATAGTACTTGGATGATCGTTTAGTTGTGCAAACTTTCCTTGGACTGCAAGTCATCGTAGCTACATGATTAGAGCTCTAGCAGCTCCAAAAAAAGTAGATGGTATGCAAATGTCCATAATCTTCAAAATGTGGTGGGACATTGCATACAAATTTTGTGCAATGTCAAAAGGTGGGGGGGTTCATGCAAATGCACTCTAGAGCTACATGACGGAATCTCTGATGGGAAGTCCACAGAGTGGCGAGACTATTACTTTGTAATGTTGGTGCTTGTGGCTATGGAGGATGCAATAGTAATGGTACTTGGGGCCGTGGGTGCATTGGTGGAATGGAGAATGAGGTAGTTCCTTTGCCTTTGAAACCTTGTGGCGCATTCTTTAAATATGAGACTCTGGCTTCCAAACAGGACCCTCCCACTTCGTGTCACAAGAGGTGATGTCTCAATCTATTTGACCACAACATCGTCGACTCTCTAAGGTAAAGTGGTGCATGAATTTATCCACAGATTTTGTTCGGAAAACATCTAGAAAGTGTTCACATAGGGCCCTCACTCCACCCTCTGCCATGGTCCTAGCAAGACTTTGCACGCCACTTTCACCATTGTTGAGAGCAGTCTCCATGATGTCTTGATTGACATTCATTAAGAAGTGCATATTCTCATGTTTTAGCACCTTTGTCTGAGCTTGATTGAGATTAGGATGTTGAGCCTTTCTCTTCTCACCCACATGAGCCATCTAGTATGCAACAAGCTGCAACACAAATTTCAAAAAAAAATTCAGTGCCACGTGTGATTAAAAGCAATGCATGCAATGAAATTTAACAATGCAAGCAATTCCAAAAATAACCTAGGTACAACCTCTCAACCCAAACTCAACTTATGTAACAATAAATCAAATTAAAAAATATATAATTATGAGATCTTGTGATTCATGAGTGTGTAACACTGCCTAACCATTTCTTCACATCTAACACTAGGATTTGACTACAAGACACAACTAGCACTTGAGTGCTAGACTAAGTGTCTATGAACACATCACATGATATTAAACTTAGAATGCATCACACAACTCTCAAGAGAGAGAGATGAGTACCTGAATAAGCATCTATAAAAACTTCTCTAAACTTAGACTACATCACACACTCTTGAGATTTTAATCGAGAGATGAGTGCCAGTCTAAGTGTCTATAAAAACACAACTAAATATTAATCTTAGACTGTATCACACATATCTGTTAAGAGAGATAAATACCATAGTAAGCAATCCTACAAACAAACATTAATATCAAAATTGAGACTACAATTGACAACTCCTCAAGAGAGATGAGTGCCAGTCTCACATAAAAAACAAATCTTAATATTAAATTTAAAAAAAACTACAACACTCAACTCTCGCAAGAGAGATTAGTGCTAGTCTCAAACAAGAGACAAGAGGCTACCTATGGATAGGTGGGTGAGCTAGCAAGTAAGGAAAGAAAACAAGCAGGCAGGTAGGCAGATGAAGTGGTAAAGAGGTAGGCAAACGTTGTAGTATTCATTCAAATATAAAAAAATAAAGGTGGGACCCATTTTATACTAAGTTTATTCGTACGAATAAAGGTATTTGTATGCATAATGTGCTATTCATACGAATAAACTGGGATAAATTGGTCAATATGTTTTACATCATAAAAAACAACCAATTTAATGTAACGTAGCACCTCACTATAGAAGAATTGAAAGGAATTAAAAGCATTGCTGATGGAATATAGAGATTTTATGGCTTGGTCCTAAAAGGAAATGAAAGGGATTTCCCCTGAACTTGTAGTACATACCATACCAATTAGGGAAGGATCCAAACCTAAGGTATGTGGACACTATATGACAAATCCCAAGTATGGCACCCATGTCTATGAAGAACTAGAAAAGTTAGTAGATGTTGGTTTCACTTATGATATCGAACATACCAATTGGGTGTCACCAATTAGGATTGTTACTAAGAAAAACAAGAAGCTCAGAATATGTGTGAATCTTAAGTTAGCTAGCAAGCTAAGGGTGTCCACTTTCGGACCACTTGCGGGGGAGTGTGACACCCCCTCGAGTGAAAATACAAAGGTTTTGCTTCGGTGTGAAATACCTCAATCGAGGTATTGTCTCCAATGAAATTGGCACACGAGGACAACTGAACCAACCAAATACCTCGATCAAGGTCTTCCACTTTAATCCACTGAACCGAGCCTATACCTCGATCGAGGTATCGTGGCAAGTCTACATACCTCGATCGAGATATCGTGGATAGATGACATGGGTCATGTCAAATACCATGATCGAGGTATGTGGCATTCGACATGGTTGTTGAATACCTCGATCGAGGTACCGTGGCAAGTCCATATACCTCGATCGTGGTCTACTTGACCGATGATATGGCTGCATGTCAAATACCACGATTGAGGTATGTGGCATCCAACATGTACTGTGTTGGTAGCTGACATACCTCGATCGAGGTATCATGGCATGTGCATACCTGGATCGAGGTATGCTAGACCGATGGGTATGTGGCATGCCAAATATCACGATCGAGGTATGTGGCATTGCAAGTGGTATGCTGGACCGATGATGCATGTGGCATGTCAAATACCACGATCGAGGTACATGGCATCACGATACCTCGATCGTGGTATTGAAACCCTAAATTTTCATATAGAAAGAGAGGGACCCCCTCATTCTTCAAACCTCGATCGAGCTCCTCATCAAAATCAATGGAATCGCAAGAGCGACAGAGAAGGACCGACAGAGATTGACGGAGAATGATGGAGCGACGGAGATGGACGGAGCGGGAGATTGCACGTAAGGTTTTTTAAGTGTAGCATTTCTTTTTTGCAAAAATTTATTTAAATTTTAGTTTATAGGAATATCTAATTTAATTATAAAATATTTCAAAATTTAAAATGCATTTTAAAGTTTTTTAAATTATTGTCTTTTTTTACTTAAGTTTTTATTTAAATGTCAAAACGTATGTATTTTGGTTTTTAAAATCATCTATTAAAAAAAAGAGAGATTAAAGTAGTTTTTATGTCATTTTTTAAATTAGTGAAGTTTTTAATTAAATATAAAAACATTTAAATTTTGTTTTTAGAAATCATCTATAAAAAAAAAGAAAATAAGAGTTTAAAGTAGCCTTTATATTATTTTTCAAGTTAGTGAAGTTTTTATTTAAATGTCAAAACGTATATATTTTGTTTTTTAAAATCATCTATTTTGTTTGTTTTAAAAAAGAGATTAAAGTAGTTTTTATATTACTTTTCAAATTAGGGAAGTGTAGCATCTTTAACACAAAGTTTGAAATTTCTTTGAAAATGAAATAAGACCAAGGGTGTACATCTAATTCCCTTTTTCAATAACACCATTAAATAACTATTGTGTGTGCATCTTCCATTGAAGAGTGGAGCAACTTAGAGCATGTAGGGAGTGCATGTGTTGCATTTGCAACATAGCACTATTGTAGGCATAGCCACACATTTGGCCTATCTACCATTAGGTGCATAGCATAATCCCAACGACATCCTACCTCATGAAGGAGTACGTGACTAAGTGTAATCAAGCAAACAAATAGGATGATTTGAACAACACATTCACCTACACATATTTTCAAATCATATGGTGCAAAAGGTTGATGCAAGGAGAGGGTAGATCATGTGGCTAGCAATCACTTTAGGTGGCACGTGAAACTATAGAAATAGGGAACTAGGGAAGGTTGTAGATCTATGTATGGATATAGTTACATAGACAAATACAATGACTTATGTGATTCCATGAAACCTTGTCATGAGCTTTTGCAAAAATTCAATCAAAATTGGCTAGCTAAAAGTTTTCATTACCCAAATAGATTATTAAGTCCCATTGAATAGAATATTAATTTTCATTACCCAACTAGAATATTAATTTCCATGTGTTTTTTTGTGCATGCGCCAGCCAGCGCACAGGTTCTCGCACCAGTGTTCATATGCAGATAGCGATTTTGAGAGCTGAGATGAGGGCACTGTAGGATGCTAGGGCACCCCCTCACTTGGTTGCAAGTCTCGATTCAGTCATTGATGCTCTAGGTCGATTAGACATAGTTGAGGTCATTTTGGATACCTTTCAGGCATAGGTTGAGGCAAAGATCAGTGGTCATGGCTTGGATTGGAGAGCCATTCGAGAGTTGTTTGAGTGTGAGTCACCTCACAAACAGGCCTTAGAGGATATGTTTTGGGATGGTCACACTGAGGCGATGCAACTACGATTAGGGCAGCCCTTTTAAATTTTACATTGTAGGCACCCCGTCATAGCAGCACACATTTATCCGAGATATCTTGCTATGAATGGTGGTCGATTGCCTCACAACCATCAAATAGCCAGGTCATTTGCCATGCAACTATGTGCTTGGTCATCGGGTAGACTACCTTAGTACTTGTCCAGGATTAGGAGTGGGACATGGTAGGAAGGGGTGTCAAGAGCATCAAACTGTAGGTGTTCGGCGTTGATGCGAGGCACCAGAGCTGCACACTATCCTTGCACCGGAATTGTGAGATGTTGGAAGATCGATTAGGGGGGATGTTCATTCAGTGGCCTCATCCTTGCACGTCATGGTCTTTGCCCTATCGAGATCACTTTCAATTCCACCTCCCCCACCTCCCACATCTATGGAGCCTCCCACATCTACACTACTTCCCACATCTACACCGCCTCAGCATGAGTTAGATACTTGAGACGCATGGATTGCAGAGTTGGAGGCATTGTTGGCTGAGTCTAAGGTCAAAGGTTAGTTATTATGATTATTTTAGTTTATTTTTTTGTTGCGTGTTTTGAACTAAAGTTTTTTGGTTCACTCTCACCATGTACATGACATGTTTGCTTGGCAGGGACTTCTATTGCGACAAGATATGGAGTCTCGTGTACGACAGTTGGAGGCAAATTTGGAGGAGCAGAGGATTCAGACATGCATAGCCTACCATCGAGCGGAGCACTATATTTTGCAGTTGAGGCATATTAGTCGTGATAAATCCTCGGGGGGGTCACTATGTATAAACCCTCTATATCACGTGCGTTCAAGGCCTATTTCTAAAATCCCTTATCTATAAATTTTTCATTAATAAAATGTACCCCTTTTCTATACAAATCTGTAAATTTTTTCCAAAACTATTTTAAATAGTCCCTTATGTATATTTATTTCTGTAAATTTTAGAAATAGAAAATATCCTTCTGTTGAACTCACATGATAGGGTTACATATTATGAGTGACCCCCCCGAGGATAAATCTCGCCATAGGATCCACCCCAGTGTGGCCCTATACCCCGTTCCTCCTGTAGATGTGCCAACTAGGACACCAATAGATGCACCACTAGTCATAGCCAGGCTTCCTACCACCACTTGCATCCTTTGCTATGAGGACTTTGACACCGTAGGGTGTGGACACATCGCACATCTCCATTGCATGACCCGCCACATGGTGGCACAATCATTGTGCCCTGTATGCTTTGCTGACATTGATGTGGCCACATACAGAGGACGAGGCATGGATGATCTGTATCCTGGTCATCGTCAAGCCATTGATCCATTTGCCCACGTGGTCTTGACAGAGCACTATAGGGAGGAGGCACAGAGAGCTTTGTTGCAACAGGAGGGTGCTGATACTTCAGTGGTTACAGCGTGTGTCCCACGATGCTTCTCATATGGTGATTTCATGCTAGTTGATGAGGCACAAGCAGAGTAGGCACATTGTATTGAGCGAGAGGCAGAGCTTCATATATCATTGCAGTAGTGGGTGGAGCAATAGCTTGGGCGGGGGGCCGAGACCAGCGTCTTCTACATGTAGAGATGATTACTCGCACTGGATTAGAGGCACGAGTATTCACAGATGCATGACTTTGGGAGTTGAGGCATGCATACATAGAGGAGGTGAGGGAGGCAGAGATGGCAGTGGTGGCTTGTGTAGCATGCCCTCCTCTTCATCAGGATGAGGCTGGCCCATCTGATCCAGGAGATGAGGCTGGCCCATCTGATCCGGCTTTGCCTAAGGGCACACAGCGGATGGTTGGGTAGCGGGTCATATAAGAGCCACGTCAGAGGACAACTAGAGGACCATATGTGGAGTTATCAGATTTTGATTCAGGATGATTGTTTAGGTGGAGATCTAGTAGTGGTTTGATGTGTGAGTGCCATGTGTCACCATGGGACTTATCCCATATGCACTTGGTGCTAGTATGTGTTATAAAACTAAGTCAAATATTAGTAGAATCACAACTTGCTTGTATATGTGAATGGTAGACAATAATATTCATGATTGGTTAGAGCTTTCAAAGTTAGGAGGGCATGATAGAAAAGCTTCAAGTAGTCTAGAAGAATTGCCCACTTATTGTTATGTGAGTTGTGTGGATAAAAATGCAAAAATGTTTTTCACTTGTTGCATGCTGATGGGTAGGTGCATAGCTATGTACATGGCTAGTTGGTGGTGGCTTTGAATTATGGACACCCTCATAAAGGACTCCACACTAATGATATATTTTCTTGAGATGGTAGACACTTCTACGGAGACTTTTGGGAGATGATGAAAATGCAATGTGGGTGCACCAGACAATCCAGAGCATGGTATCTAGAGTGTGACGACGTTGTCTTGATGACAGGTCCTTTTCCAATGAAAATCTTTTTTTTTAAAATTGATTCAATGGATCTCCATAGAGATCTCCACAAGGGACTACATTTTGTAGTGCATCCAAGTGTTGATGTCTATTGGGTACAAAGTGTTGCACATTTTTCTTTTGTATCCATATAGTACATCACCAATTCTCTTTGAAAGGTGGTGTACATGTATTGGCCTTCATTCAAAAACTTTTTGATGTTTGTAAGAGAGAGAGAGAGAGAGAGAGAGAGAGATTATTTCGAACTGCTATGTTGTTTCCTATTTGAGGGGATGAGTGAGGGAGAGAGAGACATAAAATAGTCATTTTTTTCTTCATTAGTATAGGAGGGATAGATAGAGGAAGGGAAAGAGTGAGAGGAAGAGAGAGAGAGAGAGAGAGAGAGAGAGAGAGAGAGAGAGAGAGAGAGATTATATTTGAAACTACTATCTTTTGTTTAAGTATATTGCCCATACCTTTGAATAAAAAAAAGCTAGCAATTAGAAGAGAGGAGATGATACCTAGGGTGTAAATTTGCATTGCTATAGATGATGCTCCTAGTCATGGGACATGTAATATGAACTCAAATGACTAAACGAAAATATATTGAGCATCAATAGCTCTAACATTCATATTTCTAGGACTATCCACACTTTTAACAGCTTAGATACATTTCAAAGTCGACTAGTAGTGCTTGACTAGATTAAGCCATAACATGTTCATGCACCTTAAATTAATTTGTGAAGCTAAGATCCTACATAGTTTCATTTTGTTTTGGAGCACATGATTGCTAATTTGAAATATAATATATATCAAATTTGTAGTTTTAGCATTTTTTAAAAAGAAGTTTTAAAAAACTATGAAAATTTTTAACATTAGATGCGACATGAGGTCCATTGCACGTGATCCTCCCTATACATATCAGGGTAGTGATTTAATTATTTGTGATAGGTAATTATCATTGTGACCTTTAAGATAAAATGAACTAAAGTATGATCACATGTATTAGGGGAGATTTGGAGTAAAAAAGGACCCTTTACTTGAGGGACTGATATGTCCCCTAATAAAAATCCTTAAAATCCACCAATGAGGAGGCTCATGCACTGAAAAAATGTTGGAAAATTCCTCATTTCTCATTGGTGGAAAGAAATGCATGTTAGAACCTGTACCTCTTTCACCATGGTAAGGGGGAATTGAAATGTTAGCAAAATCGTAGCCATTGGATTCAAGTAGAGCATCGAGGGTCTATAATTGATATCAATGATGGCCATCGAGATCTTGGAACATCTGATGGTGGTGCACACGAAGCTTAGTAGCCATCTTTGGGCCATTAGATCTAGCATTGATCTAATGGATATGGTGGATGGGATTAGACACATGCGTGCGGGAATTGCGAGGAGGTCTGACTTGCAGGTGGTATTTAAAAGGTATGGCTCCATGAATTTAAAGGCGACAACTCCATGATGTATTGCCACTTGGGAGCCCTTGGATCCTACAAGGATTTGAGGGCTATTAGATGGGATGCATAACAAACCCTTGGATGAGGATATGTGATCAACACCTAATATTTCGTGCTTGACACGGCCCATCAGATGAACATATGCGATTGATGGTCACAATTCGGTAGTTGATGCAGTCTGTTGGATCTCATATTCCCACTTGTATGCCATTGGATCATATGAATAAATCAAATAAACCACCATGTAAGAGTCATTAAATGGAGAAGTTCCGATGGCCATAATCTAGGCACCTTTTAGAGCAAGTTTTACCCCTTGGATTGTCATCCTTAATGAATCTCGACCATTCAAGCAAGCTAGTTATTTCAAAATTATTGGAGATGCATTTAAATATGACCCATAAAATCCTCTGAGTTGATGCATCTTACCAATGGTTTTCCCCATTAAGTTAAGGAGATGACTCATTCCCTAGTGCTCTCTCGCCATCAAGAACATACATTAAAAAAGGGAGGGTTGTTGAGCTTCTCATAGCATCATTTTACTTAAGTACAACAAATTACAATTGGCAGATAGGAAGCTCTTCCCCTTTCAAAAAAATACAAAACAATAAAATGTTGAAACTAGAAGTGAGAAAAGTAAAAATATTTTCAAATAAGAACATTGTAAAACAAAGAATATATGAATTCCATATGTAATGTATGGGGAGAGGTCATATGTCCATCTCCAATTATTTATAATATGAGAGAGCATGCCCCTCCTTCATCATCATTTCTATTTACTACTTTCAGGAAAGCACACAGAGAAGCTCGTGCATAGTGCCACTTTTATCCCTCCTGCAATATTGAAGATTGTAAATAATGTGGGGTGGAACAATTGTGGATTTTGACATTTTCCAATTAATAGTGGTGCAATTAATTTTGATGTTTTGAATGGTTTTGTTTCATGTCAGTGTCAAGTTTTTCCCAAAATTTTTTAAATTCTTTTTATTTTTTATATTTAGAACATTTGGGTATAAATAGGTTATAAAGTTACTTTAGCTTCAAAGTTTCACTATCATAGCCATAGTTCTCTTAGAATCCAACTCCTTCGGCAATTCCAATACAACAACATTAGGGGAGAAATGGGGTCTCAAAAGAGCCTCATATGGAATGGATTAGGGGAGATTATGAAAATTAATTAAAGTCTATATGCAGGGGTCATAATGGAGGCTTATGTGGTTTTGGGAAACTAGAGGTGGTTTTGGAAGCAATCGAGAGGGAGGAGTCAAAAAAACATCCAGTAAGATATAAATATATTGGACCTGTCAGCTTATATGGGCACATTATTGGTGGTTGTATTTATGGCTAGGGGCCAAGGGCAAGGACCATGAGGCAGTGGGTTCAAATCCTCTAAGGCACATTTACCATGTTGCATTTACTATATTTAGGTCATGGGTGGTTTCAATTTGAGAAAAAGGCAGTTTCAATATGCAAAAGGGGGAAGGAATACCATGGTTTGGGGGAAGAAAACCACCAAAATTAGAGGATAAGAACCATGTGCTTCCACATGTCCCAAAATTCAAAATGTGGAGAGGGGGTGCATTTAAGGCATATCCAAAAATTCAACAAGGGAGGGCTGTAAGTGGGCTTGCAAGTGGGGCTCTCAAGTGGACTATAAGTATAATCGCAGGGGCGGAGCACGTGGCCAACATGTGCAAGCTTCCCACATGGCTAGGCCATCATTTTGGGCACCCACCAAGCCCACCACCTCGAAATAAATGCATAAGAACCTCGAAGACCGTTTTCCACACATGTGGCTGACAAGATAGATGTGACATTCATTGGAAACGTCTTGATCTACCTTTCCAATGGTCTTCTTCATCTATCTAATTCTACTGCATCAGCTAGTAGTCATCTTCTTCATCCTTTGAATGATCAAGACAACTATCTTGTAGATTCACCTGAATTTTCTCTAAACATGATGTTTTTGCATCAATAGGACTTTTTGCTAGAAAATGGGATTTCAGTCTATTTAATTATAAAGACAATCATATCACGTTTTTCTGCAAACTTTCAAAGAGGAGGAGCTAACCATCTAGGTGATGCACCAAGATCTATCAAGAAGACCATTGACTTCTCAGCTTATGCTATAAAGGAGGAGGAATCTTCTGGTAAGAATTTTTGTATGAGTGCTTTTGTTTCTTTTTAGCTATATGTGCAAGACTTTTTATTTTATTTTATATGATACAGTGAAGAGAAGAAAGCCCAATGACAAGGGTTTAGACAAAGGTGGACAATCAGTTGGTAAGGGAAAGGAGAAGGAGGAAAAGAAGTTACCCCAACTACAGCTCTCTGAATTCTTGCAGAAGTCAAAATGCCAACTATACTATCACAAATACCATGATATGTTCAATAAGGAGCTGGATTTGCAGTCTCTTTTGACACAACACAAGGATTTTCTTGGAGAGATGTATAAATCTTTCCACAAGCTTACAGTTGAAGGACCAAAGTTATCAACAGCAAGACTGTTGTACATGTCAAAGACATTGCTACAAACGATAGGATGACATATCAAATGCACAAGGTGTTTGATACTTTTGAAGACTGCCACAAGGGAATATGCACGGTACACAAGGTAATTGCATGATACTTGAAGAGGCACTTGCATTTGCCATGTATGTACACTATGCTGATGGATCAGTTGAGGACCCAAAGGATAGCGATGAGGAAGAAGAAATACAGGAAAAGTCAGATCTACCAGAAGTGGAAGAGAAGATCAACTCGACAAAGGAAGAGCTTGCAGTTGCAGCATTGGACCTAGTGGTGTTAAAAATAAGACCCTAAGAGATACTGTCATAGTGATGACATGGAGGTTGAGAGCTTTGACCTCACTGTGCCCATTCTTCCCTCATTCAATATTGAGGAAAAAGAGTATGTCTTTTTGTATGATGTATAGTGCCTATTTAACTTGAGAGAAGATTATGCAATTGCCCTTATTGCACAATCTTGTAGGGTTGACAAGGAAGTAAGGATTGAGGACAATCCTTTGTTAGAGCTGGAGGAAAAATTTGATGCTTTGAAAGCATTGTCCATATGTTTTGAGCAAGCCAATATGTATGAAGAGGTGGATGAGACAATCTTCTAGGAAACCCAAGCACAAATGAACCTCGCACAATCTTGTAGGGTTGACAAGGAAGTAAGGATTGAGGACGATCCTTTGTTAGAGCTGGAGGATAAATTTGATGCTTTGAAAGCATTGTCCATATGTTTTGAGCAAGCCAATATGTATGAAGAGGTGGATGAGACAATCTTCTAGGAAACCCAAGCACAAATGAACCTCGCAAGCTTGGATATTAATGACAGCTCCGAGGGGAAGGAGGTGATGGGTATCTCCTTGTTTAACGATGATAAACTAGAGAAAGATGAGAATATTGAGGTAAGGAACCTACCTTTCTTGCATTTGGAGTTTAGGTATGCAATTTGATAGTTTGTTTTAAATCAAAGTGTGTTTTGCGTATGGCAGTTGTTTGTTGAAGATGACACATTCCTCCTGAGGGCGGCTGGAAGTATAATTCCTGGGCTTGGTAAACTATCAAGCCTTTCTCATTATATTAAAGACCTATCTATTGCAAAGATACTAATTTTTAGCAAATTGCATAGCAACGATGGGGTTGCTCTTACTTATTTTTTCAAGTGTTTCTCAAAAGTTTTGGGTGGTCATCCTATATCGTGGCAGTCAAATAAGATCATACTGATAGAGAAGCGGTCTACTTTACTTATTTTTGGGTGTTATACTAGAAAGCAAGGCTCAAGAGCTGGCTACTTTTTGACATATACTGCCTGGGCACTAGCTTGTGGTGTAATGGATCCCCTCTCCTTGGAAGCTTATGGAAAGCAGAAGCTCATTAGGAATCGAGAGCCTTCTTTGGTGGCCCTTCCCAACAAATTAGTTGAAGAACAAACTATGAGCACAACAACTCTTGCACAAGATGAGAAGAGTTCAGTTGCTTCTCAGCTCAAGAAAAAAAGGTCTCCAATCATAGTCAAAAGAAATATTCCAAGCAAAGTTGGCAAACCATTGGAAGGATAGCCTGTATGGCATTGTATATTTTACAAGATAGAAGTAAGGTTGAATTGTGAGAACACTGTCATTTTAGAATGCTTTAGTTATGTTTGTGTATTTGTGACAAAAACAATGTACATTTTGAAATAGAAATATATGTAGTACATTTCAAATATTTCAATGGTTGCATACAATGACTTCTTATGAATGAAAGATCCAAGTCTTGGTCATTGCAAAAAAAAAAATTGTTACATTTGATGACACCAATTGATGATCAAGGTTTAGCACTTAGCTTCTATCTACCCATTTGTGGTTTACAAATATCTTTGAGTATCTCCACTGAGCATGTCTTTGTGCTGCATTTGAGTTCTCCAAAATCTGCCTCCTTCTTTGCTTTTGAGCCAACCTGAAAGCTAGCTTAACATACGATGTGTTAACTTTCTTCTTGGCTTGAAGTCTTTGTAATATTCCTCGATAGAACCACTGGAACACTTTTCTTAAAATATTGGCTTTCTATTTTCCTCCAAAATGTTGTGTATGTCTAAAGAATGCATTTCGTGCCATGTAGTGTGATTTCTCCATTCCCTGTGTGGACCAAATTGCAGGGCATCTGTATTTTTTTACGAAGAAAAGAAGGTGATTGTAGATTATAAGCTGTTTTGATACATAGGCAAGTGGGCATTAGAATACATAAAACTAAGATTGGTTGGTTTAAAAAAAACATGCACAAAAATAGGATATTGTTCTTACCATGTAATGAGTGATGTTACATGTTGTCCAAGCCTCTTTCATTACCTTTCCAAAACTCTTTACCGCTTCTTCAAATGTCTTCTAGCCTTTAATCCACCAATAGATGGCTTGATAGGGACATCTTTTCCATTTGGAGGTTTTTAAAGATCCTTTGTAATATGTACATCTCCTCCCTGGAGACCAATTTTTGATAGCATTGCTTCTAATGATTGTAATGCCTCTTTTCTTCTGCTCTCACGGTGAAGTTTCCATGCAAATCCAATAAATAGGAAAACAAGTTTCTCAATGATCCTACATAATGCATGCAATGTACAAATGTGAACATTGCATAATGGGATCTCAAGGACTGCTTTGAAATTTTTATCTACTTTATCTCTATTGGGTGCTTTTTTTTACCATTTAGAATCTAGGACATGCGTTGGTTCATTGCAGTACAAGCAAGGAGATTTTGAGTTACCCCCTTTGCTTATATTGAACATACACTTTAGTGTCTTCAGGTCACCGCCATATGCCATTCAATTTGAAAATCACCCTTCCCTAGAACATGAAGATGGCATCCTTGGACTTGACTCTTGATAATTGATGGTATATCTATTTGATGAAATACCCAATAAAGTATTGTATGGTCCTCAGTCTTCACCTCTAATTTAAAACCACAGGTTTGCAAGATATATGATATAAAATTTATTACATTTCAAGCAAAGACTAATTTAGAAGGTGATAGTTTACATACCTCAAATGCGCCTAACCACCATACGTGCTTTTCCAATTGGACACTGAAGTACTTTGAGCGGGACTTTGAGATCAATTGATTAAGTGCTCGATTCATCAAAGTGATAGAAACTCTCTCTATCTTTTTTTCCTTGAGGATTTCACAGTCATCAAGCTTCACACAACAAACTTCAAAACTCCTTTACATTCTTCAAATGTGACATTGTAGAACTCAACCATAAGTCTCTGCAATTGTTCAAGATCTACAAAAATATTATTCCAAGCATTATATGTAGTGCTTCCTTTTTCACTTTCATATAAACTTTTGATATGAAAGTACTGTCCAATAAACTTATCAATTTCTTGGTTGAGATGACCTCGTTCCTTCCACACTTGTGCTGGTGTCGATAACAACACATGTTTTATCCGTTGATCTTTTAATGTTGATGACAGAACTCTAAATATTGAAGCATATCCCTTTCTGCTCACTCTGCTCACATCAAGAGCCTCTTGAATTTTTGTGACATCAACTTTACTTTCTGATACAAAGTCTTCAAGCACTTCACGTTTTACCTTCTTAAACTTCTTTTCCTCCATCATGTTCTTTGCAACAACAATGGAGACTAAACCCTTCATTTGTTTGACACAGGAATTAAATTAGGATCAATGTTTTCTTTCTCAGGTCCTAAAATTTCCCTACAACTTTGCAATATTACAAATTTTCTTGCAAGACAAACACACATACAAATACAATGGCTAAACAAGATGTACTCTTACCTTGATTTTTGTACTCTATGCTTACATCCTCCAGTGCCAGCTTTCAACTCCGCAATGTTTCGAATTCTCTTGCTTTGTTGTCTCTCTCCAAGAATAGTTCTCTTCATTCTTGCTCTCCTTAGCTCATTCTTTGTCTTTGAATGCTCTTCGATTTCCCTTTGCAGCTGCTCTTTCAAGTCTAAATTTATCGACATTTCTTTGTCCTTCTCTGTTCTTTCTCGGGCATACAATGTCTTATACATTTTCGCAGTTGAATATTGAGTCGAAATGTATCCATACATTCCATTGTTCCTATCACCCACAAACCTCAATAGCATTATCGGATTAGAAAATGGAGGGCTTGAATTTCTCAATGGACATTTTGGGTAAATCTGTCTGTCGCACCAGGGAGCCTGCTCTTCACATGTTTTCCTTTTGCTCAGCATTCACAAGTGGAACCTTTCCTCTTTTCTGTAGCAGTGCATATTTTTCTTCTAAATCAATATGTAAATATTGTAATCGCTTCTTTTGAGGTTCTTCTTCAACAACATGGTTACATGCAACCATTTCATGAGGGTTGGTTCTTCATCTTGTCTACTTGTTATAAAACTCATCTAATCTTTCGCGGCGGGTAACCATTTAAATATTTAAAAACAAACGGATTAGTGATGGCGTGATGGGTTCTTTATGAGACGCCGAAGTTGAAAAAGATGCGGGATCTATATGGAGAGAGAATCTATATGGAGAGTTTAATGCAGCGTCTTCTCAATTATTTGAAAGGACTTTTTTATTCCTCCCTCAACTGACACACATGTGGTCCCAAACTGACAGATATCCATATTTTATTGCTTTTTACACATTTTTAGAAGAGAGATAAAAGAGAAAATAGTGAATTTCTTATAGGGCCCCAAAATGAGCTCCCTTTTTTCCTAATGGGTAATGGCTTTGTATTCTTGGACCTCATAACTGCCAAAGTCTGAATATTTCTCTGATTATGTTGATTGTTGTGGTCGTACTCCTGATTGATGGGTTTTGGATAGACCATATGTACTCCTGGAGGAGGCTATTGCTGGTGATTTTGATTGGTCCTTTCATCGTATTGAACAATGGGTATACCTCTTTCCTTCCTATGCTTGCACCAAAGCTCACATGGTGGACCTTGCCTATGGCCATCCATACCATAGTAGGTGCAAGCTTGGTCTTGCATTTGCCTTTGCTGATGGTTCCCCCATGGTTGTTGATTGGGCCTTCTTAGGGCTGCATTTTGATACCTTTGTTGTGTTGGTCTTGCCACTGCTATTTGAATAGTAGGTATTGTTGGTGCTTGATTCTGTTGTTGCTGAATGTAAGGTGATACTCTCCCTCTGTAATTGGGGTTATACCAACATCTCTCTTTGTCATGATTGTACTTTTTGTAGAATTCACATGGAATCTTTTGTTGTTGTGGGGGTGGCTTTAAGCTTTACAGCTGGTCTTTAATCATCTTCTCCAACTTGGAGATTTTGTCTGCTGTGTTTTTTGTTGTGGATTTCTCTTTCAGCTTTTGCTTTTGATCTTTCTTTTTTTTTCTTGGAGTGTTCCTCATCATCCTCATCATTTTCTGATGAGTCATCTTTCTCATCTTCAATATCTTCTTCTGCTTCACTATTTATGTCTGTCTCTGAGTCTGTTTCTGAATCTAAATGTCTTTTCTTTTTTGTTTTCTGGGATCTGGATGTTGTACCAAGTCTTCTCTGTGCCCTCTGGGCAACTTCCACCATATTGTTAAAATCATTTGCTCCTCCAAGTTGGTCCCTGCCAGCTACTACAGTTCTGAGTTCCTTGTTTAATCCTTTGCAAAAATAGTCTCCCAGTTGCTCTTGGGTGGGTCTCTGGTTTGCTATTAGCCTTCTGTTGAGGTTTCTAAACATCTATGAATAGTCCTCAACCATGAGGTCTTTTTGTTTCATTGTTCTCAATTTTTTCAAGACATCCTTTGGTGTTTTCTTTCCTAAAACGACTCAAGAAATCAATCTTTAATTCATCATAAGTGGCAAAATGTGCAATACCATACTGCATAAACCAATTCATTGCTAGCCATTAAATGTTGTTGCAAATTGCTCCTTCTTGGTATCATTTGGTAGTTGTCCAAATCCACTAGCTGTCCACCTTGTCTCAAATTGCCCAACATAGTTATCAGGGTCTTGACCTTTCTTGCCAGTAAACTTTGCAGCTTTGACTAATCATGTTCTACATTTTTTGCTGAGCTTGAGCTTGAACTTTAACAGGCTTCTTCTTCTTTTTTGGAGGTGGTGGGAAGGGATTGAAATTCAGTTGTTTCCTTGCAGTCACAAAGACACTGGCTACAATATTAGTGGCAAGTGTTCTTTGTAGTAATTCATGTGTTCGAGTGGATAGCATTAACCTTTCTAGCTCATTTTTTGCCTCATGCATCACTTAGCTATGTTGGGAATTATCAAAGGAACTTGTTCCACTAGGGATATAATCAAGGTCGTGAAAGATATCCTTTGGATCATCTGTTTGGGAAGTAGCCTCTAACCGAGCGCCTCTAACCGAGCGCTATTTCTTGTAAAATATGCAATACCAATATGGTGAGGCGACGTTTCCTCTCCGAAGCTATCCGACATGGGCTAGTCGTTCCATGAAAGGAAAGGAGAGAGGTGTGATTATAGTAGCTTACTAGGTGGTCAAAATGCGCTCCTATCAGCTAAGCTTTGTGTGCTGCTTTCATAGTGAAACTGTGATGTCAGTGCTATGATCTTCTTTGCTGACCTTGATGTACTATGCTTGTTTCGGTGTCTTGTTGATGTTGCTGTCGTATGTTACTATTCTAGTAGGATTCCGACGGTCAGTTGTTCTTTGCTTGTTATTGCTTTTGTCGTGGTCTTTCTTTGTGAGTTGTGGTTTGAAGCTTTGAGCCTTTCTGGATTGAAATAATTGTGCCTACAGTTGATGCTTAATGACAACTATATTAAGCCTCGTCAAAGATCGCTTTGGCGAAGTATTGATTTACAATACGAATGTGCATGTATTCCTGAATTATCATTGTGAGGTCTTCCTCTACTAGTGTATTCACTAGGATAGAGTTTTGTGCTTTTCGGCATTGGCTACCGTATGTGGTTTACGATGTCGTTTGTAATCATTGGCATATTCACCAGCTTTGTGCACACAGATGTGATCCTACGATGCCATCGAAAGCTTTGATGTTTTCGGAGTTGTAGTTTAGATGTTTCTCTGTTATTGTATCATGTAGTAATCGACAGTGTCGCTTGTTGTGCTATGAGTGAAAATCAATAATTCTGAGTAGGAACGCTGATAGGATCACCAATAGTATCCAGAGTGTCTTTAGACAAGTGAAAAACACAAACACGTCTCCACTCTTGACAACAAGGTGCCAGTAGTCGGAGTATAATCGAAAAGTAATCGGACTACAAAACTATCACGAGATGTATAAAAAGAATAGAGAGGAAACCTTGCAAAGGTAGTATGTTTCTTGTATATTATGTTTTAGCAGAGAATACATCAACTCAAGAACTCTCTCCAACAGGAGCTGATACAAGGTTTATATAGCCCTCCGAGATCCAGTCTGATTGTTGTAAGGCAACAGTAAGTTTCAAAATGCAATAGTCATAGTCCAAAACATTATGTGGTGGATCAGGCCACTCAGGAGTGCTGTTAGGGGGATCGTTACAACTGTCCCTACAGTTACAAAATGATCCCACTACTTTGTTTTAGTAACTCCCTCTTAACAGAGTTGTATTTATCCTATCCCATGGTAAGTGTCCACATGGGTGGAGGCTATGCCTTCAACACTAAGTCAATTGGTCTAACTATTAGTTAGCCACTAACTTAACTAACTACAACTAACCTAACCTAGATCTGGTTAATCTCACCATCAGTTTATTAAACCTAAGGGTAGTTAACCTAATGAACTATCACGTAACTAACCTAACCTAGCCTCGCCCTAATTGTAGTTAACCTAAAGTAAGGCTAACATAGCCTAACCTAGTTAGGCTAACTAAGGTTACTGATTGGGCTTGTGTTAGGGTTAGGGTTAAGTTCTCTTTTTCTTTTTTTGTGAAACTAGAGGAGGGGGGGCAGCTAGGCAGCGGAGAGGGGGAGCTAAGGGTGGAGGGGGGAATAACAAACTGGGGGGGCTTAGGGTGGAGGTGAGGGGAATGGGGGAATGGGGGAGGCTTGTGGAGGGAAGGAGGGTCCTGTGGAGGAGATGACATCGTCGCGGAGGAGGATGCAGAGGCGGAGGTGGCGCGGACTAGGTGTCAATTGAGCGGAGGTGGCAAGGTGTGAGCAAGGCACTGACGAAGTTGGTGGGGTAGGGCGGAGGCACCGCCACAGGCTAGACGAAATCTACCGTACTGCAGGTAGAGGGCTGACTATAAGCGACCCATGCCAGGCAGTTCTATGTGATCACCACCGCGAAGGCGACCAGCCAAAGGAGAGTGGATGGGGGGGGTTGGAAGGGGGTGAGAGAGAGAGAGAGAGGTGGGAGGGGTAAGGAGACACAGGGGGTGAGGGAGGAGGGGGAGGGGAGCAGGGGGGAGGGAGGGGAGGAGAGAAGGGGGGTGGAGGAGGGAGGGGGGGGAGGGGCACGGTGGAGGTGGAGGGGCGGGGAGGGGGGGGTTTGGAGGCAGAAGAAGGGGTGTTGGTGGAGGCGGAAGATGGAGGGCGAGGTGAAAAGGGAGGGGGGGGGGGGAAGAGGGAGGGGGACGAGGCACGCAGTGGAGGTGGAGGTAGAGGTGCGGGGGAGGGGGGGTTTGGAGGTGGAAGAGGGGGGATGTTGGTGGAGGTGGAAGATGAAGGGGTTAGGTGGAGGGGGGGGAAGAGGGGGGGGGAGGGGTGGAGGTGGAGGTGGAAGAGGGGGGGTTGGAAGGTGGTGGTGGAGGGAAGAGGGGGGGCCTCCTCTCTCACTTGCTTCTCCCTTGCCTCAAGTCTCATCTCCTCCTTCACCTATATACTCACTTGGGTCAACCGTGCCACCCTAGGAATATTGCCGAAAACACTTTAGAAAGAATGGAAAGTTCAAACATGAATGAGAACAAGGAGGATCAAAGACTTACATGATGACCCGCCATTGCACTCCAATTGACCGGTACTTCCTATTGGTCCATTTTCTCAAAGAGGGCTTTCAGTCCATGCTTAAATGCATATTTACATTCATCAATTGCAAGAGCTCAGCCAATCCTAACATACTTGTGAATTGAGATTAAAAAAATTGGATGAAGTACTATAAGCAAAACAAACTAAAATCTATAAAAAACATTTTGGACTAGTGCACTCTCCAAATTCATTTTTATATATACATTTTGAGTACTTTAGGATAAAATAAAGAAATTAAAACAAAAAAAGGTAAGATAATTTTGTAAGTTTTTGTAAGTGCAAAAAAGAAAATTTGTAAAATTAAACATAACATCTTCTAGAGACTTTCGTATTCTCTAAGAATAGCATGACATTGCACTAAAAGAGAATACTATGATATTACATCAAAGGAAGAGTTACATTAAAAGCACTACATGCAAATGTATGTATGTATGTATGTATGTATTGTTAAGGCCCATGCATGACATTAATTTATCATAAGAGTCTATATACCTAGATAAATCCAGGAACATTCCCAAACTCATCCTCTAAAAACACAACATAGTGCAATTTCAATCTCACGAGAGTCACTCATAAGATTGAAAACCATAAACTCCATCACGCATAGCAGGGACTAGCTACTATGACATCCCCACTGATGTCATCAGCGCCCAACAGTGGGTGTAGACCATAGTATAAAAGTATGCTCTCACACATACAAATCCACACACCCACACATACTTGAGCATCGCACTGAGTTTCTGTCGACACTCCAGAGGTGAAGGGCAAACTCAACCATGACAAAGGCTAGCACTAAAGGAGAAGGCTAATCAAAAAGTAGTCCAAATCTCTTCATTCAAGCTACAACTGCTTGTGAAGTCTAAACGATTTCATTTTATTCTCTCTCCAAACGAGCATCTAAATCTAAATCTAGCTAATAGGGCAACGCACCATTTAAGATAGAAAGAATTATCGCAATACCAGCAGACCGCAACTTGGACGACAACTTCACAAGGTAAAATTTGCATGTCCGCTCATACGGCAGAAGCATATACCTAGATGAATCCAAAAACATTCCTTTAAAAACACAACATAGTGCAGTTTCAATCTCACGAGAGTCACTCATAAGATTGAAAACCATAAACTCCATCACGCATAGCAAGGACTAGCTACTATGACATCCCCACTAACATCATCAACGCCCAACAGTCTGTAAGATATCATAATGGTATCAATAAACACCTTTTGAGAGTTTCAGTACTCTGAAATCTCCAAGGCTTAATAATGGTCCTAATTTCAATTTAGGACGTGGTGGCAACAAGTGAAGAATCATTGTTTGACATTTTGGTGTGGATGTGGCTCATCAGTAGTAGAGCAGGTCATTGGTAGATATGGCATCTCAGGGACAATGCACATGCTTGCATGGCACAAACATGGCCATGTTTAATTGATGAAGTCCATTGGTACGTATCGTGGCATGGGCACACTACACTTGCATGCATGGCATGGACATGACCACGGGCCTTTTAGTTCATCGATGTCGATATGGGATTCATGCTACGACTATTGAAGGAGGGGGGAGGGGAAAAGAGAGGGAAAGGTAAGGGAGGGGGGGACGAGAAGGAAGGGGGAGGGATGCAGAGGGGGAAGGGAAAGGAAGGGAAGTGGAAGGGAAGGAAGGGGAGGGTAGGGGGAGAGAGAGGGGAAGAAAGGAGTCTTCTTGCCAAGAAAGTGGCTTAAAGATGCATTTAATTCCTTTCACTCTTTGTGAAGACCAATGATATAATTAAAGCTTCCTACTAGCTCACAACCCACTAGGAGTGATGAATACATATGGTAGAAGCTATTACTACCCTAGCTATTAAACTAGCCAAGAGAGCAAGGCTCTAACCATGCAAGGACATCAGTAAAGGTCGTTTCGGGGGGGGGGGGGGGGGGTAGCAAAATATTTTTGATATAATCAAAGCTCTTGAATTGACGTTAAATATATGTAAAAAATGATGCCTTGTAGGAACGTAACTTACCTAATAAATCATGAAAACATTTCTACGTGGAAGAATTTTTCTTGCAAACTATGGAAAGGAAAAGGAAAAGACTGCTCGTTTTATTTATGTTTACTTTGATAACCCACTCTTTTGTAGGAAGAAACGGATTAGAAGGTTTTCAATTGAAACATATTGTATATCTCCGGTTCAACATTTGATAGCACAAAATTTGATTGAAAGTTTACAATAATCTTGGATCTTGTCTATACAAACCCGCCCACATTAGAAATCATGTTTCATGACCTGCTCAATGAAAATATCATCAAAGAACTTACCGACCGATGTACAGGCAACAAATGGTGATATTGAGGGTGCACTCAAAGCCATCATGGATGCCTAGAACAAAGTTATGGTTACAAGTGATTACCAGTACCTCCTGGACAAAGAAAACCTTTATGCCTTCTTGTTCGTAAAGAAACAAATGAACAACACCTCTTGATTGCACAAAGCCCCTATTTGAATTGAAGCTGATTTCCTCACAAACACGCTTCTGATTACTGCCACTAAAAAGTTGGAAAATACAATGCTTTCATATGTCACAAATTTATATCAATCTAGCATGCTTGCATCTTTCATAAATCTTTCAGATAGTTACGATTGCTCTACAAGCTTGCATACTTCCTCGTGGAAATAGGAGCTATGAATACAGAATTTATTGCAATCATTTTCTGATAGTCAACTCAACATATGATGTGACAGTTAACTCTCCTCAACAATATCTTGGATCTTTACCACCAACGTTGGCAGATGTTCCATTGTTAGGAACATTCAAGCTTATGAGGAAATAGCAAAGGTGATTTTGTTAGCCTTTACCACTACACAGAAAAAGTTCATTGCCATCATGGCAAATGGAAAGGCTTAATGGAGAATTTCTAAGCCGACAGTTGACAAAGCCTTCAGTATGCAAGTCTCCAATGAAACTGCAATTTAGCTGAACAATGTTGTGCTTACAATCGGTGTGAGGTCCGCTTTACTCTATAGCTCAGCAACCCAGAGATTCCAGAATCTTTCAAAACCTAGACAGTAGCTAATGTATGGGTACTGAAGATTCATAAGCATAGCTCTACTTACTAAACTCTCTATTTGTTTACTTTAATTTTTCTTGTTTACTCTTGCCTTTGTTTAATATCTGCGAGGAGGCCTTGTTGGAGGTATAGCAGTCATCCAACCCACCATTTCCAGAGACACAGGTACAGCCACTATTTGAACAGGAGTCTACACACTTGGGCTTTGTGCAGAAGATGGACATCTACAGCCCATGGCATGATGTAGCTGAAGTAGGTACGGGGGAGGCCAGCAAGGCATGCAAACCAGACAGGTCAGGGCGGTAGAAGGCAGCAGCTAACTTAGCTGCTGCCACCAGGCAGTCTGCAGTCAGTATCATTCGGCAGTCTTGGCCGGCCAAGTTTGTCCCAGTCAGTCTATGGGCAGTCTTCTTCAGTCGGCCCACAGATGAGGAAGGGCCTATAAAAGGGGGGCTTTCCCCTCGTTCCACTTCATCAGCCTCAGCAGCAGCACCTTGTCCTCAGCAGTGCAGACCCAATAGGCACTCACTCACTCTTAGTCCATCCTTCAGTGGGACTAAGATGTAACACCTGAACCCCTTCATTGAGGGAACCAACAGTTGTGCAATAGGTATCTCGTGATTTCCAGGCCCAACCCCAATGATAAAGATAGTAGTTAGAGTAACTATCCATGCAACAATGATGGACTTCCATTCAGTATCTCTCTCTCTTCTCTCAGTTAGAATTCTACGCCTTACGCACCCCAATAGATAGTATGGGCACTGTTAGTGAGAGTGATGTAGTTTTCTTGCCTGTTAAACCAGAACCTTCTGAAAGTCTAACCGTAACCCTTGATACATGAGACTAAGTGTTATCGAATCATTCATGGACTTTGGCAGATGCATGTCATTTGAGTGACAAAACCACCTTTAAAATCTCATGTCCAAACATGCCGAGTTTCCATTACAACTTCAAAGGTGGTGAAAGTACACTAGGCATTCAAGCCCCTGCAAAGCCAATTAGAAGCAAGTCCTTACTACTTTCTCAGAGAAGCCATGGAGAGAGTGATACTATGTTGTCACAAGTCAACCTTCTATACCCTTCAGCTTGACAAGAGGTGTAGATGAAAAGTACAATCCAGTGGTGCTCTATACCCTTCAGCTTAACAAGAGGTGTCTTTCGCTATCTATAACCGTCAGCTTAAGAAGAGGTGTAGATGAATAATACACTCCAGTGGTGTTATACATTGCAAGTAGCAGCCAAACTAACAGATTAGAAATCAACCTTCAACAAGGCAACCACGTGGTTAAAATGGACTGATAGCTACGTCAAGTGACTGCCACGAGGGAGCCTGCTGCGTCTTTCACTAGAAGGATTGGACAAGACCTGGCATTTACATCAACAAATTCCCCAATTCATGCTTCTCTGCTCCGTCGAAACGCATTGCCTTGGTTGTCGTGTCAGTGTGAGAAAACGAGCATAATGTAACAAGTCGCTGACATCGTCGCTTAGACATTCATAAAGATGGCACCTCAACACGGCATCATGTGGAAGGCACAACTATTCCTCTAGGTCTCAACGGTAGGGAGAGCTTCGAAGTTCGTATTTGTACAAGCAAGTTGGGTGCCCAAGATGTAAGGTGGTCATTCGAATATATTAAGGAACCCGCTTGTAGAACATGGTGACACATAGTGATTAACCAACTGATAAGAAGCTTTGCTAGAAAGGTTTCAACTAGCTACCGACATTCACGGTCTGCCTGATTTCCTCAAGACGAGCTGATGGGATTTTGAGAAGAGGACTCGCCAACCTAAGACAGAGGACATTGCGCTGCTCAAAGCAGAAGCCCCCAAAAGCATGTACAATAATTGAACTTGCATCTGCACCACTTCCAAAGGACGAAGGCCTCCCATGAGCATTCCAGTCATTGAACCTGGAATAGTTATCAAACCTGCGGTCTTAATGGAGTCAATCCAAGGGGCCATCCCTTGAACTACGGCTCGCTGAATGTAGTTCTGTACAGCTTGTTGCGGGGAAGCACCTAAAGAAAGCGCTGCTTCTATCTGCCAAGGAAATTCTAAGTAAAAAAGAGAAGAAATCCAAGAGACCAGAGGCTTTTACAAAAGCAATGTCTTGAGGAGAGTCACACCTGACCTTCGTGCTGTCGGATATCACGATTGAGACCATTCAAGGTGGCTCCAACGATACTCATCGCATTTCCAATAACATAGCCTGCTGTTGGAATGATATAGCGAGGCGTCAGGGGAAGGGCTTTTAGGAAGATCATGAGGCCTATTGTCCCCAAAGTACCTACTGCAAGAGAGGAGGTTGCAATAAGGCGACTGTAGGGAAGTTCATTCGCTCTTTCGGCTGCAGTATGGCCAGCGATGAGTACCTGCACATCAATCTATTATGTAACGACGAATGGATGTTCCCAAATCTTACAAGACTGCAGCATATGCGAAAGGAAGTGAGAAATACCATGAAGGTAACGGCTAACAGGGACCGCAGGAGCCTGTCACCCTCGAACACAACCTTAAGAGCAAAGGCGAGCAGAAACATCTGAATCGAAGATCTGGAGATGGCGACTACGATCTCTTTCTCCGTTCCCATTTTGAGCATGCTGCATCCAAGCACAGCCACACCGGCGGGCACCAAAGCGGCAAGGAGCTGCGCGTATTCATGAAGAGCGGGCGAGTTGAAGGCATGCGGGAGGCGTGTGGAAAGCGAAGCCTGAAACAAAAATCCAAAGGGAGGGTGAGTGTAAGAATTGGAAGACACGAGAGAGGAGGGGATGAGCGATGATGGCGGAAAGAGAACTCACAAAGGGAGAGGGGAGAGGGGAGGATGGAGGGGTGAAGCGTTTGGAGGGATGGAGGGAAGGTAATTGGGAAAGAGGGAAGGGAGAAGGAGGAGGTGAAGTGCTCCATGGAAGCTGCAGCAGCATCTGCATCGCCATAGCTATGGAGCTTCACGGTCTTCTTCACCACTGCTTCTTCTTCACCACTGCTTCTTCTTCACTGTCTTCTCCTCTGCTGCTGCTGCTTCTTCTTCTTCACTGCTGCTTCGTCTTTTCTTCTTCATCATCGCATCTGCATCGCCATGGCTATGAAGCTTCACTGTCTTCTTCACCACTGCTTCTTCTTCTTCCGTGTCTTCTCCTCTGCTGCTGCTTCTCCTTCTTATTCTTCTTCTTCTTCTTCACTGCTGATGCTTCTTCTCCTTCTTCTTCGTCTTCTTCTTCTTCACTGCTTCAGCATCTGCATCGCCATGGCTATGCTGCTTCACTCTCTTCTTCACCACTGCTTCTTCTTCTTCAGTGCCTTCGTCTTCACTGTCTTCTTCTTCGTCAAGGTCTCTAACAAAATCCCAGCTGCCGTGCCATTAACAGCTTTTGAGCCTCTCCCGTCTCCATCAAGCTTGGAAGGCGCAGGTAATCTGCACCCGGAGCCGATTCCCCGAGAGGAAACAGGTCGAACCGGCGACCTGCCGGTAGTCTGTGGAACCGGTCGCTGGGATCCGGTTTTACGCAATCACAATCCTCCAACTGGCGTCGTTGCATGGTTGAGCTTGCATGGATTTACGCAATTGTTTGCATGATTCATCTTGTCCGTCGCCCCCTCCCAGCCACTCTCCAGCTCCCTCAGTGCCTTCGACTTAGATGCCTTGATGCCCAGGAAATCGACTTCTAGCTCCGCCAAAGCATTTCAATAAACGCCGTTCCCCTTTCGCTGCTCGCTCTCCGCTTGTTGATTCAGGTCGTTCTACAGATTGGGAGGAGTTGTCGCTTCAATGACCTTGCTCCGTTCGAGACGCGACCGATAGATTGTTGGTGCGGCGTTGTTGCCATCCCAGCATCAGCATCAAGGAAGGTGAGGGAATGCAGCTTTGTCTCTGTATTTCAAGGTCTTCTTCACACAGGAGGAGAGATAGAGAGAGGAAGCTTCAACAAGAAAGACCTTGTCTTTGGATCCTTTGTATTTCTTCTTCTGGGCTTCCTGATGTAGAAGCAGAAGTACTATCTCCTTGAAAGTCACTGGAGCCGTCTATTGCCATATATATGGGGAGCATGCTAAGGTAATGGGCACTCCTTAGGTACCAAAATCCTCTGAGTTAGATCATAATATCTCCCAATTGATGGCAGAGTTTGCTAATTTGAAATTGCATTTAGTTAATGCACGACAACCTAGAGCACCAAAAGAGTGAAGATAGGCCTCGAGATAAGAGTGGAATCACTTGCTTATGAATGTAATGAAAAAGGTCACTATCACTCTGAGTGTCCTAGATTAAGAAAAAATAAAGAAAAACAAGTATCCTTGTTAGAAGCTTCTTTAAGGGATGAGGAAAGAGAGGTAATGATGGCTAAACGGGGGCGTGGTAGAGCAAAAGAAGAAGAAGAAAGCAAGGAAGAAGCAGATGAGGAACATCAGGAAGAGGAACACCGTATTAAGAAAAAGAGGGCATCTAGAAGGAGAATTAGCTAGTCAAACTTTCCTTTAGGACAAGGCATTGGAAGCTATGACTTGTTGTCCGACCTTAAAGAAAAGGAAGCTCATATCACCTTTGGTCAATTACTTGCTTTGTCTCCAAAACTATGGAAGGAATGGGGAAAGCTAGCAAGTACAAGAGTGTCAAAGAAGAAAAAGAAGAAAAGTGCCATTCCTGTTGTTCAAAACGTAGATATAGATGTTGGTGATGATGTACCTACGAAGAGAGTGGGAGAGAATTAAGGAGTCTCACTTGCAGCTTTCTCACATACACAATGGGGGAATACACACAAAGGTGGAGGTTGAAAACAGTTTTCCTCTTCTTAGTTGTGTAAGGCAAAAGAACTCTCTCTTCATACAAAAGAAATAGGTGAACCCTATATGTGGGTCTCAAATCAGACTTAGCTAACCTAGGTGGCATACTAACTGAGCCACTCACTAGAGTACATAAAGATAGTTATCATCCAGCTATTATTCATGGGTGGTGTACCAACCGCATCTGTAGCTAAAAAGTCGGTGACATAAATGCACAACGGTCACCCTAGCATATCACGAGTGGAGCTCGATATCTCAACACTCCCCCTCGAGCTCAATCCCAATTCCTGCACACCAAGCAGGTCTCTAAACTTGCATAGCTTCTCTGCACCCAATGCCTTCGTGAATATGTCAGCTACCTGATCCTCTGTGCTAACATAAACTAGATCAATAAGACCTACTAGAACCTTCTCCCGCACATAGTGATAATGCACCTCAATGTGCTTTGTTCTAGCATGATAGACTGGGTCATTTGCCAAGTGTATACTACTCACGTTGTCACAATAAATGACAATTGGCCCATCTGTAGACTGATGCATATCATAAAGTAGCTTATGCAACCAAGCTCCCTCACATGCAGCCATTACTGCACCCCTGTAAAGGGATGGTCTTTACATCACATGGATGTAAAGAGTGCCTTCTTGCATGGTGATTTGCAAGAAGAGGCCTATATGGAGTAGCCACCAGGTTATGTGCATGCTATTCATCTTGAGTTTGTTTGCAAGTTGAACAAAGCCTTGTATGGATTGAAGCAAGCACCCAGAGCATGGTCTGACAAGATAGGACAGTATCTTGTCACTATCGGCATTTATATTTCCAAGGCAGATTTCTCACTTTATGTGAGAAAAACAGAGAAAGGCATTATGCTGCTTGTCATTTATGTTGATGATTTGATCATCACAGGTGATAGTGATGAAGATATCCTTCATGTGAAAATGCTATTGAAGAAGAAGTTTGAGATGAAGGATTTGGGAGAGCTGCGTTACTTCTTGGGCATTAAGGTGATTAGATCCACAAGTGGGATATGGCTCTTACAGAGGCAGTATGGATTGGACATGCTATCGAAATATGGGATGATAGGCTGTAAGCCTATTTCAATTCCTTTGGAGCAGAATGTGAAGCTGAGCACAGATGCAGGTGAGCTTCTAGAAGACCCTACTATGTACAGACACATAGTAGGAAGTTTGATTTATATGACTATTACCAGGCCAGATTTGAGCTATGCTATTGGGTTGATAAGTCAGTTTATGCAGGCTCCAAGGAAGCCACATTTGGATGCAGCTAGATGCATACTAAGGTATGTGAAGTCCACATTGCAGTATGGACTATTTTATTAGATTGGGGTTCAGATACAATTGCATGGATACACTGATGCTGATTGGGCTGGTAGTATTTCTGATAGACGATCTACTAGTGGATATGTGTTCTCTTTTGGGCATGATGCAGTCACTTGCAGCAAGAAACAGCCTACAGTTGCCTTGTCGAGCAGCCATAGCAATGACTGCTCTTACAGTTTCCATCCTTGCAATCAGACTGAATGTTTCTTTATAATCAATGCCATATGTCTGTGCATACCCCTTGACAACTAATCTTGCCTTGTATCTGCTCACAGAACCATCTGCATTGTGGTTCACCTTATAAACCCACTTGCAACCAATTGCCCACTTGTAGCCAATTGCATTATTGTCTTTAGGCAAAGGCACCAATCCCCATGTAGCATTTGCTTCTAAGGCATCCATTTATTCATCCATGGCTTTCTCCCATTTTTCTTTTCCCATGGCTTGCTCAAAAGAAGCGGGTTCTGGTTCATGTATCCCTTTGACCATATAGGCATAGTGAATGGCTATAAATCCATCATATTTCAGCCTTTCCATAGGATACTTAACTCTGCTAGACCTATGAAAAATAGACTCACTACTAGGTGCTCTCAAAACATCCCTTATCTTTCTTACTCCAGGTGTAACAACAGAAGGACTTTCTTACTCCAGGTGTAACAACAGAAGGAATACCCAACTCATCATCAAGGCTCTATTCTGAGCCACTGGATTCACCATCCACATAAGAGTGACCTGCATTCACATCAACCATGGGCTGATCTACTTTCTCTTTTCCCTTTCGTGATACTTTCATGCCACTATCTGCATTGCTTTGAGGAGATTCTCCTGATCTCAATCTGCTTGTCCATGGCAAAGTATGTGAACCACTGCTAGAGGACACTATAGGTCCACTAATATTTTGTGATTGCTGCTGTGAATTCTGTGCAGCATTACCATTTTGTGCATCTACATTATCAATCACATTTACTGGTTTCTACTAGCTGCTCATCTCATCAAAAACAACATCTCTGCTCACTGTGAACTTACGAGTAGAAGGGTTATAGCATCTATACCCTTTTTGCTATAGAGAATAACCAACAAAGATGCACTTCTCAGCTTCTGGATCCAACTTGGATCTCAACTCATCTAGCACATGAACATAGGCAATGCAACCAAAAACTTTCAAATGAGAAATATCTGGTTTCCTACCAGTATACCTCTCCTCTAGCATCATCCTAGGTATTCCTGTAGTGGAAGGCTTGTTCATTATGTAGACTACTATAGTAACTGCTTCAGCCCAATAATAATGTGGCAGGCCTTTTTGGTTGAGCATGGCACGAGATACCTCTCCAATATGCCTGTTTTTTCTTTCTGCAAGTCCATTTTGCTGTGGGGTATGACTGCATGAATATTGCTACTTTATGCCATGCTCATGCAAGAACCTTGCAAACTCATTTCAGAGGTACTCTCCCACTCCATTTGACCTTAGGCATTTTATTTGTAGGCCGGTTTCTTTCTCAACCATAGCTTTAAAAGCTTTGAAATGCCCAAACACTTCACTTTTATTTATCATAAATACACCCAAACTTTTCTACTGTAGTCATCAATAAAAGTGACAAAATAATGACAGCCTCCAATTGATGTAGCTTTAGTAGTCCACACATAAGATTGGATTAATTCCAATGGCCTCTTGCTCTCTTGAACATGTCTAGGAAATGGTTTCCTTGCCTGTTTTCCAAATTGACAAGCTTCACATACCTTATGCATTTTTGCAACCATGAACTTAGGCAATCCTGCAACAATATTTTGGGCCTGCATTAATTTAAGTCACTGTACATTAACATGGCCAATGCGTTTATGCTAGATATCAATATCTACAACTACACCGGTCCCATGTGTAAACATTGCTACACTCAATTCAAGCATATCCACATCTAACGTAAATATCCTACCCTTCTTCCCTTTTGCTATCAAGCGACCTTTATTTTTCATATCCTGAACAAAGCATCCATGAGGATTAAATTTGACTTGCAAGCCCTGCTCAACCATTTGACCAACAGAGACCAGGTTCTTGTGATATTCGAGACATGAAATACATCAGACAGGTATTTCTTTTTCCCATCCTGTATAGATAAAGAAATTTTACCAATCTGCATACTAGAATGTGCAGTATCATCTCTAGTCCCCACAAATCCTAGTCTTTCCATTTTCCTTGCATCGTGCATCCATTCTGCATGACTTGTCATGTGGTTTGATGCACCTGAGTCAACATACCACACATCATTGCTTTCTTCTGCACTTGTCACAGAATTGGTCATGTGCTGCACCATAAACAAATGCTTATTTCTGTCATCACCCTGTCTACTAGAGGATGCATAATTGCCTTGTTGCAATTTTCCATTCATGACGTCATTCTACTTTTTATAGAAGTCTTTAGCCATATGACCCATTTTACCACAGTAATAGCATTCAACATTGCTGTTTGCATTTTGGCCTCTCTGCCATCCACCACGACCTCTTTGGCTCCCCTTGCCTCTAAAGTTACCACGTCCTCCTCCATAGGAGTAGTTCTCTTGAATTTGCTACATATTTTGATTTCTGTCATGGCCTCCAGATCGGCCTGCTCTACCTCTGCCTCTACCTCTGCCTCTACCTCTTCCAGCATTTGAGTAGAAGACAGTTTCTTTCGAAGTTCCTCCTAAAGAAGATGCACCACCATTTCTCTGCTCTTTAGAAATTAGAAGAGTGAGCAACTCTTCAAAATCAGGAAATTTTTCATAGACGGCAATGGATGTCCAAAATTGTGCATAATCCTTTCCTAGACCATTCAAGGTCACAGAAACTAGATCATCATCTTCCACTGGCAACCTAATGGAAGCAAGTGCATCTACAATATTCTTCACCTTCATGTGGTAGTCATTGATGCTCATATTTTCTCTCTACACATTATGCAACTCCTGCTTGAGTTTTGCATTTTCCTGGCTTGCGTATTTGTGCTGTACATTTTTGTCAAAGTATCCCATGCCTCCTTCAGCGTGCTTGCATCCTGAATATGCACAATCATAGAATCTTAAATACTGATAGACAGCTAGTACATAACTTTTCTGGCTCTCTCATGCCATTCTTTAAATGCATGCAACTCTTGTTGATTGGGAACATTAGGAATAATGGGTTCTTGTTCAGCTCCAGTAATGAACTCCCAATAGCCTTTTCCCTCAAGGCAATTCGTCATTGTAAACTTCCATGCTTGGAAGTTGTTCTTGTCAAGCTTTTCAGTGACTATCTATGAAAGAGCATCAGACGCCATTACAGAACACTGCAAAATATTATGTCACTACAAAAAACACAACTTCTGCCTCACAAGGGAAAATTTGCAAAATTGACAAAAGTGGTATTTGACCACACAATCACTTCCTAGTAATGATTTTGCATCAATAGGCAATAAGAATGATTCTGTCACTCCCAATATCTCTGTTCATAGGATACAATGCAATTTCTATGATAACTTTTCACTGATCTATAGAATAGTAGTCGCACAGCAAAAACAGAGCACTTTTCTAAGTTCCTGCAAAAAACTTCCTCCACTAAAACGCCCCGGAATGGCTCGAATCAAAAAATAATGTCACCAAGGGCTCCATCGTTTCCCACAGCATATATTTCCCTCTTGCCGGACCACAAAGGGTGTCCCAATCTGAGACAGTGCACTCTTGCACTTTTTGGCTATGCTACCTGTAGAAATTTGCTCCCAAACTCGAAAAAGGAAAGCAACACTGATCCTCTTACTAAGACACCGTGAACTTGGTTTGCTTTCTTGAGCTCCTTACCATGAACCGAGCTCTAATACCATGTGAAGAGAGTGGGAGAGAAGTAAGGAGTCTCACTTACAGCTTTCTCGCATACACAATGGGGGAATACACACAAAGGTGAAGGCTGAAAATAGTTTTCTTCTTCTTAGTTGTGTACGCCAAAAGAACTCTCTCAACCCTATATGTGGGTCTCAAACCGAACTCAGCTAACCTAGGTGGCATACTAACTAAGCCACTAACTAGAGTACATAAAGATAGCTGTCATCCAGCTATTATTCA
The DNA here is from genome assembly GCF_047967505.1 of Dipteris shenzhenensis. Classification (NCBI taxonomy): domain Eukaryota; kingdom Viridiplantae; phylum Streptophyta; class Polypodiopsida; order Gleicheniales; family Dipteridaceae; genus Dipteris; species Dipteris shenzhenensis. The sequence continues at coordinate 38,159,376 of NC_141626.1, forward strand.
TGGGCGGTGTACCAACTGCATCTGCAGCTAATAAGTCGGTGACATAAATGCACAACGGTCACCCCGGCATATCACGAGTGGAGCTCGATATCTCAACAGTACCTATGGTTGATGTGATCATTGATGGTCAAATTATTTCTAATGTGTACATTGATGGAGGTGCATCGATTAATGTCATGAGTGAGAAGACCATGATAGATGCTGATTTAAATACTCTAGTACTATCTCTCCTTATCACATCAAATTGGCTTTTGACAACACTAGGGTAAAGACCTTGGGAGTTGTGAAGAATCTAAAAGTGGATGTATGTGGAATTTCTATGGCGACTACTTTTCAGGTGATCCCTACCAAGCCAGATGCACGTGCCTATCCATTGATTTTGGGAAGGCCTTGGCTACGCAAGGTGAAGGCTATTCAGAAGTGGGATATTGGAGATTTGATTTTGCAGGGAAATGATAAGAAGGTGCACTACAACATTAGAAGTAACAAAAATGAAGTTGTGAAGGAGGAGTCTTCAACATCAGAGAGTTCGAGCTCTGACTAACTGATGAAGAAGAAGAGATGGGGTGTAGCTCCGAGAAGTCCAACTCAGAGGATGAGGTGGAAGGAGTGGCCTTTGGTCTTTGTCTGGGTTCTTTGTCTGGGTGTTGATCGGGATGAGGTGTTAACAAGGTGCTGGACTTTCATTCTTTGAATGCATGCACTAAGAGGGATCATTTTCCTTTGCCATTCCAAGATGAAATACTAGACCAAGTAGCATGGCATGAGATGTATTCTATATGTGATGGGTATTCTAGGTACTTTCAAATTTGTATTCGGGAGGAATATCAAAAGAAAACATCATTTGTCACACCTTCGGGAGTTTTTGCTCATAGAGTGATACCTTTTGGGTTGATCAATACAATAGCTACATTTCAAAGGTTCATGAGTCAAGTGCTCAAGCCTTACTTTGGGAAAGTTCATAAGGGTATTTTTTTATTGGGTGTCTAAATCCTAGCAAGTGTCATTTGGCTCAAACAAAAGTAGTCTTGTTGGGGCATATTGTGTCTGAAAAAGGCCTACAAATGGATCCAAACAAGGTTCAAGCAATCATGGCATTGCCAAGTCCTGATAGTATCACTGGTGTTAGTAGAATTCTAGGAAAGAGCAAGTATTATCAATGCTTTTGTGTTGATTTCAAAGAGAGAGTGCATCCCATGAACTTGTTGACAAGAAAAGGAGTTTCTTTCCAATGAGGTGTGGAGCAACAAGATTCTTTTCAGCAACTTAAGGAGGCCATGAGTGAGGCCCAAATATTGAAGTCCCCTGATTGGTCTCAAGACTTTTATGTAAATCCAAGTGTATCTTTGCATTCAGTTGGTGCTGTATTGCTACAAAAAGGAGAGGTAGGTAGAATGCAACCCATCTATTATGCAAGCCGACAACTTATAGAGGTGGAAACAAGGTATGAAGAAATGGAACAGCAAGCCCTCTCTTTGGTGTTTTTAGTCAAAAAGTTTCGCTCCTATTTATTACCCGCCCATTTTTCTTCCTTACCTCTCAGTTTGTATTAGCATATCTAGTTCACAAGCCTAAACCTAGGGGGAGATTTGCAAAATGGTTGTCAGAGCTTCAAGAATTCTCTTTCTCTTTTGTGAAAATACAACTAGGTCCACTATGGCAGATTTGCTCACAGGATGGCAGGATCTAACAGAAGAAAAGAAATATAAGGAGGACATTAATGATGAAAGGGAGATGCCACCAATAGCTTTTGTCTTGTATTTTGATGGGGCTTTTAGTCCTTGAAAACAAATGGATTGTTGTGCAATTCAATGGGAAAGCTTGTAGACACCAAGAAAAGGCATTGGGATAGGCACTTGGTAGAAGTTTTATGGGCTTACAAAACACCACACAAGCTAGCTATTGGGTTTACACCATTCCAACTAGTGTATAGAAAAGAAGCCATTTTGCCCATTGAATTGAAGATACATATAGTCTTCGCACTCTGATGTTGCAAGAATAGAAGGGCAGCAGGATGCCTATGCTCAATGCTTGGTACAGCTAGAAGCCTTGGATGAATGCAGATTACAGGCCTTACAAAACTTGGAAGCTTCTCAAAAAAGGCACAAGGCCCATTTTGACACCAAATTATGCAAGAAGAAAGATATTGCAGAAGGAGATTTGGTCATGAGATTTGATAGCCATCTAGACAAGTGGCTAGACAAAAAGTTTATTGACCAATGGGAGGGACCATATCAAGTCAAAAAGAAATTCACGAATGGAACCTATCAACTTGAGGATGTTGATGTCATGGTGATACTCGGACGCACCAATGAGTATCGCCTTAAATTCTTCTATGCTCGACCACCTTCAGGGCCACTAGACCCTCTCTATCACTAGGAAGGATCTACTGGAGAGGGAAAGACATGACGCAAAAAATTGATATTTTTTATTTGGCATTGGTATTGTTTTCTTCTATGTTTGATAAGAGTTTAAGTATCAAGCGGCTCTCACTTATTTCTATTTTCTAAGATATTGTATAGGATTGAGAGGATGAGTGGAATGGATCATTGTAAATACCAGGTGTATGAATGATAAATACCTTGGTATGGGGTGAGAGTTATTTGTGTATGGGATATTATCGGGTTTTTAGAAAATACGAAGAGTGAGTCATATAAAGAGGTGGGCTCATGTCCATGTGTTCCAATAATATAAGAGAGGCCACATGCCAAGCATGTGGAAGGCATGTGGAGGAGTATGGAGGCAAGAGGAATCCTTTTAGAATTCCTATGTGGAATAAGGAGGGTGTGGACATATGGAAAAGAGAGGGTCCCTATGGGCTCCATGTGGGGAGACTCTTGACTTTCTCAATATTTTAAGATTCTTGAGTATCTTTTCATGGGACACATGGCAAGAGTAGCCAAAAAGGACATGGATGGTGACATATGGGCTTATGTGATTGATGGGGAAAGGAATCTATAGGCAGTAATTGTAAATCGGTGAAGGAGGGTGACAAAATCTCTATAAAAGGAGCTCTCCTCTCCCTTGTTCATCATCTCTTCCACCATTAGGCCTCATGTTGCTATAGCTCTAGTCTCCTCAAGCCTCTTCCATGAGCCTTCTCTCCCTGTTGTAGATATTCTCTTATGTAGACTCTTGAGTCCATCTCTGTCTAGTTCATTCTCTCTCTATGAGTAGTCTTGGAGATTTCACTCCCTCGTGTATGTATGAAACCTATTCTTCTCCCTTGTGTTTATAGTATTTTGAGTTGCATTAGAGTGGAGTCTCACTCTATTGGTAATGAAGGTCACTTCAGGTTCTCTCTCTTGAGTATCTCTTCCCTTTTTCCATTGCTTTCTCTTCTTAAGTGGTCAGAAGGCAACCTTTATGAGACTTGGATCTTTGATGAAGTCTAAGCATGGGGGTAGTATTTTTCAAGTCGGCACCAGTAGAAGGAGTAGGTGTTTTTCATGACAGTTTGACCCCCTCTCAGTATTTTGCTCATAACTTTTTGCTCGGAGGTCTGATTTGCACGAAGCTTATATAAGCATGAAGCTCTATTCAAGTAGCATCATCCTATGTGTTCAGTCATTATATTAGATGTCAAACCAAAAATCTATGACTCTCTGTGTATGATTGTTTCTTTTTCAGACAGTTTTTACCCCGTCTAGTAAATTGCCCATATCTTTCCGATCACTTCTCTGTTTCTTACCAAACTTATATCAGACAAAGCCCATTTCAAGGCACATCTCAATATGTGATTGAATATTTAATATCATGTCTCTGCTAAAAGTTATGGGTCTTTGTGTCTTATGACAGTTTGGGGAGTGTTTTGAGCTGTGTAAAGGCGTCTATGAAGGAGCTACAATGTTTCCTTGGAACCTACCCATTCGACCCAATAAGCCCCTTCAAACTTCTTGATATATATTAGTTCATGTCATGTTGAGCCACAAGATCTTCTTTCAACAACGTATCTCTCTTCTCTTTGGTGCAAACCGGCTTGCTGAGATTATGGCCTCCGCTGATCCTTTCCTTCTCCCTATGCTTGAGTACAACATCACTTGGGATGTTACCATCTTCATTCTCATATAAGGGAGGATAGTATGGTGTGGTCTCTTGGTATAAAAGCTTCTTTTTAATGTCCCTTTCCCAATGATGAATATCTCTATCACTCAATTCAAAAGCAGCAGGAAGTGAAGAGGTGCGTGAAGTTTATTACCTCCAACTTCATGTCACAATAGCTATGTCATAGTGGTAGCTACTTCATGGAATAGGGAGCTACCTACTGTCCACCACATGGTTGATAGATGGCTACAACACAGTGGTAGCTACCTCATGGTGGATACATTGCTATGACTTGACGTCTGGTACCTTCCACATGGTGCATAGATAGCTACAACTTAAGGAGTAGTGGTCACCATGATAGCTACCTCATGGTGGATACATAGCTATTTCATAGTGGTAGCTACTCAATGGAATAGGTAGCTACCTACTGTCCACCACATGGTGGTAGAGGTATTACATTGTGGATAGATAGCTATGTCACAATGGCAGCTATTCCATGGAATAGGGAACTACCTGTTGTCCAGCACATGGTGGATAGATAGCTACAACACAATGGTAGCTACCTCATGGTGGATACATAGCTATGACTTGATGTCTGGTACATTCCACATGGTGCAGAGATAGCTACAACTTAAGAAGTAGTGGTCATCATGGTAGCTACCTCACGGTGGATAGATAGATATGTCATAGTGGTAGCTACTCCATGAAATACGTAGCTACCTATTGTCCACCACATGGTGGTAGGTACTACATGGTGGATAGATAGCTATGTCATGGTGGTAGCTCTTCCATGGAATAGGTAGCTACCTATTGTCCAAGTCCACATGGTGGATAGATGGCTACAACACAATGGTAGCTAAAATTCCTTTTGACGTACCTCTTCATGGTGTTGGATTCTGTATATAGTTATAGCTGGCTATAATGACATTGTTACATTCATACTTTTGATTTGGTTGGCAAGTAGATTTGTGTTTGACTAGTACCTTGTGTGATACTTTTCCCCCGGGGGATTCACTCTTAATTAAAGGGGGACGTCACCTGCGTGCATGAACTTCAAGAAAACCCCCTATTTAAGATCCACGTAGGATGATAAAACACCCCTATTTAAGCTTATAAGGTACCACCAAAATTCCATTATGTCCCCCCCTTTCCTTAAATCTACATTCTTTCTCAAGCATTTAGATTACACAATAAGCAAATTTAGGTTACTTTCCCTATGACTATTTAAAACCATACACAAAATCAAACTTGTTTGGACTAGTTACCCAAGGTAACCTTTATTATGTCCCCCCTTCTTAAATATGACCTGGTCCCCTTAGCTTAAATTCAATATTGGGGAAAAAAAAAGGGCCCCCACCCCTAATGTATAAGCTTATGCCTCATTTCAAAAAAACCCCCTAATGTACACTCACGTGATATCATAAGTTTCCCCTTGTGAATCCCCTGGGACTTTTCCATTCCATATCTCACAACTATCTTCATGATTGCAAAACTGTAGACACATAAAAAAGAAAGTTGTGAGCCAAAAATATGTATTGTTGATGAGGGTCCTCAAAATGATTGGTTATTCCTTCTTCCTTTTTGACAACATGATTGAATGTATATAGACATTACTTGAAGTAATCCTTACATCTTTTGTTTTTGGCTCTCTAGCATTGGGTGAATCGGTCAAATACTACTGTTGATGGAGATTTGCTTGATTTTCTCAAAAACTTGAGAAATGACATCCCTTCAATTGAGCCGGATTCTCTCGACAAGTCCAGTCATACTTCTAGTGAAATGAAGCAAGTAGAAGCGAATGCACCAAATCCAAATTCTCCTATTGATAGTGTGGGGATGTTGGGAGACAATGTGACAAAGATACTTGGTGGTTCAAATTTGGGAGATATAAGTGACGGGGTCCCTTAGATTTTTTAGAAGACATGTGTTGGTTCAAAATTGAGAAATGCAAGCACGAGGAGCCCTACACTTGCAAAGACCTTCACGTTGTTGCAAAAAACAACGAAATAGAATTTTAGAAGAGGTGAATTCAGTTGTCCTTTTCCTTTCTTTGGTAATAATGGACGCATCTTCTCTCCAATTACTAATTGATTGTTCTTGCAGGAGAAACTACCATGACAATTAAATCTACCATGAAGAATGACACTGGTCAAGACACTGTGAAGATAGTGGGAGAGAAGGAAGGAGTCTCACTTGCGGCTTTCTCACATATACAATGGGGGAATACAGACAAAGGTGGAGGTTGAAAACAGTTTTCCTCTTCTTAGTTGTGAAAGCCAAAAGAACTCTAGTACAAATAAATAGAAGAACCCTATATGTGGGTCTCAAACCAAACTCAGCTAACTAAGGTGGCATACTAACTGAGCCACGAACTAGAGTTGTCATCCAGCTATTATTCATGGGTGGTGTACCAACCGCATTGCATATCATAAAGTAGCTTATGCAACCAAGCTACCTCACATGCAACCATTACTACACCCCTGTTTTCAGCCTCTGTGCTCGACAAGGCAACTATAGGCTATTTCTTGCTGCTCCAAGTGACTGCAGCACTCCCAAAAGAGAACACATATCCACTGGTAGATCGTCTATCAGAAATACTACCAGCCCAATAAGCATCAGTGTATCCATGCAACTGTATCTGAACCCCAGCCTCATAAAATAGTCCCTACTGCAATGTGGACTTCACATACCTGAGTATGCATCTAGCCGCATCCAAATGTGGTTTCCTTAGAGCCTGCATAAACTGACTTACCAATCCAACAGCGTAGCTCAAATGTGGCTTGGTAATAGTCATATAAATCAAACTTCCTACTATGTGTCTGTACACATAGTAGGGTCTTCCAGAACCTCACCTGCATCTGTGCTCAGCTTTAGATTCTGCTCCAAAGGTACTGAAATAGGCTTACAACCCATCATCCCATATTTGGATAGCATGTCCAATCCATAATGCCTCTGCAAGAGCCGTATCCCACTTGGTGATCTAATCACCTCAATGCCCAAGAAATAACGCAGCTCTCCCAAATCCTTCATCTCAAACTTCTGCTTCAATAGCATTTTCACATGAAGGATATCTTCATCACTATCGCCTGTGATGATCAAATCATCAACATAAATGACAAGCAGCATAGTACCTTTCTCTGTTTTTCTCACATAAAGTGAGAAATGTACCTTGGAAACCTGAAAGCCAATAGTGACAAGATACTATCCTATCTTGTCAGACGATGCTCTAGGTGCTTGCTTCAAGCCATACAAGGCTTTCTTCAACTTGCAAACAAACTCAGGATGAACAGCATGAACATAACCTAGTGGCTGCTCCATAAATACCTCTTCTTGCAAATCATCATGCAAGAAGGCATTCTTTACATCCATCTGATGTAAAGACCATCCCTTTGATGCAGCCATAGCAATGACTGCTCTTACAGCTGCCATCCTTGCAACCGGACTGAATGTTTCTTCATAATCAATGCCATATGTCTTTGCATACCCCTTGACAACTAATCTTGCCTTGTATCTTTTCACAGAACCATCTGCATTGTGCTTTACCTTATAAACCCACTTACAGCCAATTGCATTCTTGTCTTTAGGCAAAGGCACCGATTCCCATGTAGCATTTGCTTCCAAGGCATCCATTTCTTCATCCATGGCTTTCTCCCATTTTTATTTTTCCATGGCTTGCTCAAAAGAAGTGGGTTTTGGTTCCTGTATCACTTTGACCATATAGGCATAGTGAGTGGTTGTAAATCCATCATATTTCAGCCTATCCACAGGATACCTAGCTCTGGTAGACCTGCACAAAATAGGCTCACTTCTAGGTGCTCTCAAAACATCCCTGGTCTTCCTTACTCCAGGTGTAACAACAGAAGGAATATCCAACTCATCATCAATGCTCTGTTCTGAGCCACTGGATTCACCATCCACATAAGAATGACCTGCATTCACATCAAACATGGGCTGATCTACCTTCTCTTTTCCTTTTCGTGATACCTGCATACCACTATCTGCATTGCTTTAAGGAGATTCTCCTGATCTCACTCTGCCTGTCCATGGTGAAGTATGTGAACCAGTACTAGAGGACACTGTAGGTCCACTAATATTTTGTGATTGCTGCTGTGAATTCTATGCAACATTACCATTTTGTGCATCTACGTCATCAATCACCTTTATTAGTTTATACTAGCTGCTCATCTCATCAAAAACAACATCTCTGCTCACTGTAAACTTACGAGTAGAATGCAGATCCATGTCTCAAATCTACTTCACTAACCGATCGGATCGTGTTCCTCTTCAAGCATCACAAGTCAGTACTATTGATAAGTCTAGAGTTCCATTGCCTCAACCACACATCATCTTGAATGAGACTCAGTAGCTAGTTGCCATATAGGATAAGGAGCAGGGTACCATATGGATGCATGGAATCCAACTCTATAGTCAATATAAACAAGCCAAATCCACTTCCCAAATCATACAGCATCACAATCAACAAATGCAACAGTGGTCAGAACTATTGGCTAGTATGGCCTTAGAAGAGCAACAATTTGAACGGGAAAGATAGCTATTATCAACACTTCAAACCAAGATGCAAAGTGTAGAGACAGAGAATCTAAGTCTCAAAGAAAGCACGTAAGAGCAATTGATACAACAAGGCCTTGTACAAAATGTTCTAGCGGAAAGTAGAAAGGATGCACAACAAGTGACAATTTGTCTACAAGACAAACACCATCATCTTTCTGAAGCCCTACTGAGCAAAAAGAGGAGGCAGAGCAATACTTCCATATAATGAAAGCCTCTAGTGATGGGCTTAAAAAAGAAATCATGCTCTTAGAAGAGAACCTACAAGTAAAAGATGATCAACTAATTGCCGCAACCGATAGAAGCCATGAGTTGCAACAAAGCATCACAAAATTCAAATACCTAGTTCAAAGACAAGAGCAAGAAGGTTAGCATCCAAGGAACACGTTGGCATGCCAATGTCAGACTGGATTCCCAAGAATAAGAGCTACTCAAACTTCACATTCTTAATGATCAATTGCCAGATCATCAAAAGTAACTCAACAATTCAACATTCTAAAGCTTGCCTACATCACATCACTTGGTAAGTGTAATAAACAAAGCGTAGAGCTGCAAAATAAAAAGGCAAGTAATTTTGAATTAGAAATTCAACTTCATAATCAAGCCAATGACAAGAGGAATCAACGCAAGATCTGCTGCTACAAAGGACTACATCAATATACCAAAATCTTGCTACAACACTTGAACAAGTGGATCATCTCCAAGGATGAGCTTGCATTCGCTGCAACTACTTGCAACTCAAAATGCTACATGTAGTCCCTGGTCTTGATTGTGGACCAGGTCGCTAAGCCATAAGACCATGTAGGAATTATGCCTCAAAACGGATGAGTATGACAAGAATGCACTACAAAAATTTTGGACTAAAAAAGGGGCCCGTTGGAGAATTACTAAAATATTAGAGGCTCCCCAGATCTAGGGAAAATTTCATTTTTTTTTCAAAATACCCCAAAAAATGTCATTGGTGCTTCACAATAACAATTATCTTTGGTAGGCCTACCTTGACCATGTTAGGCCTCCTTATTTTCCTCCCATGGCAAACAATATCCTAGCTAGAACTATGCTCACATCTTCCATTTGGTTCAACCATTTGGCCGAAACTTTGACTTCCTAACCAACTCTCTCCCTATTCGCTCTCTTTCAAAACATTTGAAACGTTCATTCCCACCACTTTCTAGCAGTTGGTTTCAAAATATCTTCATTCCACTCTTGATTAGTCATTATGTCTCCTCTTTGCTCATGTTTTTCTTCCACATTCAAAAATCTCTCAGAGAAACTTCTGTCAAGCTCTGTTCATCCCTCTTCTCTTCCATTCATTCTCTACTTATTTCACTCTCTCTTAGAAACCAAAGTTGCAACCTAAATCTGCTTTGGAAGGAGTGAGAAAAATGGGTGTTCTCTCATTTTTTGTTCTTTCCCTACCTTCTTGGAGTATAGAGAGTCAACTCCCGAAGTTTTGACCTAAATCTACTTGGAAGGAGTGAGAAAAATGGGTGTTCTATCATTTTCGGCTCTTTCTCTACTTTTTGGAGTATAGAGAGTCAACTCCAGAAGAAGGAACACATACTTTCTAGGTAATGAAGTGATTTTGCCTTGAAAGTTTTGTCTATATTAAGTAGATAAGTTTTTGGCTCACACTTTGTCTATATGTCTGTTACAAAAGACAGGGAAGAGGGAGAGATTGAGGTAGATGATATTTAAAACTATAAGACTACTTTCAACATTCTTTTCTTCACCAATATAGGAGGGATAGATAGAGGAAGGGATTTTTTTCTATTTGAGGGGATGAGGGAGGGAGAGAGACAAAAAACAGTCGTTTGTTTCTTCATTAGTATAGGAGGGATAGATAGAGGAAGAAAGAAGAGAGAGAGAGAGAGAGAGAGATTATATTTGAAACTGCTATGTTTATTTATTTATTTAAGCGGATGAGTGAGGGAGAGAGACAGAAAACAGTCATTTCTTTGCTAGCATAGAAGTCGTAGATAGAGAGAGAGAGAGAGAGAGATTATATTTTGAACTACTATGTTTTCTTCCATTTGAGGGGATGATAAAGGGAGAAAGATAGAGATTGTATTTCAAACTGATAGGTTTTAGAAGTATTTCAGAAAGAAGAAAGCAAAAATGAACCTTACCTTGGCTACAAGTGTGGTTTGTGGAGTGCTACATGGACTTATTTACCACATGGTAGTTTCTCTATCAGAGGAGTTCTATGGAAGTTGGAGAGGTCAAACTGGTTTGACGATGGCAAGGCTTGGAGAGGAGGAGGTAGCTTATCACTGAGAGCAGCGGATGAGGCGCAATGTATGGAGCTTAGGTAATGTCAGTTCCTTTGCTTGGCAGCTCGTTGAAGACCCATGGGTAGGTAGATGCGATGATTGTGGGAGTCATTTTGGACTAGAGACTCGAAAGGTGAAAGATCATTATCGATTATTGAAGGAGGCGGCTCTCTGAAGCTTGGTATTAGTGTCTAGGAGTTGTGTGATGTTGGAGCGTGTGTAGCCGGCGTGGAGTCTGCATTTGGATGTCCTTGGAGCCTGTTTGCAGGGCTAGAGTGTGGCAGAAGAAGGAAGCTATGTTTAGCACGGCGCCCTAGCCTATGGCAGAAGATGCTTGGGTCAAAGATGCTCGAGGCGGAGCTTGGACAGTCCATCGTTCATGGTTGTTGGAGTGTGAATATGGCACGGAAGAGCTGTGACTTTGCATGCAGCACATTTTGTTCCTAAACAGGTAGATGGGCTACTGTGAGGTTTAGACTGTAAGTAGCAAGGCGGCTACTGCTGCTTAGTTCATTGCTGTAGAGGATTGGAGCCTCTTGTGAGCTTGCATATGCTGCTTTGACTGTGTGGCATCGAAGAGTGCTGCTTTGGAGTCATTGACGTTCGTGTTGTGATGGAAGCTTTGCTTTGGAGTCGTTGATGTTGGGCTTTGAAGTAGAAATAGAGACCTTTGAATGTTGGAGCTGCCTCATTAGAGATCAGTTGGGGGCGTTTGGAGCAATGAGCAAGGTGTTGGTAGGCTGAGCCTTTTGTGGCTATAGGAAGGCTGGCATTGAATGCTGGAGGTGCAACTTTGTCTGTAGATGGCCGCCAAGGGTCATCCAAGCCGTAGATGGAGGTAGGTTGGCATGAGCTGCTGCAGGTGAGCTCATTGATTCATTTGCTACTGTCGGAGCATGGTCGTGTTGGTCATTTTTGCTATATGTCACCTTATCTCTGAGCCATTTTCTTGCATGTAGCTTCTATGTTGCAGTGTGAGCCCTGCTAGGTAAGCTTCCTTTTCTTGAGTTTCTCAACGTAGTATCTCACTCTCAGAATAGGATATGAGAGCGAAAATCTCTCTCTTTTTCTCTCAACAGATCTATAGAAGAATAAAGAAAACTCTCAATGATGACTCTCTTCCTCATGAAAGCCTTCTCATGTCTCTTCAATGAAGATCTCTTGAAGAGAACACTCAAGCTCTCAAGAATGATGGGAATCTCTCAAAATAATGAACAGAATTTTCATTCAATGGATGGAATTCTCTCAATCTAAAACTAAAACTAACCTAGGAAATGTGATCCTAAGGCAAGCCTACAACTAATGTAGGAGACTAGACCTAAGCTCTAATACCATGAGAAAACATGCATGCCTCAGGATCCATGGAGCAGTCTAAGGTGGATGGAACCTATTTGGAGACATGATGAAGAGAATTCTCATGACATGTACCTCAAGTCAATTAGGTTCCAAGATAGATTAGCTTGGACTCATAAATAGAATCTTGAGTGAATGTGCAATCTTCTCTATTCAACAATACATGATAGGCCTCTTATATAGAGAGTGCCCTTTGAATAGTCAACACATGTGGGATCCTCTCATCCACATCTCTTCTTGTGCATATCCTCAATCCACATCTCCACATCATGTATTTCACATCCTAGGGTGGCTACTTTGATTCTTTCCTTACCACATACGTTAGCCTCTAATTATGTGCTCATGGCACCATATCTCAACACATCTATGGAAGTATAAAGAGCTAATTTTAATCATATGGTAGAGGGGCAAAAACTATGGAAGTAGAAAATGATAGATATAGAAGTAGTTTATAGTCCATTGTATTGAAGAATGTTAAGGATGAGCATGGGGAGTGGATTCCTTAGCTCTACAGGCAATATTCTTGGATCACAATGCAACCCACTAATCGTGGGTGCTAAATGTGGGCCGGAAGGATGCAATGGACATCTCCAAACATTGGAAGGGGAGGATCTTAGACTTTGAAATTTCTCCTAGCAGTAACACCACACAGGTTTATATTAAGCTTTCAACCCATGCAAACATATACATGCATCCAAATGATGCATGACTTTCATAATGTAGGCCCAATTGAAAGTTTCTCAAAGTGTACTAATACTTCATTTGCATTTTAGAGTATTTGCATTTATTTGGGGACTTTGACACAACTGTCTTATGCCTTGTATTTGTTTTACTGTAACAGATTTATATCCATCTACTTATAAAGAGTGGGAGTCTATAGCATGCGCAACTGGGTGTTGCATGTCCTCCATGTTGAGATCGGGAATCTTCAATATGAAGATCACACACAATCACAATTAAAAAAGGATGGGATCTTCTTCTATGACTCAATGTTGATTGTGCCAGATGAATAAGGACAGTATGGTAGATTAGAATCACTTCCCTTGCCTTCTTTTGATAGTCTAGAATGGATGCTTCCAAGCATGGAGATAAGTGAATAATATAGAAATAGAATGTTTAATGATGTGAGAAATGCTATGAAGCCAACTCCTGGTGGAAGAAATGCTAGGCTGAGTTGGTTTCTTCCATTTTCATGCTTTGTTGATTTCTTTGCAAGTTGTAGGCAATTAACGAAAGCAAAGATTACTTACCCTTGCAAGAGCTTAGAATTGGACTGGTTTTCTGAGCTATTTGACAATGGATGGACAACAAGGATATGCCATGTTGAAGATTTAGTACAATGCTGATTGAACACTTCAGATGTGACATTTTGGTGAGCACATCCTACAATTCTTATTTGTATAAAAAATCATCAGGATAGTATTTATTAATAGATCCCAAATTTTGCAAGTATTTCATTAGATGGCAAAATCTTTGCATGACTTTCACATATAGAAGATTTAGATGGAAGAACCTGCAACAATGGGAAGCAATGGATGATGATTTGCGTGATGGGACTCATAATCCTATTGTCAAGGTATTAATTTATCTACAAGGACATCCTGATCTAATGTTAGAATTAGAAGAGGACTGGGCCATGCGATTTATCAGGGAATTGCAGTTGGCAACAAGCCCTCCCCAAGACTCTTATTTTAGACTTGATAATCACAAAGTTAGACATACAAATGAGAGAAGTATCCTTTGTAAGAATTGTTGCCCCGCCCATACTCTAGACATAGTAGAGACATGATGGCAGGTTTTTCATAATATCTAGTTGCTTAGATCCTTAGTGCTTCAACAATTCACTTGGCAATGAGGCATTGTTATATGTATGAACAAAAATCATAAATAATACAGTGTTGTTTCATTTATTGTTAATATTTTATTTTATTAAGTTTGCACCTCTAGATTGATGGCTCTCTATGGTCTATGAATAATAAAGCGATAAATATTTGTAATTTTAAATATGTGTGGATATTTGTATATCTGTATTGTGCAAGAGATAGAGTGTGTGAGAGAGAGAGATAGCAATTAGAGTGTGTGAGAGTGAGAGAGAGAGAGAGAGAGAGAAGTTGAGATTGTAATAAGGGACACAAGTAATGCACCTCGCCATGAGATAGAGTTAGATGTATGAATAGAGAGAGAGAGAGAGAGGGGGGGGGCAGTCAGGGACACAAAGGGACACAAATAATGCACCTGGACATGAGACATTGTTAGATAGATAGATAGAGAGAGAGAGAGAGAGAGAGAGAGAGAGAGAGAGAGAGAGAGAGGGAATGAGAGAGCAGTCAGGGAGACAATGGGAGGGAAAGAGATAGAGGGAGGGGGAGGGAAAGATGGAGCTAGAGATGGAGACCGACACAAAAAGAGGGAGATGGAGAGTGGGATAGAGAGATAAGGGGGGGGAGAGAGAGAGTTAAGATTGCATTTATTCATTTGCACCTCTAAGTTGAGAAAGAGAAAAATAAGAAATTTAATTAAGGTCTTCGAGAGACTATGAGATTGAAAGAAAACCCATATAATACAACTAATCCAAAGGGTGGAGCTGCTAACAAAATACAAAAAATGTATATGTAAAACCCTGTGTCCAATGTCCATGACATAGATAGCTAAGGGCAACAAGGCAACAAGATGATTATCAAGTGCCACAGAGAGAGAGAGAGAGAGAGATATGAGGGACACAAAGGGAGGGAAAAAAAAGAAAGATATATTGATTTCCTCAGAAGACCTTGCGGGTCTATGAGAGAGAGAGAGAGAGAGAGAGAGAGAGAGAGAGAGAGGGACACAAAGGGAGGGAAAGAAAGAAATAAATATTAATTTCCTCGAAAGACCTTGCGGGCCTATGAGAGAGAGAGAGAGAGAGAGAGAGAGAGAGAAACACTTTCCAAAGTAAAAACAATAAACATAAAAATAGTGTAATTAAAAGCATTTTTAAGGGCAATGCCCATTTTATAAAGTACACTTCTAAGGTCATTTTCACATTTTCAGTTTCCCACTCTTGAGTAACCTTGCATTGCACAGCCTCCTCTTTCGTCTTTCTAAGCATCCTTCTGCACTCATGGCTTTCCCTAGAGAGGCTTTTGACTAGTGGATTTCATCCACTGATTCCCATGCCTCTACAGATCAGATTTATCCTATCTTCTGCAAGACATTTCATCTTGAGTCTCACTTGAGAGCTCTCCTTCCTACTGATAATCCTTCTCTTGAGTTTTTTGATAGAATCATCCATGGGCAATCTATCGTGATTGCTAACTCCCCTCACAAATGGTTTTCATTGGATATTTTGAGCTCTTTTAACCAGAGTGCTAACTTCAAGAAGACAATAGGTAGGGCCATGGATAATGTCCCTATCTCTCTCCATGAGTTTGCTATTCCCATCAAGGATGATTCATCTTCCCCAATTCATTTGATCGAGAGAGATGTAGCCCTTACTGTTCTCCTTGCAACTAGCAAGTTTGATGAGGATGTTGGCGAGCAGCCCAAGGGTCCTTCTGCATTCATAAGTGGTGGAGCAGATCCATCAACAAGATATTGGATGGCCCAGATTGAAGCGCCTCTTTCTCTCACCTCCTCCCTTGGATCCATGCTGAGTCCATGCTTCATCTATGGCCCATATTGAAGCGCGTTTGCATCCATCCCCTCCCTTAGATCCATCCCTTGATCTATGGCTTAGATTGAAGTGCTTTTTTCTCTCATCCCCTTCCTTGATCTATGGCCTAGATTGAAGCACACTTTCCTCTCATCCCCTCCCTTGGATCTATCCCTTGATCTAATGGCTGGGAGTGATCTACCATAAATTTAAATGTGACCCTTAGATTGGAGACTAGATCAATGGCTAGGAGTGACGACCATGGGTCAAGACCATCAGTGAGGTCTCCCCACCCATGGGTCTAGACCATGGGTGAGAGGTCTCCCCACTCATAAATGCACAACATGTCCTTTTGTACACCTCAATGTACCATTGTCCCACACAAAGGAGCAGTCTCATTGGTACACCTCAAATCCCTCTCTAATCCCTTGGAAACACTAATTGGAGGCCCTTTTGAGATCCCAAATCTCCCCTAATGATGCCTTGGAAGCATGATATCCGACATCGTGTGACCAGGTCACACGATGTCAGATATCATGCTTCCAAGGCATATTTTGGGCAGTTGCACGATGTCGGATATCATGCTTCCAGGGCATATTTTGGGCTGAAACTCCATGTACATGCCTGGTATGCATGCAAGATAGCTTGGGTTTAAAATAAAAAATTTTGGTTGGGGTCTGTACCCGAAACCCTAATCCCTATTTTTTATTCCCTATGATTTGAAGACAAAGCAATGATTTTTGTTGCTAAAATAGAACCTAGAATATACTGATGATTTTGAATCACATGATGAAGTTAGAAAAGCTACATACCTTTTCTACCTCATCGTGGATTGCATCAACTACAGTGTCCAACTGGACTCCCTTTTGTGGTTGGGGTCTTGAACTTCATGCTAGCTTGAGGTGCTAGCTTCTTCATCTCTCTCTTCGAACAATTCCCTCTGCAAATTCATGAACTCCTCATCAGACATGTCGTACTCTAGTGCGGCATCCTCGATTGTCTTTTGTGTTCATTGGATTGCCTCTAAATTGGTGAGGTTCAAGTCATCGAAGAGTGCAATCTCATCGATTGCTAGATTGACTGGAGCATCAAATTCAATGACATCATCAAAGGTGTCATTCGAGAGCTGACATAGCACCTCATCCTCTCAGAGACTAGTTTCTTCCATCACTTCCAATAGGATAAGGTATTCCTCACCCTCAGTCTTGATTGGATCAACCGAAGCGAGGTGTGGCTACCTCATCTGGATTATAGGTGGAGGATGGATATGCGTGAGTCAGATATGATGATAAGATGACCCCTCTTTTCCTAACTTTTTGATCTCATCCTTCAAAGTTGTGTTTTGCATCCATAAGTGAATTGCATTTATAGTGCTCTCTCCTAATTGAGCATCTAATGTTTGAGCCTTTACCTATAATTCCTGATTTTTCTTCTCTATTCCATCATATGTAGACATTTGAACACTTGTAGCTTGCATAGATGATGCCAAATTTTGATTCCAAGCCTCCAACATTGCGATCCTTTTGTCTCTTTCATTAAGCAAAGATTGATATTGGCTGTGAAGGCTACTTGCTCCATGACCAATCAACCTTCAACAATATCCCAAACCATTCTCACCCTTACATAGGAACTTTATTAAGCTAGTCAATCCATGGAATTGAGGAGTCTGACAAGTTTGTGGATCTACTAAATATATTTTCCCTTCTAACCACAAATCCATATGTGTTTTTCCTTGATTTTGAAGAGCTACTAAATCTAACAATTAAAATCTACAAATTCAAAAAAACATTTACTTATCATCAAAAACTGTTAAACTATGTGAATGAACAATACCTCATAGGGATCTTTGAAGGAAAAACGTGATCAAACTTGTCCTCCTCAATGAGTCCTCAATGGTCCCTCTTGTAATCTAGGATGCTGAAGTTGATGGATTTTTCTCCAAAACTAATTATATGCTTCCAAACAACTCCAAATCTATTTCAAACCATCTTCTGTAAAAAAAACTCAATAGTATGAGTGTATCTTTTAAAACAAGCAAATCTTCCCTGATCTTCAAATCATGTATTAAAATAAAACAACACAATTACCAAAACAAACTACAAATTAACTACTTCTTCAAAGTTGCATTATAAAATCTTGTTATTTTCATTGTCTTGCATTATTCTAAAGGTTTTCTCACCTGAATCTCTATGCAAGTTGCTTTGATAGACCTTGAGTTGAGTTGAAAACTAAAAACATTCTAAAACTACATGAATGAATAGTACCTAATTCTTGGAGCAAGGTTCTTTGAAAAAAAAATGTGATCAAACTTGTCCCTCCCAGTGGTCCCAAATGTGTTCCAGGAATGATGAAGTTGATGGTTCTTGCTTCAAAACAAATTATTTGCTCCCAAACATCTCGAAATATATTTCAAGAAATATTTTGTAGAAAACTACTAATAGTAAGAGTGAAAAAGACTCATTTCTCATGAAATTTCTTACGAAGCAAACAAATCTTTCAATGTTTTCAAACCATGTAATAAAACAAAACAACACAACTATACAAAATGAACTACAAACTAACTATTTCTTCAAAGTTACATCATTAATAAAAAGAATCTCATGATAGTCACTGTGTTGCATTGTTCCAAATATTATCTCACCTAAACCTCCATACAAGTTGTATGGATGGACCCCAAACCTTCACAAATGGTTCGAAATCATGACCCTTAGAGGTTGTAGCAGGGAAAGTGACTCGTATTGAGATATGGGCAAAATAAAGATTGATTTTCGTGCATCAGCAAATGCAATGCTTGAAAGTCAATGTTCTTTGATCCTTTCTCAAAAAATCTCGTCCAGTATCTCCTTCTAAGCTCCAAACACCCTGATTCAGAACATTGATTGCCTTGTCTTCCTGAATGAAATGATTTCAAATGGTGGGATAATCTCAGATGAGAGATGAAGTGGTGAGATTTGAAGGAGAAGTGCCCAAAATAGAGAAAGGTGATGGTAGGTTAAATCTCATTCAAAAATCTTGAAAGTTTTGAAAGAATGAGAGTGAAATGGGAGGGAAATGCTGGTAGAGAAGAGAAGTGATGAGATTTTGGCGTGAGAGTCCATCCCATGAGAGGGAGAGTAGAGAAAGAAGTTTCCCGCTCAGGAGCTAGCAAGAAATTTGAAAAGAGGGCTCGAACAAAGAAAAATTCGAAATGGTGCTCAGAAATGAGGGGGAAGAAAGAGGAATGAGAGAGAATGAAAGGAGTGTGGTAGTTGGATGGGAGGATTTGGTTTCAAGTCAAATGGTACAAGTTTGGTTGAGAAACTAGGTTTCTCAGTTTGGTTACAGTTTAAAAACATGATGGGAGAGTTGAAGTAGCAAGTGGGTGCTCCACATCATTGTTTGGGCCATTGAATAAAGAAATAGAAGTCAAGCCACTTCCAATATTCTATTTCCCTCCACCAGCCAATATTGTATTGGGTTTTATTTACCTTAAAGGGCCCTTTTTGAGTCCAATTTTTTTATAATATGTTTTGTCTATCAGTACATACAAAACTCTTATGGCTAAGATCATATATCATACTTTTGTATGAATGCTTAATGGTCAGTCCTCCTCTGTGCAAGTAGTAGCAGGACTCTTACCCCTACTACAACAAGCACCATCAATCTCCCTAGGATATCCTCCCCTGGTTTCCACATTGAAGCTGACAATGCCTTCGACAAAAATTTATAAAGATCTATAGGCAGAGAGACATGGTGTAAAAGTATTTTCTCAGTAAAATTCATGTTTTTATATATATAAAGAGTCACAGAGAGAGACACTCTAATGGCTTCATTGTTACTTTGTTTTAGACAAAGATAAAGAACATGTAAATTGATAGAGCAAGAGAGAGCGAGAGAGAGGGTGGGAGCTCACTAGCCTGTCGATGATGTATGTCAAAGAGTGTTCACTAAAAGACCCATGTTTAGAGCAGTGTTCACAAAAGACCTGCAATGACTTACAATGAAACTGCAAAAGTTTAGGTTTCACCTAATAGTTTCTTATTTGCAAGTTTATGGATATTGTTCTTGTATGTGTTTCCTAGGGATTTGACTTGCAAGTTTATGGAAATTGTTCTTATATGTGTTTCCTAGGAATTTGACGTGCAAGATTTGAATTGGAAATTTTATGAATTTTGTTAGATATCAATGCTCCGCTCTCATGTAACTATGTGGGAACTAGCTAACTCTACTTGTAAGCCCCCCATATGAGGAGAAGACATTTGAGTAGCTCGGTTATCTGGTAGGACCTGGTTTGGACACCAAATGGGGGCCATGTGTGGCCTGATGGATGGACAGAGTTGGCACACTACCAACTAGGCTACATGCAAGTGCGGCAAGGCATCCCATGATTGACCGCATTGAGGGTAGATGGAGCATTTCTCGGGGTAGCGCACTCTCAGGTTGCGGGGCCCGTTTGGAGCCTCAGATGATCCCGGATGGCTCTGGGCCAAACGGAGTTCGTAGGTTAGTTGCTCTATTTTTCGCCCCGGTTCTATCGTGTAGTCGGTGGCCTATCCAACCCCCAGTCGGCCGTTTTGGACAGACTGGGTCGATCACCCAATTGGGTCTAACTGACTACGACTGGTGGCTATATAAGAGCAAGCCCGTGAAGCCCATATCATCACTAGCTACAACAACCCTGCTTCCTTAGCATCCAACCTCCATCCTCTATTGTTTCCAGCTCAGCATCGAAGCTTCTTTCACAGGAGCGCACGGCTGGGAGGTAGCGCCATCTAATGTATCAGCTCTACAGTAATCAAATTTTTGATTCTCCATACTATCTGCTTTTCTCTCTTGTGTACGAGATCTTGTTATCTATTGAGCATAGACGTTGCATTGTTTTCTTACATGGTATCAGAGCCTGGACTCTAGCAAGAAGATTTGGTAGTGTGTTTCTGTTTGCGAGCATATTGTGAGAGATGGCCTGGCGTGCAAGACTGCGAATCCCATCGTTCGGCGAAAGTGGAAAGTTGGACGGCTCTAACTATCCACTCTGGAAGTTCAAGATGAAGACCATCCTAAGTGCATACGAGCTTTGGGATACTGCTACTGGGGTGGATGTGAAGCCGGTTGCGAGATTAGATCCAGCCAATGTAGGACAACAGATAGTACCAACTGCGGATGAGATTCTCGCGTGGACAAGAAGAAGTGCATCATGGCGTTAATTCCAACGGAGGAGGCATGGACAGTCTTGAAAAGTCAATACGAGACCACGAATCAGACACGGATTTAGAATCTGGAGACTCAACTCGTGAACGAGAAATTGTCTGAGTCTGAAGCGGCAAAGAAATTCATCACTAGGGTGAAGAATCTACGTGATCAGATGACTACGATTGGCATCACCATCACCAACGAGAATCTAGCACGAAGGTGCATACGAATTCTCCCAGCAAAGTATGACGGTCTTGTTACGGCATTGAATATGTAAAACAGAAATCCGCCCCTCAACTTTGAGGACTTCACTAGATCAAAGAAATGTGGGGGTTAAAGGTCACTGTGCCTTTACCCCGGTTATGTACAATACTCAAACACATATATAAATGAATGAAAAAGAAGATTAGGGTGGTTCTGCACCCACCAAAACTTGTGTGGCTCTCTGTCTCTCTCTCTCCTTCTTCCGTTCTTGCTTCCGTTGAGAGCACTCTCAACTAGTATCAGAGCCCGGGTGATCTGGCTGAGCGTGTGTGAATGCTTGAAGCTCAGCAGCTCTATGGGAGGAAGGAGAAGCTCTGTGGGAAGCTTTGTGGGCGACTTTACTTGCATCCGAGTGTGCAGAGACCTTGGAGGAACCTTTGGAAAATTCACTTTGGCTTTGCGAAGTGGTTTTGAGAGCCTGTTAAGTGGTTTCAAAGAAAAAGTCGTTTTTTGAGCTTTTCCCTATTCCGTTCGATGACAGAGACTCCGTATTGAATTGTAGAGGCAACTATTGCTTGCTTTTGGTATCCACTTCACTTCAGGAGCTTGGAAACACCTTCATTCTTGAATCTGGGATCATTTCATTGGATTTTTGACTCACTGTGTCAGTTTCTGCATTTTTCAGCCCGGGTGTTGGAACTCAAGTTTGGAGTAACTATTTGCAGATCTGTCAGTTCTGGTGGACTCAAGAGGTCCTAAAAATTCTATGTTGCTCATCATTCGACTCCGGTGGAGTTTACAAATAGCTCTGTTTCTAAAAACGTTTTTCAGCCCGTGTGTTGGACCCAGTGATTGAGACCATGGTTTCCAAAACCGTCTGTCCCATTGCGTTTCAGACGCCCAAAAACCCCTACTTGTTAGTTCTTGCACGATTCAGTGGAGGATTTTCAAAGTTATAGATCTCTGTGTATTCGATTTCGTCTCTCTATTATGCATTTTTCATTCTAAGGTTTTGAAACCTTAGATTTATGCCACATGGCAGTGGATAAGTATTGACTCCCATTTCTCACTCATCGGTTGGGATTCTGGAGTTTTGGCAGAAGAGAGATATTTGCAGATTTTTTTGCTAAGTCCGATTATGCAATGGCACCCATGTTTTGAGGCATCTTAAGTTCTATTTTCAGTAGCGGTCATTATCATGGGACCATAATTTCTTGAGCATACCTTATGCAGATCAATCTAGTTGCAGTTTGAGCAGTGTGTGCTCATTCGTGGTGTGCATTGGGTTGCAGTGGATGATTTATAGGCCATTTGGATGCATTATGGTCCTTATTAGATGCGCTGATAGGCCCAAATTGCCTTGTGGGATGCTATTTTTATGGACGCTTTGCACATGGATGCTATTTTATGTTGAGGGACAGCTTTGACACATTGCAAGTGATGCACTGATAGTGCTATGCTCTCTTGGATGAGATATTATTGATGCATATACCAATGGACGGTGTTTATGCTTGAGTCATTTGGCACTTATTGGCATTTTGGATTGCCATTGCAGTTGGCATTTTCTTTTGGGCCAGATTTGCTCATATGGATGCATAGTATATGCCATGAGTCATATGCATCTTTTGATGCTTTGAGCTTTGAGTTTTGGTGATATTTCACTCTATTGTGGCATACACATTTGGGTGCACCTGGTATTTGGTGTGATTCTCTCTTGCAAGCACTAGCATTTGGGATTTTGTTTCATTTGCATCATGGCATCCTCTTCCATGTCTGAAAAGGAGTTTTTCAGCATTAAAAAGTTTGATGGGACAAACTTTTCTTTGTGGAAAGAACAAATAAGGGATGTGCTTATTCAAAAGAAGCAAATTAAACCCTTGGCAGGGATTGAAGCTAAGCCTGCAAATATGTCTAAGAATGATTGGAATGAGTTGGATGCATTAGCAAAGTCTACTATTAGACTTCATCTTACGGAGTCAGTTTATTTCACAGTAGTAAATGAGCAGACTACGAAAGATTTGTGGAAGAAACTGTGTGCCACTTATGAGAAGGAAACTGCCTCTAATAAAGTTTACCTCATGAAGAGGTTGTTTGAGCTGCAGATGAAGGAAGGGGTCTCCATTGCTTCTCACTTGAATGAATTCAATATTATTTTCAGCCAGCTTCAGGCTCAGAAAATGAATTTTGATGCGGAGACTAAGGCAATATTTCTTTTATGTTCATTGCCATCCTCATGGGATACCTTTCGTATAGCTGTCAGTAACTCTGCACCTGGTGGAGTACTGAAATTTGATGATGTTGTGGGTAGCTTGTTGAATGAGGACATTAGATGAAAGTCTATGGATGGCAACAAGCAGGATGCAGCCTTAAATGTGCAAAGGGGCAGATAACAGTTCAGGGGGAAGTCCCAAGAAAGAGGGAAGTCTCGTAGCAAATCCAGGGCACAGAACATTGAGTGTTACCACTGTGGCAAGAAGGGCCATATGAAAAAGGATTGCTACAAGTTGAAAAGAGAGTAAGAGTATTAGAAAAAGAATGCAAATTGGGGTGCAAATCAAAAGGAAGAGAGTCTAAGGGAGGACAAAGGAAAAGTGAAGATCGAGGAGATCAATGCAGTCACACATGATAGTGACAATGACGTTCTCTTCATGTCTAGTTTATTTGCAGAGTTGCTTACCACTTCACATGATGCATATTCCCAGGATTGGATTTTGGATTCTGGTGCTTCATTCCATGTTACTCCCCATAGGGAATGGTTCTCCACTTATGACAGTGGAAAGACAGGTTGTGTGCATCTTGGAAATGACTATGCATGTGACATAGTGGGAGCAGGTGACATAAAGTTTTCTTTTGCAAATGGGTCTACATTTGTTTTAAAACATGTGAGACATGTGCCTAAGCTGACCAAGAGTCTTATTTCAGTGGGTCAGCTAGATGATCTGGTTTTCACACCACTTTTGGCTTTCAGAGTTGGAAAATTCAGAAGGGCCTATACTTTTGGCCAGGGGTGCCAAGTGTGGGACTATGTATCCCTTACATGTATCAGGGGTATTTGATCATGTTGTTGCAATAACCGAGGAGCCAAGCACTTCTTTGTGGCATTGCAGGTTGGGGCACATAAGCCAGAATGGAATGAAATTCTTATGCCATTTGGGTTATGTACCGGATTTGAGTTTCTCTGATTTTGAATTTTGTGAGCATTATCTCTATGGGAAGCAGACTAAATCAGCCCATAAAAGAAGGGGAAAGAAAGAGTTTGAAATGCTTGATTTGGTGCATTCAGACGTATGTGGTCCCATGCCTACACGGTCATTAGGTAGGGCTGAATACTATGTGACATTCATTGATGATGCAACTAGGAAAGTGTGGGTTTATGCTATAGCTCGGAAGAGTGATGTGTTCCAGGTATTTCAGAAATGGCTGGCCTTGGTTGAGAATCAGTTAGGTAGAACGCTTAAATGCCTACGGACTGACAATGGTGGAGAGCATCTCTCTCATGACTTTCAGCATTTCTGTGATACACGTGGGATAAAGAGGGAGCTCACATCCCCTCGTACTCCAGAGCAAAATCCAGTTGTAGAAAAGATGAACCATACCATTCAAGAAAGGTTGCAATGCATGCTTTCCAACGCAAGTCTTTTTGGTGGTTTTTGGGCTGAGGCAATGAAGATTGTAGTGCATGTGATCAATAGATCACCTAGTAAGAGTTTGGATGGTGGTATTCCTGAAGAGGCATGGAGTGGCAAGAAGCCCTCTTACTCTCATTTGCGTATATTTGGGTGTGAGGCATATGCACATGTGCTGAAAGAGCTTCGAAAGAAGCTAGATCCTAAGTCTAGGAAATGCATCTTTCTGGGTTATGGTGAAAGTGGAGAGATGGGCTATCATCTCTAGGATCCAGAAGCAAAGTAGATCATACGCAGCCATGATGTAGTCTTCAATGAGAAGAAGATGCATAAGGCACCCATGAGTAGATGCATGCTTGGACTAGTGGCAGCAGAGGATATGGAGCGTATGCAGATGGATGTCAAGATAGCTTTCTTGCATGGGGATTTGCATGAGGAAATTTACATCGTGCAGCCGGAAGGCTTTGAAGAAAAGGGCAAAGAGCATTTAGTTTGCAAGCTAAAGAAGAGTCTCTATGGTCTTAAGCAAGCCCCTAGAGAATGGTATCAAAAGTTTGATGCTTTCATTCGGTCTCAGGGTTTTAGAAGGAGTGAAATTGATCACTGCCCCTACACTTAAAGGGCTAAGGATAGTAGCCTGATAATCCTGGCACTATATGTGGATGATATGCTATTGGCTAGCAAGAATACTTATGAGCTAGATGCATTAAAGGCCAAGTTGCATGAGGCCTTTGATATGAAGGATTTGGGACTTGCAATTCATATTCTTGGTATGCGCATCATGTGTGATCGGAGTAGGAAACTCCTTTGGCTTTCACAAAAAGAGTATGTTACAAAAGTATTGCAGCGTTTCAATATGGAGGGGGGGAAGGCAGTGAGTACTCCATTGCCTCCATATGTGAAACTGAGTCATACAGATAGTCCCAAATCAAATGAGGAAAGGGCCATGATGGCCAAGGTTCCTTATGCATCAACAGTTGGGAGTCTTATGTATGCTATGATAGCTACTAGACTAGACATTGCATTTGCAGTGGGAGTTGTTAGGCGGTATATGGCTAATCTAGGAAAGAGGCATTGGGAGGCAGTTAAGTGCATCATGAGGTACATGAAGGGTACCAAGGAGATGTGCATCTGCTTTGGTAAAGGAGACATGCATGTACTTGGGTACATAGATTCAGACTATGCAGGGCATGTGGATAGTAGGAGATCCACTTCTGGTTATGTGTTCACCTTTGTAGGTGGTGCAGTGTCGTGGATGTCTCGCGGACAGAAGTGCATTGCTTTGTCTACCACAGAGGTTGAGTATGTTACAGCCACAGAGGGTTGCAAAGAGGCTATATGGCTTGATCGGCTAGTGGGAGATTTGGGGATTCATACAGGTGTACCGACATTGCATAGTGATTCCATGCATGTAGCACGAAATCCGATCTTTCATGGAAAGACCAAACACATTGAGGTCAGGTACCATTTCATCAGGGAGGTACTTGAGGACAAGCGCATAGAGCTTGTCAAGGTTCATACAGATGATAACCCTACAGATATGCTGACGAAAAGTCTACCTAGTCCGCGGTTTGAGTATTGTCATGTATTGATGGGCATTGGATAGTATGCTCACTGGTTGTTCTCCCTTAAAGGCACATTGTCCTTTAAGTGGGAGGTTGTGGGGGTTAAAGGACACTGTGCCTTTACCCCGGTTATGTACAATACTCAAACACATATATAAATGAATGAAAAAGAAGATTAGGGTGGTTCTGCACCAACCAAAACTTATGTGGCTCTCTGTCTCTCTCTCTCCTTCTTCCATTCTTGCTTCCGTTGAGAGCACTCTCAAGAAAGGTAAGGGTAAGGACTCTAGTAACCCATCTTCTTCTGATGATAAAAAGAGAAAGAAGAAGATCAAGTGCTTCTATTGCAACAAAGCAGGGCACAAGCAGAATGAGTGCCAAAAGAAGATTGTAGATGAGAAGAACGAAGTAAAGAAAGAGTCCAGCAACAGTAGTGCGCAGGCAGTACCAGTAGAGCTATTCGTAGCAATTGAGGAGATTTGCACGGAGGCAGTTCATGTACCTGCGGATGAACCTTGGATCATTAACAATGGTGCATCATGCCACATGACCAGTCGGAAGGATTGGTATACCTCTCTACAGTCGGTAGGGAATGACATCTTGGTAGCAGTCGGCAATGATGCAAAATGTCTAGCAAAAGAAAAAGGTATGATTGCTCTCAAGTCAGATGGAGTTGTTAAACAGTTGTCTGATGTTCTTTACGTGCCAAATATCAAGAGGAACTTGTTGTTCGTTTCTGCGATCATGGATCGAGACCTCAAAGTTCAATTCGATAAGAATGGTGCACAGATTTTGGATCTTCAAGGGAAGGTCATTGGTAAAGATACACAGTGCAACATCTACGAACTCTCGGCTTTCAGTGCTCGATCTGATGTGAAGAACACTAAGCTATGGCATGAGAGGTTTGGTCATCTAGACCTTAGTTCTTTAAAGGAGATTCATAAAACTGGAATGATTGCAGACCTATTAGAAATTATAGATCTGCCCGATGTATGTGCTTGCATGATGGGCAAGCGGCATCGGTAGCCCTTTCCTAAAGAGGCCAGCAGGGCAAAGGCTCCTTCACACAGACCTCTGCGGAAAGATGGAGATGGAAGCTTTGGGTGGTTCTTACTACTTCATGATGCTGATCGACGACTACAGTAGAAGGATATGGATATAATTCCTGAAGACTAAAGACGAGGCTTTTAGTAAGTTCAAGGAATCGCATATAATGATCGAGAAAGAAAAGGGGAGGAAGGTGAAGAAATTGAGATCAGACAGAGATGGAGAGTTCACATCAACTGAATTGAAAAGTTACTGCAAAAGTCACGAAATCAAGAGGCAGAAACCCCCGCCACATACATCACAGCAAAATGGAGTAGCAGAATGTAAGATGCGCATCATCTGTGAAATGGGCAGGAGTATGATGAAAGGGAAAGATTGGCCAAAGACTTTCTGGGCTGAAGCATGTAACACGGCAGTTTACATTCTGAATCGTAGCTACACGAAGGCTATGAATGGGATGACTCCACTGTAGGCCTTTTCTGGTAAGAAACCTTTAGCTGCACATTTCAGAGTTTTTGGCTATGACTGTTTTGTGCATGTCCCTGATGCTAACAAGACCAAATGGGAACCGAAGAGCCGGAAAAGTATTTTCTTGGGATACAATGAAGAGGCGAAGGGTTACCGTCTCTATAACCCTGTTACCAAGAAGATAATAGTAAGTCGCAATGCAGTCTTCTAAGAACAGCCGCATCAATTGGAGGAGGATGCTTCCTTCCTAGACAACTAGGGCCAGGATATCCATCCAGTACGACCACCAACAACAGACCACACTCCCCCCACAGTGCTTGGGAGGATTCAAGATAAAGAAGATGAAGAAGAGCCTGCAGAACCACAACGGCAATGGCCATTCCCGAAGTGGGTACTAAAGTAGCTTTTGGATGGCAGAGAACCTCCAACCATTGAGGAGGAACCATCCGAACACCACAGGTCCAAGAGATTAGAGGAGCAAAGAAGGGCACAGGAACACTTGGTTAACTATGCTTTGATGACAAAAGCGATCCGTGCTGATGAACCCAAGTGTCTTGAAGAGGCACAGGGTGATGATAGGTGGATGGAGGCTATGCAGTCGGAGTATGGCTCCATAATAAAGAACAACACTTGGGACCTTGTGGATCGTCTACCAAAATGCAAGGTAATCGGCAGCAAGTGGGTGGACAAGACCAAGTACAAGTCCGACAGCACGTTGGATAAGTACAAGGCTCGGCTCGTGGCAACAGGATTCACACATGTACATGGTTTTGATTATCAGGACACTTTTGCTCCCACAGCTCGACTAACCACAATTCGCAATGTTTTGGCTTTAGCAGCCCAGGGAAGTTGGCCTGTGTTTCAGATGGATGTGAAATCCACCTTTCTAAATGGAGATCTCAAGGAGGAGGTATACATAGAACAACCACCAGGTTTTGTGATCCCCATTTCAGAAGGTAAAGTCTATAAACTGAAGAAGGCACTTTACAGGTTGAAACAGGTACCAGCAAATTGATGCCTACTTTCTACAAAATGGGTTTAGGAGGAGCCCATCTGATGCAAATTTGTATATCTTCAGAGAAGGAGGCAAGTGTATGATCGTGGTCCTTTATGTGGATGACCTTGTCATAACAGGGAACCATGAAGAGAAAATCTCGCAGACAAAGCATTTGTTAGAAAGAGAGTTTGAAATGACAGACCTCGAACTGATGCATTTTTGTTTGGGGATTAAAGTTTGGCAAGAGCCGAAACAGATCTTCATTTCATAGCTAAAGTATGCTGGAGAGATACTAAAGGCATTTGGCATGGCTGAGTGCAAGAAAACTGGTACCCCTATGGAGGTTGATGTGAAGCTCTCAAACGAGGATTCATCACCACTAGTGGACAAAGCGAAGTACAGAAGACTTGTGGGCAGTTTAATTTACTTGTGCAACACATGGCTGGACATCAGCTTTGCGACTAGTGTACTAAGCAGGTTTTCCAATAGACCTACTTTGGACACCAGATGGGGGCCATGTGTGGCCTGATGGCTGGACGGAGTTGGCACACTGCCAACTAGGCTACATGCAAGTGTGGGAAGGCATCCAATGACTGACCGCATTTAGGGTAGATGGAGCATTTCTCGAGGCAACTACTCTCGGGTTGCAGGGCCCGTTTGGAGCCTCAGATGATCCCAGATGGCTCTGGGCCGAACGGATACCGTAGGTTAGTTGCTCTATTTTGTGCACCGGTTCTATCGTGTAGTCGGTGGCCTATTCCAAGACCAACCCCCAGTCAGTCATTTTGGGCGGACTGGGTCAGTCACCCAATTGGGTCTAATCGACTACGACTGGTGGCTACATAAGAGCAAGCCCGTGAAGCCCATATCATCACTAGCTACAGCAACCCTGATTCCTTAGTATCCAGCCTCCGTCCTCTACTGTTTCCAGCTCGCCATCGAAGCTTCTTTCATAGGAGCGCACGGCTGGGAGGCAGCGCCATCTATTGTATCAATTCTACAGTAATCAAATTTTTTATTCTCCATACTATCTGCTTTTCTCTCTTGCATATGAGATCCTGTTATCTGTTGAGCACAGACATTGTATTGTTTTCTTACAAATTTGAGTTCATAAAAAATGGACAAAAACAACACAAGTGGGCTTCATATGCACTAAACTATGGAAAGAAAGCATTACATGAAGAAATACAATGGCAACTAGGTGATGTTGATGCAGGAATTTTAAATTTGTTTCAAGCTTCTTATCATGTTGCTAAGGAAGACATGGCATTTTTGTAATTTTCTGCAATTCTGGATTTATTGCACTTGTGTGGAACTGTTTTGGCTCCTAGAGATTTATACCAAAATGAGAAAGCTACAGCTATATGTGCTACTTACATCAGTGAGTCTATCTTAGATACTACAATAGAGAGTCTGAATAAATCGCCATTTTTCAGTCTCTTAGTTGATGAGTCTATAGATATCTCGGTTGTGGAGCATTTGATTATGTATGCTACTTATATCTATGATCATGAGCCTCAGGTTTCTTTCTTGGGATTACTTATAGTGCATGACAGGATAGCTAGGGGTTTGGAAATTGCAATAATAAAGCTCTTTAGAGAATATGATATAGATGAGAGGAAAATGGTCAGCTTTGGATCTGATGGTGCATCAATGATGGTTGGTTCTACAAATGGATTGGCTGCATTGTTAAAGAAAAGGAGTCCTTTCTTGACATCGATTTATTGTGTTGCACACCGATCTCACTTATGTGTGTCCGACACTTTCAAACATAATGCTAATGCACAACATGTGGATTTTGTGTTGAATGAGATTGCTAGAATGTTTAAGAAATGCTTTAAAAGGTCCTCTAGATTGGCTAAATTGGCTCTTCATCTTGATTGTCCTAGCTTGAGGATGGAGAAAATACACAAGATGAGATGGTTGAGTAGGTTTAAGATAATTTCCAAGATATGTGAAATGTATGAGCCACTTTTGGTATGCTTACAAGAGGAAAATGCAAGATTGTTTAAATTGGTTTTAAACTTCAAGTTTATGTCCATGTTGCATTTCTTGGGTGATGTGATGGATCATCTTGCAAGCTTGTCATATGCCTTTCAAAAGTATTATTTGGATGTTACAATAATTCCTAGCCTTGTGGCTTCCACCATCACTTTGCTAGAGATGGAGTTTATGGGGCCGCAAGACATCAATATAAAGATGCAAGGTCATGATGGTTATGGATTCCCTTCTATTCCTAAGTTTGGCGGCCAAGATGATTGGTTATATAGTATGCACAGGGCTTTGAAAGGAGATATGTATTATGGGAAAAGAATTGATAGGTGTGTTAATAGGCAGTGATCTCGCTGAAGCCTTGAATTTCAACGTGCTTTTTGTAATGAAGTTAAAAGTAACTTGCAATCTTGGTTTTTTGAAAATCGTGTGTTGGAGAGCTTTAAAATCCTTGCACCCTCCACATTTCCTTCAACTCAAGAGCTGAAAAGCTATGGAGGAAATGAACTAGGAGTGTTGGTACAACAGTTTGGAAATGATGCAATATTAGTGGATGGCACACATGTAGAATGCTTGATTGATGGTAGAGCATTGAAGAGGGAATACCATATTTTCAAAATACAAGCAGCATCAGATTGGAAAGGCAAAGTGTTGAAAGATACGTGGTGCTTTATTGGTAGAAATGAAGGCAATGTTGCAGTGCAATAGCACAGCTATTTGTGAAAGGGGATTCAACATTCAAAACATCATTAAAAACAAGTTGAGAAATAGATTGGAAACCAAGAACTTGGATTCTCTTATGTGAATTTCAATTGAAGGTCCGCTCTAGCAGAATTTGATTTTATGCCAGCTATACAGCTATGGCGCAATGCAGTAAAAACGTGTAGCCATGGATATTCTAAAGTGGTATGAAAGTGTGTCATGGATCCTTGAGCTATTTTGGTGCTTTTTCAATGAAGATGTATTCAGATGTTTTTCCTGAATGTATTTTCTTCTACATTTTCATGAATATATGAGCAACTATGTTCCTTCTTGTAACATGTCAATTTACATTTCCATAAGTTTAACATTATCTACAATTCCTTGAAAGTGTAAAATCATAAGTGTAAATTTTTTAAACCATCAAGATATGTGGATGGAGTTTTTCAAAGGCCTTGATGACAAAGGGTAAAATTTTAATGTGGTTTAAGTGCTGAAATTTCCCTTCTTATAAGCACAAATCATAAAATCTCAAGTTTGTGATGACCAGGTTGATCCAAAAACCTACAAACTTTGGCTTCTCATTGTGCAACCAAAAATATTTTGATCCAAAAACCTACAAACTTTGGTTTCTCATTGTGCAACCAAAAATATGGTTTCTCATTGTGCAACCAAAAATATTTTGATCCAAAAACCTACAAACTTTAGTTTCTCATTGTGCAACCAAAAATATTTTTGGGGAACACTGGTTTAGAGTCAAGTGAATGATACATTTGGAAAATTAACCGTTAAATCTGAAAATAGGTATCAAAAGTGCAAATTTCAAAGCATGCTAGTTATATTTTTGCATTTTCAACTGGATAGTTTTGGTAAGTGTTAAGAAGGTGTATTGCTGGGTTCAATTAAGTCTGAGAAAATTGAATGTTCTGTGTGCACACGAGTGATGGATTGTGTGATTCATTGAGTCATAGAGTGAGCAGCGACGGGAGAGTAGTGGAGCGTGTTCCCAGCACAGGGGCTCTGGTATCTGGGAAGTAATGGTAGCCCGGGAGGCAATCGACATCGCCGTCAGGCAACACGGCGATGGGATATGGCAGCAAATGCCCAGGAAGATCCACGATGTTTGGGCTGGTGTACAAATCCCAGATCTCCTGCGAAATTCTTTGGATCTTGTTCACGCAGTCGATGGTTTGTGGATGCAGGAAATCTTCGTCGATGCTTCTGCAGCCCGTGTGCTCCATCCACAGCGACATTCTGAAGCCATGCACTTGGCCGCGCGCACCACGCCCTGCTGATGCGCACGTCGAAGAGCTTCCATGGTGTGGCTGGTACGCTCCCACTGCGATTTCCGAGTCCCGAGCTCCGTCCATGGAACGCTGGTTGCAGTTCGCGGATCCAACGATGATGTATTCATCGTCCACTGCACCACAAAACACACTAACAGAGTTACGCGGTCGTGACCCGATCAGTTTCAACGCAAGAATTATCGTCGTCTTCGACTGCGCGATCACGCATCAACGCCGAACAATAAGCAAGCATGTATCGTCCAACGATCCAGAGAAACTATACGATTGCGCAATTTGCAAGTACAGAAGACTAGACTGCATGAAAGAGACGATTTGCAAGAGTCATGCATTCATCGTAGTCGAACGTACGTAGAATTTGGAGCGTTCCACCATCGTTCTTGACTATCAGCTGCGACAAAAGCTAGCAATTTGAGCATCAAAGATTGATTCACTGACCGATCATCGTCTTTGCGTGCACGTAGATCATGAATCGCCGCTGATCTTGAGCTCGACGGTAATCTGAGCGGCGTATGGGAGCCTCAGGGGCCTTGTACTCGCCGGGGAGACGAGCTTCTCGGTTGCCCAAGCAGAAGAAGTTAAGGTAGTCTGTAGGTTTTGCACCATGTTCGCTCATTCCTCGATCCTGCAATGCCTTAGCGATGCGCTGGTACATCATCTCCATCGTCAACCTCTGCCAATGCAAGATATCTTGAACGATCGCACTCTCAGGCACCCCCTCCGGCCACATCGGAATTACCACATACACTGCAAATCTCTCTCCCGCCTCGATCTTGCTCACTATCTTCAGCGTCAGCTCCATCGGCACCAGCTGCAGAGCTTCCCCGCCTTCCCTCTCCTCTGAGTCCCAGCTCGCTGAGCTCCCTAGAAAGTACTGATTCTCCATGTAGATGAAGTTCTTGGCTCGCCTAATCGCACAGATGTAGCCGTCTTGAATGCTCCTGTCGATGGTGTTTTCTTTTCCTGCCACCAGCCCCATCGCCGCTGCTACGTTCGCATCGTGTGGGAATCCCATCACAGCTCCCTCGTCTATGGATCGATAGATCTGAGCGCTCCAAGTTTCTGTATCATACTCTGCGACTTCTTCACTCGCAGGACGCCACAAAGTGCTTATCTCTTTGATCACCAGCAGCAGTCCCCTCTTGCCAGCTTGCCTCTTCCACCGCTGCTCGAAGTTATAGAGCACATCCCACGCTGCCGGACCTTCCACCATCGCATGCACATCGTGCCATGGCTGCCTCGGGCCTCCCAGCTTCAGAGACGCCCCCTCGAAGTTGTTTTGCCGGAAATCCTCCTTGTGGACATCCTGCAGCGTTCGGAATAGAGAATGCACCTGCGTGTCATAGCGGCCATCGCAGAGGTCGATGCCTCCCAGAAAGCTCACCAAAGTGCGTTGTGCCTGATCATTCGCACAATCGGAGGCTGCAACATCCACTACCACCGTCTTCTGGTGGTGAGTAAACATCCATCCTATCTCCATTCCATGAACCACTCTAGAGCCATCGTCAGGGTTGCGAGGGCACAGCACGCAGTGAACTTTGCTGCCTTTGAAATAGGCTCCCGTGTTCTCGTCGTGTGTGCGCATGATTCCTGTTGCCTTAGACCCCAGCAGATGAAGCGAAGTCCGATCATCCCACACTAGAAGCAACACCCTTACCCCCTCCTCGGCTTTGATCTTCAGAAGGTCTCCCAAAGTCATGCCTTCTGCGCCTGGAATCATCCTCTCCATATCACGAACCAATTTGATCTTGGTGTACACTGACCATCCCGCTACGTAGATCAAGTGCTTGGCTCCCGCGAGAGCATTATAAACGTCCTCCCAGCATCGGGCCGGTTTGTAGCACGTGCCTCCATCCAAAGGTACATGAGGCATGAAATCGTTTGCCATGTGCGCGTCTTGGTAGAGTCGTATCCTGTTGCCTTTTTCCTGCTTGAAGAATGTGTAATTCACTTCACCAGAAACATCGACAGCACAATTCAGGCCTTTACCCCAGCATGGATCATTTTCCACCTTCTGGAACTGTAGGCTTACAAGGATTTTGCCTCTTGATTTGCTCTTGTGTTTCTCGCTGCAAAGATCATACCAGCCCTCTACTACGTTTCCAGACAGGACTTCATTCGCTGGAATGTGCGCTGTGCCGACCACAACCGAACCGACAATGGGAAGTTCATCTTTCACGTTGATGGTCACACGATCAGCTTCGTAAGCGCAGAAAATATGGAAGGACTCGTTCCACTGAGGATCCAACGGGGCGTGCTTTATGACCCGCGTTCTTGCGACTCTGGCAACGCCAAAATCTATAGTGACATACAGCTTGCTCAATCCTTTTCCTACATGCAAGAACTCTTCAATCTCCTCAATAACTTGCCGATCATAGCATGTACAAAGCTGCAACTAGAGAGCAAATAGAATTAGCATTGAAGATTCAAGCAGCCATCTAATTCCGCCTTATTCAGTACATATAAATAGTATGCAATTTTCTACTCCACCAATCAAAAACTAGACCAGTATAAATCTGAAAAGAGTTCCTTCTCTTAAGCAGGCTCGATTCCAGTTTTTCTTACCTTTTGAAGAAAGTTCGGGGATCGACGGTGCTCATTGATAAGGTCAGTCGCCTCATAAATTGTTGCGAGAAGCACGCCGTGAAACAAAGACGCCTCCATGGAGCGTTCTAGCGGGAATAGTTGACGACGCAGTTTGCACTAGCAGCGAAAGGCTATGATCCAAACAAGAACCAGCACGGGCAATGGGCTTGATTCTCTAGGAAGTTATATGAAATAATGACAAACGTACACGCATTTTTGCCCCTGCAAAATCGACACTTAGGCTTTTCTCTCTTGTCTATGAGCTCTCGTCTACGATGGCAATGTCTATAAGTGAACTTTGAAGAGGGGAATGGAGAAAGTTTCAATGCGAATTAGAGCAATGGATAGAGCACAAATATTGTAAGGGGCCGAAAACGAAGGCAACGTTTGAGAATGTCAAATCACCCAAATAATAGAGTGAGACTCATGTGGTAGTTGAAAATCATAGATGTATAGTAAAGGGATTCGATTATAGAAGACACATCCTTGAGAAGGGTTTTAGGTGATGATGTGGACCCAAAATAGATAGAAAGTGAAAGATACCTCGCAAATAGGCACATCATCTATGAATGGTGACTACAAGGGTTTAATGTTGTTATTTAAACGAGAGGGAATCCCTCAAGTCACGTTACTCCACTCAATTACTAGGTTCTTCCATGGATAGTGTCGCTCTTTTTGAAAAGAGAAACCAAAAAACACAAAAAAAACCCTCATACCCACCTTGTGTGTCTTCGTGCAAACTACATATATATAGGTAAAGTCATGATGAAAACCCAAAAAAGAAAGACAAAAACAACATCACACGCCCACCTTTTGAGTTGTGGAGCAAAGTACCTTTAGACGTTTATTCAATATGTTTAACGAGGAGATTACTTCTAGATGTTTTTCTAGCACTACCTCATCAAAGGGTATTACTTTAGAGCACAATGAGATGCCCCTTTGTGTGATTTTTCACATATTAAATCTTTGTTTAAATCCTTTCTTACATTTACTATCTCTAAAATTAGCTCATCATACTTTCTTTAGATACCTTATTACATTTATTGTCTCTAAAACTGGCTCTAACCTCACGTATTTTCTCCCAATTAACCATGAGGTAGTGCCCATGAGCATTTCAACTCTCTTCTTTGGATAGAGCGATCTTTAGGAGATCTGCACCAATATAGTAAGTAAAGTTGTTCTCATTAATTAACATTAGCAAATCCAAACTCTTGCCATTGCAATAAAATAGTGGGATGGGGGGGGAGAGAGAGAGAGAGAGAGAGAGAGAGAGAGAGAGAGAGAGCATGCCCACACGTGCATGTTCACACACACACACAAACGTGTGTGTGTGTGTGTGTGTGTGTGTGTGTGTGTGTGTGTGTGTGTGTGAGAGAGAGAGAGAGAGAGAGAGAGAGAGAGAGAGAGCATGTGTGTGTGTGCATGCATGCGCACGTGCTCTCTCTCTCTCTCTCTCATGTGTGTGTGTGTGTGTGTGTGTGCACATGTTTATGTTCATCAAAAGAGACTGTGTGTGGACATGTGCATACAATTTATTCAAGGAACTAATGACACTTGTTACCACACACTTTTGCAAATCATGGTATTCATGTGGACAATTTTCACCATCTCCCAACGTGTCTAAATTAAGAAGCTATCTTATACTGCCTTTAGGACCCTTTGCGTATGGGAAATGTTTACAAATGATTTCTTGACATGGGGAGAAAAGTCTTGGACCAAAGAGAGACAATGCCTCTTAGCAAGAAAGAGACTTTTTCCAACCCCATAATGTTAATTACTTTTCCTGGTTGCTTGCAAAGAAGTCTTGCTTGTTTGAAAGCAAATACACACCCCACAAATGGAAACATTATGTGGACTTGTCACTAGCTTTCGTGTTCATCCATAACTCAATATTACCCTTAATATTTTAAGCTTTTCACATGTCTCATTCATATTCACTTTGCATAATATCCCCAAGTCATATCATTGCCAAGAACCCTGGATTTTCAAGTCTTCCATTTCCCAAGCTATACGTACTCTATCCTATCCACTGAGCTTCCATGAGACTTTCAATAATGGTCACCTTCCTCATCTCTATTGGGCCTCCACTTCATCCCTATTACATGATTGCTATTAGCATTTTCTCACACCATGGCTAAACATCACATCATGGAAGGATGTCACTTACATGGAAAATGTTAATGGGAAAGATAATGTAAACAAAATGTAAACACATATGAAGATGTTAGTAATGTAAGACAATATTAATTGAAAAAAATTGAACAAAACCATGTGTAAAAAGGTTTATTTTTATGCACGTATGTCTTCAAAAAAGTTGGGTGCCTTAGTTGCCCTATTTGTGGTGAGTGATTAAAGGCATGATACTCTAGACATTGAAATAGGATCTTACACTAAATTCCACCTTTAAGACTATTTAGTAATTTTGGGACAATTCCAAGTCCCAATGTTATAGAAAATTCACTATTACTTTCATGCCGTTCTTGAACTTGAGTTTGAGCATGGCCTATAATTTTCATCTATTTGAACTTAAGTTTGAGAACTATCATACACTTTTCAATAAAATGATAAAGAGAGAGGGATAGAGATGATCAAATTCATCCCAAAATCAAGGAATTGTCCCAAAAATTACTAAAATAGTCTTCTTTGATACCTCTCATGTGATCATGTTGCACATGATGGGATGATTGGTTCCAAACCACCTCCAAACCACCCACTTTGAAAGTAGTCAATTTCCCCACATGAGATGAAGAGGCTATCAATCGTCCGCGAGCTTCCTTACTAAGATAAATTATATATCAATCACTTCTTAGACCCCATCCACAAACTCAAGGATATGGGATCTATCATTTGGGGGCATTTGATTGCCAAGAGAGATATTAACAGAGTATGAGAGGACCTAAGAGAATTAGATAAGGTGAGGAAGATGTTGCCAAAAAGCAATGGTAATAGAAGTGTGCTTCCAAAAGCATTGTGTATCGTCATCAGAGGGAGGATATAACAACCAAGAGTGGCATTGTATCATTTGAAACACCCATAGGGCACATCCAACATTGGCTAAAGGCAACTTTTATGAGGGATAATAAGCTTAACGGCTTGAATTCTAATTATTGGACACATAATATACAAGTGTTCTTCTCCTTTTGTTTAGTTCTTGTAATATCAAGTACCTAAACCCTAATCACTTGTCTCCTGCTAGAAGTTATGATCGTAACTTTTCATTGTAATGCCCTTTTGTACATGCAATTTATCCCACCCATTGCAGTGATATGAAGAGGGTAGAAGTCATTAAAAAATCTAGATTTGTGTATATATAAATACAAAAACATTGGCTATTACATAATCCTCAACAGGGTCATTGTTCAAAGGCTCGAAATCATATGACATCAATAAAGGGCTCTAAGATAGCAGGGAGAGTCTTTAAAGCCTATCTTTAAAACATTTGCTTCAATCTAAGAACTAATTTTGGAACATCAAAATAAATTAAAATTTTGATTTCACCAGAAATTCTCAATTTTGTAATTTCTATCATAATATTGATTTCTTTGTATGAAGTGTTTGTAACTTGATTGAAATAAATGAAATTGTACAGTTTCAAATGAGCTAGGTTCAATTTGATTTGTAGCTTGATTGACCAAACCTCAAATGGTCGTGCATATGGCGAACGACGGCAACATTGACCTAAAGAGATCAACTTTTTATGAGAAAGAGCATATGATATGGCAATCTACACTTGAGCTTCAAAGAACCAATAGGGAAAGCATAAGAGCTAGCAATGGTGGAATTCAAAATATAGTATCAATATGAACAAAAAAGAGGATAAAGAGAAGCATTGATGTCCAATAGTGGAATTGTATTTGTCCCTTATGATTGTTAGGTTTTACCTCTTTCAATAGTCCATGGTACCTAATCGCACATTATGTAAAGTCATACAAATATAAACCATGGATGGATTGATTAGTAAAAGGTACCTACTTTGTTGTATTGATCAATCTCTTTGTACTACTATTGGCTCTTTCCCACAGCTTCCGCACGAAGAGCTGGGTGTTCTAGGTATGCAAGGTTTGGAGGCTTTTTGTCACCTACAGATATATCAGTGTCATCATTTGTAGTATAAGTGTAGCTTAGGACCTCGAGTCGTATTCCGGTGAGAGATGTAGGCTTAAGTGTGGTAAGCAAACATTGTGCATGTGTGTATGAAAGGAACGTGCATCCTCGAGGGGTGCACTACTAAGAAACCCTATGTATCACGTGCGTTCAAGGGGTATTAAAAAAACCCCTCGACTAAAATTCCCCCCAATAAAAAGACCCCTCTTTAACCATGAACTAAATGATTTTTTTCTAAAGTTGAATTAAAAAACCCTTCCTCTTGTTGTAATCCTGTTAATTTTTTTCAAAAACTTCAATTAAAATAACCCTCCTTTTGAATGCATGTGGTATAATTAAAGTTTGTGAGGTGAACCCCTCAAGCGTGCATCATCATGATTGGGGTAATGAAGGCTTTTGCCTCCATTTGGGGTTGAAAGGTTTAGAAAGAGTTTAAGGGTTAGAGGGAGGTTTAGGGTTCAAAAGGGGTTCCAAGGTTCAGAAGAGGTTCCAAGGTTCAGAAGGGGTTGCAAGGTTAAGAAGGGGTTGTAGGGTTAAGAAGGGGTTTCAAAGTTAGAAGGAGGATCCAAGGGTCAGAGTAGAGTACATGGCGGAGAACTCGTCTCCCTCATAGATCATGGAGATCAAGCATTAAGGGACTAATCTAAGGGAGAAGGGTTTAGAAAGAACATAGGAGCATAGGAGTGGGAGAGGAGGAACAGTGTAAGAGCATGTGGGAGGAGGAGAGGGAGGAGAAGGGAGGATAAGGAAGGAGGAGAGGGAGGAGAAGGGAGGAGGAGAGGGAGAGGGGGAGTTGCAAGGTTGGAGGAGAGGGGAGTAGGAGGCAAGGTCAGTACATGCTTTTGGATGTGGAGTGCAAGCGAGCATGGACACTTGGAGACAATTTCTTGGAATACTAAAGTAGAACTCAACACAATGCCCCTAAAGAGTGTGGGCCTCATTCCATTATGGGGTATTTATACAAGTTGGAGAGCTTCTCGTTCTGCATGTAGGAGTTGTAAGACATTCTCTCTCTACATGTAGAACTTGCATCTAGGATGCGCATATAGAAGTTGCATGTACGAGTTGCATGTAGGAGTTGCATGTAGGACTTGTATGTATAACATGCTTGTAGGAGTTGCATGTAGAAACTGTATGTAGGAATTGTATGTAGAACTTGCATGTAGGACTTGCATGTAGGACTTGCATGTTGAGGATTCCTAAGAGAGATTATTCCTAGCCTTATGCAAGTATAAGTAGAGATTTGCCACTACTCTACACACAAATTCTAAGCTACATAAGTCCATGTTGGCACAGAGGTGACATACCCCTAGATCCATTTTATTACCCATCCTTGGGTTATGGCTTATTATGATCACGGAGTTGGAATGCCATGCACGTAACAACCCAGTGGCTGTGAAACTTGTGGCATGCCAGTCGATCCTACTGTAATGCCTTTGCACCATACAATTTCTGCTCTATTTCCATGAAGCATGTATCCACCATTTGTTCAAACAGAGATATGTGGCATGCTTCTAAGAAGATAACTCTTTGATAGAGTATGCTTGTAGTCTGAGCATCGATCGGTCCAATGGGATTGAAACTTCGTGTAGGTAAATGGCGGTCAATGTGGATGGGCCCTCCAAAATTTATTCCAAGGTTTTGTAAAAGATAGCACTTTGGCAAAGGATGTACTTTGGTGAAGGATGCAGTCAATGTTGTCGCACATTATTTTCTCATGCTGTTAAAGTACTTGGATCAATGTGCTTTAGATGTTCCATTCTTCACCAGACTCATTGGCCAATTAATGGTGCAATCCTCACCCAAAGTGTGTATGTTGGCCTCCCATCTGTGCCATTGTGGAGCTGCATAGAACTTTCCATTTCGTCATTGTTTTGGGAGATTGTGTATCCTTCTCCTAGAACCTTGGTGATTAGCTTAGAGATTGTGATAGACTTGCTCCTTGAGGGGTTGGTATCCCATCCTAGAAACATTAGTGGTGGCACAGTGGCCCCCCTTCCTAGTGCTTGCACTAGGATTCTCATAGCTTCGTCTATAAGGACCGTTTGTGATATAAGAGGAGGTTGTGGAATGGTGGGCAATGTCCCATACATTGGTGGTCCTGATGAAGGGTTCCATGGATTTGATGGTGGGATGGGAGGACCCAAGCCCAGTAGGCATTGGCATTGTGACTTGGGTCAAGTTGGGCTTAACCAGTTGGATTGGAGGTCCCCTAGGGAGTGGTATGTCCACTACAGGCATAGGCTTATAAGGGGCACTTGTTGGGTAAATAATATCTCCCATGTTTTGTTGCCAAGGAGGCATCATAGGGGATTCTCAGGTGGAGGGTCTTAATTGTGGACCTTCAAGGTTACTCCTCTACCCCCTTTGCTCTAGATTTTGGGACCCTTGTGAAGAATGTGGGTCCAACTCCATTCTCATAGGAGTGTCTATCATCAAAGAATTGGTACGATGGGGGTTGATTGCCATCAGGTATTGTTGGGACTTGGTTCCCTGAGTATTGCTTCGGACATCGATGGTTGGGCTGGCATTTCAGCCTTCGACATTGGCCTAGTCTGTCCAGCAAATGGGTTTAGCCACTCTACAGGGTCTATCAATCCAAACCTTCCCATGATATTGGAAAAGGTTTCCCTTAATGTAGTTGCTATTGTAGATGGGGTAGGAGAGTGGAGATGAGTGGGGATGGAGTTCAGAGCTACTGAGGATCTAACATTGAAGGGTTCTCTATCCTGACTCATGGACTCTTTCGAGCTGGATAATTCACCTAGTGGTGGTTCTTGCAATGAGTGAGAACTGACTTTTGAGCTTACTGACCCTGAGGATGCCTAGCTAGGTATGGACATCGACAAGATGGTATTTGAAGCACTGTCTTTAGGC
Organism: Dipteris shenzhenensis; assembly: GCF_047967505.1. NCBI lineage: Eukaryota > Viridiplantae > Streptophyta > Polypodiopsida > Gleicheniales > Dipteridaceae > Dipteris > Dipteris shenzhenensis. The sequence continues at coordinate 38,201,881 of NC_141626.1, forward strand.
TCAGGGTGAGCTTGTAGGACTCTTCCTCCTCTCAAGATCATGTGTTCATTGGCAGAATTAAGGTCCAAATTCTAGGTTGAGTCCACCTCGATCCGAGGTCAAGGGTGCAAGGGCAGCACCCCAATGATTTTTTTGCAAATAAGGTTTATTTCAATGCAATTTGCAATTTGCATGCAAATTTCATCGTCCCAATTTTCATGTGTTTTTTCCTGTTTTTTGTGTTCCTAGAGCTATCCCTACAGCCATGGGAATAGAACTATGGTAATGAACTATCCCTACAGCCATGGGAATAGAACTATGGTAATGACCGGCGGGATAGCAAGTCAGTGGGATAGAGTTAAAGCAACAACCAGTGGGATAGAGCTATGGTGACAACCCGTGGCGATAGGGCTAAGGCAACAACCCATGGGGATAGCAAGTCGGCGGGATAGAGTTAAGGCAACGGCCAGCAGGATAGCAAGTCAGTGGGATAGAGCTATGGCAACAACCCGTGGGGATAGGGCTAAAGCAATAATCGGTAGGATAGCCTTATGGCACTGGGTCAATGTAAGTTTGACCGATGGGATAGCTGACCGATGGATTAGGTATTGACATGTGTCAAGTCGACAAGATAGAGTTACGACAACGGTCGGCAAGATAGCGCTAAGGCAACGGGTCAATGCAATCTTGACCTATGGGATAGAGCTATGGCAATAGGTCAACACAAGTTTGACCAGTGGGATACGGCTATGGCAATGGTCGACGAGATAGCGCTATCACGCCGACCCGTGGGGATAGAGACACATAGTTTCACCAATTGCTTTTTTATGATTCTTGATGATTTGGAGGTTTCTATTCATGTTTTTTTGTGATGGGGGGATGCTAAACTCCTAATCTTCCTACCCAATGAAAAAAACTTGAAAGAAAAACAACTTTTGAAAGCTAAAATGCAAGATTTCTTGAGGGATGAGTTCTGAAATTCACCAAGAATCATCATTTTGGTTGTTTTTTGTGTGTTTGGACGTCATACACTCCTTAGCAATCTTACAAACTAGGTTCCTACCAACTCAAAACACTAAAAAGCATGAAAAACAAGCTTCAAATGATTCAAAATGACTTTCCAATAGAAAATGACAGCTTTCCTAACTTTTTCATCCAAAACTCTCACTTCTTCACCCTTTCCTCTCCTACAACTCCACTAACAAAGCTCCAAGTTAAGCTTGAAGCCTTGTGTAATGGGTAGATAGCGAAGGAAGACAAGTGCAATGCAAAAGCATACCTCTATTCCCTGGCAGGTGCCAAAAATGTGTGGGCCATGATGATGACTCACGTGTCGTGGGGATGTTGAAGAGATGCCGATGAAGCCTCCACTCTAAACTACTCCTTGTGAGAGCAATGCAAGGCACAAGCCATCTGCAAGTGTCACTCAAGTGGCATCCGGATTGCTACAATGTGTTTCCACAAGAGAAAGAGGAAAGGGGGAGAGGGGAGAAGAGAGGGGAGAGGGAAGAAGGGAGGGAGAAGGAGAAGGGAAGAGGAGAGTGAAGGGGGATGGAGTGGCAAACACAAGGTCACTACAATGGAAACAAGGGAACACCCAAAACACTCTCTTGGAAGAGAAGAGGGAGCTTGTATTCAAACTTGTGCGAACAACAATGAAGACCAAAATCAACCGTTTGGCCTTTTATACAAGTAACCTTTTGAAGGGAGGGCCAACCCTAATCTCTTTATACCACTCTCCCTTCTCATTCCTTTACCATCCTCTTGGGCCCATTCGTCATTTGGGAGGTCAATGATCATGCTAAGCTTGGCAGTACCACTGTTGCGCATCTTGCACACATTCTTGTGCTCAGGAGTCCATTTCTCGCCACATTTAAAGCATAAGTTGGCCTTCTTTCTGCTGTCCATTATTGCTCGTGTATGCTGTTTTATCTCAGCGTGCTCATTTCAAGCAGTAGGCTTGGCATCAGGATACTTGTAAGGCCTGGCATATGGCATCTTACTACCCCAGACAGTAGGAAAGCGAGGAAATGGTGCGGCTGTAGATTTCTTGTCAGTCCATTCAGCAAACTTAGGCTTCGACTCAGCGTCATACCCCGTAGCATGCGAGCTGCCCATGGCGCCAAGCGTAGCATGCGAGCTGCCCATGGCGCCGAGCTGCCCTCTCAATTGTTTCAGGGTTATGTGCCTTCACATCTGCAGCGAGAGGAGGACTTAACCTATGGATGAAACGCAGCAGCTTTCCCTTTTCAGATACATCCTGCACAAATAGGGAAAGCCTCCAAAAGCACTACAAGTACTCTTGGACCGTACTGGTCTGTGACAAGGAATAAAATTCAGCCAAGTATTGATCCAATGCAAGTGCAGATACAAATGTAGTGACCATCAATTCTTTGCAGTCCAAGACACAATCCTGGCTCTATGGACTTGCCATTGCCCATCAAATCACATCTCTTAACCAGTGGTGGCATATTGTTAACCAATCTGTTAACACCAACCCTCTTACCTTTTGTACATGCAGTCGTTTCATTCCAAACATGCAAGCTCCACAATTTGGATTTGTCTCTGATAGCGCATTCATCTCCATCGAAGATGACTCGGTAATTGTGTTCCGTCATTTGACCTACTGACAAGAGGTTCTTGCTGGCCTTTGGAACATAGAGCACATCTTTCACCAATCCTTTCGTACCAGTGAAACTGTTCATAGGGATAACGCATGTCCCTTGAACTGGATTCGGTGTATTGTCTACTGTGTAGATGACATTTTTCTGACCTTCTAATGGTTTCATCTCTGTGAACCATTCTTGATGATTTGTCATGTGAGATGATGCACCGTTGTCGATGTACCAAGGAAGCTATTCCACTTGGTCAACTTGATAGCTGAAATCCTCTTTGGGATTCCAATGAGTGTCTAGGTACACTGTATCAGTTTGCTACATTTCCTTGCTTGGAAGAAACATATTCCCATGTTCATTTGCAAAATGACTATGACTAGAATGTCCACCACAATGATTTCCACTGTCGCAAAAATTCCCTCAATTACTGCCAGATTGACTGCCTTGGTCACTCCTTGGTCGTACTGTTTTTTACGGCAATCTCTTTCATAGTGTCCAAACTTGTGACAGTAGTTGCACTGGATGTTTGAGATGTTAGTGGATGCATTCCCTTGTCCTTGGAATCTTCCTCGGCTGGAATGATTTCCTGTTTGCTGATTCTAATGTTGCTAAGGATGATGCTGATGCCGATTCTGATGTAGCTGACTTAGATTTTGTTGTTGATGATGACCACTTCTTTGATATGACCTGCCTCTACCTCTACCTCTGCTTCTATCTAAAGTTGCGAATGCTTGATCATTAGAATGACCTTTTTGAGCTTGAATAGCTTGAGTCCTGAGTTCTTCACCAAGTAGGACTAACTGAAGTTCTTTGAGTGTCAAAATTTGCCATTCAATGGCAATACTCTAGAGTAGATTCTTGTATCCCTCTCTTAGTCCATTCAGGATGACTTGAACCATTTCTGCGAGGTTCATAGTCTCTCCTACTGCTGCAAGTTGATTGTTGTAGTCTTTTATCCGGAGTACATAAGCATGACCAGTTTCACTTTGCTGCTGCAGAAACTCTAGTTGATTTGGTTTCTTAGTGTGAGAATCCTAGATGTGTTCTTGGACTTCTAGAGAGCTGCAAACATATCCCATGCTTCTTTCGATGTCTTGACTATGTTGAGTTGTCCTAGCATGACATCTTGCACATTCTACTTGATTAGATGATAGGCATACTTGTCCTTATTATCCCATTTTGCCTGAGCTCGAGCAATGGTAGGATCTGCTACTAGCACGAAAACTGCTTGTGCAACTGTAGATCCCATTGTAGATCCCATTGCTAGTGCTATGACAACAGGTGGAGTAGAGCTACTGCCAGATGGATCATCCAATGGTCTAGGTGTAGACCCATCGACATACTCCCATTTGTCCTTAAGTACAAGAATGGTCTCCATTCGGTATTTCCATGTATTGTAATTGGAGTTGTCTAACTTAGCAGATGCCTCCAGATTGAGGTTGCTAGTTGTAGATACATGGTGCAAGAAATGTACTCAAAAGTGTCGTGAAAATCTCTGTATGAATCAACTGCAAATACACTGACTGTGCCAAGTGAAATCTCTAACTGTCGGTGAAGATAGAATTGTAATATATAAAATATGATCTGTATTACAAGGCTTGTGGCAATGATGCCGAGAATAGCCAAGAGGCTTTACAAGGCTGAAATGATGTGCACAATGCCATGAAATAGCTGTGTAGGCTTTACAATGGTGGCATGTGTGTGTGAAATCAAATCTGGTGCTTCGTGCATGGCCTAGATTGGCAACTTGGGGAAATTCAAAGTGTCTCCTCTATGGCGATCTAGTCTACTATGATCTAGATCTATACCAACCGTCGATCGATGAAAGAACAGCAAATAATTGGATTTTTCTTTTGTTCTTTTTAAGTGCTGGGTCAGATGCGTCGATGTAGAGGCGAATGTGCGTGAAGGAAGTGGTTTTGTCGACGAGGTTAAAATGTGATTATAACTTGCCATAAAATGTGCGCGTGATGTGACGAGCGCATAGAGCACAAAACAATCGATCGACTTTCCTTTTTGGAGTGCCCTCAAATTCTTCCTGGATCAAGAGATACGACTTGATTTAGGTGGAGGGGCAAAAGGAGTGCATATGGTGCTCAATGATGATGTCACTGTGGGTCACATGCAGTGATGATGTGGCATTGTGCCTAGCAAGAGGTGTGCCTATGGAGCCTTGTGCTGAGGTGGCAGCTGTGTGCGCATGCAGTGTGTGCACAGTGTACCTGGCAGGGGACTATGCCTACAGGGCTCAGTACCACGTGGTAGTGATGATGTGGCTGTTGACTGGGATGCTAAGGTGGTAGTGTTGATTGGTCAACTATTGACTGATGAGATGGCAGTTAACTGTTGACTGGTCAAAGTGCTAGCATGGCAATGCTGATGTGGTAATGATGATGTGTCATTGATGACATGGCAGATAATGTGGCACAAATGATGTGGCAAGGGTGATGTAGTAGTTGAGGTGGCCTCGTGATATGGACTACCATCGTGGTAGATGATGTGGCAGATGCTAACATGTCATTGAGGATCAGGTTGCTGACGTGGCAACCAGTTGACATGGTAGTTGTGGCTAAGGTGATGACATGGCCTATGTGATGGAGCCGGTTCTACCACGTGTCTTATAGATTCCGATGGAATCCTTGGGATTCTATCATCTGGAGTAGAGATGACACTCATGGAGGCCGTCGTGCTGGAGCAGCCCAGCAGCCGATCGTCGATAGAAGTGGCACTGTGAGCTCTGGCTATGGAACGCTGCTACCAAGCCATTGTGGGAGCACGAATCGCATGTTCACGACTATAGCCAGACTTTGGAGGAAAAGATCGACGATCTTCAGTTGTAGGAAAAAGCGTGAGGATGTAGTCTTCGTAGCTCAGGGATACCTCGGTGGTGTTAAGGATGCAACTATGATCATTGCTAGAGATGCGCAAGAGATGCTGGATGAAGGCAGGGAGAAGGTTGCTGTCATGGAGCTGTTGAAGGGCTGTCATATGGCAGTCGTGAGGCTGGAGATGCGAGTTGCTTCGATGGAGGTGCAAGGTACTATTCACTGACTTTGGAGCGTCGCAAAGGGCCATTGTAGGAGGCGACAATCATTGTGGGCTAAGGCTCTGCATGAAGCATGCACCCGTGAGTGGTACTGGAACCTTGGAGCACGTGTAGAAGAGCTAGGCTGAGGTAGTGCATTGTGAAGGCGCTCCTTTTGTCGATGGAGGCGCTGAGAGCTCGTCAGGAGTTGAGCTTCGTTGAAGGATAAGTCCAGCTAGAGCGTGTGTCAACAGGCCGACAAGTTCGTAGTGTTGACAGCCACCAACACAGAGCGCTTTGTAGCCCATTTTGGGAGATCCTTCCTTTGCCCATGGTGCTTCACACTCCTTTGACTGCTACGAGCCAAGCTAGCCTAAGAGTTGGCTACTCCCTTTCGTTGCTTCTGAGTCGCCTTATGTTGGAGGATGTTCAAATAGTCGTTTACTATAGTTGCTAAGATCAAAGAAAGCAGCCAAGCTTCTCTTCACAAAGAACCTTACACAAACGAAAAACTTAGAAATTTGAGTACAAAACCCTTCATATCCTTCAAAGAATAGCAGAGATTGAAATGGCTATAACTTGAGCTCCATAAAGCAGAATAGAGAGCTTCTTGAACCAGAATGAAGGTGAGAAGCTGCTCTACAAGAAGAGTTAGAAAAGATTGATGAAGGTGCCTCACAAAGAGGGCTTGACTCTCTCTCAACGAAAATTTTCTCAACACAATGGATAGAATTTTCTCTCATCAACGGAATGAAAGAATGAAAACACTCGATCGCTCAATCACTCAATCACTCAATCTCTCTCAATCAATCTCGATCTATCACTCTCTCATACTCTCACATACGGATCGCAATGCCTGAGCGGAAGGCAAGGATGCTCTGATACCATGACAAAATATGAAGAGGGGAGAGGAGAAGAGTGGAGATGAGGAGAAAGGGCACATCTAGAGAGCACACCACACTAATTATACACTAGATTTAGTTGAAAAAATAGAATATATACAAACCCCTTTAGGGTTAGGGTTAGGGGATCTAACCCTTTCGTTTATAGCACTCTATTGGGTTAGTGCTATGCAGATATGATCACATGATGGTGCTATGCACATGTGATCACATGATGTTGAGCATGGACTCTCAACAAAGCCTCCACTCCAAGCTACTCCTTGTGAGAGCAATGCAAGGCACGAGTCATCTGCAAGTGTCACTCAAGCGGCCTCCAGATTGTTGCAATGTGTTTCCATGTGAGGAAGAGGGAAGGGGGAGAGGGGAGAAGAGAGGGGAGAGGGGAGAAGGGAGGGAGAAGGAGAAGGGAAGAGGAGAGTGAAGGGGGATGGAGTGGCAAACACAAGGTCACTACAATGGAAACAAGGGACCACCCAAAACACTCTCTTGGAAGAGAAGAGGAAGCTTGTATTCAAACTTGTGCAAACAACAATGAAGACCAAAGTAGACCATTTGGCCTTTTATACACATCACCTTTTGAAGGGAGGGCCAACCCTAATCTCTTTATACCACTCTCCCTTCTCATTCTTTTACCATCCTCTTGGGCCCACCTAGCTCCAAGACAAAATCTTGGCTCTATGGACTTGCCACTGTCCATCAAATCACATCACTTAACTAGTAGTGGCATATTATTAACCAATCCGTTAGCATGCCCCCCTTCCTGATCTCAATCCAATCCTTTGGATTGTGCAACGTTCATGCTTCTTGGAGTGTTGTCAATGAAGATAATGCGAAGTAGTCTTTCGTGTGCACTGGGCTAAATCTTCTTTTGGTCCATTGTAGTAGAGGGATGTAGTGGCTCCTTGTTATGGAATGCTTATTGGAAGTATGGATGTGTGATTCATCTAAGACTAGTACCTCAGGGTTTGTGTGAGCCGAGTTAAGTACTTGTGACCATTTAAAGAAGGAATAAGAAAAAGAAAAAGAGAGATCTAAGAGGTAAGTTAGTAGGAAGAAGGTGTTAGTAGGGATTAATGTAAGATCCTAGTGGTGTTAGCGTTAGTAGAGTAAGTAAAGTGCATTCTCATGCTCCTCTTAAGTCCCATATTTGAGTTGCGTAGGACTTCTAATGGATTCTCATCAAACTATGTCTTTGTCATGCCATGTTTGAACGTCTGGAGTTGTGCATGACATTTTGTCTTGCTTCTCTGCATTGAAGTTTCTTTAAAATCCATTCTATTGAGGGCTTTGCTTGTTGGAAGTATTTGAGCCCAATAAGGTTATGGCACCATCTAGAACTTTATTTTTTTGAGTCATAAATCGAGAGGAGTGTGATAATACACCATACAAACCCCTAAAATGAGGACTATGGTTGAAGAGGTTTATAGAAGGGGGATTCTAGGAAAGGCTTCTAAGCTAGAATGGAAAGAAAAGAAAATTAAAGAAAAGAGGATGAGTAGAAGTTAGATAGTTAATGGTAATGTTAGTAAAGGAATGTGAAAAAAGTTGTGAGGGTCACAAGAAACTCATCCAAACCTAGATTGGTGTAATCGCCTTCACCTTGGAGTTGAATTCATCCTTGAGAGCTGCTTGTGGGGAGAATTGGATTTGTCCTTCCATGTGTGAACTCGTATTCAAGCCCCTAATGACTTAGGCATATGTTTATGCCCTGTTCTATTTTGGCTCTGCTGATGGGATTTGTTATTGATCCTGATTGGTGTATTGGCGTTCCCTAGCTTTTGTAGCTTATCTTCTCGGCCAAGGATCCATTGGGCTGATGTACTCGGGATTTGTTGAGTGTGCTGTACTAAGAACCTGAAGAGGAGTGACCGCCTATTTTCACCTCATCCTATTTTCACCTAGGACTTCCACATGTGAGCAGAGTGGTAGATTTTCGACATGTTATAACTTTATTCCTCTTTATAGACACACCTAGACCTAGCAAGAACATCATTTTGTAGACCCCTAGAGTAAATCTGATAATCACTTCGAAGGAGAAATTGTAAGACATTACTGAGATCTTTGTTGGCGAGTAATTGTCATCCCATTGGCAACAACTTTGCTTGAAGTTCCTTGAGATCCTTGATTGTAGCAGTAGGTTCTTGTGGAGCTACTCCATTTTTAGGAGCAAGTTCTTGTGGATCTACTGTTGGCATATTTCTTATTGTCAGTGTTGCACCATTGAACATTGCGATCTCCCACATGTACCATTTCTATGATACTCATTGTAATAAAGTGATATATGAAGATAATTCGTTGTTCACATTGGAAGGTTCTTCTGAGACTTCCGTTGTGATGGGCATTACTTTTGTGGCGGATTGGTGCATAGCTTCCCTAATGATAGATGCCAAATTTCTCGTTAAGAAAGGTCCTTGTGTGGCTTCCAACATGGATTCAGCTTTTGTCTTGGTAGGTTCTTGTGTTACTGTGTCTTTTTTCAAGACAGGTTCTTGTGCTGCTACCAGTTGCCTTGAAGACGATGCAATAAATTGGCATGCCTTTCAATAGAAGCATGTGCTTGTATCACTACTCGAGAGGAGGTAGGTGAATTCCTTTACATATGATCCTCCTCCATTGGTGCTTTTCCCTTGTCCTTGCAAGCAAGTTCTTGTTGTTCTTGGCATCCTTGCAGAGTAGGTTCATGTGTGACTACATTTGATGTATTTGCACTCGTTGATGCTTTTGTATTGATAGATTTGGGGCTTCACTCCTACTTTTGCAATGGTTCTGGTGTACATTTAGGCTTAGGGCAAGCATGAATGGGCTTTTGATGTCTCTAGTGAGGCTTGGGTACCCATATATAAGAGTTGCCAAGGTAATATCCATGGGCCTCGAGTAGTCTTATGGGAACCCATTGGTAATGTACCTTTCTTGTTGGATGGCATCATCTTCTTCTTTGATGTTGAGGTTTTCTGTTTACATGAGGGGGTGGCTAGCGATGGTGAGGCTTGATGTTTAGAGGAGGGGGTGGCTTTATATGTTGAGATTTCTATGGAATCCAAAAATATGATTTACCCTCAAAGTATCCTTGAGCCTTCAATAGATCCTTTCAGACACCTTTTGTCTTTTTCTTCTTCCTTGGTGGTGTCCTTGTCGAGGTGGGGAGGTGGAAGTAGTTGTTGATGTTGATCCTTGGCTAGCAATTGGTGCATCTTGATGGGATGATTCATCACCAAATAACCCTTTGTATGTGTCTTGGATCCAGCTTTTACCAAGAATGGTAGCTTCCATTAAGGTACATGTAGGAGCTACAAAAAACTTGCAAGGCACAATGTAATTGTCGAAGGAAACATTCAACATTAAGGAACAAATAACCTTAATAGAGGTACCCTCTATGGATTGAATTTCAAAATCACATACTTGAAGGTGTACCTATTCGAGATGCTTTAATGTTTCCCAAGAGATGAGGTTGTGGCATGCTTGCCCATCTCCCCTGGCCTATATTAGGTATGTTGCACCTGCTGATGTCAGCTCTACCCAAAGTTGAGATGGAGTCATATCTATCTCGTTAGGATCAAGGGCATTGCCAATTCCTAATTCAATTTGACTAGGTAGTACCGCTCTTATGGTGTAAAAAGGTGTAATGGAGTTAAGTTGTTCATCATCAAGGTACATCCTCTGAGTGCCCTTAGTAGTTGGTGGATCTTCTCCCGCTAGTGTATGGATCCAATCAATTGAGTCTTCTAGTTTTGGTAAAGGATCACACTAAGGTTCATCAAGACTCTTCTCCTTGTCCTCTTTCTCATATTTTTTAACCAGCCTTACCGGCACAGACCTATCAGTGGTATCTGATTCAGCTACAATAGATTTTTGGACATAGTGTGAGCCTTCCATGTTTAGAGATCAACCTCACGACTCGCCAATCTTTCCTTAGATAAATGTTGTTGGAGCACCAATCATGGACCAATCCTGCCATACACAAGAAAGGTCTCCCTAGAATAGTCTCATACCCAGGGTTGTTTTGGAAATCCATTGCAACAAGGCACACCCGATATGTGAGACCACAAGTTTTGATTTTAATGTCCTTAAGTACTCCTATGGGATGAACCATGCTGCCATCAGTTAATTTAACTACCAAGGAAGTACTCTCTCGGTCAGTCCTTCCCCACTTTTCCCAGAATTGTTTTGTGATGATGCTAACACCTACTTCTCCATCTAAGATTGCCATAGCTTTCTTATCACGGAAGGAGATGGGTATCATTGCATTCGTGTCATTTCTCTCAAAATATTGGCCCAATTTGTTGACTGGCACCCTTAGAAGGTCTTGAGCATGATTGCAAGATTCAACATTATCGGGATTTGTGGGTTGGGCTGTCACTATTTGCCCATTCATCTAATCTGAGAAGTCTCTCCATAGATTAGGATTACCCCAGAATAGTGTTGTGATGGGCATCCTGATCTTTGTGGTAGCTAATCCTACGATGTCTTGAGGACCAATCATAGATTCCATGCCTATTGATCAATTTAGACTCTTCTAAGCCATATAAGGACATGTTGTCATCCTCCTTTAGTTGTTGCAAGATAGGGTCTTCTTTAAACATTCGTTCCATTAGGGTGGATCCCTTTGTTGAAGGGCATGACACACCTTCTTCATCTACCCTTTCAGGTATTTGCAAGGCTTTTGAGGCTCGAGCATTTATCTCATATCTAGGATGAATTATCTTAGTACTCTTGCTTGCCTTGAGACTCTACAGACATTCCTCTTGGAACTTGTGTACCAATTTATGCACCTCGGTAAGACCTTATTTCCCCACCCATGGGTTGGAATATTCACCGTGACTGTTAGGTGTTGTGGCTTGGCCATGGGTTGAAGCTGTAAGCAGTGCCTCATGTGAGTGGTTATTGTTGGTACCGTTTGAGAGAGTATAATCAGAGGAAGATGATGTCACTAGTAGGGAGGTTGTATCTTCATTCGACCCATCTTGGATGATGACCTTATTTTTTCCCTTCCCAATCTTCGTTGCACCCTTGATTCTTACTCGTTCTGGTTCAATTGCCTCTCTAGGCTTTCACGTACTAGCTTTATCCCTTTTGGTTTGTTTGCAAAGCTCTTTATTAAGGGCTTTAGCTTGCAACCTCATGATTACATTCAAGGATACTGATGACACTTGGCCTCTATCAAGGCTTAATAAGTTAAGGCTTGTGATCTTATATGGCCTTCTCATTGAGCAATCCTTAAAAAGATGGTCTACACCACACCCAGTACACCATGGCGATGGCGTATTAGACGCTGGTGCACATGTGATTGGCTGCTTAGATTGCCCTTTATATGGACATTCATTGGCTGGGTGTGGCCCTTGACACATATGGCAATGAATGGGTGGTGCCTTGGTGAAGTTGTTCCTATCTTCCATTTTTTGAGGAATCGGTGCAGTCTGGTAGACCAGAATGTATTGGTCACCTTGTATAATGTAGTTACTAATAATGCTAAACTGATTTGCATTGTCACCATTTTGGGGATAGTTGTGTCCACTGTAGGTAGGTTTGGGGTCTCCCCAATCACTAGGTAGCTCTTCCACCAATACTTGATTCAAGGGAGTAATTCGTGGAGGTGGTGGTTAAGGTCCCAGTACTGGTGGGGGTAATGGAATATTTTGAGCCCTAAATTGCCCTTGTTTTGCCAATTGTGCCTGATTGGATGGATTGGGCAGTGTATGCAATGGTAGATGTGGCCTTTGTTGATACATGGGTTGAGGAATCACCCTAGGATAATGGCATTGGGATGTGTCATGATTTCCCCAATGATCATGTCTTAACTATTGACCTTTAGGGTTACTCGTTTGACCCCTTTGCTCGAGATTTTGGGACCTTGGTGAGAATATGGGTCCAAATCCCTCCCCATAGGATTGTCTATCATCAAAGAATTGGTATGACAAGGGTTGATTGCCATTAGGTATCATGGGACTTGGGTCCCTGAGTATGGCTTTAGACATCGGTGGTTGGGTCGACATTTGAGCCTCTGCAATTGCCCTAGTCTGACCAGCAAATGGGTTTAGCCACTCTACTGGGTCTGTCAATCCAAACCTTCCCATGATATTGGAAAAGGTTTCCCTTAATGTAGCTGCTGCTATAGATGGGGTAGGAGAGTGGAGATCAATGGGGATGGTGTCCAGAGCTACTGAGGCTCCACAATGTGAGGGTTTAGAGCTACTGAGGCTCTAACATTGGAGTCCAGAGGCTCTACTGAGTCTCCATCCTGACTCAGGGACTCCTCTGAGCTGGATAATTCAGATGGTGGTCATTCTTGCAATGAGTGAGAACTAACTTTTGAGCTTACTGACCCTGAGGATGCCAAGGTAGTATGGAGGTCGACAAGATGGTATTTGAGGCACTATCTTCAGGCTCAAGGTGATCTTGTAGGACTCTTCTTGATCTCAAGATCATGTGTTCATTAGCACAGTTGAGGCCTCAATTCTAAGTTCAGTTCGCTTTGACGTGGGGTCAAGGGGTGGCAGGCTTCCCTGTTTTTACTATTTTTTGTGTTCCCAAACCTATCCCTATGGCTAGGATAGAAATAAAGCAACGATCGATGGGATAGAGTTAAAGCAACAACCAGCAAGGTGCAAGTCGGTGGGATAAAGTTAAAGCAATGATCGACGGGGTGCAAGTCGACGGGTTAGAGCTATGGTGAGATGACCTGGGCGGATAGGGCTAAAGCAACGACCGTGGGGATAGCAAGTCGACGGGATATAGTTAAGGCAATGGCCAACGGGATACTAAGTCAAAGGGATAGAGCTATGGCGATGACCCGTGCGGATAGGGCTAAAGCAAGGACCGGCAATATAGTCTTATAGCACCCGGTCAATGCAAGTTGATTGGTGGGATAGCTGACTGATAGTACTTAATTAGGGCATAGGGTTAGGCACTGACATGTGTTAGGTCGGCGAGATAGTGCTGAGGTGACAGGTCAATGCAAGTTTCACCGATGGGATAGAGCTATGGCGATGGGTCAATGCAAAATTGACCGACGGTATACGGCTATGGATAAGGTCAACAGAATAATGCTATCACGTCGACTCGTGGGGATAGGAACACACAGTTTTGCTGACTCATTTTTTATAATTCTTGATGATTTAGAAGTTTATGTTCATGTTTTTTTGTGATGGGGATATGCTAAACTACTAATCTACCTACTCAATGGAAAAAACTTGAAAGAAAAACAACTTTTGAAAGCCAAAATGCAAGATTTCTTAAAGGGGTGAGTTCTACCACACAAAACCATTTCAAAATTGTAAGAATCCTCATTTTTTGTTGTTTTTTGTGTGTTTAGACCTCATACACTCCTTAGAAATCTTACAAACTAAGTTCCTACCAAAACAAGCTTCAAATGATAAAAAAGTCTCTCCGACAGAAAAAGACAGCTTTTCTAACTTTTCCGTCCAAAACTCTCACTTATTCACCCTTTTCTCTCCTATAACTCCACTAACAAAGCTCCAAGTTAAACTTGAAGCCTTGTGCAATGGGTAGATAATGAAGGAAGACAAGTGCAATGCAAAAGCATACCTTCATTCCCCAACAACGGTGCCAAAAATGTGTGGGTCTCGATAGTGACTCACGTGTCATGTGGATGTTGAAGAGATGTCAATGGAGCCTCCACTCCAAACTACTCCTTGTGAGATCAATGCAAGGCACGAGTCATCTGCAAGTGTCATGCAAGTGGCCTCCGGATTGTTGCAATGTGTTTCCACATGAGAAAGAGGGAAGGGGGAGAGGGGAGAAGAGAGGGGAAAAAGGGAAGGAGAAGGAGAAGGAGAAGGGAAGAGGAGAGTGAAGGGGGATGGAGTGGCAAACACAAGGGCACTACAATGGAAACAAGGGAACACCCAAAACACTCTCTTGGAAGAGAAGAGGGAGCTTGTATTTAAACTTGTGCAAACAACAATGAAGACCAAAGTCAACCATTTGGCATTTTATACAAGTCACTTTTTGAAGGGAGGGCCAACCCTAATCTCTTCATACCACTCTCCCTTCTCATTCTTTTACCATCCTCTTGGGCCCATCTAGCTCCAAGACACAATCCTAGCTCGATGAACTTGCCACTATCCCCATCAAATCACATCACTTAACTAGTGGTGGCATATTGTTAACCAATCTGTTAACTGTTGAGCTGGAAATCTAGATGCATTAGGAGTAGATCATCCACCAAGAGGTCCAATATCATGCCTAGCATATTCAAATAATGGAACAACATGACTACTGCTAGGAGGTCCACCAGAAGAGGATCCAATAGGAGGTGGTCGATAGAGTGAGTGGGAAAAACCGAGCGAGCCCAAAAAAGCGAGCAATAATTTGTTAAAGTGGTAGGTGTATCTGTGGACAAAGTCCCCCGGAATGAAGCCTGCCCATTTCCGCGATGTAGTAATTTCTTGGTTTGTCTTGATCCTTGTAGTCGCAACTCGCTCCCATAGTCTTGCATTGAAGGCTGGGCGTGGCAAAGGACGTTTGAAAGTGCATATTGGAGAAGCACGGTGTTGCTTTTTGTTCTTTTGGTAGTGGGAGATGCCGTTGGTGCCAAGGGAAAGGAATAGGACGCGTCATGACAGCAAGCGGGAGGCTGCGTAGTCAAGTCTCGGTACTGCTGTGCACATGCATTTGTGAATAATATGTCCATTTCTTTTTTGGAGCTGTGAGAATATATGTTTGCGTATTTAGTTATTTAGTTTGAGATTGTCCTTGGGTTGAGCCGTTCCATTGGTTCTTCCATGACTCGGCATTTGGTGCTTGGGATTCGCAATAGTGCCAGATATCGGTACCCCAGAAATACGCAAATATTTGATTTGGTTGAGGTGTCCAAAATCGGTCCCTTCAGGATGTAGAATGTCACCTATATTAAATGCAGAATTAAGAGCCGTGGATGATGATCAGACCGCAGTTCTTCTGCACATCGACCAAGGGAGATTCTGGATGATATTGATGTGTGTTTATTTCTTTCCTTATGATTTAGATTAGTGTAATTGTAGAGCCTTCACCTGCCCAAACAAACAGGAAGAAAAGCCTTCACATCGAAAGGGTAGCTGCTAGAGATCTCTCTCCACATTCTTCCGTGAGGTTGTCTGTTAGAAAAAGCTGTGCCACCATATTATCGTATGCTTCTCGGTATCGCCAAAGATTTTTAAAGGGGATGTAATGAAAAGTAGCTTAGTTTACTGCTGTAATTGATGGGAAGCTAAGAGTAAGTTTGTTTTACGTTTTTCTCATGCAGGATCTTTCTTTCAATAGTCATTGTGCACAACCAGCTAGGGATCAGTGTGCACAACCAGCTGGGCTTGCCAGAAAATGCAGAGCACTGGAGATTGTGAATTAGTGTTATTCAGTTTATGTTTTGCGCCCCTCTCAAATTGGTGTGCTCCAAAAGCACTTAGGGGGCTAGGAAATTTGCAAAAACGTCATTTATGGAATAGTGTACTGGCTGTCCTATAGATGGTTTTATGTCTTCCTTGTTAGCAAGTAAAACTTTTCAGTTCATTTCAATTTGCGTTCTTTGCTGGGCCCAAGAGCACCTTACATGCTAGTGAGAGTTTGACCTGAATATCAATAGCACATAGATGGCCCAAGAGCACCTTACAGGCTAGTGAGAGTTTGTCCTGAATATCATGCTCGGATTTTTGATACGAGGGTTTTCCAACCAAATATCAGGAGAAATGGAACTTCTTGCTTGGAGTTATTAAGGGACGTATAATGTCCATCTCAAAGGTATGGTTTTTGTGAGCATTCTTGGCTGCTGCTGCTAAATACATCAGGAAATTGCATGTAGAACTGGTTGTTTTGTAGTCTTGTCGGTGACTCTGAGGTCTTAAATATTTCTGGATCAATTAGGAGCCGCAGGTATTGTCTCATGATTAACGCTGGGTGGCGGGTATTCTCATATCTCAGGTCTCCAGTGAATGGCTGTATAACATCAACACTCAAATGTTCGGGAGGTGATGTATAATAACGAGGTGCAACTCTCAACACAATATGAGATTCGAAACACCAAAAGCCAGCTCATCTTCTTTGCTGGACAGTATTGGAAACGTACTCCAGCAGATTCACACAGCCTTTCTGCGTGCTCCAGATTCAGCATAATCGTTGAGCTCCACGGTGAGGAAGGCCTGGGTAAGTGGATGAGTCCTTCTCCGTTGGATTGAACAAGCTTCGCGTCTCAAAAAAGGGGGAGGGCAGGCTAGGGGGATTATTTATTTCACTGGAACTGAGGGGGCCATTGGCTTGGGTTAATTACTGCATTTGGGGATGGGTGCATTATTTGGGGGATCTACTTAATAGGACATTATCCTACATAATGAGTGACTTTCAAGTAAAATTTGTAACCTTGCTTCGATTAACATGATTTCATTTTTAAAAATGTTTATGAAAATGACATACAAGAAAATGAATTCAGTCTACAACTAATTAATTAGGTTCCATCTCCTTTCTACCTTTGTTTCTAATCATGCTCTAAAATATATCGGCATTTTTATTAGAGTTAACTAGTGATTTTGATGAAATATTGATGGGCTCTTAAGATAAAAATCACTAGTTAAGAGCCCATCAATATTTCATCAAAATCCTTTTCTTAAATAATTTTCATCTCCAAACATAGGCGTTCTCTAGGTTTGGGGAGAAGCAAGTCGGTTTATTCTAAAGAAGAATGATAGGATTTAAAGGGAGATTTTGTCTTCCTTTTGTTTTTCTTAAAAGTTTTTGTTTACTTGTTTTTTCTTCTCTTTCATATTCTCTTTTATTTTCTCTTTAGAACAACAAAAAATCTAAATTTGTATGATTGGACTTATTCTAGTCTTTCAAAGGTATACTTTTATATCACCTTAGCGGACATGCAAATTCTTTGAATTTTCGTCCAAGTGGTGATCAATTGTTCGACTACATCGTTTTATCTTACATGGGTGTAGAAGCTTCAACGGCTAAACTTATTCTCATTTATTCTTATTATTATTTAAATCCTTTTCTTTCTGTTTAAAAATTTAATTTAATGTTTTTTTAATTCTCTTAATTTTAATAAAAAAAAATTTATTTCTTTAAAAAGTGTGCTTTTGCGTTTTGTTTTAGTTGCTTGTATGATCGCTTTATTTTTTATTTTATTTTAATTAATTAATTAATTTATTTATTGTATTTTTTAAATTATTGGTAACTTTGCTTTTCTTTTTCTTAAGTGCTTCTAGGTTGATTAAGCTCTTACAGTGGCCTTGGGGCCTTGGCTAACCCTAACTGTAATCGCTAGTTTGGGGGTATATTGGCTTAGCGATACATGTTATGATGAATTTGTCTTTTGGAAACCAACAGGGCGATCTCGTGGGATGTCATCTGGCTCTTGTGACATTCCCTTGTAGTAGTAAGGGAGGAGTTACCTTGGGACGAGTAACGATTGTGCAAGCAAGCCGCCCCCTAAATACTGATATCGCTCTTGCTAGAATTAGGTGATATCGCAAGGGAGAAACTACCTTGGGATGGGCAGGGAGAGTGCAAGCAAGTTCCCCAACGTTGGTTCGTTTGACCTCACGGAATAACATTGGAAATACTAGTGATGGTCTTGTCTCTTTGGTAGGTGATTTAGTTGGGTCTAGCTCGGTAAATCAAAACAAAAAAGTTAGAAGAAACATATATAGAGAAAGGCTTAACTTTTTAGCTAGGTCAAACATGAATAATCAACATGATTTTGGGGAAGGTAACATTAATTAGTTTAACTAAGGCTTTATTAGTTAGCGCTCATTATAGTACTACTAACGTAAGAATTCTTAATAAACTAAGAGGTCTTAGAAACAAGCCTCTCAAGACTTCTGTTTCTATTAGTCCTATTCATGCCACACCAGTAATTTATGTTGTCTATAACATACATAGTAGTAATATGCTTTATGTAGGACAAACCTATAGGATAGCTTTTATTCGTTTTCAAGAACATGTTAGGGAAGCTAGAAAAGTTAATAGGAAGAATTCCTTAATTGAGAATTCAAAACCCTTATATGCGGCAATGACAGTCTGATTTCGAATGATTTCGTTGCTTTCCCATCGAGGATATAGAGGGCCATTTTAATAATGCCTAGGATTTTTACAAGGTTGCTCGACCTTGTGAATTGTTTTGGATGAGAACTTTATACACTTTCTTTCCTAGAGGTTTTAATTTGGAAGAAAAATCAACTCTTCCTAGAAATAAAAGAACCTCTAAAAAGAACCCTTTGATGTGGAGAACTCATATCAAGCCCTTTAACATTCCTCATTATCAACAGTCGAACACCTAAAATCGTATGGAAACCTAAAGTTATGTTATGAGGTTGTCCTAGCTCTCTTGTAGTCTCACATATTGTTCGTGAGGTGCCTCCCTCACTTCCTCTTCCTCCACTTCCCCCTCCTTTAGTTCCTTTAATTTTCTCAGTTCCAAGAGTTTTTGCCTCTCGAGATTATAAAAGAAGACTACTCTACCTAGATAGATTAATGTCTCTGGGTCTTTTTTCAATAAAAGTTTTGGAGAACTATAATGTCAAAGTTCTTTTTAAACTTCAATACACCTTGGAAAACTTCTCTTTTGAGGATTTGAATCTAAATAAGCTCCATTATACACAACTTAAAACATCGTTGGATCACTTCTTAAAAGTAAAAGCTTCCTTTCAAAGCATAGAAGTCTATCTAAATAAGGATTTCTTGATTTGTATTTTTACTTCTCCCTCTGTTAACAAGATAGGCTTAAACTCAATTTTGAAGTCTCTTGAAGTATTGGATTCTTTCCCTCATTTTGTGAGAAGAATTTGGAAGCATCCAGTAGTAGCTTGGAAGTATGTAAAAACTTTAGGA
Organism: Dipteris shenzhenensis; assembly: GCF_047967505.1. Taxonomy (NCBI): domain Eukaryota; kingdom Viridiplantae; phylum Streptophyta; class Polypodiopsida; order Gleicheniales; family Dipteridaceae; genus Dipteris; species Dipteris shenzhenensis. Next base: position 38,221,221 of record NC_141626.1, read on the forward strand.
CAAAAGGCTTTCACCTATGGAGAGATAGGTAAAAGGCTTTCAGAGCATTCAAAATCTTCTATCCTTAGAGAACCTTGTTGTCGTAAAAGTAAGAGATTCCAAAGCTTTATTGATGTTGATTTAGGATATGTAGTTAGAGTTGATACCTTTTCATGAAAGGCACAAAATTTCGAGTGTACTCTTTTAAAGAGTCTTGCCTTTTAAAAGCTATCGATAAGGGAATCTCAAAGTTTGTTTTGCAATTAGAGCAATGTTTAGGTGTTCAAAATATCTTATCAGAATGAAAAGGGAAGATTTTGAAGAAAGTTGCTTTGAAACTAGAAGAAGTTCCTTCGGTTAATTGCTCAAAGCAAAGTAACCATCTTTTTAAAGAAGATGAAACTCTTCTTCGAAAATTCCATAAGAATCTTGCCATTTCAAGTATATGGACAAATGTTACATAGCTTGCCATGCAAAGTCAATGGGTCCTACTCAATGTCACTAGATCCTCCTCTAGGTCACTCCCATTGTGGGACATAGAAGCCTACTAGTGAGGCATCTTCAATAGCTCCATGACCTCATTGCATAGAGGATGAAAGGATGATGAGGTCTCAAGTAGAGGGTAGTTATTGTAAGGGGTGATGATGTGGTTGCTCTATTGCATGTGATCGGGAGCTAGCTCCCAATGCATAGCCAACGATTAAAGTGGAAATAGGATGGAAACAATTCAAAGAACCGCATCTACTAGACCAAATGCATGGACATCACCTCCTCAAGGTTAATAATTGATATGGATGACATGAGACATCATAGAGGAATGTCTCATGTCATTTCATGCATGTAACAAATCATGCTCATGGTATTTGATAAGGGATATTTCAAGTATTGTCATCTCCAAGTTTTGGATAAGGAGGACTAAGTCATGGAGTAGTTGAATAAGGTGTTTCCTCTACCTAAGTGCCTATAGTTTGATTTATAGCTACATGATTGATTACATGCATGTTACCATGAGCTATCTTGGATCAAGATGTGATGAAGTCTAATTGAAAAAGGCCACCACGTGTGCACAAGAGTGATTGGAAGTATGCCAAGGATGGGTTGTGAAAAGACCATGAGAAGTTTAATTAGCTGAGTGGCATGCCAGCAAGGGTTCAAGTAGTGGCAAGGGTCACTTCATTGCCAACTTTTCAAGTATTTTTACTACAAAAGTATTGCATTTGGCCTTATGTTATTTTCACTTAGTAAGGCATGCTCTAGTGAATAATTCATCTTCATTCCAATGACATTTGGTCATTCATTTGCCAATCAAGGAGGACTATGGCTATGCTTTTTAGAACATGTAGTCATTTTGACAAGCTCGAGTTAAAGAGAGTGTAGCTTGATTGGTCAATAATGCATGAGATAAGTCTTCCAATACTTCTTTTAACCAAGTCTTCATCTTAAAATGTTGGTTTACCTAAGAAGCTTTTATTTCTTATCATGCAAGTTGCCCCATATGTTAGTGAGGGTGAGGGATCCAGCTCGGATAATGAGGGCTCCTCATAGGAAGTTACGATGTATATTATGGTCTCCATTTTATTGGTAATGCATATATCTATATTGTATGTTGTTCCTTTCTATGGGAGTATGAGTTTATATCTCATTTGAAGGGGCTCTTGTTATACATCATGCCTTAACACTAATATACGAGCATGATTTTGTAACCCAGATTGAAGGGATTTATTGGTAATATATGCTGACTTATACTTTCATGTACATGTATACATTGTGGCCTCCAACTTGGGTTCACTCTAACATCTCATGATTGGTAAAGAAAAATTGGTATGCACATCCGGTGCCAAAGAAACAACAAAAATATCAAAATGTATACTAATAATATCAAAATGTCTATTGATAATAATTTGCTTGACAATTTCTTTTAGAGGCTTTTATTGACTAATTCTTTAAGACTTGGCAAACATTTGTCTCCATGGGAATATTTGTCAAAAAAGGGTCAAAATCTTGTAGTGGAATACATCATTTAACTATAAAATTAAATTGTTCAACAGTGTGCATACATATCGATAATAGGGATAAAGAGAATAATACATTAACAAAATAGACCATGATTGTAAGTGGCCAAAATGAAAACGTCTTCAAATAAGATATTGGGGTAGCAAAAAAATTAAACCAAAAACTCTCAACATCCAGATAGCTCGTGATTTTAGTCTTAGGAGAAGTATGCTAGGAAAGGTGGTATGTACATACACTTTTCTTAGTGATAAAATATATAATTTAAATACTAATTTAAATACTAGCTAAATTGTTGTACATCCACTTCATCAATGATACCAATCACTTAAGATTATCATGGAATAAGAGATCTTTTCTTGCAAATCTCTTCGTCTTTCGTAATGCCACAGCTTCAAATTATTTGAATGATTCACACAATAGGAGTTGTAAAAGGTCAAAACTCAATGGAGAGAAGATTTCATTATAGTATGGAGATTACAACCGGATAGCATGTGGGTCCCTTCACCTTCTAAACAAAAGAAACAAAACAACTCAAATCCTCACTCCAGAAAACTCAACTCGTACAACAATTTAGCTCTCATATCAATAAAACTGGTCTCTTTCTCCCTCACAAGTGTAGTAGTTTGGATCTTGTATCAACAATTTTGTCATCTTATTCCTTACTTCTTGATTTTTCCTAAGGCAAGATCCTCATAATGATTCTAGTTCTAGTATATGTTCCTTCTACACCTACCCAACTATGACTACTCTAAAAAGGACGTTGAACTTTGATTGACAATGGGTTGCAATCTCGTTGCATTGATCTACCTCTTCCTTGCCATTTGATCTATTAGAATGGACCTTGGGTCCTTTAAGACCCGATATTTGGCTTGGACTTAAACATAATTGCACCACCAAACTTTTTGCCTTACTACCATTTTGCAATGTTGGTGTCCTTGTTATGTTAGGAAGTTAGCTATATTCTATAAAAGCTTTCCCACAACTTATTTCCCTCTTCCTTCTTGATTTAATACAAATGATAATAGAAATCTTAGATACTTCACTTGTTTCTAGCTGTGTTTGCTTCAAGATGCTTTATGATTGAATTAATGCATTACTCAACACAACATTATATTTTTGTATTTATCTAGTGTGATGGTGGTAGTGTCTTTCTCTTGATCAAGCACTTCAAAAGGGTTCCTCTTTAATAGGATATATAGGAGGGAGGTCATGATTTTGCAGACAATTAGCAAGCTCTCTGCAGTTGAAGTTCTTGGAGTGTTCCTTAGCTTCTTCTTGTAATTGAGAAAGGGCCTCATTGTAGTTATGAATTTGTTGGTCCAACAGATGCTTTGCCTGCTCACATGATAAGCCTTTCTGTTAGAAAACCAGAACTTAATTTTGAAGAATCGAGACATTTTTTTCAAACCAATGTGAGAACATATCAATGGCACTAACTTCATCACATTGAAATTGATCAAAGTTTCATGAGATCCAAATGGCCCACGAAGCAAGAGCTCTCAAGTTGATTGGCTCCCCAACTTGGATCTGGATGTACTTCCAAACTTTCCTAGCTTTAGGGTAGGTGATGAAAAGATGGAAAATGTCTTCCTTTTTTGGCAGGGCATCTCTTGCAGAATCTTGACCCCTTTCCTATCCTCTCACTTCTACAATTGGTCCAGACAACCTTATGGAGGCTGAGCCACAATAGGGTAGAGTATTTTTCATGTAGGAGTTGCAAGTAGAAGTTGCAAGTAGAACATTCATGTAGGAATCACATGTAGGACTTGCATGTAGGGGTTGCAAGTAGAATTTGCAAGTAGAACTTGCATGTTGCATGTAGGAGTTGCATGTAGAACTTGCATGTTGCATGTTTCATGTAGGAGTTGCATGTTGAACTCGCATGTTGCATGTAGGAATCATATGTAGAACTTGCATGTAGAACATGCAAGTTGGATTCCTAAGAGGGATTATTTCTAGCCTTATGCAAGTACAAGCGGAGCTTTGCCGCTACTCTACACACACATTTTGTGCTACCTAAGTCCATGTTGGCACAGAGACAACATACTCGTGGATCCATTTTATTACCCGTCCTCAAGTTATGGCTTATTTTGATTTCGGAGGGGATCTCGTTGTTGCTGAGGTTGCGGACTCTACCATTGAATCTTCTTAAGAAGAGGCTTGGCGGGGGTCTCTTTTTGCTGAGTCTGGTATTTCTTGCTATCTTGCATACATGTTGGATACGATTGCACCCGTATCATTCAGCTTGTAGATCTGTTTGTATGCAAGTCTGATATTTGTGCATTTAGGAGACGGCTGTGATGTTTGGCGGGGGTCTCATTGCTGAGGTTGCACAAACTCTTTTGCCAATTCATCTTGAGTTTTGACATAGCTTCTTGTCTTGCTTGTGAATTCATTTCTTGCTTTGAGAGTATGGAATGAAAGTGTGTGATACTATTATTAATGCAATCTATTATGTGCCTATGCAAAAAATTGTGTGAGTGCATGTGATCAGGGACTAACTATATGCTTATTTGTGGGATTTGATAGGGAGACTAAGACTCAATTATCCCTAAGTGAAAATTGATTAGGTCTTCCTAAATGTGCAAAAACATGCATATGCCAATGAGTGTGCATGTAACAATCTAGTTCAAACTATATGTGCAAAAACGTGCATATGCTAGTGAGGGCTCGTGATACAATCTAATCCTAACTAAGGAAGACTTGGGATTTCCAAATCTTCATTTTTGTCGGGGATGGCTTGTGTGTTGAAGTAGTAGCGCTTCAATAGGCTCCTCTTTATTATTTTGTTGAATTGGACTCCATCCAATGTTTCTAGCAGCACAGCTCCGATGGGATTCATTTTTCTGACTTGGGTGGTCTTTGACCTAGATACTTGAGTTTTCCCTTGTGTACTTTGGCATTGTATAACAAGACAAAGTCACCTTCCTTGATGTCTTTAGCTTTAAGATTCCTATCAAACCATGCATTTCTTCTGTGTCTTTCTATTATGATGGCATGGTAGGCAACTAGTCTTCTCTCTGTATGCTTTTCCAATTGGTAGAGTCTTTCTTTCAAGGATGCATGATCTCCCATGTGTTCGTGTACTACTATGCATAGGCTTGGTATTACAAATTCTAGTGGGACCATAGCTTCAAGGCCGTACACCAATTAAAAAGGTGTATTCCTTGTATTGACCTTGAGTATGGTTCGGTATGCCCATAAGGTTGCATTTAGTTTCTTTGCCCAATCAGAACGCTGTAGTTCTACTACCTTGGTGAGGATAATGCATAATATTTTGTTGGTGGATTTAGCCTGTCCATTTCCTTGGGGTAGTAGGGTGTGCTTTTTCTATGGATTACCCCATAAAGCCAGACAAGAGTTCTTGGATTACCTCATTGACAAAATGTGTGCCTCTCTCCGACACAATTTCAATGGGGCATCTGAATTGGGTGATCACATTCCCGTATAAGAACCTTACTGTGCTTCTGGCATCTGCCTTTCTGACTGCTTTAGCTTCAACCCATTTGGTAAAGTAATCAGTGGCCACAATGATGTAGCATGCCTGTGTTCCCTCTGTTGTTGGATGGATGAGACCCATATAGTCAATCCCCTATTTTTCAAATGGTTTTTGTGCAACAATTGTTGTTAGGGTATTGAAGTCCTTGTGTTATGGTTTAGTAGTCTATTGTCATACATCACAACCTTTGACATATTCATAGGCATCTGCCCAAAGTGTTGGCCACCAGTAGCCTGCGAGGAGGACTTTTCTTGCTATGGCTTCCCCTTGGAAGTGTCCTCTTGCATTGCCTTCATGGGCTTCACTCAAGATTGGCATGATCTCATGAGGCATTACACATCTTCTTAAAACCTAGTCCTTGCCCATCTTGTAAAGTTGTCCTGCAATGAGTTGATAGGCTACACCTTTTAAAATTAGTTTTCTAGCATCCACTGCTTTCATTTCAGGGGGTGGTCTTCCTGCCATTAAGTACCCATTGATATCTCCACGCCAATCTAGAATAGCATCTATCTAAAATAGTGTGGCATCTGGCAAGTCGTCTTCTACTCTAGTGGCTTCTTTTCCCGACTTGACACGAGATATGTGATCGACAATGTAGTGTTGGGCACCTTTTCGGACCACTATTTTGAAGTTGAATTCTTGAAGCAAGAGGAGCCATCTGGTTATTCTTTCAGTTGTACACAGATGGTTCATAAGATAAAGCAATACTTGATGGTCAGTGTAGAAGACAAAATCATTTGCCAGTAGTAGATAGTGCCGAAATTTCTTAACACTATACACCATTGCTAGGGGTTCTCTTTCTATGGTGGTATAGTTTATCTCTGCATCATTGAGTTGTCGATTGGCGAAGTAGAATGGGTAGTGTTTCTTATGTTCACCAGGTTGACAAAGCACACTCCCAATTGCATACTTGGATCCATAGTATGAACATGAAAATCAATATACCAATTGGGAGATACAAGGATGGGTGCTATGATTAGGTGCCACTTTAAAAGGTTAAAGGCTTGGTCGCACTCTTCTGTCCATAAGAATTCCACTAACAATTTGTAAAGTGGTCTGGCTATCATGGCATATCGCAATATAAATCTTCTAGATAATAGCTGGCATGTCCCATAAAGACTCATACACCTTTGGAATTTGTAAGAGGAGGCAATTCCATGATGATTTTGATTTTTTCCATGTCAGTTTTGCAATCCCATGTTGTTGGATTTAGGGAGATGCCATACTCCCTGCATTTGATTAGTACTACTTTAAGACATTTGAAGTGGTCTTTTTTGTTCGAGTGGATGCACAAATCGTCCAAGAACACCTGTAAAACTTATTCAAAAATGACTTGAAAGCGGTGAACATGATGCTTGAATGTGGCCAGGTTATTAAAAGGCCGAATGGCATGATTCTATATGCAAAAATACACCATTTTGGAGCAAATGCTATTTTTGATTGGTCTTTAGGAGCAATTTGCACTTGATTATAGCCACCACTGAAGCCAACCAAGAAGTTATATATTTCGAAACTTGCCACCTTTTCCAACACTATTTCTGTTAAGGGTAGGGGATATTGATCCCTAATTGTGGCGGTATTCAAATTCTTTAAGTTTATGCATATTCTGAGCTTCTTGTTGCACTTAGGCACGATGATGATGGGTGAAACCTAATCAGTGTGCTCTATCTCTTAGATGAATTTGGCATCTAAAAGTTTTTCCAGTTCGTCTCATAAACCATGGTGCCATACTCAAGATTTGTTTGATAAGGTCCACATACCTTAGGGTGGGCACCTTCCCTTATAGGTATCATGTGTATTGCCACATCTAGTGAAATTCCTTTCATCTCTTTGTATGCCCATTCTAGGTAGTCACTGTATTCCATTAGGAGTGCTTTGAGTTTGGTTTCATCTTCCTGTCAAAGCTGTTTCCCAATGAAAACCAGTTTTTCTTCCTCCCCTTCAAGGGCGAGGTTTATTGTGCGAGTTTTTACTGGTCCCTCATAGATTGGAGTTTCTCGAATGCTATCGGTTTCTTAAACTTTAGATTCTCTTAGTGGTCTTGGCATTGCTATGGGGACACTGCCACTTGTGTAATTCCTTAAGTATTCCGACACTTCTCGAAGATCAACCTCTGAAGGTGTTGAACTAGCCTAACATGTGCTATGATTACTGGGTGGCATAGTATCATTAACCAATTTGTTAGGCTCTTGGTAACTTTCTTTTTCTAAAGCCTCTTGGTTGAAGCTTCATCCGCACATGTGGCTTACGCACATGTGGCTTATACTTCTGAAACTTCTTTTGTTGGGTGTTGTGGGGTAACTTTTCCACTGGTAAGGTGTTCCCAAAAGTAAGGATTCATTCGCTGCGCATACTCCTTCCAGCCCCTCAAGGGACCATTCAAGAGGAGGTGGCTTAGATTTTAAGGGAGTTGGATTTCTAAGATACAATTCGACGATCCTTGTTTGGACTCGTTCGAATTCATTGAAGTGTTCAGCCTTGGCTTTTCAGAGCGATTTCCTCCTTTAGCTTTCTTGCGAGATCTTTTGCTGTTATTCAACTTTGGAGGTTCACCTTTTGGAAGGTTGACTGCCATTAGGGCATGCAGAATGGCTAAGTCATTGTCAAAGACTTGATCTTCAATTTCAGCATTCTCAGCCTCAGTTTCAAGGTCCCAAGGAAAATCTGAGTCATCATTAGTATGGGTACCTTCTTCAAGTTCAATATCCCACTTGAGGTTAGCCATAAAGAATGGCACCTCTAGATCGATTGGTTCTTCATGTGTGAGTTGAAGATCTACTTGTATCACCTTAGCATCTATGTGCGAGAAGATGGGGTCTAATGAATGGTAGTTGTCGATGGTTGCCAATGTTGTATCTAGTTATTGACATTGCTTTGTGAATCTCCCACTATGGCATGTTGTTGCAAGGGAGATGATTTTCTTGAGATCGTCGTTAAAGAGGTTTCATCCAACGCTCGGGCACAATTAGTTTTATAGCTCCTATCTCCTTATTCACCCTGACTATGGTGTCATGATTTTGGATTGTCAGTCTATCAGTTTCCCAATCATGGAGGACTGATCCTTCCCGCAACCAAGGACGTCCCAGTAAGATTTGATAGGATTTTTTGGGGAGATCCAAGATTGCGAATTGAAGGGAAAAGCGGACTTCTGCGACCTTTGTTGACACGCCATTCACTATTCCCAAGGGTTTAGCCCGTGAATCATTGGCAAGGCGTATGTTGAAATTAGCCTTTTGCATTGGTGGGATACCCCATTCATAGTAGAGCTCCTTAGATAGGACATTTACACCTGCTCCACCATCCACTATGAACACCTATTTCATTAATTTTGGACTTTTTCTGTTGTTATTGGACGAAGCCTTCAAAATCTTTCGCAAATGAAAAGTTTACTTTGTGAAAATATCCTTCCCAAATCAAAAATTTACTTTTTTCTTCCCAAATAAAAAATTCACTTTGTGGCACTATCATATTCACATAAAAATCTTGTTTTTTCAATCTATATTTTTACACCAACATGCAAGAATTTGAAATAATCCTATTTTAGAAATTCTAGCTATACCTAAGTTATTTGTTAATTTAATTATTTTTAATATTTTTCCTTGACGTGATAAATTTATAAATCCATGAAAGGAGACTTAAATATTTCATGTAAATAACATTGTCACTCTCAATATGCACAAAATTTTTAAAACTTTTAAGAAATAGAAAAAAGACATGATGCCATAAGACCCAAGTTTTGTATTGAACCAAAGAATTATAATAGCAATTATAGCTATCATTATATGTTTACATCAGAGATGTTGCTCTCAGCTGGAGTCTTTGTATAAAATGATATAGATTGAACATATGTTTACAATTTAAATTGTTGCTCTTAAAGAGCCTCAATTTGTGCCATCTGCATAATTTGACTCCCCATTGTCTTATTGCTCAATGTGAAAATCCCTTGCTAGGTGCAGTATGCATTAACTCCCACTTGTCTTGCCAAGCCTTGCCCCTTGGGTGCATTGACTCCCCATTGTCTTATTGCTCAATGTGACAGTCCCTTGCCAGGTGCCATCTGCATTAACTCCCTATTATGTCTTGCCAAGCCTTGACCCTTGGGTGACATCCAGTGCATATTTTGACTCTCATTTGACATAGGAGGTGATGACTCAGTACAGTTGCACCTACTAGTCTAATAATATATGATTATAATTGTCAATTGGCTTCTTGCCTAGTACCCAAATAAAATCCTTCAATGGATTCAATACAAAGCTTTAACCATGGACATTCTTCATTTGCGCTGTCTCCTTCTACTTCCTCCATGGCAAGCATCCTTAAAAATTCATGTATATGCAAAATACTTTGCTATGGTATTTTTATTTTTCCTTCTACCTCATATCCCATGCGCTTCTTTGATTTCTTTGCCCTTGAATGCCAAGACACTATGATTGTCTCCGTCAAAACATGTGAGACCACTTCATCATTTGGGACCCACTCCTTCATTATACAATTAGTATACAATGTGTTGTTATCCATATTCTCCTTCCTGCCCTTTGGCTCATACCATACTGCTCGCTGTAAATGTTGTAGCTCTCCCTTGATCATGTCTTTGCACATCAACTACTTTTGCAACCCAAAACTTCACATTCTCATATTCATCATCTGATGGCCGAACCACAACAAAACAATCGGCCTCTATATCTACTTGTGGCATAAACTCTCTCTTCTTCGGTCCACAATATGGACGTGGGAGTAATGATACAAATTCATTTTCAAAGACTGGAGCTGGGCACAAATCGTTATGAACATTTGGCCAAAATATATTGCATTCTTCCTTGACATCCTTTGAGCCTCGCATTCTCTCAAGGTCCTTTATTAATTTTCATGTCTTGTTAATTACAGTGGTAGTGTGTTCTCTCCAAGTAGGCTTCGAAAAAGGATATCTCCGGAGCATTTCCTCTTTGTATGTAATAAATGCTTTTAATCCTTCTATTTCACAGTTAGACCTCTCATTGAATTCTTGTATAGGAGCCCATTTTGGATACCTTTCCTTGCTGGGAATTGAAGTTAAGAGACTGTAAGGTTCTTCAGGTTCCCATTTTGTATCATGAGAACACTGTTGCCATTGCATTACGGGTTTTTCATCTTACAAAAAAAAACGAAAGTAGTGTGGATTGGTATGACCTGTCAATGCATCACCACCCGTTTGTATGAAAGGTAGAATGAAGCTCTTCCAATCATATATTCTTTCGAGCCTCTCACATACTGTACTTTCCTTATGACCACCAACTTGCCTGACACATCTTCTTACCAAGTCATCTATTGTCTCCACATCCTTGCATTTAAGCTCTCTTGAGATTGTGCTAAAAACCTGATCGATATCCTCATGTGTATGCCCAACATACCAAAATCCACATTCGACCTCATTGAAGATTCGATGAGCAACTAGCATGGAGCAAAATGCAAACATGAGTACATTCTTATTTTCTCACCAGTAATTATCAGCTTGTATTCTCAAAGTCAGTGGTAGGCGACCTTTTTCTACATGTACATTGCAAATTGCCTTCATAATAGATGTTACAACTTGATTGCTATCATGTAGATGCAAGGAATCAATCCATTTATCTGCAAAGAACTTAATTCCATGCACTAACACTCCACATAAATGTGTCTTTAGAAAGTGCTTTCCTTGTAATTTTGGTGGAGTGGCAACAAAATGAGGCAATGTTGTTGTATTTTGATCCATGCCATCTACAATAAGGCACATGTAGTCATCGGGATGCGAAATAGCTTGCTCCTTCCAAAATGAATATTTTTGTCTGGAATGTCGAACAAGGTCATGATGAGATTTTTAGTTTTTTTTGTATAATTACCTTTGATTTGGACATGTTGCACTCTGAATCGCTCGCTTTAAATCATCACAGACATTGCACTTTGACATTTTTTACCTCCTTGGGATTTTAACATATCCAAAGTTCTTCTTCCAAAGAGTATACAAAGTATGAGAAGAAGCTACGGCATCCCCTCTTTGCCTTTGCTTTTCTGCAATAGAGTCAAATACTTCAAGCTTTGTCAAGCCCATTGGAAGGTGCATTTCAATGATCGCATCACCGTTAGGGAGTTTGGTAGATATATGGGGTTGAGGTAAAGCATTTTCATGTATGAAGTCTTGCAAAATTGTTGCTGCCCTAACAGTTGAGATTCTTGATTTGGACCTTCCTTTATTACCGTGAATGCTAAATTTGTTGCTTCCCTTTGCCTTGGTGACTAAATCCCAATATGTACCATGGGATAATCCAGTAATATGCCTTATTGCAAATCTTTTTTCCATTTACGAGAGGTTAGCCTTTTATTGCCATTCTAAAGAAAGCAAGAGAGACTTGTGAGAAGGTATTCATTTCTTTCGCTTCCTCTTCTTTGTTGCCACACGTGTCCTCTACATTCCCTGATGTCTGCAAGATCAATGAAGCGCATACATCTTCGCTTGCAACATAGATATCCAATGCATTTAACATGTTCTCCTCCTTCATTACTCTCTTCCTCTTTGGTTGCTTTTGTGGATCTGCCTGGGTTTGCTTTCTCTTCATGCATATGTATGACCGTTTTCGTTCCTCGTGCACGTTGTTATCTGTATTTATGCTCTTCTTCTCCTCACATTTGTTTGTAACCAAGCATCCATGATTGGTCGTTGACATCTCTATTGAACCTTTGCCCTTCTCACTATGCAAGAATTCATCCACCCCAGATAAGGCTTCGCTTCTAAAATCATTTTGTTTCTCGGAACCAATGAACTCATCCACTTCAGATAAGATTTCACTTCTATAATTGGGTACATTGAAATCATCCACATTTGAAGTGATAGAGCCTGGCACATGGGCACGCTTTTTAGGTCCTTTGATATTGTAGTATACCTTGTCTTTATCATTGAAAACCACGTGCCTCTTTCTCATGTTTAAAAATTGCATGCTCCATCTCATATTCTTGCCTACCTCATAGTAGGGATCACATAAGGATGTTATGTTATCAACCATACCATCATCAGTGACTTTTAGAATCCTCATCTGTGCAAATGACCATTGCTCCACTTGTTCAAATCCCAATACTTCACCTTCTACTACAGTCTTATTTGCAAATGATCTCATTTGTAAAATGTCCCCTATAGTAAAATCCAAGGTGGTGCACTTTGTATTCTTGATAATGTCTGTTGCATAAGTCTCGTCTTTGTCCCATGCTATAAATGATTGTATTGTAGGGCATAACATCTCCAAGTGTTTCCATATCTCTACATTTATACTTTAGCTCAACATGTGCGCTAAGAATCTTTGATACAGTCACTACCACCTTATCTTCGCCAAGTCTTCGAAAGTGGCAAACTGAATTGGGATCACTATCATGGATTGTAGCAAATGCAACTACTTCTCTTTTGCTACATAAAATCACATCCATCCCTGGAACAAAATCTATGGCCATCTCCTTTATGAGAGTCCTTTGCAAGCAACCTGCAGTAGCAAGAATTACATAAATATTAGTCTCTTTTTTATAATCTACTCATTTATTATAATTTTTAATTAGTACTTAATTTATTAGTGGGAGAAGTTATTCGATCACTTGTACTCATTAGATGGACACGCCACTTTGCATGCAACTCAATAACACCTACGTTGAGGTGCGTGCAAAGTATTGTGCCCATTGTCTATGCTTTGCATGGTATATCACGCATTAAACACCGTTTGTGCCTCAGTGTCATACACAACCATAAAAAACACGGTCCTAGGTGTGTTATTCAAACAAGTACTTATCGGATGGGGGCTCCACTTTGCATGCAAGTCAAGTTCAACTAGGTTGAGGTGTGTGCAAAGTATTGTGACCATCGGATATGCGTTGCATGGTCGATCACGCATTATACACCGTTTTTTCCCTAGTGATATGCACATCTGTAAAAAAAACACGCCCTTAGGTGTGTTATACAACCAAGTACTTATGATATGGGTGTGCCTCTTTGCAAAAAAGTTAATACCACCTAGGTTAAGGTGCAGATAAAGTGTTTTACCCATCGGATATGCATTGCATGGTCAATTGAGCTTTAAATACTGTTTTTGCCTTAGTGTCAAGCACATTCGTTTAAAAACACGCTCCTAGGTGTGTTATCCGATCAAGTACTTATCGGACGGACACACCACTTTGCATGCAACTCAATAACACCTAGGTTGAGGTGTGTACAAAGTATTGTGCCCATCGGATATGCTTTGCATGGTATATCACACATTAAACACCATTTGTGCCTCAATGTCATGCACAAAAAAAAAAAAAAAGCTTTTAGGTGTGTGATCCAACCAAGTGCTTATTGGATGGTGTAGTACTTTGCATGTAACTCAATACCATCACTTTTGAGGCTCATGCAAAGTATTGTGCCCATTGGATATGCTTTGCATGGTCGAGGGAGAATTAAATACTGTTTTTGCCTTAGTGTCATGCACAACCGTCAAAAAACACGGTCCTAGAAGAGTTATTCGAACAAGTGCTTATCGGATTGGGGCACCTCTTTGCACACAAATCAATACTACCTAGGTTGAGGTGTGCGCAAAGTATTATCCCCATTGGATATGATTTACATTGTCAATCATACATTATACAACATTTTCAACCTTGTGATATGTACTACCGTCAAAAAACACGCTCCTAGGTGTGTTATCCGAACAAGTACTTATGGTATGGGAGCATCACTTTGCATGAAACTCAACACCACATAGGTTGAGGCATATGCAAACTATTTTTTCCATTAGATATGCTTTGCATAGGCAATCACACATTATACACCGTTTTTGCCTTAGTGTCATGCACAACTGTAAAACACAAGGTCCTAGATGTGTTATTTGAACAAGTACTTATGGGATGGGCATGCCACTTTGCATGTGAGTCAATTCCACCTAGTTGAAGGTGTGTGTAAAGTATTGTGCCCATCGGATATGCTTTTCATTGTCGATCAAGCATAAAACACCGTTTTTGCCTTAGTGTCATGCACAACCATAAAAAAACATGGTCCTCAGTGTGTTATTCAAACAAGTACTTCTCAGATGGGAGCTCCACTTTGCACACAAGTCCGTTTCAACTAGGTTGAGGTGCGTACAAAGTATTGTGACCATCAAATATGCTTTGCATGGTCGATCACACATTATACACCGTTTTCCCTCTAATGATATGCACATCCGAAAAAAAACACATCGTTAGCTGTGTTATGTGACCAAGTACCTATCGGATGGGTGTGCCTCTTTGAAAACAAGTCAATAAAACCTAGGTTGAGACATAGGAAAAGTAATGTGCCCATCAGATGTGCTTCACATGGTCGATCGAGCATTAAATACCATTTTTGCCTTAGTGTCATGCACATCCGTAAAAAAACATGCTGCTAGGTATGTTATCCAATCAAGTACTTATGGGATGGGCATGCCATTTTGCATGTAAATCAATTCCACCTAGTTTAAGATGTGCGCAAAGTATTGTACGCATCGGATATGCTTTGCATTGTTGATCAAGCATAGAAAACCATTTTTGCCTTAGTGTCATGCACAACCATAAAAAAACACGGTCCTAGGTGTGTTATTCAAACAAGTACTTCTCAGATGGGGGATCCACTTTGCATGCAGGTCCATTTCAACTAGGTTGAGGTGCGTGCAAAGTATTGTGACCATTGGATATGCTTTGCATGGTCGATCATGCATTATACACCATTTTTCCCCTAGTGATATGCACATCCGTAAAAAAACATGCCTTATGTGTGTTATCTAACCAAGTACTTATTGGATGGGTGTGCCTCTTTGCGAACATGTCAATACCATTTAGATTGAGGCATAGGAAAAGTATTGTGCCCATCGGATATCCTTTGCATTGTCCATCGAGCATTAAATACCATTTTTGCTCTAGTGTCATGCACATCCGTAAAAAAACACGTTGCTAGGTATGTTATCTGATCAAGTACTTATGGGATGGGCATGCCACTTTGCATGTAAGTTAATTTCACCTAGTTGAAGGTGTGTGCAAAGTATTGTGCCCATCGGATATGCTTTGCATTGTCGCTCAAGCATAAAACTCCGTTTTTGCCTTAGTGTTATGCACAACCATAAAAAAACACGGTCCTAGGTGTGTTATTCAAACAAGTACTTCTCAGATGGGGGCTCCACTTTGCACGCAAGTCTGTTTCAACTAGGTTGAGGTGTGTGCAAAGTAATATGACTATCAGATATGCTTTGCATGGTCGATCATGCATTATCCACCGTTTTTCCCGTAGTGATATGCACATCTGCAAAAAAACACACCCTTAGGTATGTTATCTGACCAAGTACTTATCGGATGGGTGTGCCTCTTTGAGAACATTTCAATACCACCTAGGTTGAGGTGTAGGAAAAGTATTGTGCCCATTAGATATCCTTTGCATGGTCGATCGAGCATTAAATACTATTTTTGTTCGTGTCATGCACATCCATAAAAAAACACGCCGCTAGGTTTGTTATCCGATCAAGTACTTATGGGATGGGCATGCCACTTTGCATGTAAGTCAATTCCACCTAGTTGAAGGTGTGCGCAAAGTATTGTGCCCATCGGATATGCTTTGCATTGTCGATCAAGCATAAAACACCGTTTTTGCCTTAGTGTCATGCACAACCATAAAAAAACACGGTCCTATGTGTGTTATTCAAACAAGTACTTCTTAGATGGGGGCTCCACTTTCCATGCAAGTCCATTTCAACTATTTTGAGGTGTGTGCAAAGTATTGTGACCATCGGATATGCAAGTCCATTTCAACTATTTTGAGGTGCGTGCAAAGTATTGTGACCATTATACACTGTTTCTCCCCTACTGATATGCACATCTGTAAAAAAGCACGCCCTTATGTGTGTTATTTGACCAAGTACTTATCGGATGGGTGTGCCTCTTTGCAAACATCTTAATACCACCTAGGTTGAGGCATAGGAAATTATTCTGCCCATCGGATATCCTTTGCATTGTCGATCGAGCATTAAATACCATTTTTGCTCGTGTCATGCACATCTGTAAAGAACACGCTGCTAGGTATGTTATCTGATGAAGTACTTATGGGATGGGTGCACACTTTGCATGTAAGTTAATTCCACCTAGTTGAAGGTGTGTGCAAAGTATTGTGCCCATCGGATATGCTTTGCATTGTCGATCAGGCATAAAACTCTGTTTTTGCCTTAGTGTCATGCACAACCATAAAAAAACACGGTCGTAGGTGTGTTAGTCAAACAAGTAGTTCTCAGATGGGGGCTCCACTTTGCACACAAGTCCACTTCAACTAGGTTGAGGTGTGTGCAAAGTATTGTGACCATCGGATATGCTTTGCATGGTCGATCACGCATTATCCACCATTTTTCCCGTAGTGATATGCACATCCGTAAAAAAACACGCCCTTAGGTATGTTATCTAACCAAGTACTTATCGGATGGATGTGCCTCTTTGGGAAAATTTCAATACCACCTAGGTTGAGGTGTAGGAAAAGTATTGTGCCCATCGGATATGCTTTGCATGGTCGATCGAGCATTAAATACTATTTTTGCTCTAGTGTCATGCACATCCGTAAAAACACACACTACTAGGTATGTTATCCGATCAAGTACTTATGGGATGGGCGTGCCACTTTGCATGTAAGTCAATTCCACCTAGTTGAAGGTGTGTGCAAAGTATTGTGCCCATCCGATATACTTTACATTGTCGATCAAGCATAAAACACCGTTTTTGCCTTAGTGTCATGCACAACCATAAAAAAACACGATCCTAGGTGTGTTATTCAATCAAGTACTTATCGGATGGGGGTTCCACATTACACGCAAGTTTGTTTCAACTAGGTTGAGGTGCGTGCAAAGTATTATGACCATCGGATATGCTTTGCATGGTCGATCACGCATTATACAACGTTTTTCCTGTAGTGATATGCACATCCGTAAAAAAACAAACCCTAGGTATGTTATCTCACAAAGTACTTATCGGATGGGTGTGTCTCTTTGAAAACATGTCAATACCACCTTGGTTAAGGCATAAGAAAAGTATTGTGCCCATCGGATATGCTTTGCATGGTCGATCGAGCGTTAATTACCATTTTTGCCTTAGTGTCATGCACATCCGTAAAAAAACACACTGGTAGGTATGTTATCCAATCAAGTACTTATGGGATGGGAATGCCACTTCGCATGTAAGTCAATTCCACCTAGTTTAAGGTGTGTGCAAAGTGTTATGTCCATCGGATATGCTTTGCATTGTCGATCAAGCATAAAACTCCGTTTTTGCCTTAGTGTAATGCACAACCATTAAAAAACATGGTCCTACGTGTGTTATTCAAACAAGTACTTATCGGATGGGGGCTTTAATTTGCACGGAAGTCTATTTCAACTAGATTAAGGTGCGTGCAAAGTATTGTGACCATCGGATATGCTTTGCATGGTCGATCATGCATTATACAACGTTTTTCCTGTAGTGATATGCACATCCGCAAAGAAACACACCCTTAGGTGTGTTATCTGACCAAGTACTTATCAGGTTGAGGTGCCTACAAAGTATTGTGACCATTGGATATGCTTTGCATGGTCGATCACGCATTATACACCGTTTTTTCCCTAGTGATATGCACATCCGTAAAAAAACACGGCCTTACGTGTGTTATCTGACCAAGTACTTATCGGATGGGTGTGCCTATTTCAAAACATGTCAATACCACCTAGGTTGAGGCATAGGAAAAGTATTTTGCCCTTGGGATATGCTTTGCATGGCCGATCGAGCATTAAATACCATTTTTGCCTTAGTGTCATGCACATCCGTAAAAAAAACATGCTGCTAGGTATGTTATCCGATCAAGTACTTATGGGATGGGCATGCCACTTTGCATGTAAGTCAATTCCATCTAGTTTAAGGTGTGTGCAAATTATTGTACCCATCAGATGTGCTTGGCATTGTCGATCAAGCAGAAAACACCGTTTTTGCCTTAGCTGTGTCATGCACAACCATAAAAAAACACAGTCCTAGGTGTGTTATTCAAACAAGTACTTCTTAGATGGGGGCTCCACTCTGCATGCAAGTCTGTTTTAACTAGGTTGAGGTGCGTGCAAAGTATTGTGACCATCGGATATGCTTTGCATGGTCGATCACACATTATACACCATTTTTCCCCTAGTGATATGCACATTCGTAAAAAAGCACGCCCTTAGGTGTGTTATCTGACCAAGTACTTATTGGATGGGTGTGCCTCTTTAAGAACATGTCAATACCAAGTAGGTGGAGGCATTGGAAAAGTATTGTGCCCATCGTATATCCTTTACATTGTCGATTGAGCATTAAATACCATTTTTGCTCTAGTGTCATGCACATCCGTAAAAAAACATGCTGCTAGGTATGTTATCCGATCAAGTACTTATGGGATGGGTGTGCCATTCTCACTATTCTTACCACACTTTTCCACAATGCACATCCTTTGTGATGCAGATTGCTTTCTCCCCCATCCTTTGTTTGCAAATGTGCATCAATGGTGGATCTATGCCGCCTAATGCAATATTCTTGCCATCCATTATCTACAATATGCATTAGATTCTCTTCACATCTAAGTTGCGAGCAACGATAAAGAGATGATATAAGATGTAAGCAATGCAAATCCCATAGGAAAAAGCCATGAGATGAGAAGAGACTAAGACATAAAAGGGGGAGATGAGTGTGCCATCACAGGGAATCCATTCTAGGTGGGCTGCCGAATAGATTTGCAATCCTCGTGCCGACAACATGAAGCACTCGGCTATAGTGCCGTGATTGAGCCCATACCTCTGTAATGGAAGATGCACTCAGCCACGTAAAAGAATAAAAAATTCTCATGTATTTTAATTGAATGTGCTGAATCTATTGAGGACGTAGTTTGCGGAGTGCCTGCACATTTTTTGGGCAGAGCCAGTTTTGTTGCGATGAACATTACATTTGGCAGCATAATGGCCATGCCTTTCTTGAAATGTAATTTCCTGCACCAAACTGGCTATAATCAATGGTGGATCCAATGGACAATATTTCTTCAATTGTCCTCCCAAACCTGCTGTTAATAGAGAAAAGAGATACTGGACCTCTTTTTGTGAGGGGGAGTTTCCATCATCTCAAGAGTGGAGCCTCAAAGCATATGAACACCTTAGAGAGGGAATTTGACATTTAGTTTGTGGAAAATGAAGGCAAGTTCACCTTAACTATCCCCATGATTTTCATCTTGAACATCCCTCTATGCTTTATTGTCCACAGATATGTACATTGGAATGATTGCTTTTCTGTATATCCCCCATGGTAGCATAACTGACTTGTCGTTGCATTGCATCTTTGGTTATGCCGTCCTTTCCCAATGTGAGGAATGGAAAATCATCTTTCTCTAACTGGTATGATGGTACCATTTTGAAATTTTGCACTTGCATTTTTTACATTCTCATGAGATGCCATTGCTCTCATCATGGCTTCCAAGTGTATAAGGCAAGACTCATGTGTAGAGTTGCCTAGTGAGCAACCATGAGGATAGATAGTTATGCCAAGGTTGTGGTCATGCTCCCCACTATAGACCTCATTACTAGAAATGCACTATAAACAACATCAATGTCATTCTTGATAAGGCATAGCCATCAAAGTATAAGGGTGAACTCCTAGCTTTGTAAGCAGAGGAGAGAGCCTCGAGGAAGAAATTCTGGTAGAAAAATAGGGGGTAGTGAGGGGGATGAACAAGCTACTACAAGGGTTGTCACATTAAATATCACTTGAGGAGGGTCATGTAGTGATCGAATATCTAGCTTCAATGATTGAAGCAAGAGGATGTGTAGGATGGGCAACATGTCCCATTACAATAAAAATCCTCCAACATTACAATGGTGTATGTTTACACCACCATTCTCCTTTACCTAGAAACATCAATGGCACGAGCAACTTTGTTTCCTTGCTACAAAGCAATGCCACAAGCCAACCGATACAATATAGCAATCTACATTCATCCAATTGGCTTCATGAGACCCTTGAGAAGTAAAAATTGGGGATATGCTGTCACCTCAAAGAACATCACTATTATAGGCAGATTTTGTGTGAATATCCTTAGAAATCTTAAAGAAAGTTTTAATCGGTCATCATATTTTATGATGAATAACAAGGGCATTAAGTATTTTAGTGGTCAGAAGTGTTCGATGGCATAAAGTATAAAACGTAAGTATAATCAAAACACTGAAAAGTTCATAAAGTATAAAACGTAAGCATAACATCAAAACACATCGAAACGTGTTTGATAGACAGATTCCTTCCTTTCCCACGAACACATTGCAAATAATGTCGAATCCACTGATAAAAAACGCTGCCTAATTTGCTGACCCGGATTGTAGAATGGGGGCTAATTTGTCTGGAATCGGTCCTGTTACTCTAACAGTGCATGTATCGGAGACCACGCGGTTCTGACAATCGATAGTAGAGATTTGTATACCTCGGGCTTATCGACGCAGCTTGCATCTGAGATCAGTCCACGTTTTTTCTCCCTTTCAGACTTGCAAACGGCGCTTTTGGCACATCCCTTACAACTTCTTTAAATACCATCAGCAAACGAGCCCTCTAGCATCTAAGTCTTTGATCAGTTCGATTTCTGTGTGCAGTTCCGAGGAAGTAAAGCTCCATTAGTAAGTCCATCTTCCTATTTCTGGGCTGTTGACGGTTTGCATAGATCGCATCGGAGCGTTTCTTCTATCTGGGAACTTAACCTTGTTTAAATGTTTCATTCGTAATTAGTCCATCCATAATCGTCCTATTTCTGCGCTGTTGACGGTTTGCACATATATCAACAGAGCAATTTTTATATCGGAATACGTAACCTTGTATAAATGTTTCATTCGTAAGTCCATTGCCCATCGTCCTATTTCTGCACCGTTGACGGTTTGCATGCGTATCATCGGAGCATTTTTTCTATCGGGAAGTATAACCAGCTTGTATAAAAGATCATCTCTCGACCATCTAGCTTACCATCTTTTCAATCACGTAAATACAGTCATCTTTGTTCCGATACATCTGATTATTGCCTTAAACTTTCATGTTAATACTTTGACGCTCAGATTCCGGCATAGGGACATTTCCGAACATTGATTGCTCCTTGACGATACGTGGTGATCATTACTTGAATTAGCATCGCGTCTACTATGGCTGTCTCTGGGAAGCTCATGAGCTGCACTTCCGTTTGGCTCCTTGGGGCCATTATCTTCGTGCTGGCCACATGCCGGAATGGCGTTCTGGCTCAGGAAGGGTGCGGACGTAGCTGCACCAATAACAACCAGTGCGAGGGCGTGCTCGCTTGCATCAACGGCCTGTGCGGGGACGACCCGAATGTAGGAACGCACATCTGCAGCGGCAGCAGCGGTAATTCGTCGTCATCGTGCCAGCCCTCCGGCTACCTTCGTGGCACAAGCCATTCTTGCAACCAGGGCGGTGAGTCGGAGTGCTGCAAGGCTGGCGAACGCTATCCGCAGTACGAGTGCTCGCCCCCGATAACGGACGCAACTCCAGCTATCCTCACGGTGAATTGCTTCCAAAAGGGAGGCTGCGGAGGAGGCCCTTCGGAGTGCGATGGCCACTACCACAGCGATTCTGAACTCATTGTGGCTCTTGCCACAGGCTGGTATGCAGGGGGGAGCCGCTGCTCGACGCAGATAACCATCTATGGCAATGGCAATAGCGTCACGGCAACCGTTGTAGACGAGTGCGACTCGGTGCATGGATGCGATGCGGAGCACGACTACCAGCCACCCTGTGACAACCACGATGTAGATGCGTCTCCAGCGGTGTGGGATGCTCTTGGAGTGTCTCAGGACGATCCCAATTACGGAGGGATGAGCATCACCTGGAGCTTGAATTGAGCGTCTCGCCAAAGAACAAGCGCTTCGCAGGAATATGCAGCGTAGCAAAGTAGTCCAGCTCCTTGTAAGCTTGCTTCATATTCTCTTGTATCATATCCATGCCTGTTTACATATAATTCATCTCTCTCATGGTACGCACCTGCCGAGGCACCTGCGCAGCAGCAGAAGTGTCATTGCTGTATATCATTCCTCTTTGCTCTGATTAATATTCTATACTCCTACCTGCGCAACAAACTTCCAGAGCGGCAGC
The DNA here is from genome assembly GCF_047967505.1 of Dipteris shenzhenensis. NCBI lineage: Eukaryota > Viridiplantae > Streptophyta > Polypodiopsida > Gleicheniales > Dipteridaceae > Dipteris > Dipteris shenzhenensis. The sequence continues at coordinate 38,243,845 of NC_141626.1, forward strand.
TTGTTTCTCTCGTGCACGAGGATGTATCTCTTTCTTTGTTGGTCCGAACTTTTTTCCATACGAAGATCCAATTGAAGCAATCACCTGGGGGCGCACAAATTTTCTTTCCTTTTTGTTGGACACTTTATTCAGAAAAAGGACAAAAGAAAATACAAATAAGAAACTAGCGAGGCAAGCTCAAGAATGCCTCACAACTCATAAGAGTGATTCCCGAAGAATGCAAGGAGGTCTGATTTAGAACTTTTCAATGAAAATGATTTGAGATTCTTGGAAAGGGAGATCGGCCAACATGTCATGCATAGGGCAACATCGCAGGGTTAATTCACCTCGTTGTACAAGTCTCTTACGAAGTGATATTACAAGTCAACGTGCTTGCTGAGCTTGTGGGAACAACTGTTTTTGATCAAGCATATGCAGCCATTGTTGTCATTGTAGAGGACATGATTTCAAATGTTGATGTCGAGCTCGTTTGTGAGGGTTGAGAGCCATACATGCTCTTTGGATGCTTGACAGACGGCGATGTACTCAGCCTCTGTGGAAGACAATGCTATAGAGCATTGCTTAGTGCAAACCCAAGAGATAGGGCCGCCTGCCAATAAGTAGATGTATGCATTGGTGGAGCTACGTCCCCGGCCCAGTCTGAATCACCGAAGCCCAAGAAATCGGGTAAGTGGGAATGGTATGAAATACCAACATCAGCGCTCCCGTTGAGATAAGGATGAAGATAGATTTAGGGTGTCCGTAGGGGAAGCGGTGGACCGTACGTTGCTGGAGCTCTTTTCTGGTGCCGGTGTGACTGAAAAAAGTGTTTATAAACATATTATTAAAAACCTGCTACACATGTGCATTAGCGTGCGTCTGTCCTGGTGGTAGAGCAGATGGAGGTCTATGAACAGGTCGTATGAACGATTCACCAAATGCGCATAGTCTTTTGTCCATAAGGTCATTCATCTTTTACAGCAGTCGACAGGGTGGATCTGAATGCTTCAAGTAGGACAAACTTGAAGCCCCTAAATCTATCCCCAGGCTTGAGATAACGTAGGACTCTCTTAGCAGCTTGCCGGGCAATTCATAAATTGTGCTAGCTTGGTCACAGTGATGGAGATATTTGGTCGTGTGCCCACAATGGCATAGTACAAACCATCGCTGCAGCGTTCATTTCAGCAGGCTTTGCATCTGTGCTTGGGTTCATGGCCTTGGATAAGGAAATGTTGCAATCAACTGGTGTGGCAACATGTGTGCAGTCGGTCATATTGTACCGGTCAAGCATCTGTTGCACATACCATTGCTGATGGAGCCATGTTTTGCCACAAAAGATGTCACGGTGAACTTGAATGCCTAAGCAGTAACAATCAAGAGGCCTTGAGTCGATCATTGAAAATTCGGATTTGATGTCAGTTTTGAACAGCTCGAGTCTAGGGAGGTTGTTGCATATGACGATGAGATCATCGACATACAAAGCTACGACGAGGAAGATGTCTAGGGCCGTACAGATGTAAATGCGTGAATCACTAGGGCTGTACAGACGTAAATGCTTGAATCACTATAGCAGCATCGGAAACCATGGAGTAGGAGGTAAGAATCAATTTCGTTGTACCAAGAGCGAGTGGCTTGTTTGAGGCCGTAGAGAGCCTTGTGTAGACGACAATCCTGACCTGTAGGAGGTTAAAATAGACCTCCTCGTCGAGATCTCCATGCAAAAAGCCGTCTGCACATCGAGTTGATGGATGTGCATGTTGCCCAAGCAATCAACAGTTGTAAGGAGGTGATCTGACTACCAGTGCAAACGTATCGCTATTGAATAAATCCCCGTGCCAGCGAGCTTTGTAGCCAGAGTTTTAGCTGATAGGGGAGAGATCTATTCAAACAAGGTGGGGATCCACTAAGGCCCTGCCTTTTGGAATGTCATTATAAGTCTAATTGTAAAGTCGCTTGGGGGTGTTGAGAAATGTGGTTCCATAGGATACTAAGAGAAATTATGTTATTAGTAGAGTAGATTGAGTCAATGGATTGATGACATGGATTCTGAAAAAAGATGATGTCTATCTTGTACTTACCTATTTAAGAAAACATCCTCTAATAGAATGATATTGCTTGTCTTTCACCTTCTATCTTATCATGTTGTTTCCTTTTGAGCCTCCCTAGGATTTTTGGCCCTATTAGATGAGTGAAAGAGACTAGAAAAAAGAGGTGAAAGGGTGTGGGTGGATGGATCATTAAATAAAAGTGGGACGGGGCATTAAATAAAAGTGGAAAAGTGGGGTATATTGGCTTAGCGATACATGTTATGATGAATTTGTCTTTTGGAAACCAACAGGGCGATCTCGTGGGATGTCATCTGGCTCTTGTGACATTCCCTTGTAGTAGTAAGGGAGGAGTTACCTTGGGACGAGTAATGACTGTGCAAGCAAGCCGCCCCCTAAATACTAATCTCGCTCTTGCTAGAATTAGGTGATACCGCAAGGGAGAAACTGCCTTGGGATGGGCAGGGAGAGTGCAAGCAAGTTTCCAAATATTGGATCTTTTGACCTCACCGAATAACATTGGAAATACTAGTGATGGTCTTGTCTCTTTGGTAGGTGATTTATTTGGGTCTAGCTCAGTAAATCAAAACAAAAAAGTTAGAAGAAACATATATAGAGAAAGGCTTAACTTTTTAGCTAGGTCAAACATGAATAATCTTCATGATTTTGGGGAAGGTAACATTAATTGGTCTAACTTTAAGACTTTATTAGTTAGCGCTCATTATAGTAATACTAACATAAGAATTCTTAATAAACTAAGAGGTCTTAGAAACAAGCATCTCAAGACTTCTGTTTCTATTAGTCCTATTCATGCCACACCAGTAATTTATGTTGTCTATAACATACATAGTAGTAACATGCTTTATGTAGGAAAAACCTATAGGATAGCTTTTATTTGTTTTCAAGAACATGTTAGGGAAGCTAGAAAAGTTAATAGGAAGAATTCCTTAATTGAGAATTCAAAACCCTTATATGCGGCAATGACAAAGTTTGGTTTCGAATGATTTCGTTGCTTTCCCATTGAGGATATAGAGGGCCATTTTAATAATGCCCAGGATTTTTACAAGGTTGCTCATCCTTGTGAATTGTTTTGGATGAGAACTTTATACACTTTCTTTCCAAGAGGTTTTAATTTGGAAGAAAAATCAACTCTTCCTAAAAATAAAAGAACCTCTAAAAAGAACCCTTTGATGTGGAGAACTCATATCAAGCCCTTTAACATTCCTCATTATCAATAGTCGTACACCTAACATCGTATGGAAACCTAAAGTTATGTTACGAGGTTGTCCTAGCTCTCCTGTAATCTCACATGTTGTTCGTGAGTTGCCTCCCTCACTTCCTCTTCCTCCACTTCCCCCTCCTTTAGTTCCTCTAATCTTCTCAGTTCCAAGAGTTTTTGCTTCTCAAGATTATAAAAGAAGACTACTCTACCTAGATAGATTAATGTCTCTGGGTCTTTTTTCAATAAAAGTTTTTGAGAACTATAATGTCAAAGTTCTTTTTAAACTTCAATACACCTTGGAATGTCTCTGGGTCTTTTTTCAATAAAAGTTTTTGAGAACTATAATGTCAAATTTCTTTTAAACTTCAATACACCTTGGAAAACTTCTCTTTTGAGGATTTGAATCTAAATAAGCTGCATTATATACAACTTACAACTTCATTGTATCACTTCGTAAAAGTAAAAGCTTCCTTTCAAAGCAAAGAAGTCTATCTAAATAAGGAATTCTTGATTTGTATTTTTACTTCTCCCTCTGTTAACAAGATAGGCTTAAACTCAATTTTGAAGTCTCTTGAAGTAATGGATTCTTTCCCTCATTTTGTGAGAAGAATTTGGAAGCATCAAGTAGTAGCTTGGAAGTATGTAAAAACTTTAGGACAAAAGGCTTTCAACTATGGAGTATGGTTCGGTATGCCCATAAGGCTGCATTTAGTTTCTTTGCTATGGCTTCCCCTTGGAAGTGTCCTCTTGCGTTGCCTTCATGGGCTTCACTCAAGATTGGCATGATCTCATGAGGCATTACACATCTTCTTAAAACCTGGTCCTTGCCCATCTTGTACAGTTGTCCTGCAATGAGTTGATAGGCTACAGCTTTTAAAATTAGTTTTCTAGCATCCACTGCTTTCATTTCAGGGGGTGGTCTTCCTGCCATTAAGTACCCATTGATATCTCCATGCCAATCTAGAATAGCATCTATCTAAAATAGTGTGGCATCTGGCAAGTCGTCTTCTAGTCTAGTGGCTTCTTCTCCCGACTTGACACGAGATATGTGATCGACAATGTAGTGTTGGGCACCTTTTCGGACCACTATTTTGAAGTTGAATTCTTGAAGCAAGAGGAGCCATCTGGTTATTCTTTCAGTTCTACACGGATGGTTCATAAGATAAAGCAATGCTTGATGGTTAGTGTAGAAGACAAAATCATTTGCTAGGGCTTCTCTTTCTATGGTGGTATAGTTGATCTCTACATCATTGAGTTGTCGATTGGCGAAGTAGAATGGGTAGTGTTTCTTATGTTCACCAGGTTGACGAAGCACACTCCCAATTGCATACTTGGATCCATAGTATGAACATGAAAATCAATATACCAATTGGGAGATACAAGGATGGGTGCTGTGATTAGGTGCCACTTTAAAAGCTCAAAGGCTTGGTCACACTCTTCTGTCCATAAGAATTCCACTAACAATTTGTAAAATGGTCTGGCTATCATGGCATACCACAATATAAATCTTCTATAATATCCGGCATGTCCCATAAAGACTCATACACCTTTGGAATTTGTAGGAGGAGGCAATTCCATGATGATTTTGATTTTTTCCATGTTAGTTTTGCAATCCCATGTTGTTGGATTTAGGGAGATGCCATACTCCCTACATTTGATTAGTACTTCTTTAAGACATTTGAAGTGGTTTTTTTGTTTGAGTGGATGCACAAATCATCCAAGAACACCTATAAAACGTATTCAAAAATGACTTGAAAGCTATGAACATGACTCGCTTGAATGTGGCCAGCTTATTAAAAGGCCGAATGGCATGATTCTATATGCAAAAATACACCATTTTGGAGCAAATGCTGTTTTTGATTAGTCTTTAGGAGCAATTTGCACTTGATTATAGCCACCACTGAAGCCAACCAAGAAGTTATATATTTCAAAACCTGCCACCTTTTCCAACACTATTTCTATTAAGGGTAGGGGATAGTGATCCCTAATTGTGGCAGTATTCAAATTCTTTAAGTTTATGCATATTCTGAGCTTCTTGTTGTACTTAGGCACGATGATGATGGGTGAAACCCAATCAGTGTGCTCTATCTCTTAGATGAATTTGGCATCTAAAAGTTTTTCTAGCTCGTCTCATAAACCATGGTGCCATACTTAGGATTTGTTCGATAAGGTCCACATACCTTAGGATGGGCACCTTCCCTTATAATTATCATGTGTATTGCCACATTTGGTGAAATTCCTTTCATCTTTTTGTATGACCATGCTAGGCAGTCATTGTATTCCATTAGGAGTGCTTTGAGTTTGGTTTCATCTTCCTATCAAAGCTATTTCCCAATGAAAACCAGTTTTTCTTCCTCCCCTTCAAGGGCGAGATTTATTGTGTGAGTTTTTACTGGTCCCTCATAGATTGGAGTTTCTCCAATGCTTCGGTTTCTTGAACTTTAGATTCTCTTAGTGGTCTTGGCATTGCTATGGGGACACTGCCACGTGTAATTCTTGAAGTATTCCAACACTTCTTGAAGATCAGCCTCTGAAGGTGTTGAACTAGCCTGACATGTGCTATGATTACTGGGTGGCATAGTATCATTAACCAATTTGTTAGGCTCTTGGTAACTTTCTTTTTCTAAAGCCTCGTGGTTAAAGCTTCATCCGCACATGTGGCTTATACTTCTGAAACTTCTTATTTTGGGTGTTGCGGGGTAACTTTTCCACTAGTAAGGTGTTCCCAAAAGTAAGGATTCATTCACTGGGTATACTCCTTCCAGCCCCTCAACGGACCATTCAAGAGGAGGTGGCTTAGATTTTATGGGAGTTGGATTTCTAAGATACAATTCGATGATCCTTGTTTGGACTCGTTCGAATTCATTGAAGTGTTTAGCCTTGGCTTTTTAGAGAGATTTCCTCCTTTAGCTTTCTTGCGAGATCTTCTACTGTTATTCAACTTTGGAGGTTCAACTTTTGGAAGGTCGACTGCCATTAGGGCATGCAGAATGGCTGTCATTGTCAAAGACTTGATCTTCAATTTCAGCATTCTTAGCCTCAGTTTCAAGGTCCCAAGGAAAATTAGAGTCATCATTGGTATGGGTATCTTCTTTAGGTTCAGTATCCCACTTGAGGTTAGCCATAAAGAATGGCACCTCTAGATCGATTGGTTCTTCATGTGTGAGTTGAGGATCTACTTGTATCGCCTTAGCATCTATGTGCGAGAAGATGGGATCTAATGAATGGTAGTTGTCGATGGTTACCAATGTTATATCCACTCATGCTTCCTGCAACCAAGAACGTCCCAATAAGATTTGATAGGATTTTTTGGGGAGATCCAAGATTGTGAATTGAAGGAAAAAGCGGACTTCTGTGACCTTTGTTAACATGCCGTTCACTATTCCCAAGGGTTTAGCTCATGAATCATTAGCAAGGCATATGTTGAAATCAGCCTTTTGCATTGGTGAGATACCCTATTCATAGTAGAGCTCCTTGGATAGGACATTTACACCTGCTCCACCATCCACTATGAACACCTATTTCATTAATTTTGGACTTTTTCTATTGTTTTTGGATGAAACCCAAAAATCCTTCCCAAATGAAAAGTTTACTTTGTGAAAATATCCTTCCCAAATCAACATTTTACTTTCTGAAAATATTCTTCCCAAATCAAAAATTCACTCTGTGGCACTATCATATTCACATAAAAATCTTGTTTTTTTCAATCTATACTTTTGCACCAACATGCAAGACTTTGAAATAATCCTATTTTAGAAATTCTAGCTATACTTAAGTTATTTGTTAATTTAATTATTTTTAATATTTTTCCTTGACGTGATAAATTTATAAATCCATGAAAGGAGACTTAAATATTTCATGTAAATAACATTGTCACTCTCAATATGCACAAAATTTTTAAAACTTTTAATAAATAGAAAAAAGACATGATGCCATAAGACCCAAGTTTTGTATTGAACCAAAGAATTATAATAGCAATTATAGCTATCATTATATGTTTACATTGAGAGACGTTGCTCTCAGCTGGAGTCTTTGTATAAAATGATATAGATTGAACATATGTTTACAATTTAAATTGTTGCTCTTAAAGAGCCTCAATTCGTGCCATCTGCATAATTTGACTCCCCATTGTCTTATTGCTCAATGTGACAGTCCCTTGCTAGGTGCAGTATGCATTAACTCCCACTTGTCTTGCTAAGCCTTGTCCCTTGGGTGCATTGGCTCCCCATTGTCTTATTGCTCAATGTGACAGTCCCTTGCCAGGTGCCATCTGCATTAACTCCCTATTGTGTCTTGCCAAGCCTTGACCCTTGGGTGACATCCAGTGCATATTTTGACTCTCATTTGACATAGGAGGTGATGACTCAGTACAGTTGCACCTACTAGTCTAATAATATATGATTATAATTGTCAATTGGCTTCTTACCTAGTACCCAAATAAATTCCTTCAATTGATTTAATACAAAGCTTTAACCATGGACACTCTTCATTTGCGCTGTCTCCTTCTACTTCCTCCATGGTAAGCATCCTTAAAAATTAATGTATATGCAAAATACTTTGCTATGGTATTTTTATTTTTCCTTCTACCTCATATCCCATGCGCTTCTTTGATTTCTTTGCCCTTGAATGCCAAGAGACTATGATTGTCTCCGTCGAAACTTGTGAGACTGCTTCATCATTTGGGACCCACTCCTTCATTATATAATTAGTATACAATGTGTTGTTATCCATATTCTCCTTCTTGCCCTTTGGCTGATACCATACCGCTCGCTGTAAATGTTGTAGCTCTCCCTTGATCATCTCTTTCCACATCAACTACTTTTGCAATCCAAAACTTCACATTCTCATATTCATCATCTGATGGCCGAACCACAACAAAACAATCGACCTCTATATCTACTTGTGGCATAAACTCTCTCTTCTTTGGTCCACAATATGGACGTGGGAGTAATGATACAAATTCATTTTCAAAGACTGGAGCTGGGCACAAATCATTATGAACATTTGGCCAAAATATATTGCATTCTTCCTTGACATCCTTTGAGCCTCGCATTCTCTCAAGGTCCTTTATTAATTTTCATGTCTTGTTAATTACAGTGGTAGTGTGCTCTCTCCAAGTAGGCTTCGAATCAGGATATCTCCAGAGGATTTCCTCTTTGTATGTAATAAATGCTTTTAATCCTTCTATTTCACAGCTAGACCTCTCATTGAATTCTTCTCTAGGAGCCCATGTTGGATACCTTTTCTTGCTGGGAATTGAAGTTAAGAGACTGTAAGGTTCATCAGGTTTCCATTTTGTATCATGAAAATACTTTTGCCATTGCATTACGGGTTTTTGATCTTAAAAAAAAAAACGAAAGTAGTGTGGATTGGTATGACCTGTCAATGCATCACCACCCGTTTGTATGAAAGGTAGAATGAAGCTCGTCCAATCATACATTCTTTTGAGCCTCTCACATATTGTACTTTCCTTATGACCACCAACTTGCTTGCCACATCTTCTTACCAAGTCATCTATTGTCTCCATATCCTTGCATTTAAGCTCTCTTGACATTGTGCTAAAAACCTGATCGATATCCTCATGTGTATGCCCAACACACAAAAATCCACATTCGACCTCATTGAAGATTCAATGAGCAACTAGCATGGAGCAGAATGCAAACATGAGTACATTCTTATTTTCTCGCCAGCAATTATCAGCTTGTATTCTCAAAGTCGATGGTAGGCGACCTTTTTCTGCATGTACATTGCGAATTGCCTTCATAATAGATGTTACAACTTGATTGCTATCATGTAGATGCAAGGAATCAATCCATTTATCTGCAAAGAACTTAATTCCATGCACTAACACTCCACATAGATGTGTCTTTAGAAAGCGCTTTCCTTGTAATTTAGGTGGAGTGGCAATAAAACAAGGCAATGTTGTTGTATTTTGATCCATGCCATCTACAATAAGGCACATGTAGTCATCGGGATGCGAAATAGCTTGCTCTTTCCAAAATGCATATTTTTGTCTGGAATGTCGAATAAGGTCATGATGAGATTTTCGGTTTATTTTGTATAATTACCTTTGATTTGGACATGTTGCACTCTCAATCGCTCGCTTTAAATCATCACAGACATTGCACTTTGACATTTTTTGCCTCCTTGGGACTTTAACATATCCAAAGTTCTTCTTCCAAAGAGTATACAAAGTATGAGAAAAAGCTACGGCATTCCTTCTTTGCCTTTGCTTTTCTGCAATAGAGTCAAATACTTCAAGCTTTGTCAAGCCCATCAGAAGGTGCATTTCAGTGATCCCATCACCGTTAGGGAGTTTGGTAGATATGTGGGGTTGAGGTAAAGCATTTTCATGTATGAAGTTTTTCAAAATTGTTGCTGCCCTAACAGTTGAGATTCTTGATTTGGACCTTCCTTTATTACCATGAATGCTGAATTTGTTGCCGCCCTTTGCCTTGGTGACTAAATCCCAATATGTATCATGGGATAATCCAGTAATATTGTGATATGCCTTATTGCAAATCTTTTTTCCATTTACAAGAGGTTTTACCTTTTGTCTTGAACTTAGAATTTTATTGCCATTTTGAAGAAAGCAAGAGAGACTTGTGAGAAGGTATTCATTTCTTTCACTTCCTCTTCTTTGCCACACATGTCCTCTATATTCCCTGATGTCTACAAGATCAATGAAGTGCATACATCTCCGCTTGCAACATAGATATCCCAATGCATTTAACATGTTCTCCTCCTTCATTACTCTCTTCCTCTTTGGTTGCTTTTGTGAATCTACCTGGGTTCGCTTTCTCTTCATGCATATGTATGACCGTTTTCATTCCTCGTGCATGTTGTTATCTGTATTTATGCACTTCTTCTCCTCAAATTTGTTTGTAACCAAGCATCCATGATTGGTTGTTGACATCTCTATTGAAACCTTTGCCCTTCTCACTGTGCAAGAATTCATTCACCCCAGATAAGGCTTCGCTTCTAAAATCATTTTGTTTCTCGGAACCAATGAACACATCCACTCCAGATAGGATGTCACTTCTATAATTGAGTACATTGAAATCATTCACGTTTGAAGTGATAGAGCCTGGCACATGGGCACGCCTTTTAGGTCCTTTGATATTATAGTACACCTTGTCTTTATCATTGAAAACCACGTGCCTCTTTCTCATGTTTAATAGTTGCATGCTTCATATCATATTCTTACCTACCTCATAGTAGGGATCACATAAGGATGTTATGTTATCAACCATACCATCATCAGTGACTTTTAGAATCCTCATCTGTGCAAATGACGATTGCTCCACTTGTTCAAATCCCAATACTTCACCTTCTGCTACAGTCTTATTTGCAAATGATCTCATTTGTAAAATGTCCCCTATAGTAAAATCCAAGGTGGTGCACTTTGTATTCTTGATAATGTTTGTTGCATAAGTCTTGTCTTTGTCCCATGCTATAAATGATTTGTTGGATGTATTGTAGGGCATAACATCTCCAAGTGTTTCCATATCTCCACATTTATACTTTAGCTCAACATGTGTCACAACAAGACAAAGCACCCATAGATGCGCACACAGACGCGTTTACTGAACTAAATAAAAAACTTACGAGCGCGTCTATTTTTGCGTATGGAGACCTGCGTCTACCAGTGCATCTATATAGCAGACACACGATGTATAGATGTGCATTTAGATGCTCAAATAGACGCTCTTATAAACGCATTTACAGACACAAAAATAGATGCGCGTCGAATAGATAGACGCGTATATAGACATGTTTATAGACGCATTGATAGACACGCTTTATTATATATATTTTTAAATTTACAGAATGCATTTTAATTACAATTCCAAATAAAACATTACAACTCCAAAATGCAATAAAATTGAAAGCTCAAAAAGTGCTTGTATATACATATAGCACGAAGCTAAGCCACATCATGTGGCTTCAAGTACAAAAAATAAGAAAGCTAAGCCACATCATGTGGCTTCAAGTACAAAAAATAAGAGGAGTGTATGTACAAGAGGCACGAAGCCAAGCCAGTGGCTTTAAGTACAAAAAGAAGTAGCTAGCACTACTTCTACGACTAATCTATGTTCTCTAGGTCCTCGCTCCCTTCCACGCTCCCTTCTGTGCTCCCTTCTGTGCCTCCTTCCTCGTCTTCCTCGTCGTCTTGTGCACGGGCCTGTAAACAAGGGACAACATATGTCAATGTATGAAAAATCAAACCGTCATCATAGAAGTGCCTCCATGTATCTCCTCTGCGATGGTGACGATGGTAGGCTGTCTCCACAAGAGTAGGGTATCTGCCCACGATCTCAAGCTACAAGATGACACAATTTGTGAAGGGATTAGTACAAAGAAACAACCTCCTAATAAACTATATAAGCAATATAATTTGAGATCGATACTTACAAATTGGGCCTCCCATGATTCAACACCCCCTACTCCAAAATGCGCACTTCCATATTCCTCCATCTGGATCCTTCGTGCCTCCACGTGCTGCAGACTGGGGTCCTCCCTCGCGGACTTCATTGCTTTCTTCCACTCATGCTTGTGAGTGGTGCGGGGCGAGCCCCTTGGTTGTTGACCTCCCTCAAGCCTAGCAAGCTCCGCTAGTGCCTGCCTCTTAAGTGAAGATCTTTTATTGCCAAGTATCGTAACAATCTTTGACTTGGCCCATTTATCTATGAACTGGCGATTGGGGGGGTTAGGATACCTAGAGCGAATAGCAGCGAGGGTCTCATCAGCCAACCTCTTTGGCTGGTCTTTGAAGTGGATAAAGCAATCTCTGTAATTGTTAGCAATTACAGAGCACATAAAGGCCATGATGTCCTTCCCCCGCGCATCCATCAAGATGCCTCCTGTCTGAGTGATGTCATAGAATATCGTACCATCACCGGGAGGCACATCTAAATCATCTGAATCATCATCGTCCCCACTGCCACCCCTCCCAAAGCACTGTGCCATGCATCCCCCACCGCTCTCCCTGCTACTACGCCTGCTACCGTGTCGTGTCGAGCTTGTACGCTGGCCACTCGTAGCTGGAGACTGCACGGGACTATGCTGATCACTCGTAGCTAGAGAACCGCGTCTCAACTGCACAGGAGTATGTTGATGGTTCTACGAGACAGAAGGACCTCTTGATGGCATGGGGGAAGGGGCATAAGACGGCATGGCAGAAGGGGCATAAGACAGCATGGGGGAAGGGGCATAAGATGGCATTGGAGATGGGCCTGTGCTGTGTATCCGGCTGGGCTGTGCTGACTCCGCTAGGGTGATCTCAGCTAGCGTGGGGTGGTTTGGAGTCTGTAGTGCCGACTCCTGGGGAGTGTTTGGAGTACCCATCATATACTCGTATAACTTCGCAGGCCTAGGAGGATGCCCTAAAAGGTTATATAAGTCCTTCCAAATAGAATCCTGGGGATCAGGTGAGCTGGAATCGCTTCCTGGCCACATGTTGAACTGGAAAAAAGGAAAAAAATCTATTACTGATGAGCTGAGAAGAAAGGGGAAGGGAAGAGAGAATTGGATTACTGTTAGAGCGCATCTATAGACACGTCAGATTAGTGCGTCTATTTTTGTGTATAACAGCACGTCTATAGATGCGGCTGTTTGTGTCTGTAAACAACCTAGACACATGTTTAGACGCGCCTATAGATGCGGTTTTAGATGCGCTCTGTGACGTGCCTATAGACGCGCTTCGACAGATGGACTTTTCTAAAAAGTAGAAAAGGACATTGCGCCCGACACAAAAACGTGACACTGATACCCATATCATGTGTTTTTTGGATACGAGAAAGTATAAATCCAAAGAGAGTTGGATACGAGAAAGTACAAATCCAAAGAGAGCAAACTTCCAAAAAAGATCAACTGCAAAAAGACTTACCTTGAATAGAGGTATGGAAGGTTCTTCTCTTTTTTCAAAGTTGTAGCTTCTCCTCCTTGTTCACCCTCCTCTCCTTTAAGCTTGGAAGTAAGTGTGGGTGCCTTCCTCTTAGTGTAAGCTTGGAAGAAAGTGTGGGTGCCTTCCTCTTAAGCGTCGAAACTATGGATCAGCTAATAACGAAGCAAGCAAGCCACACGAAGTATAAGTAATGTGAAGAAAAGCAAAGAGAGCACGCTAAAAGCAGGTTTAAAAGCCGTGTCTATAGGTGCATCTAATAGAGCATCTATACGCACGTCTAAATACATAGAGCAGACGCGATTTTAGATGCGGTTTTAGATGCGTTTTTAGATGCGGTTTTAGACGTGCACCATAGAACAAACAAATGCTCTTTTAGATGCGCCTTTAGACACGCCACAGAGTTTAAAATTAAACATTTGAAGAAGAGCAAATTTTTTTGGGTTGTTGCAAAAAATCAAATGTATGTGTGATCGATGTCGAGGAAACATGTATCATGCACGCAGGATTACACTCAATCACATCTCAAAGTATGGAGAATGGGATGCGACCGTAAACATGGTAAGTGTTAAAGAGTTAAGGTTGATTGAGCTACCTATGGGTGTTCATATGTTTGAGTTATGATCCCGTTTTAATTTGATACAGGATGCAATGCCACACCCGCATATGTTGCCCTATGCTCGTCGTGAGGAGGCAAAGCATCGGCGACATGAGGTGGGATCTTCAGGAGGGACCATTACGGATGCATGGAGTGATGGTGATAGTAGCCCTCCGCCATTACCTCATGAAGCCGTGGAGGAGGAGGTGTTTGATGATATGGTGCGGGATTTATATGTCCATCAAGGGAGGAATGATAGCATGGAGCAGGATGATCTTTTTACTACAGCATCGACTCCATTGTTTGAGGGGTGCACTTTCTCTATTCTACGTGCCTCCCTTGAGTTACTAAACTTGCAAACCATCTATGGAGCAATGCAAGTTTGAATGCATTACTCAAGTAAGCTTTAAAGTCTATTTTGCAAACATGGTGAATTATGCTAGTGGGTCAATTACTCGAATGCTTTTCCTCATTTATGGTATTCACGTGCAGGCTATTGTGTAAAATGCTTCCAAGGGAGAATAAATTACCGACCTCAAGAGATATGGCAAGGCAACATGTGACCTCTCTTGGAGGATTAGATTACAAGTGCAACCATGCATGTGTCAATGATTGCGTTTTGTTTTGTGGACTACAAAAGGATGCAAGAGAGTCTCCTACTTGTGGAGAGGCAAGATATAGAGCAGATCTCAAAACTTTGGACGTGCCTCATAAGGTTCTGCGACATTTTCCCATAATCCCTCACATCCAACATATGTTCAAGTGCAAATCTATTGCAGAGCTCATGTCATGGCATTCCTCCCATCGATCAACCGATGGCAAGTGGAGAACTCCCGCAGACTCTCCTGTGTGGAAGCATATTGAAGACACATGGCCAAGCATCAAGGAAGAACCTAGGAGCTTGAGACTTGGATTGGGTATGGACGGTGTGAACCCATTTGGTCTCAAAAGCACCTCTTACAGTGTATGGCGAGTGATATTGGTGAATTATAATCTTCCACCCTCTATGGCTATTAAGAAAGGACATGTTATGCTGTCCCTTCTAATTCCAGGGAAACATAAAGTCAAAAACCCTGATGTTTATTTGGAGCCTTTGATTGACGAGCTAGAGATACTTTGGAGAGGTATCGAGGTGTATGATGTGAGTAGGCCTCCCTCGTCACGAGACTTCAACTACAAAGTAGTCTTGATGTGGACGATGCATGACTTCCCAGGCTATGGCGACTATTTAGGTAAGCATTGCACTTCTCATTATGAATAGGCAAAGGATGTGGCACCCTAAACCCACCTTTAACTCTTAATTGCATCTATTGTTCAGGTCTCACTACATCGGGTTACCATGGATGTCCTGTTTGTGGTCTTTCGCTAGTTGCCTCATGGGCAGACGCATTGAATAAGGTCATCTATAAGAATCACCATCGATTTCTCCCACCTGATCATCCTAGATATGTTGCCCCTTGGAATGAAGTCCTCCCACAATCACTCACCGCGGGAGATTGGATGAGAATTTGGGATGGTTCCACGACTCCTCCACCGCTTGGCATGAGCCGGTAAGGCTTTGTAACTATTGTATGTTATATTGGCTGGAAATAAAGATTGCCCGCTAACACTTTATTTTGTTTAGATGCTCCATCTTTTATCGTTTACCATATTGGTCCCACCTCAAGATCAATCACTTGCTTGATCCCATGCATATCTTCAAGAATGTGGCATCTACCATTTGGGAGCATTTGAATGGGACACGAGATTCCGCAGGCATAAGGGAGGATCTACGTACCACAAGGAGGATGCGTGAAGCTTGGCCAGAAGAGAGACCAAATGGGCGTGTTTTTTTACCTCATGCACTGTGGATGTTATCAAAGCTAGAGATGGCAACGGTGAAGCATGCTATTACTACAATTCGTACTCCCACTGGATGCATGAGGTGTTTGAAGGGAGCCTTTACAAAGAGCAAGAAAAGAGGTGTAGAGCAATTATATGGCTTGAAATCTCATGATTGGCACAAGATGCTCCAAGTAAGTATTTTATGTGCATAATATCTTTTTCCTTTCAAATTTGTGAGTGAATAATTATAAGCAACTAATCAACCACCTCCTCGTGGGTTCAGTTCATACTACCTACTAGCATTTCACGTAGTGCATCAAAGGATGTGAAATATTGTATTTACAAGATGGGCGAGCTTGTGAGGTACTTTACATGATACAAAATATGATGCGTATCAATGCTCCATGCAAGTTTGAATGCATATTCCTAATATGCTGTACTTTTTCATTGCTAGGTATGTGAGCTCAAAGGAAATAGATTCCACCACGCTTGAGAATGCTCGAGTTATGTCAGTGGAGGTGGTTTGTTTAGTGGAGGAGACATTTCCACGTTCTATTCTCACAAGCCAACTACATCTTATAGTGCATTTGGTGGATGAGATTGCTATATGTGGTACTATACATGCACGATGGTTGTTCTTCCTCGAGCGCTTCATGAAGACCTTGAAGGGCTTCGTGAGACAAAATGCAAGACTCGAAGGTAGCATGGCCGAGGGTTGGTTGGTACAAGAGTCACTTGTATATATTTCTGAGTTTCTTGTTGATGTGGATAGCTCTCTCCCACGACTATGGAGAGATGATGAAGACCTAAGGATGACCTCTATTGTGCCTCAAGGGAAAGGACGCAACAAAGTAATAGACACGGAGTTGCATAATAGTATCAACCTCTTTTGCGTGCTTAATAGTGATGTGATGAAAAGATGGGTGACAAGATACGAGGATGCAAAGGCAAGAAGACAAGAAGAAAGGGCCCTCTTTCATACACACCACGGATCTCGTGTGCCATACCCTCAGTATCTAAGAGCACTTCCAAAGGATATTCATGTGGATTGGCCACTTGATGAAATGGAGAAAGCAGAGAAAGACGAGGGGATGCATATCACAATGGAAGAATGGGAGTATGCTAGGGGATGCATGAGCAAGGTGGGTATATAGAATGTTATGCTTAAGTTAGGAGCTTTCAATCCCTTATATTGCTTATTTAATTGATTTTTTCTTGGTGTAGTGCACTATGTTCAATGCTATATGGTGTGAGGGCAAGCATTTTCGAACACAACGGATTGATGATAAGAGAAACACACAAGATTGCGGCGACATTGCTAGCTTTGAGGGAGCCAATGGAGCCATGGATGATTATTGTGGCATAATCTAAAATATTATTATGCTTGACTTTCGACACTTCTTTGTGTATGTTTTGGATGTAAAGTGGTTTAAGGACGTGGTGGAAAGAGGCCCTAATGCAACAATCAAACGTCATGCAAGTGGCTTTGTAACTATTGACTCCACAAAGTTTTGGCAAAGTAGGAAGGACACACTAGTACTACCGCAACAATGTGAACAGGTACTGTGCACACATATAAAAATACTCGCTTTTAAATATTTGATGCAAGAAAAATAACATGATTGTATTTGTGTTTGAATTAGGTTGTCTATCAACCAATGGTGGATAATAATAGATGGTGGCATGTCATACCTATTATGCCACGTTCCAAAGTGATGTATAGTACATTTACTAATATGGAGCATATGGAGGATGATGATGACCGTGATACGAGAGAGGAGGAGGATCATGAGATAGGAGATACAGATATTGAGGCCATTACCCGTGAGGATGAGCCTACCATTGGTGATGCTGATTTCGATGAGCACATGAGTAGCATAAGTAGTAGTGGGTTGAATGTATTTGTAGATCTAAACACTCGTTTGGATTTTGAAGTAGATAGTTTGGCAAGGGTTGATCTCATTGAGGATGAGATTGAACCGTAGCCCCATCATTGATATTGGTAAAACTATTTTACATATTGTCTCATTCTCCTCACCTCACTTAATTCTTGTATATGTGGGCTTCCAAAAAAGCATTGATGTTCTGTTAAAATTATGTGCTTTGGTAATCATGGGCAATGTTTGGAAAGCAATGATGTACACCAATATCTCACTTTCTGTATTCTTTGGTTTGCATCTAACTATGCGTCTAAATGCGCATCTAATTCTTAGTGTAAACGCGCAAATAAACGCGTTAATACATGCCCAAATAGATGCGTTGATAAACACGATGTTAGACGGGCCCATATTTCTCAGATTAGACACGCAATTAGACGTGTTTATACACGCGCAAATAGACGAGTTGTTAGACACGCTTTTAGATGCGCTCATAATTCCTCTACTAAAGCAACACCTATAGACGCGCTCGCTATTTTGCATGTCTACCAAGCGCGTCTATAGTTGCTTTGTGTTGTTGTGTGTTCTAAGAATCTTTGATACAATAACTGCCACCTTATCTTCGCCAAGTCTTCGAAAGTGGCAAACTGAATTGGGATCACTATCATTGGATTGTAGCAAATGCAACTACTTCTCTTTTGCTACATAAAATCACATCCATCCCTGGAACAAAATCTATGGCCATCTCCTTTGTGAGAGTCCTTTGCAAGCAACCTGCAGTAGCAACAATTATATAAATATTAGTCTCTTTTTAATAATCTACTCATTTATTATAAGTTTTAATTAGTACTTAATTTATTGGTGGGAGAAGTTATTCGATCAAGTACTCATTAGATGGACACGCCACTTTGCATGCAACTCAATAACACCTACGTTGAGGTGCATGCAAAGTATTGTGCCCATCGTCTATGCTTTGCATGGTATATCATGCATTAAACACCGTTTGTGCCTCAGTGTCATAGACAACCATAAAAAACACGGTCCTAGGTGTGTTATTTGAACAAGTACTTATTAGATGGGGGCTCCACTTTGCATGCAAGTCAAGTTCAACTAGGTTGAGGTGTGTGCAAAGTATTATGACCATCGGATATGCATTGCATGGTCGATCACGCATTATACACCATTTTTTCCCTAGTGATATGCACATCTATAAAAAAACACGGATATACATTGCATGGTTAATTGAGCTTTAAATACCATTTTTGCCTTAGTGTCAAGCACATTCATTTAAAAACACGCTCCTAGGTGTGTTATCCGATCAAGTACTTATCGGATGGACACGTCACTTTGTATGCAACTCAATGACACCTAAATTGAGGTGCATGCAAAGTATTGTGCCCATCGGATATGCTTTGCATGGTATATCATTCATTAAACACCGTTTGTGCCTCAACATCATGCACAACCATAAAAAAATACCCTTTTAGGTGTGTGATCCAACCAAGTGCTTATTGGATAGTGTAGTACTTTGCATGTAACTCAATACCATCACTTTTGAGGCTCATGCAAAGTATTGTGCTCATTGGATATGCTTTACATGGTCGAGGGAGAATTAAATACCGTTTTTGCCTTAGTGTCATGGACAACCGTAAAAAAACACGGTCCTAGAAGAGTTATTCGAACAAGTGCTTATCGGATTGGGGCACTTCTTTGCACACAAATCAATACTACCTAGGTTGAGGTGTGCGCAAAGTATTATGCCCATCAGATATGATTTACATTGTCAATCATGCATTATACAACATTTTCATCCTTGTGATATGCACTACCATGAAAAAACACGCTCCTAGGTGTGTTATCCGAACAAGTACTTATGGTATGGGAGCATCACTTTGCATGAAACTCAATACCACATAGGTTGAGACATATGGAAACTATTTTTTCTATTAGCTATGCTTTGCATAGGCAATCACACATTATATACCGTTTTTGCCTTAGTGTCATGCACAATTGTAAAACACAAGGTCCTAGATGTGTTATTTGAATAAGTACTTATGGCATGGGCACGCCACTTTGCATGTAAGTCAATTCTACCTAATTTAAGGTGTGTGCAAAGTATTGTGCCCATCGGATATGCTTTGCATTGTCGATCAAGCATAAAACACCATTTTTGCCTTAGTGTCAAGCACAACCATAAAAAAACATGGTCCTTGGTGTGTTATCCAAACAAGTACTTCTCAGACGGGAGCTCCACTTTGTATGCAAGTCCGTTTCAACTAGGTTGAGGTGCGTGCAAAGTATTGTGACCATAAGATATGCTTTGTATGGTCAATCATGCATATACACCGTTTTTCCTCTAATGATATGCACATCCGGAAAAAAACACATCGTTAGGTGTGTTATCTGACCAAGTACTTATCGGATGGGTGTGCCTTTTTGAAAACAAGTCAATACAATTTAGGTTGAGGTGTAGGAAAAGTAATGTGTCCATCGGATATGCTTCACATGGTCGATCGAGCATTAAATACCATTTTTGCCTTAGTGTCATGCACATCCGTAAAAAAACACGCTGCTAGGTACATTATCTGATCAAGTACTTATGGGATGGGAATGCCATTTTGCATGTAAGTCAATTCCACCTATTTTAAGGTGTATGCAAAGTATTGTACCCATCAGATATGCTTTGCATTGTTGATCAAGCATAAAACACCGTTTTTGCCTTAGTGTCATGCACAACCATAAAAAAACACGGTCCTAGGTGTGTTATTCAAACAAGTACTTCTCAGATGGGGGCTCCACTTTGCATGCAAGTCCATTTCAACTAGGTTGAGGTGCATGCAAAGTATTGTGACCATCGGATATGCTTTGCATGGTCGATCATGCATTATATACCATTTTTCCCCTAGTGATATGCATGTCATACGTAAAAAAGCATGCCCTTACGTGTGTTATCTGACCAAGTACTTATCGGATGGGTGTGCCTCTTTGCGAACATGTCAATACTACCTAAGTTGAGGCATAGGAAAATTATTGTGCCCATCGGATATCCTTTGCATTGTCCATGGAGCATTAAATACCATTTTTGCTCTAGTGTCATGCACATCCGTAAAAAAACACGCTGCTAGGTATATTATCCAATCAAGTACTTATAAGATGGGCATGCCACTTTGCATGTAAGTTAATTCCACCTAGTTGAAAGTGTGTGCAAATTATTGTGCCCATCGGATATGCTTTGCATTATCGATCAAGCATAAAACATTGTTTTTATCTTAGTGTCATGCACAACCATAAAAAAACACGGTCCAGGTGTGTTATTCAAGCAAGTACTTCTCACATGGGGGCTCTAGTTTGCACGCAAGTCTTTTTCAACTAGGTTGAGGTGTGTGCAAAGTAGTGTGACCATCAGATATGCTTTGCATGGTCGATCACGCATTATCCACCGTTTTTCCCGTAGTGATATGCACATCCGCAAAAAAACGAACCCTTAGGTATGTTATTTGACCAAGTACTTATCGGATGGGTGTGCCTCTTTGAGAACATTTCAATAACACCTAGGTTGAGGCATAGGAAAAGTATTGTGCCCATCGGATATCCTTTGCATGATCGATCGAGCATTAAATACTATTTTGGCTCTAGTGTCATGCACATCCATAAAAAAACACGCTACTAGGTTTGTTATCCGATCAAGTACTTATGGGATGGGCCCATAAGTACCCATGGAATATGCTTTGCATTGTTGATCAATCATAAAACACCGTTTTTGCCTTAGTGTCATGCACAACCATAAAAGAACACGGTCCTATGTGTGTTATTCAAACAGTACTTCTTAGATGGGGGCTCCACTTTCCATGCAAGTCCATTTCAACTAGTTTGATGTGCGTGCAAAGTATTGTGTCGGATATGCTTTGCATGGTCGATCATGCATTATACACCATTTTTCCCTAGTGATATGCACATCCGTAAAAAAGCACGCCCTTATGTGTGTTATTTGACCAAGTACTTATCAGATGGGTGTGCCTCTTTGCGAACATGTCAATACCACCTAGGTTGAAGCATAGGAAAATTATTGTGCCCATTGGTATATCCTTTGCATTGTCGATCGAGCATTAAATACCATTTTTGCTCATGTCATGCACATTCGCAAAGAGACACCCTGCTAGGTATGTTATCTGATCAAGTACTTATGGGATGGGTGTGCCACTTTGCATGTAAGTTAATTCCACCTAGTTGAAGGTGTGTGCAAATTATTGTGCCCATCGGATATGCTTTGCATTGTAGATCAAGCATAAAACTCCGTTTTTGCCTTAGTGTCATGCACAACCATAAGAAAACATGGTTCTAGGTGTGTTATTCAAACAAGTACTTCTTAGATGGGGGATCCACCTTGCACGCAAGTCTACTTCAACTACGTTGAGGTGTGTGCAAAGTATTGTGACCATCGGATATGCTTTACATGGTCGATCATGCATTATCCACCGTTTTTCCCATAGTGATATGCACATCCGCAAAAAAACACACCCTTAGGTATGTTATCTAACCAAGTACTTATCAGATGGGTGTGCCTCTTTGAGAACATTTCAATACAACCTAGGTTAAGGAGTAGGAAAAGTATTGTGCCCATCGGATATGCTTTACATGTTCGATCGAGCATTAAATACTCTTTTTGCTCTAGTGTCATGCACATTCGTAAAAAAACATGCTGCTAGGTATGTTATCCGATTAAGTATTTATGGGATGGGAGTGCCACTTTGCATGTAAGTCAATTCCACCTAGTTGAAGGTGTGTGCAAAGTATTGTGCCCATTGGATATGCTTTGCATTGTTGATCAAGCATAACACACCGTTTTTGTCTTAGTGTCATGCACAATCATAAAAAAACACGATCCTGGGTGTGTTATTCAAACAAGTACTTATTAGATGGGGGCTCCACATTGCACGTAAGTTTGTTTCAACTAGGTTGAGGCGTGTGCAAAGTATTGTGACCATTGGATATGCTTTGCATGGTCGATCACGCATTATACAATGTTTTTCCTGTAGTGATATGCACATCTGTAAAAAAACACGCCCTTAGGTATGTTATCTCACCAAGTACTTATCGGATGGGTGTGCCTCTTTGAAAACATGTCAATACCACCTAGGTTAAGGCATAGGAAAAGTATTGTGCCCATTGGATATGCTTTGCATGGTCGATCGAGCATTAATTACCATTTTTGCCTTAGTGTCATGCACATTCGTAAAAAAACACGCTGGTGATCAAGTACTTATGGGATGGGAATGCCACTTTGCATGTAAGTCAATTCCACCTCATTTAAGGTGTGCGCAAAGTGTTATGCCCATCGGATATGCTTTGCATTGTTGATCAAGCATAAAACTCCGTTTTTGCCTTAGTGTAATGCACAACCATAAAAAAACATAGTCCTAGGTGTGTTATTCAAACAAGTACTTATCGGATGGGGGCTCCACTTTGCATAGAATCTATTTCAACTAGATTGAGGTGTGTTCAAAGTATTGTGACCATCGGATATGCTTTTCATGGTCGATCACGCATTATACAACGTTTTTCCTATAGTGATATGCACATCTGCAAAAAAACACGGCCTTAGGTGTGTTATCTGACCAAGTACTTATCAAATGGGTATGCCTCTTTGAAAATATGTCAATAATACCTAGGTGAAGTCGTAGGAAAAGTATTTTGCCCATCGGATATGATTTTCATGGTCGATCAAGCATTAAATTCCATTTTTGCCTTAGTGTCATGCACATCCGTAAAAAACATCACATCTAGGTATGTTATCCGATTAAGTACTTATGGGATGGGCATGCCACTTTGCATGTAAGTCAATTCCACCTAGTTTAGGGTTTGTGCAAAGTGTTATGCCCATCAGATATGCCTTGCATTGTCGATCAAGCATAAAACACCATTTTGGCTCTAGTGTAATGCACAATCATAAAAAAACGCGATCCTAGGTGTGTTATTCAAACAAGTACTTATCGGATGGGGGCACCACTTTGCACACAAGTGTCTTTCAATTAGGTTGAGGTACCTACAAAGTATTGTGACCATTGGATATGCTTTGCATGGTCGATCATGCATTATACACCGTTTTTCCGTTGTGATATGCACATCCATAAAAAAACACGGCCTTATGTGTGTTATCTGACCAAGTACTTATCAGATGGGTGTGCCTATTTCAAAACCTGTGAATACCACCTAGGTTCAGGCTTAGAAAAAGTATTGTGTCCATCGGATATGCTTTGCATGGTCGATCAAGCATTAAATACCATTTTTACCTTAGTATCATGCACATCCGTAAAAAAACACGCTGCTAGGTATGTTATCCGATCAAGTACTTATGGGATGGGCATGCCACTTGGCATGTAATTCAATTCCATCTAGTTTAAGGTATGTGCAAATTATTGTACCCACCAGATATGCTTTGCATTGTCGATCAAGCATAAAACACCATTTTTGCTTTAGTGTCATGCACAACCATAAAAAAACATGGTCCTAGGTGTGTTATTCAAACAAGTACTTCTCAGATGGGAGCTCCACTTTGCATGCAGGTCCATTTCATCTAGGTTACGATGCGTGCAAAGTATTGTGACCATCAGATATGCTTTGCATGGTCGATCACACATTATACACTGTTTTTCCACTAGTGATATGCACATCCGTAAAAAAGCATGCCCTTAGGTGTGTTATCTGACCAAGTACTTGTCGGATGGGTGTGCCTCTTTAAGAACATGTCAATACCATGTAGGTTGAGGCATTGGAAAAGTATTGTGCCCATCGAATATCCTTTGCATTGTCGATCAAGCATTAAATACCATTTTTGCTCTAGTGTCATGCACATCCATAAAAAAACATGCTGCTAGGTATGTTATACGATCAAGTACTTATGGGATGGGTGTGCCATTCTCACTATTCTTACCAAACATCCTTTGTGATGCAGATTGCTTTCTCCCCTATCCTTTGTTTGCAAATGTGCATCAATGGTGGATCTATGCCACCTAATGCAATATTCTTGCCATTGCTTATCTACAATATGCATTAGATTCTCTTCACATCTAAGTTACAAGCAACGATGAAGAGATGATATCAGATGTAAGCAATGCAGATCGCATAGGAAAAAGCCATGAGATGAGAAGAGACTAAGACATAAAAGGGGGAGATGAGTGTGCCATCACAGGGAATCCATTCTAGGTGGGCTGCCAAATAGATTTGCAATCCTCATGGCAACAACATGAAGCACTCGGCTATAGTGCCGTGATTGAGCCCATACTCCTGTAATGGAAGATGCGCTCAGCCACATAAAAGAATAAAATATTCTCATGTATTTTACTTAATAAGTAATCCATATGTGCCATGTCCAAATGAGCACTCAAGAAGTAATCGATATGTGTTCATTTGAAAGATGTTGAACTTTGCCACGTGTAAAGGAGTATGCAATATGACCATGTCCAAATGAGTACTCAATAAGTAATCCATATGTGTCCATTGTGAAAGCTAGATAAATATGTGTCACATCCAAATGAGGACTTAGTAATAATCCATGTACCACATTCAGACGAGTAAATATGTGTCACGTCCAAACGAGGAGTCAATAATAATTTATGTACCACATCCAGATGAGTACTCAAGAGTTAGCCATATGCCATGTCCAAATGAGTACTCAAGAGTTAGCCATATGCCATGTCCAAATGAGTACTCAAGCAATTAGCCATATGTGTTCATAAATATTATCGTTGAACCTTGCCATGTTCAAATGAGTATGCAATAAGTAGTCCATAGATGCCACGGCTAAACGAGTACTGAATAAGTCGGCCATAGGTGTTCATCGTGAAAGACATATAAGTATACCTCACCACATAAAGGGCAAAATAAAACTATGCCTTGCTTGAACCAATAAGTAAATACATACCATACACAACAAGACAAAGCACCTACAGACGCACACACAAATGCATTTATTGAACTTAAAAAAAAATTACGGGCCCGTCTATTTGCACATCTATTTGCGCATCTAGAGACCTGCATCTAATGATGCATCTATATAGCAGATAGACGCACGTATAGGTGTGCATATAGATGCATAAATACACACTCTATTAGAAAATTTAAAAAACAGACAGACACATCGTTAAACACGTGTATAGATGCATATATAAACGGTCTTATAGATGCTTTTATAGATGCGCAAATAGATGCTCCTCGAATAGACAGACATGTATATAGATACATTTATAGATGGTTTGATAGACACGCTACATAATATTCTTTAAATTTATAGAATGATGTGTATGTTGTGTATGCTATGTAGTTATAGGAATCCCATTTCCACATTGTGTAATTCAATTCTTACAGCCAACCGCATTTTAATTAGCACTCTTGCAAGCACGTCTATAGCCGACAATTACAATTCCAAATAAAATATTACAACCCCAAAATGTTTAGTTCACAAGGAATTAATTAATAGAACGTTGCACAAGAAAATTGAAAGCTCAAAAAGTGCTTGTATGTACATATAGCATGAAGCTAAGCCACATCCTATGGCTTCAAGTACCAAAAATAAGAGGAGTGTATATACAAGAGGAACGAAGCCAAGCTAGTGGCTTTAAGTACAAAAAGGAGTAGCTAGCACCTCTTCTACGACTAATCTAAGTTCTCCACATCCTCGCTCCCTTCTACGCTCCCTTCTGCGCTCCCTTCTCTGCCTCCTTCCTTGTCTTCTTATGCAGGGGCCTATAAACAAGGGACAACATATATCAATGTATGAAAAATCAAATCTTTACTTATAATATTGACATTATTTAATTACTTTCAAATACCTCGGGGGACGCTCCAGTAGCCCAGATATACTGCTCCTCAGTAATCAACCTGTCATTATAAAAGTGCTTCCATGTATCTCCTCTGTGATGGTGGCGGTGGTAGGCTGTCTCGATAGGAATAAGATATCTGCCCATGATATCAAGCTACAAGATGACACAATTTGTGGAGGGCTTAGTACAAAGAAACAACCTCCTAATAAACTACATAAACAATTTAATTTCAGATCGATACTTACAAATCAGGCCTCCCATGATTCAACACCCCTTGTTCCAAATTGCATGCTTCCATATTGCTCCATTTGGATCCTTCGTGCCTCCATGTGCTGCAGACTGGGTTCCTCCCTCGCTGACTTCATTGCTTTCTTCCACTCACGCTTGTGAGCAGTGTGGGGTGGGCCCCTTGGTAGTTGACCTCCCTCAAGCCTGGCAAGCTCCGCTAGTGCCTACCTCTTAAGCGAAGATCTTTTATTGCCAAGTATCATAACAATCTTGAACTTGGCCCATTTATCTGTGAACTGAAGATTGGGGGGGTTAGGATACCTAGAGCGAACAACAGTGAGGGTCTCATCAGCCAACCTGTTTGGCTAGTCTTTGTAGTGGATAAAGCAATCTCTGTAACTGTTAGCAATTACAGAGTGCATGAAGGCCATGATGTCCTTCCCCCGTGCATCTATCAGGATGCCTCCTGTATGAGTGATGTCATAGAAAATTGTACCATAGCTCGGAGGCACATCTAAATCATCCGAATCATCCTCGTCTCCACCACCACCACTCCCAAAGCACTGTGCCATGCATCCCCCACCGCTCTCCCTACTACTACACCTGCTACCGTGTCGTGTTGAGCTAGTACGCTGGCCACTTGTAGCTGGAGATTGCACGGGACTACGTGGACCACTCGTAGCTGGAGAACCGAGTCTCGACTACATAGGAGTACGTCGACAGCTCTGCGAGACAGAAGGACCTAGTCCTGATGGCATGGGGGAAGGGGCTCGGCTATGTAGCCGGCTGGGTTGTGCTGACTCCGCTGGAGTAATCTCAGCTGGTGTGGGATTGGGGTGGTTTGGAGTCTATAGTGCCAACTCCTGGGGGGTGTTTAGAGTACCCATTATGTAGGCGTTTAACTCCCCAGGACTAGGTTATATAACTCCCGAAAGATGGTCTCTCGAAGATCAGGTGAGCCTGAAGAGCTTCTTGGCCACATGATGTACTAGAAAAAAGGAAAAAAGAAGATTACTAATGAGTTGAGAAGAGAAAAAGAAGAGAAAAAGAGAGAAAAATTACCATGAAAAAAGAGGGAAAGAGAGGATAAAAGAGAGAAGGAAAGAGAGGCAAATATAGGAAAAGAGAGAAGAAAAGAGAGGCAAATCCTTTTCTTGGAAGTGGAAGTGGAAAGGAAAAGGGAAAGGGAAGAGGAAAGAGAAAGGAAAGGAAAGGGAAGGGAAGAGAAGAGAAGGGAAGGGAAGGGAAGAGAAGGGAAGGGGAAGGGAAGGGAAGGGTCTAAAACTATCAGAGCGTGTCTATAGACACATCTGAGAAGTGCGTCTATTTTTGCATATAATAGCTGGCTATCTATTTCTAAAAACAAAGTAGATTCATCTATAGACGCGCCTGTAGATGCCGTTTTAGATGCGCTCTGACAAACAGACTATTCTAAAAAGTTGAAAAGGACATGCCGCTGAGACAAAAGCGTAACGCTGATACCAAAATCATTCGTTTCTTGGATACGACAAAGGACGAATCCAAAGAGAGCAACTTTCAAAGAAGATCAACTGTAAAGAGACTTACCTTGGATAGAGGTATGGAAGCTTCTTGTCCTTCTTCAAAGTTGCTTCTCTTCCTTGTTCACCCTCTTCTCCTGTGTACTTGGAGATGATTGTGTAAGCCTGGAGGTAAGTGTGGGTGCCTGGAGATAAGTGTTGGACTGTGCATCTGTTAATAGCGAAGCAAGCAAGCCACATGAAGCTTATGTGAAGAAAAGCAAAGCAAGCATGCTAAAAGTAGATTTCAAAACCACATCTATAAGTGCATCTAATGGTGCATCTATACACGCATCTAAATACGTGTGTAATTGCACGTCTAAATACACAGAGCAGATGTGGTTATAGACATGCCTATAGACACGCACCACTACTACTACACACGGATCCTATTGCGACGTTTACGTACCGACATTTAGCACCCGCTTAGTGTTAATCGTCGGTATGAAAAGCGGGTTTCGTAAAGCGTTGCTATATAGCAATTTTTGCTAAAAGTCGGTATATAGCGACTATAATAAAGGTCGCTATATAGCGACTTTTAAGTGTCGCTATATAGCAACACTGATATACTATTTTATAGCGATGTTTTTCCAGAGAGGTTTTTTTTTTTATATAGGCCTTAAAAGTTAGTTTTTTCCAATGATAAATTTATTTAAATTTTCATACATGTTTGAGCTCATAGAGAATAAAAAAATGAGAGCATGTACATCAAGCCTTTAAAGCTCATATATTCATGTCCAAGTCTGAGATGAGAAAAATCAATTAAGAGCATTTACATCAACTGTTTCATCTTGAGCCAAGTCTAAGGTGCCAAACAAGTTCATCTCCAACTCTATACCGAGTTGATCTCCTATATCATCATCATACTCTAGCATCGTATGTTCACCTAAAAGTATTTAATCATCTTCTTCAATAAAGTGTGGTAATTCTTGATGATTGTTGTCTTCTTCCTCAATATCGTGATCTCCATCTTCCTCCTGTGCGATGTCATTATGCGCATCTTTCTCTTGGCTCATATGGTGATCTACATCTTCTTCGCTAGATTCATCAATTCGATCTGGCATTGGTAGTGGCATCTCCATATCCATATCTCAATCTTAAAAAATTTGCTTACTTCATGGTGCAACTTGGATCACATACCATCACCTTGGATCAGAACGATCCGGATGAAAAACCACCTATATTGAAGATGGGTGCCAAATGATGTCAATTATATATATGAAATTATGCTCAAGCGCATGTATCAATGGACTTTAAAAACGAAAGTTTCGATTAATTAAATCATTAGTATGCACCTGCTCACAGTGCTCGGGAAGAACAAAAGTATCACTTTCATCGGTCCAATGTTTGGTGGAGTCTATTGCAAAGAGACCGCTACTATCTTTTCTCACTATCGCATGGGGACCGTTGTAAATAGTTCTAAACCATTTTACATCAAGAATGAAAATAGTAAATCGTCTAAAATCAATTTCATAGATGTCGCGTATGGTTCCACAATAATCCAACTAATCCAACTGTGAGGAGAGAAGATTGGTATCCGAAGCACTTGCTCGGCTATCTTGTGTGAAGTTAGCCATGACTCCACAATCATACGTGACTCTCTTTGAATTGATGCGTTCCATGCGAAAATGTTGTCCATATGACCATAATGCAGTGTACTTTTTGTACTATAAAAGAGCATCATTAAAACAATGAAGATGCATCTATTTTATAGCATATATTGCCACAAATAGTTACTTAATTACATCAAGAGGTAAGAAACTTAATTACATCCAGATGATAACTCTCGCTCGTGCTCATTTATTGTCTCTCCATCACGTTTGGCTTTACGTAGAGCTAGTTGTAGCCAATCAAGTGACATGTGAGTAGGGAGAAGAGCCAGATCCCGTGGATATGGTTGTGATTGCCTGTACATTACTTTGAATCTCTTCCTTGCAAAGTATTGTGACCATCGGATTTTCTTTGCATGGCGGATCATGCATTATACACCGTTTTTCCCCTAGTGATATGCACATCTACAAAAAGATTTGCCCTTAGGTGTGTTATCTGACCAAGTACTTATCGGATGGGTGTGTCTCTTTGAGAACATTCAAATGCCACCTAGGTTGAGGCATAGGAAAAGTGTTTTTCCCATCGGATATCCTTTGCATGGTCGATCGAGCATTAAATACCATTTTTGCCTTAGTGTCATTCACATCCGTAAAAAAATACACTGCTAGGTATGTTATCCAATCAAGAACTTATGGGATGGGTGTGCCACTTTGCATGTAAGTCAATTCCACCTATTGGAAGGTGTGTGTAAAGTATTGTGCCGGTCGGATATGCTTTGCATTGTCGATCAAGCATAAAACATCATTTTTTCCTTAGTGTCATGCACAACCATAAAAAAACATGGTCCTAGGTGTGTTAATCAAACAAGTACTTATCGGATGGGAACTCCAGTTTGCACGCAAGTCCGTTTCAACTAGGTTGAGATGCATGCAAAGTATTGTCACCATTGGATATGCTCTGCATGGTCGATTACACATTATACAACGTTTTTTTGGTAGTGATATGCACATCCGCAAAAAAACACGCCCTTAGGTATGTTATTTGACTAAGTGCTTATCAAATGGGTGTGACTATTTGATAAAATTTCAATACCACCTAGGTTAAGGCATAGGAAAAGTATTGTGCCCATCGAATATGCTTTGCATGGTCGATCGAGCATTAAATTCCATTTTTGCATCAATGTCATGCACATTCGTAAAAAAACACACTGCTAGGTGTGTTATCCGATCAAGTGCTTATGCGATGGGAATGCCACTTTGCATGTAAGTCAATTCCACCTAGTTGAAGGTGTGTGCAAAGTATTGTGCCCATAGGATATGCTTTGCATTGTCGATCAAGCATAAAACACCATTTTTGCCTTAGTGTCATGCACAACCATATAAAAACACAATCCTAGGTGTGTTATTCAAACAAGTACTTATCGGATGGGGGCTCCACTTTGCACGCAAGTGTGTTTCAACTAGGTTGAGTGCGTGCAAAGTATTGTCACCATCGAATATGCTTTGCATGGCCGATCATGCATTATACACTGTTTTTCCCCTAGTGATATGCACATCCGCAAAAAAACACGCCCTTAGGTGTGTTATCTGACCAAGTAATTATTGGATGGGTGTGCCTCTTGTTGAGAGTTCACGCTCAACATCATGTGATCATGTGTGCATAGCACCATCACGTGATCATATGTGCATAGCACTAACCTTACAGAGTGCTATAAAGGAAAGGGTTAGATTCCCTAACCCTAACCCTAAAAGGGTTTGTATATATTCTATTTTTTCAACTAATTCTAGTGTACAGTTAGTCATTTGTGGTGTGCTCTCTAGCTATGCCCTCTCTCCTCATCTCCACTCTTCTCCTCTCCCCTCTTCATATTTTGTCATGGTATCAGAGCTTCCTTGTCTTCCGCTGAGACATTGAGTTTCTAGAGAGTGTGAGATTGAGAGTTCTCTTGAGTGATTGTGAGATCCTTCCCTTCACTTCCGTTGAGAGAATTTCCGTCCATTGATAGAAAATTTCCGTCATTTGTTCTTGAGAGATTTCCGTCATTTGAGAGAGTTTATTTGGTGTTTCTTGAGTTGAGAGAGAGAGAGCTTTCTTGTTCCTCCAAGAGAAAAAGAAAGGTTTTAGTCTCATTGTGAGAGAAAGATAGGAGTGATTGTGCCAATCGTCATTGTTTCCTTTGCTCTTGGGAAAAGTGATTTCTCTTGAGAAGAGTTCTGAGATTTCCATCGTGAGAGGTCTTCATTAAGAAGGCCGAGTTTCGGGAAAGAGAGTGAGACCTACGGGCGACGAGTAGCTCCAACGACTCTTTGCACCAAAGCCTCTTCACCAACTCCTTTCAAGCCCTTCTGCAAGCGCTCCTACGTCAACGCTCTCAAAGCCGCCGCCAAACCAACAACCACGACTTTTTGAAGGAAGCTCAATGACGCAACTCTGGCCCCCGTTATAGTTTGACCCAACTCAATGGACGTTTTGGCGAAGAAGAAATGTCCAGCACTTGGGGAGTTCAGGTTCAAAACATCGTTCAAATCAAGGTCTGCGGCCCAAATTGAAGGGTAAAGAGTATGATTCCGTGAAATTGCCGCAATTGCGAATCTCAGCTGTAGGCTCTGCCATTTTCAAAGCATCAGCGAGCTGCAATCGTTGCACTCTGCTTTTGAATAGGAAAGGACACATTTGGACGTCTCCAAACCGCAAGCAACACTGAAAGGGCTTCGCGACATTTTGTTTGTTTTGGCCTTTAGAGATCCATGCTCTGGGTCGCGTTTCAGGCAATGCGCTTCTTCACGGGCAACTAAGGACCACACGGGACTGCAACGACGACGACGAAGAAGAAGAAGCCGAAGTAGCAGCCGCCTCTAGCCTAGCGCTGCACATGCAAGCCCACGGAGCACGCCAGCCATAGCTCGCACCCGGGCGACCTCCGCCAACGACCGGCGGCTCTTGTCCATCGACCATCGACGAAAATCCGCAGGCGGACGGAATCTTCGTAGATTCCGTCGGAATCTTAAAAGATTCCGACAGCTCTTCTAGCGCCACGTGGCAGCGAGGGAGGATATCTTATCCTCAACCTCACCACATTGAGGTGTGGTCAGCAAAGTGACACGTGGCAATCCTATCTGCCACGTCATCATCGACTGCCACGTCATCACCGACTGCCACATCATCACCGACTGCCATGTCATCATCGACTGCCACGTCATCACCGACTACCACATCACCTGTGCCATGTCATCTATGCCACGTCATCAGTGCCACATCATCAGTGCCACATCACTTGTGCCACGTCATCAGTGCCACGTCATCAATGCCACGTCACCTGTGCCACGTCATCAGTGCCACGTCATCAGTGCCACGTCACCTGTGCCACATCATTTGTGCCACATCATCAGTGCCACGTCATCAGGCCACGTCATCAGTGCCACCTCAGCACTGCCACCTCAGTAGTCCAGTCAGCACTGACCTCTGCAGGCACAGTCCCTTGCCAGGCACACTGTGCACACACTGCATGTGCACACTCCTGCCACCTCAGCACAGAGCTTCACTGGCACACCTCTTGCTAAGCACAGTGCCACATCATCACTGCATGTGACTCACAGTGACACATCATCATTGAGCACCATTTGCACTCCTTTTGCCCCTCCACCTAGATCAAGTCATATCTCTTGATCCAGGAAGAATTTGAGGGTGCTCCAAAAAGGAAAGTCGCTCGATTTTTCATGCTCTACGTGCTCGTTACATCACGCGCACATTTCAGCGCAAGTTACACTCACATTTGAGCCTCGCCGACAAAACCACTTCCTTCACGCACATTTGCCTCTACATCGACGCATCTGACCCAGCACTTAAAAAGAACAAAAGAAAAGGAATTATTTGCTGCTCTTTCATCGATCGACGGTTGGTTTAGATCTAGATCAGAGTAGACTACATCGCCATAGAGGGGACGCTTTGAATTCCCCAAGTTGCCAATCTAAGCCATGCCCGAAATTCCCGACTAGTACCTACTCGGAGTCAGTCCATACGCTCACATCCGATTTCACATCATTACATTACCTGAAACCTTACGTTCATCAGTTCAGTGAGCAGACTTCAGAGTTCAGAGGCATTGCAGATTGATTCAGTGGGCAGATAGCACTTGATTTCACACACACATGCCACCATTGTAAAGCCTATTTGGCTATCTCACGGCATCGTGCACATCATTTTTTCAGCCTTGTAAAAGCCTCTTGGCTATTCCCGGCATCATTGTCACAAGCCTTGTAATACAGATCAGATCTTATTTACTGCAGTTCTATCTTCACCGACGGTACAGAGATTTCACTTGGCATCTTCAGTGTATTTGCAGTTGATTCATACAGAGTTTTTGAGGACACTTTTGAGTACATTGTTTGCACCATGTCGACTAGCAACCTCAATCTGGAGGCATCTGCTAAGTTAGACAACTCCAATTACGGTACATGGAAATACCGAATGGAGACCATTCTTGTGCTTCAGGACAAATGGGAGTATGTCGATGGATCCATACCTAGACCATTGGCCGATCCAGCCACCAGTAGCTCTACTCCATCTGTTGTCACAGCACCAGCAATGGGATCTACATCGGGATCTACATCTACACAAACAGTTTCTACACCAGTAGCAGATTCCGCCATTGCCCGAGCTCAAGCAGAATGGGATAAGAAAGACAAGTATGCCTATCACCTGATTAAGCAGAATGTGCAAGATGTCATGCTAGGACAGCTCAACACAGTCAAGACATCAAAAGAAGCATGGGATATGTTCGCAGCTCTCTACGAGTCGAAGAACACATCCAGGATTCTCACCCTGAGAAACCAGATCAACCAGAGTTTCCGCAACAGCAGTGAAACCGGTCATGCTTGTGTACTCCGCATCAAAGATTACAACAATCAACTTGCAGCAGCAGGAGAGACTATGAATCCCGCAGAAATGGTTCAAGTAATCCTGAATGGACTAGGAGAAGGATATGAGCATCTACTCCAGAGTATTGCCATCCAACGGCAAATTCCAACACTGGAAGAACTTCAGTCAGTTCTACTTGGTGAAGAACTCAGGACTCAGGCCATTCAAGCACGTAAAGGTCATTCTAATGATCAGGCATTCACAGCTTCAGAAAGACGCAGAGGCAAAGGCAGAAACAGAGGTAGATCATATCAGAAAAGTGGTCATCATCAACAAAGTCAAAATCAGCATCAGCATCAGCATCATCCTCAGCAACATCAGAATCAGCAAAGAGGAAATCATTCCAACCGAGGAAGATTTCAAGGACGAGGGAATGCATCCACCAATGTGTCAAACATTCAATGTAACTATTGTCACAAGTTTGGACACTATGAAAGAGATTGCCGCAAGAAGCAGTACGACCAAGGCGGTCAATCTAGCAGTAATCGAGGGAATTCCCGAGGAAGAGGAAATCATCATGGTGGACATTCTAGTCACAGTCATTTTGCAAATGAACATGGCAATATGTTTCTTGCAAGTGAGGAATTGCATCAGACTGATACAATGCACCTAGACACTGATTTCAATCCCAAAGAGGATTTCAGCTATCAAGTTGACCAAGTGGAACAGGATCCTTGGTACATCGACAGCGGTGCATCATCTCATATGACAAATCATCATCTGACCTACATCTGACCACGGTCAAAAAACAATCAGAAGCAAACTCTACACAGCAGACAATACACCGAATCCGGTTCAAGGGACAGGTGTTATCCCTATGAACAATTCCACTGGTACAAAAGGATTAGTCAAAGATGTGCTCTATGTTCCGAAGCTCAGCAAGAACCTTTTGTCAGTAGGTCAAATGACGGAACACAACTACAAAGTCATCTTCGACAGTGATGAATGCACTATCAGAGACAAATCCAAAAGAGGTCAGCTAGTAGCAAAAGGTGTCAAGGAAGGATGCTTATACAGGATGCTAGCTACAGTACCAGATAAGCATGCCATGTCAGCTCAAATGCAACAGATGCCACTATCTACAAAATGGCACAAGAGATTTGGTCATGTCAACTTCAAGTACTTGTTAGACCTCAGGAATCAAAATATGGCAATTGGGATTCCGAAGCTACAGTTTCTTGGAAAAGTTTGTGAAGCATGCTGCTTCGACAAACAAAAGCGAACCAACTTTGTCAGAAGTACCTCTCGTGCACGAGGTATTCTTGATTTGATTCATACAGATGTATGGGGTTATGCCCAGACCCGCAGCATAAATGGTTCACTTTATTACTTGACCTTCATCGACGACTACAGCAGATATTGTTGGGTCTACTTTCTGAAAGAGAAATCTGAAGTGTTTACCAGATTTCAAGAATTCAAAGCCATGGTAGAAAACCAAACAGGCAGAAAGATCAAGGTCATGAGATCAGACAGAGGAGGTGAATACATGTCTTCAGCATTCATGAATTTTTGCAAAACTCACGGTATTCGAAGACAATTCACATGTGTAGATACTCCTCAGCAAAATGCAAGAGCTGAAAGGAAGAATGGGACTTTAGCAGACAGTGCTAGAGCAATGCTTAGTGAAAAGCATCTTCCGAATCAGTATTGGGCAGAAGCAATAGCTACAGCTAACTACTTGCTTAATCGGCTTCCTACCGAACCGATATAAGGTATGACTCCTTATGAAGCATTCACTGGACACAAACCACGCATTGGGCATCTCCGCATATTTGGTTGCATAGCATATGCCCACATACATGATGATCATCGCAGAAAATTGGATGCGAGGTCACGCAAATGCATCATGGTTGGCTACAGTGAAGAAAGCAAAGCATACAAATTGTATGATCCCATCAACCGCAAAGTCATTATCTCCAGAGATGTAATCTTCGATGAGGAATCAGAATGGAAAACCTCACCTACACAGGAGATAGAAGTATCGACTTCACAGTCATCTACAGAACAGGTTGATGAAGAAGAGCAAGAATTGCCAGCAACACCCCAAGCAGCGCCACAGCAGCTCAGACGGTCTACTAGGGAAAGCAGACCACCAGCCAGATTGACATATGCTCAGAAAGGCAAAGCAATTCAGGTGGAAACCACCAACTATGCTCTTATGACTACCATCATGGCTACAGAAGAGCCAGTGTACTTCGAAGACGCACTTCGAAGACGCAGTAGACAAGCCAGAATGGCAAACTGCTATGAATGAAGAAATGGATGCTTTGTATAAAAATAACACTTGGGAATTATGCGACCTTCCACCAGGAAAGAAGGCCATAGCCAACAAATGGGTATACAAAGTGAAGTACAATCCAGATGGCAGTATTCAGAGATACAAAGCCAGATTAGTTGCAAAAGGATTTGCACAACAATATGGCCAAGATTATGATGAGACTTATGCTCCAGTAGCAAACATGGATTCCATACGATTCTTGATATCACTAGCGACACTCAGTAAATGGAATATGTATCAGCTCGATGTCAAGAATGCATTTCTCAATGGTTATCTAGACGAGGAAGTCTACATGTAACAACCAGCCGGTTATGTTGAACCAGGAAAAGAGAACAAGGTTTGCCATCTCAAGAAAAGTCTCTACGGCTTAAAGCAAGCACCCAGAAGTTGGTACAGCAGAATTGACAAGTATTTTGCTGATCTGGGATACATGAAGTCCAATGCAGATCATACTCTCTACTACAAAGTTCAAGGGGAAGATGTTACTATTGCACTTTTGTATGTAGATGATCTGATTGTGACAGGAAGCAAGGATAGCTTCATCAGAAAACTAAAACAAGACTTATCTGCAGAGTTTGACATGAAAGATCTTGGACTTATGCACTATTGTCTTGGAATTGAGTTCTGGAGAGATTCAGATAGCACATTCATGAGTCAGCTCAAGTATGTTGACAGTCTCCTGAAGAAGTTTCATATGGCAGATTGCAAGATTGCAGCCACTCCCATGGAACAGAGTTTGAAACTTACTAAAGATTCAGAAAAGCCTACAATCAATGACAGATACTACAGGCAACTCATTGGATCTCTTATATATCTGACAATCACACGGCCAGATATTTGTTATGCATATTTGTTATGCAGTAAGCTCACTAGCACAGTTTATGGCAAATCCAAAACAGTCTCACTGGAATGCAACCAAAAGAGTCTTGAGATACATCAGAGGTACAAGACAATTTGGGATAGAATACAGAGGAAGTCATCCACGGTTGCATGGATACTGTGATAGTGACTATGCTGGAGATCATGAGACCAGGAGATCGACACAGGGATATGCATTTTTCCTTGGTCAAGGTGCTATATCATGGTTGTCAAACAAACAGCCAACTGTTTCTTTGTCTTCGACTGAAGCATAATATAGAGCACTCACTACAGGTGCATGTGAGGCTATATGGCTCAGAAGACTATTGTCAGAAACAGATTACTTTGATGAGTCAAAGCCAACAACAATATACTTTGATAATCAATCGGCTCAAGCATTGGCCAAAAATCCAGTATATCACTCCAGGACAAAGCACATTGATGTCAGAGAGCACTTCATCAGAGAAAGAGTGTTACTTGGTGACATCACACTGCAGCATTGTGATAGCAAAGAAAATGTTGCAGACATCTTTACCAAACCACTCGGTAAAGAGCTATTCGAGAAACACCGACTAGCTCTTGGTTTGATGCAGAGAAAGGACATTCCCATTAAAGGGGTGTGATGGAATGTAATGCTCAGTCCTTCTTCGATTCCCGAGAATCATCATCTTGAGGGAAGGCCTACTTCATGATGTTGATCTTGAGGGAAGGTGTTGAGAGTTCACGCTCAACATCATGTGATCATGTGTGCATAGCACCATCACGTGATCATATGTGCATAGCACTAACCTTACAGAGTGCTATAAAGGAAAGGGTTAGATTCCCTAACCCTAACCCTAAAAGGGTTTGTATATATTCTATTTTTTCAACTAATTCTAGTGTACAGTTAGTCATTTGTGGTGTGCTCTCTAGCTGTGCCCTCTCTCCTCATCTCCACTCTTCTCCTCTCCCCTCTTCATATTTTGTCACCTCTTTGAGAACATTTTAATAACACCTAGGTTAAGGCGTACTAAAAGTTTTGTGCCCATCGGATATCCTTTGCTTGGTCGACCGAGCATTAAATACTATTTTTGATCGTGTCATGCACATCGGTAAAAA
This sequence comes from Dipteris shenzhenensis, assembly GCF_047967505.1. Classification (NCBI taxonomy): domain Eukaryota; kingdom Viridiplantae; phylum Streptophyta; class Polypodiopsida; order Gleicheniales; family Dipteridaceae; genus Dipteris; species Dipteris shenzhenensis. The sequence continues at coordinate 38,282,581 of NC_141626.1, forward strand.
AACACGCTGCTAGGTATGTTATCCGATCAAGCACTTATGGGATGGGCATGCCACTTTGTATGTAAGTCAATTTCACCTAGTTGAAGGTGTGTACAAAGTATTGTGCCCATCGGATATGGTTTGCATTGTCGATCAAGCATAAAACACCGTTTTTACCTTAGTGTCAAGCACATTTGTAAAAAAACACGGTCCTAGGTGTGTTATCGGATCAAGTACTTATCTAACCGATAACACATAGGTTGAGGTGGGTGCAAAGTATTATGCCCATCGGATGTAATTTTCATGGTATATCACATATTAAACTCCGTTTGTGCCTCAATGTCATGCACAACCATAAAAAAACATGCTTTTAGGTGTATTATCCAACCAATTGCTCATCAGATGGGTGTACCACTTTGCATGCAATGCAATACCATACTTTTTGAGACTCATGCAAAGTATTGTGCCCATCGAATATGCTTTGCACTGCCGAACAAGCATTAGACACTGTTTTGGCCTTAGTGTCATGCACAACTGTCAAAAAACGTAGTCCTAGATGTGTTATTCGACTAAGTACTTATGGGATGGGCATGCCACTTTGCATGTAAGTCAATAATACCTAGGTTGAGATGTGTGCAAAGTATTGTGACGATCGGATATGCATTACATTGTTGATTAAGCATAAAACAACATTTTTGCCTTAGTGTCATGGACAACAACCAATAAAAAACATGGTCCTAGATGTGATATTCTAAAAAGTACTTGTCAAATGGGGGAGCCACTTTGCAAGAAAGTCAATTTCAACTAGGTTGATGTGCGTGCACATTATTGTGTCTATCGGTTATGCTTTGCATGGGGGATCACACATTATACACCGTTTTTCCCCTAGTGTTATGCACATCTGTGAAAGAACACGCTCTTAGGTGTATTATCATACCAAGTACTTATTGAATGGGCGTTCCACTTTGCATGGAACACCATACCACCGCTTTTGAGGCATGTGCAAAGTATTGTGCCCATCGGATATGATTTACATGGTAGATTGAGTATTATACTGTTTTTGCCTTGGTGTCATGTAGAACCATAAAAAAACATGATCCTAGGTGTATTTTTCAAACAAGTACTTATCGGATGGGGATGCCACTTTGCACACAACTCAATACTACCTAGGTTGAGGAACGTGCAAAGTCTTGTGTCCATTGGATATGCTTTGCATAGTCGATCGCACATTAAACACCATTTTTTTCCTAGTGTTATGCACAATCGTCATAAAATACATTTGCAGGTGTGTTATTCAAATAAGTACTTATGGGATGGGTGCACCACTTTGTATGCAAGTCAATACGACCTAGGTTGAGGCATGTGCAAAGTTTTGTGCCCATCGGAAAAATGTAGATGCGACAATATTAGAAAATTCTCGGTATGTGTATATGTGTGTGTGTGGCAAACAATTTTGATACAACAAAGTAAACACCTAGTGCACAAATTATGCACTTCATACCTTGAGTATTGTGTCAAAATAAAAGATGAAATAAGCTTGTTGATGAGGATAAATACGCCCTTGAATAAAAGCACAGTTGTTGTATGACCACAATAGGATCGCTTTGTCAACTCTGATTTTGCCCACATGTAAGTTTGCAAATAATATAAAAAATCATATAATAATATATTAATAGTTTGCAAATGTTAATAGCAAGTGAGTAATGGGAAGTGGAAGTGGAAGTGAGGAGGGAGGAGTGAAATGAGAGAGGGGAAGTAATAGGGGTGTATGATAATAAGTATAAAAAATAGTATAATAATATATTAATAGTTTTCAAATGGCCAGTGAGTAATGGGAAGTGGAAGTGAGAGTGGGGAGGGAAGAATGGAATGGGAGAGGGGAGGTAATAGGGGAGTATGATAATAAGGGAGTGAAATGAGTGAGGGGAGTTAATAGGGGATGAAAAAGAGGAGGGTGAGATGGGGAAATATGGGATTTTGGGAAATGGGAGGAGTATGGGACGTGGTGGAAATGTGGGATGGGAGTGGTGGCAATGGGGGAGGAAGAAGAAATGGATGGGGGGAGGGCCAATGGAAGATTGGGATGAGGGATGGGGGTCCAATGGGAGAGGGGGAGTAATGGGAGCCAATGGGAGAGGGAAGAAATGAAAAGCCAATAGGAGAGAGGGGAGGAATGGAAAGCCAATAGGAGAGGAGGAGGAAAACCTAATTTTTCTTACATATAGTCTTCCTTCTTCATTCATTCTCCCCTCATTTCATTCATTGAAGCAAGAAAGCAAGAAAGCAAAGATGAGCAAGAAAACAAGGAAGGAAGAGCAAGAAAGCAAGAAAGAGCAAACTTACTAACTTTTTCTAGGTACTTGTAAAATTTTTTGATTAATTCTTTATCTAGATTTTTTTTAAAAAATTTGAAGAGAGAGAAAGAAAGAAAGAGAGAGGAACTAGAGAGAGACAAAGTTTAGAGAGAAGGAGAGAAGCCTTGGAGGCCACGGCCTCCAGGAGGAAGAGGGAAGTGGAGGGGGATAAGAGGGAGGAAAGGAGGGAGGGAGGAGCCAAGGAGGGAGGGAGGAGTGCCAGAAGAGGGGAGAGAGGGAGGGAGGGAGGGAGGAGCGGAGGTAGGGAGAGAGAGGGAGGGAGGTAGGAGGAGGGAGGAAGAGGGAGGGAGGAGTGGGGGCATAGGGGAGAGAGGCGGGAGGGGGGGGATCCTGGCGGCCACCAGGGGGAGGCCAGAGGGAGGGGAGGGAGAGAGAGAGGAGGGAGGGGAGGGAGCGGGGGGTGGCGAGGTAGGGGGAGTGGGTGCGACGGGGTAGGGGGAGGCGAGAGGCAGGAGAGGGGATGGTCTTGGTGGCCGCGACCGCCAAGGGGAGGTGAGCGCGAGGGGGGGAGGCGAGAGATGGCAGGGGAGGGGGAGGCAAGAGGCAGGCGGGAGGCGAGAGCCGGGTGAGAGGCGGGAAGGGGAGGGAGAGGCGAGAGGGAGGGGGGGAGGCCAAAAGTAGGAGGGAGGGTACCCTGATGGCCGCAGTCGCCAGGGGAGGCAAGCGGGAGAGAGGGGGGGAGGCAAGAGACGAGAGGGGGGGAGGTGAGAGGTGGGAGGGGGGGCATCCTGGCAGCTGTAGCCGCCAAGGGGAGGTGAGCGGGAGAGGGGGGGATGGGAGGGAGGGGCATCTTGGTAGCCGCGACCACTAGGGCGAGGCGAGCAGGAGGGGGGGAGGCGAGAGGCGAGAGGGGGGGAGGGGGAGGCGAGAGGCGGGCACCAGGGGGAGGCGAGCGGGAGGGGGGGAGGCAAGAGACAGGAGGGGGGAGAGGCAAGAGGGTAGGGGGAGGTGAGCGGGAGGAGGGGGAGGCAAGAGGTGGGAGGGGGGGCATCCTGGCGACTGAGGCCGCCAGGGGGAGGCAAGCGGGAGAGGGGGAGGTGAGAGGCGGGAGGGGGGGCATCCTGGTAGCCGCGGCCACCAGGGGGAGGGGAGCGGGAGAGTGGGGGACGAGCAGGAGGGGGGAGGCAAGGGGAGGGGCTTCCTGGCGGCCGCAGCCGCCAGGGGGAGGGGAGTGGGAGAGGGGGGACGAGCGGGAGGGGGGGAGGCGAGAGGCAGGAGGGGGGCATCCTGGCGGTCACGACTGTCAGGGGGAGGCAAGCGGGAGAGGGGGGAGGCGAGAGGCGAGAGGAGGGGGAGGCGAGGGGGGCATCCTGGCGACCACGGTCGCCAGGGGGAGAGGGGGGGATGGGAGGGGGACATCCTGACAGCCACGGCCGCTAGGGGGAGGCGAGCGGGAGAGGGGGGGAGGCGAGAGGCGAGAGGGGGGGCGAGAGGCAAGAGGGGGGGCATCCTGGCGGCCGCAGTCGCCAAGGTGAGGCAGGAGGGGGGTCTTGGTGGCTGAGGCCACCAGGGTGAGAGAGAGAGGAGGGAGGGGAGGGACAGGAGGGAGGGAGAGGGGGGGTGCTGGCGGCCGCAGCCGCTAGGGTGAGAGAGGGAGGAGGGAGGGGAGGGAGAGAGAGAGTGAGAGAGAGAGAGGGGGGGTCCTGGCAGCCACGGCCACCAGGGTGAGAGAGAGAGGAGGGAGGGGAGGGAGGGGGAGGAGGGGTCCTGGCGACCGCGACCGCCAGGGTGAGAGAGAGAGGAGGGAGGGAAAGGAGAGAGAAAGCGAGAGAGAGAGAGAGGGGGGGTTCCTGGCAGCCGCAGCCACCAGGGTGAGAGGGAGGGGAGGGAGAGGGGAGAGGAGAGAGGGGAGGGAGAGAGAGAGAGGGGGGGTTCTTGGCCATCGCAGCCGTCGGGTGAGAGGGAGGGGAGGTGAGAGGGAGGGGAGGGAGAGAGAGAGAGGGGGGGTCGGCGGCCCCCGGGTGAGAGGGAGGGGAGATGAGAGGGAGGCGAGGGAGAGAGAGAGAGAGAGGGGGGGTCCTGGCGGCCACGACCGCTAGGGTGAGAGGGAGGGGAGGGAGAGAGAGAGAGAGAGGGGGTGAGAGGAGTGAGGAGAGGGAGGGGAGGGAGAGAGAGAGAGAGAGGGGGGGTCCTGGCGGCCGCGGCCCCAGGGTGAGAGGAGTGAGGAAAAGGGAGGGGAGAGAGAGAGAGGAGTGAGGGGAGGGAGGGGAGGGAGAGGGAGAGAGAGAGAGGGGGGAGGGGAGGAGAGAAAGAGAAGGAAGAGAGAGAGATGACTCCTGGGGGCCATGGCACCCAGGGATGAGAGGAGAGTTAGAGGAGTAATGGAGGGAGAGGAGTGAGGGAGGGAGAGGGGTGAGAAGACGTGATGGAGAGGGAAACACTAGTAGAGAGAGAAGAGAGATGAGAAGAATTTAGGGAGAGGGGAAGGTAAGCAACTAGAGAGAGAGGAGAGATGAGAAGACTTGAGGGAGAGAGGAAGGTGCGCGACTAGAGGAAGGTTGGGAAGGTATGGGACTAGAGAGAGAGAGATATGCGACTAGAGAGAGAGCTCCATCGCATAGAGAGGGAGCTCCATTAGAGAGAGAGAGAGCCCACTACATAGAGAAGAGGAGAGGAGTAGAGGGAGAGAGGTCGAATTCTTACAACTAAGAGTAGAACTATCACGAGCAAGAGTGACAAATAAGATTTGACTTACGAGAAGAATGAAGAGGGACTTACGAGATGAAAGTATCAAGAAGAATGTTGAACACAAATTTGAATTCAAATTTATCTAGAGGAATGAATTCAAATTTCCCTCTCTTTTTTATGCATGAGTGGGAAAAGTGGGCTAGTTTTTCTTATATATACTCTTCTTTCCATTCATTCATTCTCATTCTCTCCTCATTTCATGAAGCAACCAAGACCGGAAGAGAAAGGATAAGCGGAGCCTTACCCTTTTTACTTTTTCCAGGTACTTGCGATTCTTTTTCTTTACTCACAATTCTAAAATTCGTCTTGTAATTCTTTTTCTTTACTTACAATTCTTTTTCAATTAGTTTCTTGTTAAAGTTTTTGAGTTCTATTTCTTAAAATTCGTCTTGTATTCTTTTTCTTTACTTACAATTGTTTTGTCTTTCTTACTCTAGGTGTAATAACAGAAGGAATACCCAACTCATCATCAATGCTCTGTTCTGAGCCACTGGATTCACCATCCACATAAGAGTGACCTGCATTCACATCAAACATGGGCTGATCTACATTCTCTTTTCCTTTTTGTGATACCTGCGTACCACTATCTGCATTGCTTTGAAGAGATTCTCCTGATCTCAATCTGCCTATCCATGGCAAAGTATGTGAACCCCTACTAGAGGACACTGTAGGTCCACTGATATTTTGTGATTGCTGCTGTGAATTCTATGCAGCATTACCATTTTGTGCATCTATATCAATCATCACATTTACTGGTTTATACCAGCTGCTCATCTCATCAAAAACAACATCTCTGCTCACTGTAAACTTACAAGTAGAAGGGTTATAGCATCTATACCCTTTCTGCTGCAAAGAATAATCAATAAAGATGCACTTCTCAGCTTTTGGATCCAACTTGGACCTCAACTCATCTGGCACATGAACATAGGCAATGCAACCAAAAATTTTCAAATGAGAAATGTCTAGTTTCCTACCAGTATACATCTCCTCTGGCGTCATGCCATGTATTGCTGCAGTGGGAGTCCTGTTCCATTATGTAAACTGCTGTAGCAACTGCTTCAGCCCAATAATAATCTAGTAGATCTTTTTCATTTAGCATGGCTCGAGATACCTCTAGAATATGCCTGTTTTTCCTTTTTGCAAGTCCATTTTGTTGTGGGGTATGACTGCATGAATATTGCTACTTTATGCCATGCTCCTGCAGGAACCTTGCAAACTCATTTGAGAGGTACTCTCCCCCTCCATCTAACCTTAGGCATTTTATTCGCAGAGGCCTGTTTCTTTTTCATCCATAGCTTTAAAAGCTTTGAAATGCCCAAACACTTCACTTTTCTTTTTCATAAAATGCACCCAAACTTTTCCGCTGTAGTCATCAATAAAAGTGACAAAATAATGATAGCCTCCAATAGATGCAGCTTTAGTAGTCCACACATCAGAGTGGATTAATTCCAATGGCTTCTTGCTCTCTTGAACATGCCTAGGAAATGGTTTCCTTGCCTGTTTTTCAAATTGACAAGCTTCACATACCTTATGCATTTCGGCAACCTTGAGCCAAAAAACACAAGTACAAAGAAATAGAAGAACCCTATATGTGGGTCTCAAACCAAACTCAACTAACTAAGGTGGCATACTAACTGAGCCACGAACTAGAGTAGATAAGGATAGCTGTCATCCAGCTATTATTCATGGGCAGTGTACCAACTGCATCTGCAGCTAACAAGTCGGTGACATAAATGCACAACGGTCACCCAGGCATATCGCAATTGGAGCTCGATATCTCAACACCAACTTCTATGGCCGCTACAAGGGTTACATCCAGGCACTTCTCTAAATCAATCAAAGCATTCTTCAAGTTGGAACAACCCCCTTTTACAAATTTGAAAGAAAAATCATATTCTTGTAGAACTATCAACCATTTGGCCAATCGGCCCATGGGATTTGGTGATTGAAGAACCTGCTTTGCAAGACCATTGCTAGAGATTATAATGAAGGACTTTCCAGCAACATAGTGCTTAAATTTCTCAATGTAGAACACCAAAGACAAGGCATGCTTGTCAGCCTCAGAGCAGCATCATTCAATTTCGAGCAATTGTCGAGAAGCAAATCGAATAGGATACATGAACCGATCCTCCCCTTGCAAGAGAAGAATACCCGCCAGAGTGTGCTCACCAAACCTAGGATTGATATAGAAAGTCTTTGACCAATCAGGATTGCACAGAATGGGTTTTGAAGCCAGAGCATTCTTGATTTGTGCAAACCCATGATCACAATCCTCATCCCAAGAGAAATCAACCCCATCTTTTAATAGCATAGTCATGGGTCATGTCAAAGCAGCATATTGATGAATGAAGCGGCGATAGTATCCTATAGATTCACAAATGAGCATACCTGATGTTTGGTTGTTGGTGGGGAGAGCTTGAGGATGGCTTCTACCTTCTCGGGGCCAGGCTTGATGCCCTCGGATGAGACAATATGTCCCAGTAACCTCCCTTGAGTGGCTCCAATGGTGCATTTCTTAGGGTTGAGAGTGCCATTCACATCATTGACCCTTCGAAAGGCCAACCTAACCTTCATGATGTGCTCCTTACGTGACAAGAATATACAGAAATCATCTAAAAACACCTCCAAGAAATCCCCGAAATAAGGAGCAAACACCATCTGCATAAATCTTTGAAAGGTAGTAGGAGCAGTGGTGAGGCCAAATGGCATTCTTTGAATGCAAATGTCCCCCAAGGTGTGGCAAATGTGGTTTTAAGCACCTCTTCTTCGGCAATTTTGATTTGATAAAACCTGGGGTAACCATCACAGAAAGTATATATCTCATGACCACTTACCTTCTCAAGAATGAGGTCTTGAAAGGGAAGAGGATGATGGTCCCTCTTGGTGGCTGCATTGAGTTTCTTATAGTCGATGCAGACCCGCCACTTGTTGTTTTTCTTTGGGGTGACTACTACTGGTGAAACCCATTCAGTATTGTGAACCGAAACAATAAACCCAGTTTCTACAAGTTTCTACAACTCTGAGCACAAAGCATCAGTCTGTAGGGGCCCTAATCTCCGATACTTATGAGCCACAAGCTTCGCATTAGGCTTCAGCTCTATCTTGTGCTCTATGGCAGTCACATGGCAAAGGTGGCAGTAGCTAGTTGCGAAAAGGTCAGGGAAATCTTTGAACATTTCTAGGAATTCATCTTTCTCACTTGGAGTGAGGTCTGGGGAAAGCATAGATTCAAGTTGTTGAGGACTACCTGTTACCTTTTTTGTAGGTGGCGGGGTTGGAGACACCCCCATCGTGTAAACTTCCTCATCTGAGAACTCTTGCCCCCTGCCTCCTTCCATTGATTCAGACACAGAGGATGAAAGAGTATCACTATCTTGCTCCTCTTCTTCTTTTAGTTCCGTGGCACCTGGTTGCACTGGGATCTTCTCCTTAGAAGCACCAAAGACATGTGCCCTATCTTCCAATAGCTGATTGCATCACTCTCTCTCAACCATGGTCTCCCGAGTATGGCTGGTTTACTGCTACCTATATCTTCGATGCCCACTACATAGAAATGGACGGTGGTGCTCAACCCATTTAGCATCCCTACCATCTCAACGACATTATGCTCCATTATAGTTGATGAAATACCTACATTAAACTTTTCTAGAAAGGTTTTCAAGAATTCAACATATCTAGGTTCAATAACCATACAGCCATTGTGGCCATGGGTGTATTGGATAACCATATAGCTATTGTGGCCACATGTGGATGTAGATCTAGATTGGGCTCAAAGTTGCTAGCTCCAAACTGCTAGGTGCTACATCTTCATACATGTTTGCAACAATAATAATATTTTTTATTATTTATTCCCATTTCATGTCCTTATGTGTAGCTTGTGAAATTTTAGTGCCATTTTCCTTTTTAGAGAATATAGGATTAATGAGGTTCCTTGTAGTTGTCCCCATTTTTGGTGCTACATTTTTTTCTAAACTTTGCCTCCATCTTATCATTGATTGTCTCCCTTTTTTTTTGTATGTTCTCCTCTAAACTTGGTGTCTCCATCTCTTTCCATGCATCATTGATCCCTATGAGTTTGAGGATAATAGAAATGGTGCCATCTTAGTGCCATTCTTTAGAATATCATGAACTTAGTTGGAGAACAAAGAAAAAAAAATCAAGAAAAGACCATAAATTACTACCTTTCTCTATCACCTAATAGAGTAAATGGCACTAGTACCATGTTCCTCTTGAGGGATGACATTCTCCCTATAAGTTTATGCTACCATTCTCTTTCACCTCATAGAAAGAATGGCACTAGTTCTAGGAATGGCACTAGTTTCATTCTTATCTTGAGGAAGGACACTACTTCCATTCTCCCTATACTATTATGGAGAATGCCAATACTGTTAGAATGTAAGTAGTGTCATTCTCCATGTTTCAAAAGATATGTACAAAGCACTTAAATCCATGCTCTAGAATACCAACAACTCTCTAGCTTAGCAATGCCTCCTTCAACAAAGCTATGCAGGACATGTAAGTAGCCGACTCAGCATATGGTCGTCGTCGTCGTTGTTCTCACCCATCCCCATCATCGTAGGAATCACCGTCATCATTGCACCGACCTACTTTGCAACCAAGGCTTTAGCCTTAGCCCACATGGAAATGCCACATGGTAGATAGGTGTAGTTAAGCTAAGGTATGGTTAGGTTCAGTTGCATGGTTTAGTGAGACCATGGTTAAGTTTATATAGCCTTGGGTTAACTCAATTGAGTTAAAAGATTGCCATGTGGCATAGGGCCACCTAGGCACAGTAACCCCTTGCCAAGCATAGTTTGCAAGCAACATGTGAATGCATATGCCACATCATCAAAGGTCCCTTTTTTATCAAAACTTCAACAAGCCATAACTTTCAATCCAGAAAGAATTCGCACATGCTCCAAAATGAAAAAGTGATCAACTTTTTGAGCTCTACATGTTTAATAAGTTAGGATCATTGTATGCAATTAGACACTCCCAAATTTGAAAGTTTCTTCAGCTAGTAAGACCTTTGCAATGGAAATACGCACCCCAACTATTGAGAAGTTCACTGGGGAAGGATTTCATACTTGGTCTACACAAATGAGGTATCTCTTGATGCATCAACAGCTTTGGAAGACTATAAAAGAAGACATACCCATTGCACAAAATGAAGCCTAGAAGGAAAAAGGCGAAGCAACACTATCACTCATTGGTTTGCACTTGGTTCCAAACATAATTCATCATATACACTCCAAGGATCATGCCAAAGATGCATGGGATGAGTTGAACACAATTTTTGGTGCTACATCGAAAAACCAAGAAATTCATCTTAAGTTTGAATTCTATGGTTTGCACATGAGCTTCAATGAATCCATAGCTTTTTCAACAAAAGCAAAACCATTATGACCAAACTAGAAGGAATAAATGCAAAATTAGGGGAAAAGAATGCACTTGCAATGCTCCTTAAAAGCATGCCTACAGAGTACAACACACTGACAACCACTTTGAAGTATCTCTAAGATCCTAAGTTTATGGAATGTGTATCCTCTCTTCTTGAAAAAAAAAGAGAGTTGAAGGCATCAACATCGGCATTGACATCAACATGTAACAACAATAATCAAGAACAAGCATTGTTCAGTAAAACATCAATGAAGTGTTACCATTGAGGAAGGATGGGTTACTATCAAAGTGAGTGCAAATTAAAGAACAAACCAAAGTGTCACCATTGCAAGAAGCTGAGACAAAAGGTAGAAGATTGCAGATTAAAGAACCAGCATGTCAACTACATGGAGTCATCATCAAGCCATGAGCAAAATGACAAGAACATGTATTAAAGAGCAAAGACCTTGCCACCTTTAACCCACATGTTTGTAAATGAAGCTTGACCACCTGAGAGTAGCTATGAAAGCACCTAGGGGAGGATTTGATCTTGTAACTCACATCTGAGCACCTTGCAGTAGCCAAAGGATCATGGCACCAAGGGGAGGTGTTGAGATATGGTGCCATGTGCACATAGATTAAAGGATAAGGTATGGTGTAGGAATGTATTAAAGTAGCCAACCTAGTATGTGGACTACATGATGTGAGGATGTGGATCAAGGGCATGCACAATGAGAGATGTGGATTAGAGGATCCCACAAGTGCTCACATTTGTAAAGGCTCTCTCTATATAAGAAGCCTATCATGTATTGCTGATTACGACATTGCAATATACTAAGTATTGCCTACCTTATGTCTCTCTCATGGTGTTTTGATCCTCCTTGATCCCTCACTTTATCACATTCCTCCAAGATCCCCATGACATGCATCTTTGGTGCCATTGCTGAGGAGTTCAAGGTATGCTTTTGCATTGCACTTGCCTTGTCATTTACCCATAACACCTATTTCATTAATTTTGGACTGATGCACTGTCTAAATTCGTTTTGTGAGATAATTTTGGATAAAGCATTTTAAAAAAAGAGGCTCTTATAAAACAAAACTTTGAGTCAAAAAGTAAGATTTTAAAAAATCAAATTAGAAAAAATGACGTGACATGTTATTAAAACTAGAGTACATTAAAAAAAGAGGACATCACATTGTTAAAAGAGACAAAAAGTAAGATTTTAAAAAATCAAATTAGAAAAAATGGTGTGACATGTTATTAAAACTAGAGTACATTTAAAAAAAAGCATGACACATTGGTACAAGAAGTAGATCATATAACTCAAAGCCATATGGTGTTAAAAAACACCTTCCATTAGCTCAGCCTAGAAGATCTCATCTTTGTCTCTCTTTTCTATTACAACTTTACATTAGAGAACTAAAAAGTCTTTGTGGAACTGTAGTTTCATTTCTTGTCTATTACAGTTACTTTAGAAAACACATAAGTCTCTATGGAATTAAATTTCCATCACTTCCCTATTAAGTCATTAGAGAGAGCATATGTCCTCGAAAGTGTCTACTATGGCATTGGCTTCATAAAAACAAGCAGACTTTAAACTTGCAGGCCATCCATAACTAGGGCTGGCATCACAAATCTCCTCACAGACTCTCCTCACAACTTGTTTCGAATCTTCCGCCGACTTGTAAGCATTCAACAACTCTTCTTTCTCTCTTGGCTTTCCTCATCTTCATCATTTTTTTCAATACAGCTTCTAGCCACTGCCATATCTTGAGAGAAGACGTAAAGTGAAAGACGAATACAAGTTAATCAAAAGGACTAGGATGTAAGAAATAAGAGAGTGTTTGTGGAAGGCCTACGATGGAAGAATACAAGTGCACCAAGGCACGATGTGTTCGCTATGATAAGGATAAGGGTTGGAATAAAGTGAGAGAAGCATTGGAAATGCTCTACTTTAAGTGAGTGGAGATTGTCCAACTGAATAAAATTTTATAGAGCATTGGGAATGATGTATTTTAAGTGAGTGGAGCATTGGGAATTGATACTTTGGAGTGAAATATATTACAAATATTACATCGTCACATATTCATATCAAAATTCTCATCACACAAGGTTATATTTCCAAATAATCACATCATCACATATTCATATCATAAAATTGTGTGCATGAAATAAATATATAAATATCATGACTAAATGCCACTTAAGTATAATCAACAAAAACTACATCATGATTCATACATTGTAACAAATAAATGTCAACCATAATATTCATGGAATAAACAACATCGTGAGAATATGATCCTGATGCATATATACAAACACAACATCATACATGCATCACAACTCTTTTGATGCTTCTAGTGGAGACTGTGGCAACTCTTTTGATGCTTCCAATGGAGGCTGTGGTGCTCTAGATGTACACTTAGTCTCTACTTCTTCTATAGTATGTAGTGCTTTTGGAGTAGACTCAGTATCCTCTTCCTTAAATGCAAGTAGAGGCTGTGGTAGCTCTTCTGATGCTTCCAATGGAGGTTGTGGTACTGTAGGTGTACACTGAGTCTCTACTTCTTCTGTAGTGTGCAGTGCTTTCACAGTAGACTCAGTCTCCTCTTCCTTAAATGCAAGCTTTTATATTGCTTCAGTTGCACATTGTATTCTAATGGCAGCAATTAGGTCTCGAATGATTTCAGCCCTAAACAATTTTATATCCTCCTTTGAATATTTGAGCTCCAAAGAGTCTTCTGATGAGACCTGTGGCTTAAGTGAGAAAATTTCCCTGAAAATCAACATGCAGTTATAGGCAACTCTCCACCCACAACTATGCCCATATTCCTGCTCTACTACTAAATGCTTTTGGAAGTCTAGCGAGTCTTTGTACTATCCTATTTCTTTGATAGCAGATACCAACTTCTCAATTGACCTGCTCATCATGACATATTTAAAAAACTTAGTATATGATTCCATTTTGATTGGTAACTCCAAATCAAAAATCTCTCTAAGAAACAACATGCAGTTGTAGGCAACTCTCCACCCATAGCTGTGCCCATCTTTTTGCTCCACTGGTAGACGTCATTTGTACGTGCTCATCAGCTATCTATCAAGCTAGTCTTCTTCCTTGTTTGCACACTTGTCTGTATGCTGACAGCTCGTGCACTTGTGTATCAGCTGAGTCTTTTGCTAGTCAATCCTATGATCTAGTCATCCACATCAAGCAGTCCCATGCCACTACCACAAGTTTATTTTCTTTGCATCCTCACCTTTTTGATAGCTTGTCCGGCACACCACAATAGTCACATGATTGTGTAATAAGTTCTCTATTAATTTATGCACCATCATGGCATCATTGCATCATTAATCAGCCACTATCTTTTTGTCTATGCATGCCACCTTTTTTTGTTTCACAGTGCCTATTGCTTTTTGCTTTGGCACTTGATTGGTCTGTGCATTTTTTTTTTCAAGAAAGAGACTTCTATTAAGTAAGAGAAAAAACCCACAAGAGCAAGCTCACATGGCACCCATCAAATCTCATGCAAGGTCTCAAGGATTATTCTACCTCCCTCTTCTTGCAAGATTAGAGTCTGCTTTGAAACCATGAAGAAACGTGACACCCTCTCATGGAGCCATGTGTTGGTGGGCTATGTGTGGAGTTTGAATCCCACTATCTAGCCACCCACCAAGAGAGAGCCCAACCCCCCAAATGGATCATAAGGATATGGGCCTCCTCTGCCCTTAAGCCATTATATGGCTTCCTCCATGAGTACCCAATTTTCATGTGGGATATCTCATTTGGACCTTCCAGGTGGCAATCTTGTATATGTCTTGCCAAAACATATGCTTCAACATAAATTTTAGTAGCACCTTCAATAGAGGAAGGATACCCAGTAGGCTATAGAGGATTATGTCCAAGAGACCCACATGGCTTGCATAATGAATAGTACATGAGACCTAGCTTCAATATGCAGTTGCTCATAGGAGGATGATATTACAGAATCATCCTCTTTGCCTGTTCATGCAAAATACCACTTTTGTCAGTTTTGTAGATTTGCCCTTGTGAGGTAGAAGCTGTGTTTTTTTGCAGTGACAGAATATTTTGTAGTGTTTAGTAATGGCATCTGATTCTCTTTCACATATTGTCACTAAAAAGCTTGACAAGAACAACTTCCAAGCATGGAAGTTTAGAATGACGAATTTCCTTATCGGAAAAGGCTATTGGGAGTTCCTTATAGGAAATGAAGAAGAACCAGTTCTTCCTAATGTTCCCAATCAACAGGAAATGCAGGCATTTAAAGGATGGCATGAGAGAGCTAGAAAAGTTATGTACTGGCTGTCTATCAGTATTTCAGAATCTATGATTGTGCATATTCAAGATGCAAGTATGCCAAAGGAGGCATGGGATACTTTGGCAAAAATGTACAGCACAAATACGCAAGCTAATAAAATGCAGCTCATGCAGTAGTTGCACAATGTGTAGAGAGAAAATATGAGTATCAATGACTACCACATGAAGGTGAAGAAAATTGCAGATGCACTTGCTTCCATTGGGTCGCCAGTGGAAGATGATGATTTAGTTTCTGTGACCTTGAATGGTCTAGGAAAGGATTATGCACAGTTCCAAACATCCATTGCCATCCGTGAAAAATTTCTTGATTTTGAGGAGTTGTTTACTCTTCTAATTTCTGAAGGGCAGAGAAATGGTGGTGCATCTTCTTTAGGAGGAACTTCAAAAGAAACTATCTTCTACTCAAATGCTAGAAGAGGTAGAGGCAGAGGTAGAGCAGGCCGATCTGGAGGCCATGGTAGAAATCAGAATATGCAGCAAACTCAAGAAAACCAGTCCTATGGAGGAGGAAATGGTAACTCTAGAGGCAGGGGGAGCCAAAGAGGTCGTGGTGGATGGCAGAGAGGCCAAAATGCAAACAGCAATGTCGAATGCTGCTATTGTGGTAAAATGGGTCATATGGCTAAAGACTGCTACAAAAAGCAGAATGACATCAACTAGGGAATTATGCATCAACTAGTAGATAGGGTGATGACAGAAATGAGCATCTATTTATGGTGCAGCACATGACCAATACTGTGATAAGTGCAGAAGAAAGCAATGATGTGTGGTATGTTGACTCAAGTGCATCAAACCACATGACAGGTCATGAAAAATGGATGCAAGATGCAAGGAAAAGGGAAAGACCAGATTTGTGGAGACTGGTGATGATACTGCACATCCTATTGTGCAGATTGGTAAAATTCCTTTGTCTATGCAGGATGGGAAAAAGAAATACCTGTCTGATGTATTTCATGTCTCGAATATCACCAAGAACCTGGTTTTTGTTGGTCAAATGGTTGAGTAGGGCTTGCAGGTCAGATTTAATTCTCATGGATGCTTTGTTGAGGATATGAAAAATAACGGTCGCTTGATAGCAAAAGGAAAGAAGAAGGGCAGGATGTTTACGTTGGATGTGGACATGCCTGAATTGAGTGCAGCAATGTTTGCACATGGGACCGGTGTAGTTGCAGATATTGATATCTGGCATAAATGCCTTGGTCATGTTAATGTATAGTGACTTAAATCAATGCAGGGCCAAAATATTGTTGCAAGATTGCCTAAAATGCATAAGGTAAGTGAAGCCTATCAATTTGGAAAGCAGGCAAGGAAACCATTCCTAGACATGTTCAAGAGAGTAAGAAGCCATTGGAATTAATCCACTCTGATGTGTGAACTACTAAAGCTACATCTATTGGAGGTTGTCATTATTTTATCACTTTTATTGATGACTACAGCAGAAAAGTTTGGGTGTATTTTATGAAAAAGAAAAGTGAAGTGTTTGGGCATTTCAAAGCTTTTAAAGCTATGGTTTCTGCATCACAGCCTCAAGCAGAAGCATTACAGTCTCCACTTGAATTAGAGACTCAATGCATTCTTCCTACACAAGAAGTAGAGACGCAATGTGCATCTACAACATCACATCTTGCAAAGGAGGAAGAGATTCAATCTATCCTAAGAGTGCTCTCAAAGAAAGCAGAATGGAAGAGGGAGAGAGAGAAACAGAGAGCCACATAAGTTTTTGGTTGGTGCAGAACACCCTAATCTTCTTTTTCATTCATTTATATATGTGTTTCAGTATTGTACATGACCGGGGTAAAGGCAAGTGACCTTTAACCCCCACAACCTCCCACTTAAAGGACAATGTGCCTTTAAGGGAGAACAACTAGTGAGCATACTATCCAATGCCTATCAATACACGACAATACTCAAACCACTGACTAGGTAGACTCTTCGTCAACATATTTGCAGGGTTATCATCTGTATGAACCTTGACAAGCTCTATGTGTTTGTCCTCAAGTACCTCCCTGATGAAATGGTACCTAACCTCAATGTGTTTGGGTCTTTGCATGAAAGTCCGGATTCCATGCTAGCTGAATAGCACTCATGGAATCACTATGCAATGTCGGTACACCTATATGAATCCCCAAATCTCCCACTAGCCGATCAAGCCATATAGCCTCCTTGCAACCCTCTGTGGCTGCAACAACATACTCAGTCTCTGTGGTAGACAAAGCAACGCACTTTTGTACACGAGACATCCATGACACTGCACCACTTGCAAAGGTGAACAAATAACTAGAAGTGGATCTCTTGCTATCCACATGCCCCGCATAGTCTGAATCTATGTACCCAAGTACATGCATGTCTCCTCTACCAAAGCAGATGCACATCTCCTTGGTACTTTTCATGTACCTCATGATGCACTTAACTGCCTCCCAATGCCTCTTTCCTGGATTAGCCATATACCAACTAACAACTCCCACTAATTTGGGACTATCTGTATGTTTCACTTTCACATATGGAGGCAATGGAGTACTCACTACCTTCCCCCCCTCCATGTTAAAATGCTGCAATACTTTTGTAACATACTCCTTCTGTGAAAGCCAAAGGAGTTTCCTACTCTGATCACGCGTGATGCGCATACCAAGAATATGACCTGCAAGTCCCAAATCCTTCATATCAAAGGCCTCATGCAACGTGGCCTTTAATTCATCTAGCTCATAAGTATTCTTGCTAGCCAATAGCATATCATCCACATATAGTGCCAGGAGTATTAGGCTATTATCCTTAGCCCTTTTAGTGTAAAGGCAGTGATCAATTTCACTCCTTCTAAAACCCTGGGATCGAATGAAAGCATCAAACTTCTAATACTATTCTCTAGGTGCTTAACTAAGACCATAGAGACTCCTCTTCAACTTGCAAACTAAATGCTCTTTGCCCTTTTCTTCAAAGCCTTCTAGCTACACCATGTAAATTTCCTCATGTACATCCCCATGCAGGAAAGTTGTCTTGACATCCATCTACATAAGCTCCATATCCTCTGCTGCCACTAGTCCAAGCATGCATCTATGCGTGGTCATCTTCACAACCGGAGAGAATATCTCATCAAAGTCCACACCCTTCTCTTGCTTGAACCCTTTAGCGACCAAACAGGCCTTGTACCTAGGCACATCATCACCTATGACCTTCATCTTGTAGACCCATTTACATTGCAATGCTTTCTTTCCATGTGGCAAAGAAACCAAGTCCCATCTTATTCTTCATAAGTGAACTCATCTCTGATTGCATAGCATACTCCCGCTTGCATTGATCCTCATGCATCATAGCCTCTCTGTAGCAAGAAGGCTCCCCACAATTAGTAAGCATCACATAGTCTACCCCTAGAACAAACCTATTAGGTGGTGTGGACACTCTAGATGATCTTCTCAAGGGCATTTCAACTTGCTGTCCCACCTGCATAATATTAGCCACATTTGGCTCATCATTTCCACCAATCGATGATCCATCATCTACCCTTGATTGTATACCTGTGGGAGTACTTGGTGGTATCATTTCTTGCACATTTGGTGCATGGACAGCTTGCTGTCTATCAACATATACAGGTGGATTCACGTCCTAGAAAGTGATTCTTCTTATTTCCACATCCCTCATGGGTGCCTTATGCATCTTCTTCTCATTGAAGGCTACATCATGGCTGCATATCATCTTCTTTGCTTTTGGATCCGAGAGATGATAGCCCATCTCTCCACTTTCACCATACACTACTACACACGGATCCTATTGTGATGTTTAAGTACCGACATTTAGTGCACGCGGGGCGCTAATCGTCGGTATGGGAAGTGTGTCCCATAAAGCATCGCTATATAGTGACTTTAAGCAAACGTCGATATACATTGATGATTACTAAAGTCGCTATATGGCGACGTTTGTCAAAAGTGTAAGTGTCGCTATATAGCAACACTGAGATACTATTTTATAGCAACGTTTTCTAGAGAGCTTTTTTACTCATATAGGCCTTAAAAGTTGGTTTTTTCCAATGACAAATTTTTTTAAATTTTCATACATGTTTGATCTTTTGAGGGAATAAAAGTATGAGAGCATGTACATGAAGCCTTTGAAGCTCATATATTCATGTCCAAGTTTCAGATGAAAAAAGTCAATGAAGAGCATTTACATCAACTGTTTCATCTTGAGCCAAGTCTAACGTGCCAAACAAGTCTATCTCTAACTCTATACCGAGTTGATCTCCTATATTATCATTGTGCTCTAGCATCGTACGTTCACCTAAAAGTACTTGATCATCTTGTTCAATGAAGTGTGGTGATTCTTGATGATTGTTGTCTTCTTCCTCAATATCGTGATCTCCATCTTCATCCTGTGTGATGTCATTATGCGCATCTTCCTCTTGCCTCATATTGTGATCTTCATCTTCTTCACTAGATTCATCGAGATCCATTGGATCCGGCATTGGTAGTGGCATCTTCATATCCACATCTCTATCTTCAAAAATTTGCTTACTTCATGGTGCTCGCAAGTGTATCGATGGGTGCAAACTTTGCCTCCAAGGACACACACATGATCACATACGATGATGACATCTACAAACAATGGATTAGGATTTTGACATTGGTGAAGCAGGGTGATCTTGAGGGTCGAAGTCCCACAATAACATATATGAGGTGTCTGCTAGGATTGGAAGACGAAGATGTACGTGCACTTCAAGCAGAGATTGAGTCTAAAGAAATAGTGTTGGTCAAGTCAAGCAAAGACAAGGACTCCATTGAAATGTCTCAATAGGCAGTGGAGATTATGCATGATAGAGCCCTGAAAGAAGCACTCATCAAGGATTTCAACTCACATCACCCTTCGCCCCAACATCAAACATGGGATGCCCTTGCAACTTACTTCAAAATTGATTCAATTGTTTATCAGAGCTTCAAGGGTTCATGTGTCATGGGTCAAAGAGAAGTTGCAAGTTGGCAAGTCCACACCTGATTTCCCAGAAGCCGCGTCAATCTATGTTGATTGGGTGATTAGTTCAATAGAGGGTAACAAGTCTACATCACAGTCTTGTTTTCCTTGGACAATTATTCGAGTGAACATGGAGATGGAGGGGAAGAGCTTTCTAACACGTCACTCCAAGGGATGACTCAATCAGCTTTTGTGTGCTTGACACCTTAGAGGGATCTGCCAAAGGCATGTGTTGGGATAAGGATGCCTTCAAGAAGTTGCTCTGTGGCTTGATGGAGACCGTTGCCACTCCATCACAGTATGTATTGTGACCATTTATGACAATGACAAAGATGGTAAATCTCAAGGAAGCAATGATAGCGGCTCGATTTTGGCATAGAAGGTTTGTGGGTGTTATCCATGAATCGGAGAGTGCACAAAAGGGTTTGTCTGAGACCTTCTGTTTTTGGTCATTTGTAAGCTCACATGATGGGTTTGATGGATTTGAGCACCTATTAGAAAACACAAGCCATACACAATAATTGAGGACAATATTCTTTATTTTGATGAGGACGATGAGTATGAAAAAGAGGCGGTTGTGAGCATGGCATCATCAAGGAGTGTATCAGGTGCTATTGTAGTAGGGAACATGAAGTTGCTGTTGACATCTTTACTAATGGATGTGTGGCATTACAAGCATTGTCAAGCAAAATAAAAGTGATCTCACTGGTGAAGACATCCCAACAGGTAACAGAGGTCGAGGCTATGTGTGTGGCACATGCATCAACTAATTCCCAAATTAAGATTTGGTCTAGCATTGAGAGGCCTCTTGAGACACATAGAGCTGATTCACCTATCGATATGAAGAGGGTGAGCATCACATTGAAGACTTGCAACCTTTAACTGAAGCAGAACTTGAAGCTATCCCAAAGATTACATTGGAAGATTTGGAGCAAGGTCTTTAGCTACTCATTTATGCCTTGTGTATTCAGTTTCAAAATAATATGACTTTTATGAATTTTCTCAATTGCACATACTCTCATTATATTAAAGAGATTAAACATTAGGTATGATAAAATTGTGTGACATAATGACATGGGGAATGGTACTAGTGTCATTCTCCCTATGTCGAGTTATATGTAAGAGGTACTATTAACATTTTATGTGACCTCATATGGAGAATGGCAGTAGTGCCATTCTCTCTTTGTGGTTATGTAGAAATGGTAATACTGTTATGTTCCTTTCTTGAATCTATGTTAGTTGAAAGCATTACAAAGATGAAAAATTGTATAGTATTAACTATGCTACCAAAGTTTGGATTTGTGTGCTTTCTACAAATCTATTGGACCAACGTAATACAATATCTATGCTTTTAGATCATGCATTGTGCATTTGTTTTGGGACATGGGGGGAGGCACTAGTAGTATTCTCTCCTCCCAATGAGGATATAGAGAAAGGCACTAGTGGCATTCTCCATAACCTTATATGTAAAATGGCACTAGCACCACCCCAAGAGAAGAATGGCACTAGTGCCATTCTCTCTATGAGTTCAAAGAGAAAGGTTGCACTATTTTCATTCTCAATTGACCTTTAGAGAGATTGGCACCAGTGCCATTCCCCAAAAAGACAACGAAATCAGTGAACGGCGATGGATAATGGTCGTACTTTATTGTTATTTATTAGTTTCATATGCTTTTGTGCTTCGACATTGTTGAATACACTCTAAAGAATCAAAATATCTCTATATTCCTCAACTTCCATAGGGACCAATGATGCATGGAAGGATATGGAGACATCAAATGTAGAGGACAACATACCACCCAAAATGGGGACTATCAATTACGTGATGGATACAGGAGGTATAGAAGAAAACATAACCCCAAAAATGTAGAAAATTGCAAGGAATATCATGAATCCTATACTTTTAGAAGAGAACATGGATGAACGTACTATCTCAACATTGGGGACAAGACTAGATAATCTTATTGTCGTTGCAAACATGTATGAAAACATAGCATCTGACAATTTGGATGAGTTAGAAGCCAGCAACTTCAAGGAGAATTTGGATCTATATCCACATACAATTTCTTTGGATATGCCATGAATAACAATCATATTAGACTTGAATGGCTTGTTATTGAGTCAGTGCTTATTCAAGCCTCCAATACATCCATCTATTCTCAAGGGGGTCACTATGTATAAACCCTCTATATCACGTGCATTCAAGGCCTATATTTAAAGTCCCTTATCTATAAAAAATTTCATGAATAAAATGTACCCCTTTTCTATACAAATCTGTAAAATTTTTCCAAAACTATTTAAAATAGTCCCTTATGTATATTTATTTCTGTAAATTTTAGAAATTAAAAAAATCCTTCTGTTGAACTCATGTGATAAGGTTACATATGATGAGTGACCCCCTCGAGCATCTATTATGCATGGCAAAATTAGTTATATGGTTGTTCATCCTAGGTGCATAGAATTCCTTAAAATCTTGCTACAAAGATTTAATGTAGATATCTGGTCAACTACGATGGAGTATAACGTACTTGATATGGTAGGAAAGCTGCAAAATTATGCAAATGAGAGCCTGCCTTTCTTTGTTATATGGTCTCAGCAAGGATGCTACACTTACAGTAAGATGAGGATAAATAGGCCTGACAAGGTTGGTGTTGAGGCAATGTTCAAACCCTTAGCAAAAATCTCAAAGGCATATGGATGTGATGCTAGAAGGACAATCCTTGTTGATGACTCCCCATACAAGGCTTGCATTAGCCCTCCATCAAATTGCATATTTCCTTCAACGTTTGATGTACAAGACAAGGATGATAATATTCTACTGAGAGAGTTGATGCCGTACTTACTACAACTCGATGAAACTAAAGATGTGCGTAGCATGATTGAGACAAATCAGTATGGACAATTACCTATGATGGAGGGGCATAAGGATTTCAACCTTGTCCGGAAAGTAATTGATGAATGGAGGGAGGAAAATCATGCATGGTCAAGAATGGAATATAAAACAATAAATCTTCCTCTTGCAGATTAATTAAGAGAGAGGGCTATAGATGGTAATACAGAACCAAAGGGTGTACACCCTAGGGCAACCCATGGTGGTGATGGCCAGGTGCCTGAACTCAATGCATCTCAAATAAGACTTTCAAGGAATGCTCCGCAACTATTTTAGCATGAATGCTATGCAAGTTTCTCAATTGGCTCTCAATTGGCTATAGACCTAGGGTACAAAGGTCACTATATCAAGAAATACATTTCTAAGGGCTACATAAACTGACTATAGAATCCATATTTTCCATGAAGGTACATATGTCAAAGTGTTTTTTGATTTTATCTCAAGTCTATATAACTGTTGTTGCATCTAATTGAATTTGTCTTTTGTGATGTAGATAGATGTACGTTCAAATCAAGCTTGAGTAGGTACATACCAGAACGAGATCCATTTGCACCACCAAAGTTACCTATCCCTATCAACGAAGTGTTCTGGATAAAAAATGTGGCTTTCGAGGTGCATGAGTCAACCATTACAGGTGCTGGCTTGGGCTTGTTTGTGCATTACAGGTGCTGGCTTGGGCTTGTTTGTGCATGACTCCATTAAGAGAGGGACTACTATTCTAAATTATGGAGGTGATAAGTACTACAGAGACTGGAAGGAATTATGTAGAGTTCATCCAAGGCTAAAGAAGTACTCTATCCAAGAGGAACCTATTGTCCCTATGAAGGATATGGTGCATATTGTTGGTGATGTTCAATATGGCAATGTGGTAGGGTTTATTAATAGCAATAGAAATACCAATGTAAATCCAAACATTTGTTATGTATTTTCCCCTAATGTTCCACCTTGGTATGACCCCATGATGAACATAGATATTGCAGAATATGGTCACATTTGTATTGAATCCATAGATGATATACATGCAGGAGAGGAGCTATTTGCAAACTATGAGTTTTGACATCAGGCCACGTCACCAGGCCACGTCACTAGGCCATGTCATCAGGCCATGTCATCAGGCCACATCATCAGGCCATGTCATCACTGCCACGTCATCTCTGCCACATCAGTACTACCATCTCAGCACTGACCCCTGCAGGCACAGTCTCTTGCCAGGCACACTATGCACACACTGCATGTGCACACTCCTGCCACCTCAGCACAGAGCTTCATTGGCACACCTCTTGCTAAGCACAGTGCCACATCATCACTGCATGTGACTCACAGTGACACATCATCATTGAGCACCATTTGCACTCCTTTTGCCCCTCCACCTAGATCAAGTCATATCTCTTGATCCAGGAAGAATTTGAGGGTGCTCCAAAAAGGAAAGTCGCTCGATTTTTCATGCTCTACGCGCTGGTTACATCATGTGCACATTTTGGCGCAAGTTACACTCACATTTGAGCCTCGCCGACAAAACCACTTCCTTCACGCACATTTGCCTCTACATCGACGCATCTGACCCAGCACTTAAAAAGAACAAAAGAAAAGGAATTATTTGCTGCTCTTTCATCGATCGACGGTTGGTTTAGATCTAGATCAGAGTAGACTACATCGCCATAGAGGGGACGCTTTGAATTCCCCAAGTTGCCAATCTAAGCCATGCCCGAAATTCCCGACTAGTACCTACTCGGAGTCAGTTCATACGCTCACATCCGATTTCACATCATTACATTACCTGAAACCTTACGTTCATCAGTTCAGTGAGCAGACTTCAGAGTTTAAAGGCATTGCAGATTGATTCAGTGGGCAGATAGCACTTGATTTCACACACACATGCCACCATTGTAAAGCCTATTTGGCTATCTCACGGCATCGTGCACATCATTTTTTCAACCTTGTAAAGCCTCTTGTGGCTATTCCCGGCATCATTGCCACAAGCCTTGTAATACAGGATCTTATATACTGCAGTTCTATCTTCACTGATGGTACAGGGATTTCACTTGGCATCTTCAGTGTATTTGCAGTTGATTCATACAGAGTTTTTTCAGGACACTTTTGAGTACATTGTTTGCACCATGTCGACTAGCAACCTCAATTTGGAGGCATCTGCTAAGTTAGACAACTCCAATTACGGTACATGGAAATACCGAATGGAGACCATTCTTGTGCTTCAGGACAAATGGGAGTATATCGATGGATCTATACCTAGACCATTGGCCGACCATTGGCCGATCCAGCCACCAGTAGCTCTACTCCATCTGTTGTCACAGCACCAGCAACGGGATCTACATCGGGATCTACATCTACACAAACAGTTTCCGCACCAGTAGCAGATCCTGCCGAGCTCAAGCAGAATGGGATAAGAAAGACAAGTATGCCTATCACCTGATGAAGCAGAATGTGCAAGATGTCATGCTAGGACAGCTCAACACAGTCAAGACATCAAAAGAAGCATGGGATATGTTCGCAACTCTCTACGAGTCCAAGAACACATCCAGGATTCTCACCCTGAGAAACCAGATCAACCAGAGTTTCCGCAACAGCAGTGAAACCGGTCATGCTTATGTACTCTGCATCAAAGACTACAACAATCAACTTGCAGCAGCAGGAGAGACTATGAATCCCGCAGAAATGGTTCAAGTAATCCTGAATGGACTAGGAGAAGGATATGAGAATCTAGTCCATAGTATTGCCATCCAACGGCAAATTCCAACACTGGAAGAACTTCAGTCAGTTCTACTTGGTGAAGAACTCAGGACTCAGGCCATTCAAGCACGTAAAGGTCATTCTAATGATCAGGCATTCACAGCTTCAGACAGAAGTAGAGGCAAAAGCAGAAACAGAGGTAGATCATATCAGAAAAGTGGTCATCATCAACAAAGTCAAAATCAGCATCAGCATCAGCATCATCCTCAGTAACACCAAAATCAGCAAAGAGGAAATCATTCCAACCGAGGAAGATTCCAAGGACGAGGGAATGCATCCACCAATGTGTCAAACGTTCAATGCAACTATTGTCACAAGTTTGGACACTATGAAAGAGATTGTCGCAAGAAGCAGTATGACCAAGGCGGTCAATCCAGCAGAGGGAATTCTCGAGGAAGAGGAAATCATCGTGGTGGACATTCTAGTCACAGTCATTTTGCAAATGAACATGGAAATATGTTTCTTGCAAGTGAGGAATTGCATCAGACTGATACAATGCACCTAGACACTGATTTCAATCCCAAAGAGGATTTCAGCTATCAAGTCGACCAAGTGGAACAGGATCCTTGGTACATCGACAGCGGTGCATCATCTCATATGACAAATCATCAGGAATGGTTCACAGAAATGAAGCCATTAGAAGGTCAAAAGAATGTCATCTACACAGCAGACAATACACCGAATCCAGTTCAAGGGACAGGTGTTATCCCTATGAACAATTTCACTGGTACAAAAGGATTAGTCAAAGATGTGCTCTATGTTCCGAAGCTCAGCAAGAACCTTTTGTCAGTAGGTCAAATGACGGAACACAACTACAAAGTCATCTTCGACGGTGATGAATGCACTATCAGAGACAAATCCAAAAGAGGTCAGCTAGTAGCAAAAGGTGTCAAGGAAGGACGCTTATACAGGATGCTAGCTATAGTACCAGATAAGCATGCCATGTCAGCTCAAATGCAACAGATGCCACTATCTGCAAAATGGCACAAGAGATATGGTCATGTCAACTTCAAGTACTTGTTAGATCTCAGGAATCAAAATATGGTAATTGGGATTCCGAAGCTACAGTTTCTTGGAAAAGTTTGTGAAGCATGCTGCTTCGGCAAACAAAAGCGAACCAACTTTGTCAGAAGTACCTCTCGTGCACGAGGTATTCTTGATTTGATTCATACAGATGTATGGGGTTATGCCCAAACCCGCAGCATCAATGGTTCACTTTATTACTTGACCTTCATCGACGACTACAGCAGATATTATTGGGTCTACTTTCTGAAAGAGAAATCTGAAGTGTTTGCCAGATTTCAAGAATTCAAAGCCATGGTCGAAAACCAAACAGGCAGAAAGATCAAGGTCATGAGATCAGATAGAGGAGGTGAATACATGTCTTCAGCATTCATGAACTTTTGCAAAAATCACGGCATTCGAAGACAATTCACATGTGCAGATACTCCTCAGCAAAATGCAAGAGCTGAAAGGAAGAATGGGACTTTAGCCGACAGTGCTAGAGCAATGCTTAGTGAAAAGCATCTTCCGAATCAGTATTGGGCAGAAGCAATAGCTACAGCTAGCTACTTGCTTAATCGGCTTCCTACCGAACCGATACAAGGTATGACTCCTTATGAAGCATTCACTGGACACAAGCCACGCATTGGGCATCTCCGCATATTTGGTTGCATAGCATATGCACACATACATGATGATCATCACACGAAATTGGATGCGAAGTCACGCAAATGCATCATGGTTGGCTACAGTGAAGAAAGCAAAGCATACAAATTGTATGATCCCATCAACCGCAAAGTCATTATCTCCAGAGATGTAATCTTCGATGAGGAATGAGAATGGAAAACCTCACCTACATAGGAGATAGAAGCATCGACTTCACAGTCATCTACAGAACAGGTTGATGAAGAAGAGCAAGAATTGCTAGCAACACCCTAAGCAGCGCCACATCAGCTCAGACGGTCTACTAGGGAAAGCAGACCACCAGCCAGATTGACATATGCTCAGAAAGGCAAAGCAATTCAGGTGGAAACCACCAACTATGCTCTTATGACTACCATCATGGCTACAGAAGAGCCAGTGTACTTCAAAGACGCAGTAGATAAGCCAGAATGGCAAACTGCTATGAATGAAGAAATGGATGCTTTGTATAAAAATAACACTTGGGAATTATGCGACCTTCCACCAGGAAAGAAGGCCATAGCCAACAAATGGGTTTACAAAGTGAAGTACAATCCAGATGGCAGTATTCAGAGATACAAAGCCACATTAGTTGCAAAAGGATTTGCACAACAATATGGCCAAGATTATGATGAGACTTATGCTCCAGTAGCAAAGATGGATTCCATACGGTTCTTGATATCACTAGCAACACTCAGCAAATGGAATGTGTATCAGCTCGATGTCAAGAATGCCTTTCTCAATGGTTATCTAGATGAGGAAGTCTAGATGCAACAACCCGCCGGTTATGTTGAACCAGGAAAGGAGAACAAGGTTTGCCATCTCAAGAAAAGTCTCTATGGCTTAAAACAAGCACCCAGAAGTTGGTACAGCAGAATTGACAAGTATTTTGCTGATCTGGGATACATGAAGTCCAATGCAGATCATACTCTCTACTACAAAGTTCAAGGGGAAGATATTACTATTGCACTTTTGTACGTCGAT
Organism: Dipteris shenzhenensis; assembly: GCF_047967505.1. Classification (NCBI taxonomy): domain Eukaryota; kingdom Viridiplantae; phylum Streptophyta; class Polypodiopsida; order Gleicheniales; family Dipteridaceae; genus Dipteris; species Dipteris shenzhenensis. Next base: position 38,310,603 of record NC_141626.1, read on the forward strand.
GATCTGATTGTGACAGGAAGCAAGGATAGCTTCATCAGAAAACTAAAACAAGACTTATCTACAGAGTTCAACATGAAAGATCTTGGACTTATGCACTATTGTCTTGGAATTGAGTTCTGGAGAGATTCAGATAGCACATTCATGAGTCAGCTCAAGTATGTTGACAGTCTCCTGAAGAAGTTTCATATGGCATATTGCAAGATTGCAGCCACTCCCATGAAACAGAGTTTGAAACTTACTAAAGATTCAGAAAAGCCTACAATCAATGACAGATACTACAGGCAACTCATTGGATCTCTTATATATCTGACAATCACACGGCCAGATATTTGTTATGCAGTAAGCTCACTAGCACATCTTATGGCAAATCCAAAACAGTCTCACTGGAATGCAGCCAAAAGAGTCTTGAGATACATCAGAGGTACAAGACAGTTTGGGATAGAATACAGAGGAAGTCATCCACGGTTGCATGGATATTGTGATAGTGACTATGCTGGAGATCATGAGACCAGGAGATCGACACAGGGATATGCATTTTTCCTTGGTCAAGGTGCTATATCATGGTTGTCAAACAAACAGCCAACTGTTTCTTTGTCTTCGACTGAAGCCTTCGACTGAAGCAGAATATAGAGCACTCACTACAGGTGCATGTGAGGCTATATGGCTCAGAAGACTATTGTTAGAAACAGATTACTTTGATGAGTCAAAGCCAACAACAATATACTGTGATAATCAATCGGCTCAAGCATTGGCCAAAAATCCAGTATATCACTCCAGAACAAAGCACATTGATGTCAGAGAGCACTTCATCAGAGAAAGAGTGTTACTTGGTGACATCGCACTGCAGCATTGTGATAGCAAAGAAAATGTTGCAGACATCTTTACCAAACCACTCGGTAAAGAGCTATTCGAGAAACACCGACTAGCTCTTGGTTTGATGCAGAGGAAGGACATTCCCATTAAAGGGGTGTGATGGAATGTAATGCTCAGTCCTTCTTCTATTCCCCAGAATCATCATCTTGAGGGAAGGCCTACTTCATGATGTTGATCTTGAGGGAAGGTGTTGAGAGTTCATGCTCAACATCATGTGATCATGTGTGCATAGCACCATCACGTGATCATATGTGCATAGCACTAACCTTATAGAGTGCTATAAAGGAAAGGGTTAGATCCCCTAACCCTTACCCTAAAAGGGTTTGTATATATTCTATTTTTTTAACTAATTCTAGTGTACAGTTAGTCATTTTGTGGTGTGCTCTCTAGCTGTGCCCTCTCTCCTCATCTCCACTCTTCTCCTCTCCTCTCTTCATATTTTGTCAAGTCAGTCTAAACATTGAAAGTGCACAATAAATGATTGTCATTGCCACCTAATTTACATCAAATGCTTGTCATTTCCCATTGATTTTCCATCAACTACATATCTTGCATTCATTCTCCTCTAAAAGCACTTGGTTGACAAGTTAAAGAGCCTGTGCGTTTTCATTGCAATACTCATGGTTTATTAATTACACTCTACATTTTTTTAACGGTGTTTTGGAGATTTTTAAATGAGAATATTAATGCTCACAACAAAGTGAGTCTCAATATCAATGGAAATTCTAGAGTGCTATTATGAAGGTGTTTTTGAACACCACTACAGCTCACGAGATGAATCTCACTCAAATGGGTTTCAAAGTTTATTATTTTGTTGATGATAAAGTAGTTTAGGCATTGATATTCTATTTATTATTTGAGAATATAGTTGATATTTCATACTTCATGAATGGCAATCTAGTCTATTTTCACATATTTATCCAACCTCTTCATGGAGAAAGGCTACAATTTCTTCCAAAACTGCCAGTCTGGGAATTGAATTTTTTCTGAATGCTCACAACAAAGCGAGTCTCAATATCAATGGAAATTCCAGAGAGCTATTATGAAGGCATTTTTGAACATCACTATGGCTCATGAGATAATTCTCACTCAAATGGGTTTCAAAGTTTATTATTTTGTTGATGATAACGTAGTTTAGACACTAATATTCTATTTATTATTTGAGAATGTAGTTGATATTTCATACTTCAGGAATGGCTATCTAGTCTATTTTCACATATTTCTCCTGTTTTTTCATTGAGGGGAGCTACAATTTCTTCCAAAACTTCCATTCTAGGAATTGTGTTTTTCTCGAATTATCTAATATTGTCTTATTGGATGTAGATTTCTATACATTGTAATCTCTTTTGCTCAATTTTCACTCGATGAATTGTAGTTGATTATCTGGATGGCACCTTTGGGCCTTCAGTCACCACAGTGGCTCGGAATACTTTTTCCCTTATTGAGAATTTATTGCAATAAGGAAAAAAATACCAATAAAGTAGAACTACAATTTCCTTGGTTTAGGACCAAAATAGCACTAAAATAGCTCCAACAACCCATTGCATGGAGATACATCTAGAAAAATACAATTAAAATTTTAAAAAATGCAATGGATGATATGGCCCTTGAGGGGTTTCCTCAAGGGACAAGGGCCATATCCACATGCATATACAATATCCAAGATGCCACTGGACAAATATGGCATGTCATAATATGTCCCTTGTCCCTAAAGGGGACCCCTCAAGGGGCATATGATCAATTACATTTTCCTTGGTTGCATAAGGAAATACATTTTCCTTGGTACACAAATATATAACTTCAAGAACCAGCGTGGTGGCTATTATAGATCTCCCTCTATTTTCTAGCACAATATGGTTGTCATAGACATCCTCGTGTAATACGTAAAATGCTATAACTCCAAGAACCAACGCGGTGGTCACTCGAAGATAACCTTGAATTTTGTGATGACAGGTCATCAAGCAAGAGATTGCACTATGAGGCGATGTTCATAATGATAGGTTATGTCTCATTATTACGCCAAAAACCAGCGTGGTGGTCTCTCTAAGCCAACCTATGATCTACATGCACACACTGGCCAATGGTAGGTGGCAAAGCTGCAAACAAAAGGATGCGATGGTCAGGCTAGAGACATCATTGCGGGGTGTTCATAATGATAGATTGCATCTCATTATTATGCCAAGAACCAGTGTGGTGGTGTCTCCAAGCCAACCTTAAATTTTAATGATCTGCATGGGCAAGTTGCCCAGTGAAGGTGGCAAAGCTACAGCAAAAGGTTGCACGATGATAGGTGGTTAGAGGCTAGAGACCGGGCTACATGAAGCAATGCAGAGATGCATGTTGTAGTGTAGTGTTGCCCTGTGTCTAGCTCTGACATCATGACGTTGAGAAAAATTTCGATGAGAGCATGGATCGATGCAAAATTCAAAATTTCACCCAAGAGCGCGTCGTTACCCCAAAATGGCCTCGAAAAATAGTTTCACAATTGGTTATACCCAAGCAAACACTGATCCGACAGTGACCTCAGCCCATGATTATCTCTAGCCAATAACAAAATGTGATATGAGGGGTGGCCAAGTTGGGCAAATCCCAACCCTCAAATACACATTCTTTTGCACATTTCTTAATCTATTGGTTTTGGAGCCTAGGCCCTTAGAGGGAAGGGGGCAGGGGAGGGAGGGAGGAAGGGAGGGCAAGCAGGGGGGGGAGAGAGAGAGAGAGAGAGAGAGAGAGAAAGAAGAAAGAAGAAAGAAAGATATATAAACATCCGCGAGAGACTATGGGACAAAAGTGCGAAAACAAAGTAAACTCATACAAGCCACTATGGGCTGGGGTAAAGGGCTCACTAAGGCCCTCGCTCAGTACTAGAAAACACATAAACTGAAATACTAATGTAGTACATCATATCAACTCTAGTACAAAGAAATAGAAGAACCCTATATGTGGATCTCAAACCAAACTCAACTAACTAAGGTGGCATACTAACTGAGCCACGAACTAGTGTAGATAAGGATAGCTGTCATCCAGCTATTATTCATGGGCGGTGTACCAACCGCATCTGTAGCTAACAAGTCGGTGACATAAATGCACAACGGTCACCCTGGCATATCGCGAGTGGAGCTCGATATCTCAACACTCTTTCCCCCTTCTCTCTTTCCCCTTCTCTTATGCTCATGCATAAGCATAAGCTCATATGAGCTTATGCTCATGCTTATGCTTATGCATGAGCATAAGCGAAGTAAACATATGCTCATGCATAAGCATGAGCATATGTCTCTTATTTCCCCCTCTCTCTTATTCTCTATTTTCCACTTCTCTTATGCTCATGCATAAGCATAAGCGCATATGAGCTTATGCTTATGCATGAGCATAAGCGAAGTAGACATATGCTCATGCATAAGCATGAGCATATGTCTCTTTTTTCCCCTTCTCTTATTCTCTATTTCCCCCTTCTCGCTTTCCTTTCCCCTTTCCTTTCCCTCTTGTTCTCTATTTTCCCCTTCTCTTATGCTCATGCATAAGCATAAGCTCATATGAGCTTATGCTTATGCATGAGCATAAATGAAGTAGACATATGCTCATGCATAAGCATGAGCATATGTCTCTTTTTTCCCCTTCTCTTATTCTCTATTTCCCCCTTCTCGCTTTCCTTTCCCCTTTCCTTTCCCTCTTATTCTCTATTTCCCCCTTCTTGCTTTCCTTTCTCCTTTCCTTTCCCTCTTATTCTCTATTTTCCCCTTCTCTTATGCTCATGCATAAGCATAAGCTCATATGAGCTTATGCTTATGCATGAGCATAAGCGAAGTAGACATATGCTCATGCATAAGCATGAGCATATGTCTCTTTTTTCCCCCTTCTCTTATTCTCTCTTTCCCCCTTCTCGCTTTCCTTTCCCCTTTCCTTTCCTCGCCCTTCTCGCTTTCCTTTCCCCTTTCCTTTCCCTCTTATTCTCTATTTTACCCTTCTCTTATGCTCATGCATAAGCATAAGCTCATATGAGCTTATGCTTATGCATGAGCATAAGTGAAGTAGACATATGCTCATGCATAAGCATGAGCATATGTCTCTTTTTTCCCCCTTCTCTTATTCTCTATTTTCCCCTTCTCTTATGCTCATGCATAAGCATAAGCTCATATGAGCTTATGCTTATGCTTATGCTTATGCATGAGCATAAGCGAAGTAGACATATGCTCATGCATAAGCATGAGCATATGTCTCTTATTTCCCCCTTCTCTTATTTCCCCCTCCCTCTTATTCTCTATTTTCCCCTTCTCTTATGCTCATGCATAAGCATATGCTCATATGAGCTTATGCTTATGCATGAGCATAAGCGAAGTAGACATATGCTCATGCATAAGCATGAGCATATGTCTCTTTTTTCCCCTTCTCTTATTCTCTATTTCCCCCTTCGCGCTTTCCTTTCTTCTTCCTTTTTCCTCTTATTCTCTATTTCCCCCTTCTCTTATTCTCTATTTCCCCCTTCTCACTTTCCTTTCCCCTTTCCTTTCCCTCTTATTCTCTATTTCCCGCTTCTCTTATTCTCTCTTTTCCCTTTCTCTCTTTCCCCCTTGTCGCTTTCCTTTCCCCTTCTCTTATTCTCTCTTTCCCCCTTCTCTCTTTCCCCTTCTCTTATGCTCATGCTTATGCTTATGCATGAGCATAAGAGATTCCTCTTCTCTTATGCTCTTCTCCTTCTCTCTTCCTCCTCTTCTCTTCCTCTTCTTCTCTCTTTTCCCCTTCTCTTATGCTCATGCATAAACATAAGCATGATCATAAGGATGCTTATGCTTATGCATGAGCTTAAGAGATTCCTCTTCTCTTCAGATTCCTATTCCTCTTCCTCTTCTTCCTCTTCCTCTTCCTCTTCTTCCTCTTCTTCCCCTCTTTGCATATGCCTATGCCTATGCCTATACTTATGTTTGGTTTTTTGTTTTTTGTTTTCGTGTTTGTGTCTATGTTAGACATGGGATCACGTCGCTCATCCGATGAGTACGAACAGCCTTGCAGGAGAAGAGCTCATGATCTTTATGCTCCAGAGAACTCTGATTCCTCTCAAGTGAATACCCTGAGGACTACCCCTGGTCTGAATCCTCTCGGACCTAGCACTATGACTACCGACTCCTCTTCCACATAGCACTGCGACTACCCCTCGGGGAACTCCTTTGCTAGCCGCGCATGGCTTTGTTGGGAGTCTCGACGAGTTTGTAGCATAGATGAGTGATGAGGAGGCAGTGAGATTCTTCTCTCTGCTATCTCAGAGGACCTCAGCAATTCCCTCCCCTACACCGACAGGTGGACGTACTGCCCAGCCGTCCCCTCGTGCCCCTTCGACCGTGGGGTCATCACCTATGCATGCCTCTCATAAGGGAAGGAAGAGTAGGAAGGGTGGCTCATGTTGTGCTGACTCGGGAGATGTAGATGAGTCAGCACACTCACATTCCTATAGGTCTCCACTTGGTCCGGAGACACAGTATCAGTCAGATCCATTTTCCTCTCCTACTGCCACTGCTACTCCTCGCTCTGGAAGTGCTCACCTAGCTTCCACTCCTTCTGACTCTGCTACCGTCAGTCCTCCTTACTCATCAGGGGATCTCTCCTATCAAATCATAGTTGTCAGAGAGATAATAGAAGATAGAAAGGGCAAAGAAGTGATGGCCACCATGAGGAGTTGATGAGTCATCACTTCAAGAGCGGCATTGCTACCGATTGGTGGTATCAAGATGGCCAAAAGAAGCAGGTGGTCATCGATGAGTTAAAACGAAGATACCCTAACCCACCAAATTGGAAGTTTAATGACGATTATATGTGAGAGTGCATGGGTTTGGTCTTGAAGCATCGTAGATCAATGTTGCGTACTTCCATCACAAAGGGGTTGGCTAAACCCAGCTGGGCAGACAAAGCTGATTGGAAGTTCTTCAAGAAACAAAATAGGGACCATCCTGAATTGTTCGAGGGTCAGAGGAGGGCTGTGAAGAGATGGCTGGACGTCGTAGGTACTTCACACTTTGGTGCAGGCGGACGGTTGGCATTCGAGGCAACCATGGTAAGTCTACTTCTTCTCATTTAATGTATTGTTCTATTTGTTTTGCTACATATTACATGCACTTTAGCTAACTCTAACTCTTGTAAATTGGATCCACAGCAAGCTGCAATGGGCCGTCTTCCTACAGATGCAAAGACATGATGCGCATTTCGGATAGGAAAAAAGCCGTGGTTTATTGAGCAAGAGGCAATGGGAGCGACGGTCGATTGGGCTGAGGTGGCTGCTTGCACGGTATAAGTTTACTCCTACTTGTAATCTTACTTTTTAAATTGTTTTATTCTTTAAGTTCCAATCTAATTTTTTATTTATATGGTTCACTCTTAGGGTCAAAGCTCAAGCGTCCCATCATCAGAGACGAGCGATCAACAGGGCCAAGGATCAGATGCACATGACGAGGATGAAGGAGAAGACGCAGCTAGCGAGGACCAAGAAACAGGCCAACAAGATGAGGACGATTCGGATTCGGATGAGTAGTAGTGGTAGTAGCAGTAGTAGCATTTTTTTCACCTTGTATGTCATTTTGTATATCCACTCGTTTGAGCAATTTTGTATCGCCCTTTTGAAAGGGTAATTTTGTTACAAACAATGTTGTATATGTCGGACATGTATATGCTTTTGTTGCTCATTATTTCACAAGAGCGATTTCGTATCACCCTTTTCGCAAGGGAAATTTTATTACAAAAGAACTTTGTTTTGTAATTACAAAAAAAAAAAGGATTAGTGGGGCTAAATAGGGCCATAGCAAGCCCTGTTTAGCCCCACTAACCCTTTTTTTTTAGTTTTGTTAAACGTCGCTATATAGCGACGTTTACCAGTGTCGCTATATAGCGACAATTAATAGTGTCGCTATATAGCGATGTTTGTCATCGTCGCTATATAGCGACGGTTTTTTTCCGACGCTTTTAGTGACTTTTATAGCGACGTTTGCGCTTGTGAAAAAAAAAAAATTTATGTAAAAAGCGTCGGTATTTTTGTCAAAAAATGGCTTATGCCTTGTAGTGATCCAACTATGTAAAAGAATGGGAAAAATGGATTGGAAGAGAACATAGTTTCACTTAGAAATATGCAAAGTATTATAGGAATGCCTATTTCATACACAAATTTTTATAGGAATCTTTGAGGATGGTGAATAACAAAATGGGATGGCTTTTGAAGAAACCCACATGTAGAGTAGATTTCTCTATGAAAACTTTTACTTATTACAAGTTTTACTTAATAGGGAGGTGACATTGAAAACCCTCTCTCAACCCATCTTCATGAAAGGGTTTCTCCAAAGAAACCTCATTTAAGCAAGCCATCCAAGGTAGTTTTGCCAGCAAAACCTCTTTGAAGTAGGTCTCCAAAGGTAGTTTTGTTGGCAAAGCTACCTTAGATAGCACTTTAAAAGTGACATATACTCATTCAACCACTCAAATCGATCAAAAAATGCCATTTGAGCACATCTAGAGGGTTATTTTACAAAATATTGCATATACTATCTTAGCATATATTTTATGAGAGTAGATACATAAGCCCAAGGGTTAATGCTTACTTATAGTAGTCTTAACTTCTTTAGAACATATCCATAAATGTCTTGTTATTTATGCTTTAAAAACACTAGAAATGTCTTGTCATATTGACATAAATGTGTTTAATAAGTAATTATATATGTATATACATATATAATATTATTACATTGAGAGTGATTGTGAGGGATGTTTATGGAAGAAATTATTTTTCAACACTATTTCTATGTAGTAAAATGGGTACAAAGGATGTCTATGAACAAGAAAATTTATGTTATGTGAAACTGAATCAGTGACTATTTGTATATATATATCTTGATAAAGCGATCTAGTTCTTGTGAAAATGTAAAAACCATGTTTCCTAAAGAAATACCATTTTTAAAATCTCTTGAAAAACATGCTCGAATAAAACTGCTCATAGGTTTTTGCTAGTACAAATGACACACCTCACCTCGCATAAGCACAATCTTCTTATCAAAAACTTCAAGAATATTATCAAAGAGAGAGATTGACAAAGCAATGAGATCAGTAGACTAGTACCTTGCTCTAACAGAGATTCCTGTAGAACCATGTCCAATTATTGGGTTGCCATCCCCATGAAAAACTTTTAGAAGCTATATTCTAGTCTATAGCATCTTCATATATACACCATTTTGCAAAAGCACACTCTTGCTCATCAAAAACTAAAAGAATATTATCAAACCTAACACTTTAACTTTTCAAAGCTCAAAGAGATTGAAAAACAAAAGATCTTGCTCTGGTACCTTGCTCCTTGATATTTTGATAAACAAATCTTCTCATAGAGCGAGATCTAGTTACTATTTTGATGTCCCCACGACAAACTTGCAAAAGTTACATTCTAGTTTGCAACAATATGATAAACACATAATTTTGCAAAAGCATAGTCTTTTTCACCGCAAACTTTTGAAAATTCAAAGAGAGATTGATAAAGCAAAGATCCTGCTCTTTCACCTTTCTCCTAGAGGTACTTTGAGTTACTTGTTTGCCATTGCCACCAAAAGCTCGCAAAATGCAACCCAATCTAGAGGTTGAAGGAACACATACGAAGAAGCAACTGAGAGAGAGAGAGAGAGAGAGAGAGAGAGAGAGGAGGGGGGGGGGGAGAGAGCAGGAAGAGTGCTTTGGGAGGGGAAGAACATTTTAGTTGATCATCTTTTTTGAATAAGACGTTGTCAGATAGTAGAATCGTGTCAGTATCTTGACCAAATTTTTTATTTGTTATTGATAGTTGTACATGCATAAAATATTATTTCTTTGTCTGATATTGCATAATTTTTTCATATTTTTGAACTTTTCCCCACATTATGTTGGCCCTATGGCCACGGGTTGAGAGTTAATTTCCATTTTGGCTAAAAGACCCCAAAATGAGCTCCCTTTTTTCCTAATAGAGAGAGGAAATCCAAGGTTACTCATGGAAAAAGCAACTAAGGAAAAATGGACTCCAAATCTCTATACAAGAGAATATCTAGAATAGGAGAAAGAAGCCTCATAGAAGAGAATTGAGGAGACAAGTGCTCTAGCAACATGTTGTCTAATGGTGGGAGAGTTGTTAATGAACAAGGGAGAGGAGGGCTCTTTTTATAGATACGTTTCCACCCTCCTTCACCTATTTACAATTGCTGCATGTAGATTCCTTTCCACATCAATTACATAAGCTTGAATGTTACCATCCATCCCTCTTTTGGCTACTTTTGACATGTGTGCCATCACAAGATACGCAGGATAGTGGTTGCCTAAACCATCCCGGTGGTGGTTTGTGATTGAGCTTTACGATAGTGTGACTTGTTTCATTTCTAAACCAGGCTGCTCTAGCTTGGGCTTAATGTGATTGTCCTAGACCAGCCTACTGGTTGGAACATCATGCAATCGTGGTTGGTTCATCTCAAACACTAGTTATGTGATAGTCTCGAACAAGTGTGGTTGAACAAAAATTAATAGCAATGTAGTTCACAATAGAACGACAATATATTGTTATTGTCCTAAACCAGCCTAGTGGTTGGGACATCATGCAACCGTGGCTAGTTCAGGTCAAACACTAGCTATGTGATTGTCCTGAACTAGTGTGGTTGAACAAATTAAACATTAGCTATTGACCCCAGTGGCTGAAATTACTGTGTTTCTTAGTACTAAAATTAGTGAAATCTAATTTCCTACTATTCAAGTCATATACGACTTAATTTCTAGACAAGGATGGCTTGGACTTAATGTGATTATCATAAACCATCCCCGTGTGTGTTCAAGCCAAATAGCAGTTTACTGATTGAAATCATGGTTAAATAGAAATAAATAAATGAAAAGAAATAGATTGACATTGTTTAATTATGAGATTTAGAAATGAAAAGAAATAGTTGAAACTATGACTATCTGAAATCATCCCAGTGGTTGAAATTGTGACCATGTCCTAAACCAACTCGGAGGTTGAAATTGCCACTATCTAAACCAGCTTCGTGGTTAACATTATGACTGTCCTAACCATGGTGGTTGAAATTGTTTTGTTTTGCTTGTAGCTTGATTAGTTTAATTATTAGATTCATTATATGTCGGTAATAAACTAGCCCGAAGGTTAAAATTGTTTTGTTTTTGGGACCATAGGTTGATTAGTTTAATTAGACCACATTTTTGCATGTACTATGTTTTGTTTTATTTTCCTCATAGTAGTGCAAAAAGGGGGCTCAGTGTATTGTTGGGTCAGTGCACAAAGTTGTATCTTAAGTTTATGGATCAAAATCCTAACATTTCAATTAGGCAGAGGAGCTTTGAGAATTGTAAGCCTTGGTACATTAGGAAACTCAAAGACATAAATGTTTGTTGTTGCAAAACACACATAAACTTTGACCTAGCATGAAAAGTTATGAATGACTTGAGATATAATTGTGTTGGAGCACTGCTCCATGATGGGAATTGATGCTCATGTCTCCCCGATGAATGCATAGTGTGTAGGCCATTTGGATCCTCATCATGTGTTGCAAGGGAGACTAGGTTTTGTAGCCTAAGTTCTCTATGGGAGCTAGAGGTTTGTCTTGAGTGGCATCATTCAATTGTGCATGGAAGTATTGCGATCAAAATTTCAAAAACGTTTCTATTGAATAATGAAATTACAATGCAACCTAATCAATAGGCACTCCATTACTAAGTAATCTATAAATGAGTACATTTTAGGAATTCAATTGTGCATGGAAGTATTGCAATCAAAATTTCAAAAACGTTTCTATTGAATAATGAAATTGCAATGCAACCTAATCAATAGGTACTCCATTACTAGGCAATCTATAAAAGAGTACATTTTAGGAACGTGGGTTGACAATGATGCACAAAGAAGGTGGCATGGACTAAAATCAATTCATGGGATGCAATACAACATTGGTTGCAAGAAACTATTGCAAACTCTCTAATTGATACTCCATTTCCATTGATGATAGAGACGTTGTGGGTCGGCTCTTGCTCGGACAAGAGATATCCCTATGTCCTCGCACAAAGTACTATTTGAAATTGGATCTATTTGTCATTTCTAGGCTAGTTTGAATTACAAGACCATGGGGTTCAATTGCACTCTATCTCTTGTGGTTCCATTTTAAGTACTAGAGAACAAAAAGTCATCCCTTCTAATGGAGGTGTCAATTTTTGTTGTTACTATTTTAACATGTGCCACTGTGATTCTACCAAAGGGGGCTCACTATGTAAAAATACCAGATAGCACATATGATCAAGGGGTACTAGAAAACTGCCTAACTATGGGCTTTTATAAACTATATACACCCCTTCTATAAATTTTGAGATGATAAAAGTATCCCTTATGTATCAAAAAGTTCCACTTTTTAATTGAAAATCCCCTTATGTATATATATATTTTTTGTAACTCCATAAAAATATAAAACCCCTTCCATTGATTGCATGTGCTATCTTACATATTGCAAAGTGGCCTTCCTGGGATTCTACCATGAGAAAAGTAGTCCTTATTTGTTTGAGGGGTTCTTGATATTTTGTTAATAACTTCTTGATATTTTGTTAATAACTTCTCGAACTCCATTGCTAAGTAGTCTATAAATGAGTACATTTTAGGAATTCAATTGTGCATGGAAGTATTGCAATCAAAATTTCAAAAACGTTTCTATTGAATAATGAAATTGCAATGCAACCTAATCAATAGGTACTCCATTACTAGGCAATCTATAAAAGAGTACATTTTAGGAACGTGGGTTGACAATGATGCACAAAGAAGGTGGCATGGACTAAAATCAATGCATGGGATGCAATACAACATTGGTTGCAAGAAACTATTGCAAACTCTCTAATTGATACTCCACTTCCATTGATGATAGAGACGTTGTGGGTCGGCTCTTGCTCGGACAAGAGATATCCCTATGTCCTCGCACAAAGTACTATTTGAAATTGGATCTATTTGTCATTTCTAGGCTAGTTTGAATTACAAGACCATGGGGTTCAATTGCACTCTATCTCTTGTGGTTCCATTTTAAGTACTAGAGAACAAAAAGTCATCCCTTCTAATGGAGGTGTCAATTTTTGTTGTTACTATTTTAACATGTGCCACTGTGATTCTACCAAAGGGGGCTCACTATGTAAAAATACCAGATAGCACATATGATCAAGGGGTACTAGAAAACTGCCTAACTATGGGCTTTTATAAACTATATACACCCCTTCTATAAATTTTGAGATGATAAAAGTATCCCTTATGTATCAAAAAGTTCCACTTTTTAATTGAAAATCCCCTTATGTATATATATATTTTTTGTAACTCCATAAAAATATAAAACCCCTTCCATTGATTGCATGTGCTATCTTACATATTGCAAAGTGGCCTTCCTGGGATTCTACCATGAGAAAAGTAGTCCTTATTTGTTTGAGGGGTTCTTGATATTTTGTTAATAACTTCTCGAGCTCATCAGGAAAATAGGGTGCACATTTTGGAGCCTTTTATCCAAAATGAAAAATAGCTCTCAACAAATGGCAAGAGGGCCCATGTTACATTGAGAAAATTAGGAAAAAGAGAAATTCTTCAAAAATCACTACTACACATGGGCCCTATTCCAATGCTTAAACACCAACATATAGCATGCATGAGGTGCTAACCCTCGGTAAGTGAAGTGGGTTTAGTCAAGTGTCGCTATATCGTGACTCTAGGCAAGTGTATCCTTAGGGGCCAGTATGGGAAAAAACACTCTTTGTAAAACGTCGCTATAGGAAACTATCTCAGTGTCGCTATATAACAACCTTCTACAAGTCTAGTAAGTGTTGCTATTAGCGACTCTATATAAACATCACTATATAGCTACTCTAGGTAAGTGTCGCTATATGGCAACACTTACTAGACTTGTAGAAGGTCGTTATATAGTGTTATGGATAAATTTGACCAAGGTAAAATGCATAAATATGTGTGTGTGCTTGTATGTGTGGCAATAGTATAATAAAATATGGTGTGCATAGGGCCCAGGGTTGAGGTGGCAGGGCATGATCATGTGCCACCCTTCCACATAAGAGGACCCATAGGTGTGTTGTACATAATCCATGGTAGTAATATTATAAAATGTTAAGGTGGCATGGTTCCTACATATGCCGCCACTCCACCTAGGCGGTCCCATATCTGCATTTAGCGAGACATGGCCCAAAAACCATGGGAGAAGCAACATATTTAAAATAGGTGGAGATGGATATTATATTGGATTATTCGCTCCATGTAGGATAGTCCCATGTGGGGGGGTGTAGATAATCCAAGAATGCAAGTTAAATAATGGGGAAAGTAGGATGAGGTGGCAAAGTTCCTTGTGCCAGCCCTACACTTGTCCTCCTAGATGTTTGAATGTATTATAAAATTGAGAAGAGACCAAGGGAGTATCTTAGACTTGGGATATGGGGTATGATTTATGTGGAAAAAGAGGCAAAGGGTTGTCGTACACAATTGAGAGTGCATACCCACCTAGCCCACATGGGAGATTCCTCCACACACACCATGCATGTTGGAGGATGCATTTATTGGGAGAGACCCCCTCTCTTGGTGGCTATAAAAGGAGGGGGCTATTCCTTGATGTGACACACTCATTCTCGTAAAGCCACCATGCTAGTACTTTGATTTCCCCATCCTTCCTTCCTTTTAAATAAAGCATGACTCTCTTCCCTTGATGTCTCCATCTCTACATTCCACTTCCCATCATATATATGCTCATCTTCTCCTCTTTGTGCCATGGTCTCCCTCTTCATTCCCATTCCTATTAATCCCTTTTTCCCACCCATGTTAATGCTTCTCCCCTCATGTTCCCTTCCCCCATGGCTCTCGAGCATCACCATGCCTAGTGTCTAGCCTCATGCCTTGATTTCTTTTCTAGTTAATAATACCGACACTGAGACAGTTTCCTATAGTGACGTTTTATGGAGAATTTTTTCCTTATACCGACCTTTAAAGATAGTTTTTCCCAATGAGAATTTTTTTTCCTTTTCATACAAGTTTGATCCTTTTAAAGAATAAAAGTACAAGAGCATGTACATCAAGTTTGAAGCTCATATATTCATGTCCAAGTTTGAGATGAAAAAAATCAATGAAGAGCATTTACATCAACAGTTTCATCATCCTGAGCCAAGTCTAGCACGCCAAAAAAGTCTATCTCCAACTCTATATCGAGTTGATCTCCTATATCATCATCGTACTCTAGCACCATACGTTCACCTAAGACTTGATCATCTTCTTCAATAAAGTGTGTTGATTCTTGATGATCATCATCTTCTTCCTCAATATCGTGATCTCCATCTTCCTCCCGTACGATGTCATTATGTGCATCTTCCTCTTGGCTCATATTGTGGTCTTCATCTTCTCTGCTAGATCCATCTGGATCAATTGGATCCGGCATTGGTATTGGCATCTCCATATCCACATCTCTATCTTAAAAAATTTTCTTACTTCATGGTGCAACTTGGATCACGTACCACCATCTTGGATCAGAATGATCCGGATGAAAAACCACCTATATTGAAGATGGGCAACATTTTTGCATGGAATGCATCGATTCAAAGAGATTTACGTATGATTGTGGACTCATGGCTAACTTAACACAAGATAGCCAAGCAAGTGTTTCGAATACCAATCTTCTCTCCTCGCAGTTGGATTATTGTGGGACCATACACAAAATCCATGAAATTGATTTCAGATGATTTAGTATTTTCATTCTTGATGTAAAATGGCTTAGAACTATTTACAATAGTCCCCATATGAATCCGATAGTGAGGAAAGACAGTAGTGGTTTCTTTGCAATAGACTCCACTAAACTTTGGACCAATGAAAGTGATACTTTTGTTCTTCCCGAGCATTGTGAGCAGGTGCATACTAACATGACCATAATGCACTCTACTTTTTTTACTGCAAAAGAGCATCATTAAAACAATGAGGATGCACCTATTTTATAGTGTATGTTGCCACAAATAATTACTTAATTACATCGAGTTAAGAAACTTACATGGATCCTATATCCAGATGATAACTCTCACTCGTGCTTATTGTCTCTCCATCATGTTCAGCTTTGCGTAGAGCGAGTTGTAGCCAATCAAGTGACATGTGAGTGGGGAGAAGGGCGAGATCCCATGGATATGGTTGTGATTGCCTGTACATTACTCTAACACTCTTCCTTGCAACTATTCTTTCTGCTTTGGCTGCTTCATATCTCTCAATCCACTTTTGCATCTCCTTGCTATTGAGGATACAAAACTTATTGAATTTCTCCATTTGCTCTTCACTCATCTTTCTTTCAATCCCTTTTCCTAGGGGAACCTCGCCAACAATAGGATCATCATCCTTGTTATGCCAAGCCTATAGCATATCGAGATTCGTCGATGCAAGAGACTCTGTGATGTATACTAATGACTCTTGACAAGCCATCTCTCTACCAAGCTTGCTCCTAGTCTTGCTCTTTGTCTTACAAATCCCTTCAAAGATTTCCTAAACCGCTTGAGAAAAAACATCCACTGACTATGAACAATACCTGTAATGGCCACCTCATCAACTATGTCACACAAATAAGTGCACTTGAGTTGACATAATGCTTGAGGGAAAGTGCTTCTCAAGCAAGCATACGGCTTCGATGGATTCCACCTTAGCCTTCTCGATGCTTGATATGCATATATCTTTTTGAGATATCCACCTATTTCACATGCCCATGTAAGATACATTCATAATCAGTCTAATGATTATGCAATTTAAATTCAAGAAAATGAAATCAATGCGATTTGATAGTAAGCATACCTCACACTACCACTGATCTTGAATATAGCATTTCTAACATCTTCTTATAAGCACCCTTTCACTGTAATTGGGAGGATGAACTATCAAAGCAGCAAAGAAGTCATGTCAATAATATAACGTCATCATAATTACACTAATGCATCAAGATTATCGGTACACTAATCCTACAGCTTAGAATACTTGTAAGACCTTGTGTCAATCATGGGACTTGAGCCCACTAAGCTTATTGTCCTTTGAAAATTCTCCTTTCAAGCAACGCATGTACCCTGTAGGTGTTCGAAAAGAGGCAATGTCTACCTTGACCACTGCCTCCTCTCTCTTAGAGAGGATCCATGTTGCTTTTGAGAGGACAAATTTTCCCAAAGCATGCACATGGGGCCACAAACAAGACATCCTATTCATAGCATGCAAGTCTTCTCGCACTCCTCTCGAGTTTGTGGAACCAACCAAGTGTGCCCTAATAGTAGCCCCTACATTCTTGAAGATATGCATGGGATCCAAGAGATGATAGATTTGTAACTGAACCCAATAAGGAAGATCATGAAAGATGGATAGCCTCTTCATACCACGAGGAGGATCCTCTCCATTCACCCTCTAGGCCTAAATCCAGTCACTTGCCTTCAAATCTAGTAGTGGTGGATCAAGCTAACCTCCACACATGAGATGGTGTAGCGGAAGGTACCAAGCATGACCTGCATAAGCATTTTTCCTCATATGTTTTGAGTATCATGCAAGCGGTTTCAAACCCTATCCACAAACAGGACAAGCATGGTTCATGCCATCCATGGAGAGCCCAAGATTTAAGTTGCATGGCTCCATCACAAATTTCGGCCACTAATTGTCTATGTGCTTCCAAGCTACACAATTTGCAGGAATCCTCAATGTGTCATCAGTGGACCAATGAGATGCATGCCAAGCCATCAACGATGGGAAAGTGTCTCAAGACCTTTACCAGTATCTGCTCACCCTACAAGTCATCTCTATATTGTTGTTTCCCACACTCCGGACAACTAGGGGAATCTCCATGCTCATAGCGAAAGGAAATACAATCATTACGGCAAGCATGGATGAGATCATAATCCATACCCACCATTGTAGCAGCTTCTTTGCTTCATCTCTTGATGCAAGCATGGTATTTGGTGTAGGCAACATCTTCTCAAGCAACCTATCACAATTCAAACATACATAAGCTTCAAATAATGATGATTCTCAAAATAAACAATACCCCAATAATGAATCAAATTAATGCGGGGGCTAACCTCATTAAGGCTGAGACACTTGTATTCAGCCACCGGTACTTTGCTTGCAGATTCAAGATTGAGAGACAAGCCTGTTGTTTAGACATCCTAGCACCCTCGTACAATTGTGTTGACTACAACTCTCGCATATTGACCTCAGACTTAGACATTACGTGTACATGTGATGTAGTGCTCCTAAAAATAAAATCGATCATGTCCACCATACCCTCGTCATCATCTGGCACATCCAAGAGACTATAGTCCTGCTCGAAGTGTGAAGGTATATGTGCACCCTCGCCACCCTCCTCATCCTGTCTCAAGGTTTCATGTAAATATAAGATCTTGTCTCAAGGTTTCGTGTCATGTATGTATGCAATATTAATCACGAACTAAAATAGCATTGACTTACCGATGATCCATCACCACGTGCAACACCAATGGTGGGTACTGGCCGTTTGAGCTCCTCCCCATACATCTGCAAGTGGTGCATGACAATATGGCATTGATGTCATACTTCTCGCTTGCAATGATTGCAATGACAATACAACCTCTCCGTAAGCCACTTTGAGCTCCTAGGCATGGGCGCATCATTTGATGAGCTTCCACTCGCATCCCTTCCATCTACACACCTCCAAAATCACAACATGAGCTATAAGGGAATCCATTAACATCCAAAAAATAGCCACCCATGAGCTCCTTTCCTCTCTTCTCACAATAAGTGCCATGAACCATTCCTATATAGCAATGCTTTGCCCTGTTCCATCACTATATAGTAATGCTTTTAGGATATTATGTGTTGCTATATAGCAACTGACCAGTGTCGCTATATAGTGACATTGGGTGCTAAAACCCAAAATCCCACGTGATGCCGTCTTTCACAACTCTATTGTGAAAAAAGCAAAAGTCTCTCCTCCCACCTTATATTCAATGACCTCTGATTTCCTCCTCTCTATTCCCCACACTCTCCACCCCTACCTAGCCCCTCCCCCAATACTTGTGCTTCCTCTCCACCCTTCTTCCTCCCTGCTTGTGTGAAAGGAAGCTTTTCAAGAAGGTGTGTCTCTTTAAGTAATGTAGATTCATTTTTTTTTAGATTTCATTTTGTGAATGTTGAAGCATGTTTTTCCTTGCATTGCTAAGCCTATGTGCTAATTTTGATGCTTGATTTTCAGAGGTTAAGGGCAAAAAACGAGATTTGGTGAAAGAAAGAAGACTCACCTCTTCTCTTTTTGGTATTTCTGTTCCTCCTCTTTCGCCTTGTTTGTAGGCTTATGCTTGTCTTCTCAATCCAATCCCTTTGAAAAGTTGCTTCTCGAATCCACTCTCTTTTTTCTTCTTTTCATAAGCATATGCATTTGCCTATGCTTATGCTTATGCTTGAGCATATGCTCATGCTTGAGCATATGCTCATGCATGAGCATATGCTCATATGCTCATGCATAAGCATAAGCATATGCTTTCTCTCTTTTTCTCTTATGCATACGCTTTTTCTTCTCTTATGCTTATGCTCTTTTCCCCTCTTCTTTTTCCCCCCTTTCAATCTCTTTTCCGCTCTTCCTTCTCTTCTTTTCCCGTATCTTTTTCCCTCTCTTTTTCTCTTCTTTTCATAATCATATGCATTTGTCTATCCTTATGCTTATGCATGAGCATCTGCTCATATGCTCATGCATAAGCATAAGTGTATGCTTTCTCTCTTTTTCTCTTATGCATATGCTTTCCTTCTCTCATCCTTATGCTCTCTTCCCCTCCTTCTCTTCTTTTCCCTTCTTTCTTCTCTTCTTTTTCCCTCTGTTTTTTCCTCTCTTTTTCTCTTATGCATATGCTTTTCCTTCTCTTATGCTTGTGCTCTTTTCCCCTCTTCTTTTTTCCCTCTTTCAATCTCTTTTCCCCTCTTCCTTCTCTTCTTTCCCCCTCTTCCTTCTCTTTTTTTCCACTCTTTTTTCCTCACTTTTTCTCTTCTTTTTATAATCATATGCATTTGCCTATGCTTATGCTTATGCATGAGCATATGTTCATATGCTCATGCATAAGCATTAACATATGCTTTCTCTCTTTTTCTATTATGCATATGCTTTTCCTTCTCTGATGCTTATGCTCTTTTTCCCCTCTTTCAATATCTTTTCCCCTCTTCCTTCTCTGCTTTTTCCCTCTCTTTTTTCCTCTCTTTTTCTCTTCTTTTCATAAACATATGCATTTGCCTATGCCTATGCTTATGCTTATGCATGAGCATATGCTCATATGCTCATGCATAAGCATAAGCATATGCTTTCTCCCTTTTTCTCTTATGCATATGTTTTTCCTTTTCTTCTGCTTATGCTCTTTTCCCCTCTTCTTTTTCCCCTCTCCCTCTTCATTTCCCCTCTTCCTTCTCTTCTTTTCCCTCTTCTTTTTCCTCTAATTTTCTCTTATGCATATGCTTTTCCTCCTCTTATGCTTATGCTCTTTTCCCCTCTTCTTTTTCCCCTCTTTCAATCTCTTTTCCCCTCTTCCTTCTCTGCGTTTCCCCTCTCTTTTTTCCTCTCTTTTTCTCTTCTTTTCATAATCATATCCATTTGCTTATGCTTATGCTTATGCATGAGCATATGCTCATATGCTCATGTATAAGCATAGGCATATGCTTTCTCTCTTTTTCTCTTATGGATATGCTTTTCCTTCTCTTATTCTTATGCTCTTTTCCCCTGTTTCAATCTCTTTCCCCCTCTTCCTTCTCTTCTTTTCCCCTCTCTTTTTTCCTCTCTTTTTCTCTTCTTTTCATAAGCATATGCATTCACCTATGCTTATGCTGATGCATGAGCATATGCTCATATGCTCATGCATAAGCATAAGCATATGCATTCTCTCTTTTTCTTTTTGTTCCTCTCTTTTCTTCTTTTCATCTCTCTTTTTTCCTTCTCTTTTCCCCTTGGCTTTCGCTCATACACTTTCTCTCATTACTACACATGGGCCCTATTTCGATGTTTAGCGTGCGTGGGGCACTAATCGTTTGTAACCAAAGCAAGATTTATTAAGTGTCGCTATATAGCGATGTTTATAGAGCGTCCCTATATAGCAACACTTATTAGACTTGTGAATGGTCGTTATATAGTGACACTGAGATAGTTTCCTATAGTGACGTTTTACAGAGAGTGTTTTTTCCCATACTGACCTTAAAAGATAGTTCTTCCCAATGATATTTTTTTTTTCCTTTTCATACATGTTTGATCCCTTGATAGAATAAAAGTACAAGAGCATGTACATCAATCCTTTGAAGCTCTTATATTTATGTCCAAGTTTGAGATGAAAAAAATCAATGAAGAGCATTTACATCAATGGCTGAGCCAAGTCTAACATGCCAAAAAAGTCTATCTCTAACTCTATACCGAGTTGATCTCCTATATCATCATCGTACTCTAGCATCGTATGCTCACCTAAGACTTTATCATATTATTCAATAAAGTGTGGTGATTTTTTATGATCATCATCTTCTTCCTCAATATTGTGATCTCCATCTTCCTCTCGTACGATGTCATTATGCGCATCTTCCTCTTGGCTCATATTGTGATCTTTATCTTCTTCGCTAGATCCATTTGGATCAATTGGATCCGGCATTGGTAGTGGCATCTCTAGATCCACATCTCTATCTTCAAAAATTTGCTTACTTTGTGGTGCAACTTGGATCATGTACCACCATCTTGGATCAGAACGATCCGGATGAAAAACCACCTGTATCGAAGATGGGTGCCAAATGCCATCAATTACATATATGAAATTATGCTTAATTGCATGTATCAATGCATCTTTAGAAATGAAAACTTGAATTAATTAAATCATTAGTATGCACCTGCTCACAATGCTCAGGAAGAACAAAAGTATCACTTTCATCGGTTGGTGGAGTCTATTGCAAAGAAATCACTACTGTCTTTTCTCATTGTTGCATGGGGACTGTTGTAAATATTTCTAAACCATTTTACATCAAGAATGAAAATACCAAATCATCTGAAATCAATTTCATAGGTTTCACATATGGTTCCACAATAATCCAACTATGAGGAGAGAAGATTGGTATCCAAAGCACTTGCTCGGCTATCTTGTGTGAAGTTAGCCATGACTCCACAATCATAGGTGACTCTCTTTGAATCAATGCATTCCACGCAAAAATATCGTCCATATGATGATAATGCACTGTACCTTTTGTACTGCAAAAGAGCATCATTAAAACAATGAAGCTGCATCTAGTTTATAGTGTATATTTCCACAAATAATTACATAATTACTTTAAGAGGTAATAAAATTACATACATCATACATTGAGATGATAACTCTTGTTCATGCTTGTTTATTGTCTCTCCATCGTGTTCGACTTTAGGTAGAGATAGTTATAGCCAATCAAGTGACATGTGAGTGGGGAGAAGGGCGAGATCCCGTGGATATGGTTGCGATCACCTGTACATTACTCTAAATCTTGTCCTTGCATTTATTCTTTCTGCTTTGGCCACTTCATATCTTTCAATCCACTTCTACATCTCCTTGCTATTGAGGATACAAAACTTATTGAATTTCTGCCTTTGCTCTTTGCTCATCTTTCTTTCAATCCCTTTTCCTTCGGGAACCTCACCAACAATGTTATCATCATCCTTGTTATGCCAAGCTTGCAGCATATCAAGATCCGTGGATGCAAGAAACTCTATGATATATACTAATGACTCTTGCACAAGCCATCCCTCTGCCATGCTTTTGCTTTTGGTCTTGCTCTTTGTCTTATAAATCCCTTCAAAGATTTCATAAACCTCTCGAGAAAAAACATCCACTGGCTATGAACGGTACCTGCAATGGCCACCTCATATACTATGTGCACAAGCAAGTGCACTTGTTGCTCAAGGGAAAGTGCTTCTCAAGCAAGCATATGACTTCAATGGATTCCACCCTAGCCTTCTTGATGCTTGATATGGAGATCTCTTTTTGAGATATCCACCTATTTCACATGCCCATGTAAGATATATTCATCATAATCAATCTAGAGATTATTCAGCTTAAATTGTAAAAAATGCAATCAATGCAATTTGATAGTAAGCATACCTCACAATAGCATTGATCTTGAATATAGCATTTCCAATATCTTCTTGTAAGCACCCTTTTATTGTAATTGGGAGGATGAACTATCAAAGCAACAAAGAAGTCATGCCAATAATATAACATAATCATAATTTCACTAATGCATCATGATTATTGGTACACTAATCCTACAGCTTAGAATACCTATAAGGCCTTGTGCCAATCATGGGACTTGAGCCCACTAAGCTTATTTTCCTTTGAAAATGCTCCTTTCAAGCAACGCATGTACCCTATGGGTGTTTGAAAAGAGGGAATGTCTGCCTTGACCGCTGCCTCCTCTCTCGTGGGGAGAGAGTCCATGTTGCTTTTTGGCGGACAACTTTTCCTGAAGCACGCACTTGGGGCCACAAACAAGACATCGTATTCATAGCACGCAAGTCTTCTCGGAATCCTCTTGAGTATTTGGAACCAACCAAGTGTGCCCCAATAGTAGCCCCACATTCTTGAAGATATGCATGGGATCTAAGAGATGATTGATTTGTAAGTGACCCAAGTAAGGAAGCTCATGAAATATCGATAGCCTCTTCATACCAAGAGGAGGTTCCTCTCCATGTGCCCTCCAAGCCTGAATCCAGTCACTTGCCTTGAAATATGGTGGTGGTGGATCAAGCTAACCTCCATGCGCGAGATGGTCTAGCAGAAGGTATCGAGCATGACCTTCATAAACATTTTTCCTCATATTTTTGGAGTATCGTACAAGAGATTTCAAACCTGGTCCACAAACAAGACAGGCATGGTACCCACTTATAACAAGTCCTACATGTGTGCATGAATGTGTTTGTATAAGACATGCATGCGAAAGAGAGTCATAAAAGCATAATTTTATATTATACATGTAAAGACACAACCACGTACCTGCACACTTTCCATATCCTAGGTAGTCATGCATGGTCCACATCAAGATACCCCTGACCAAAATATCATTGGTATGTCTAGGAACTCTAGAAATATCAAAGACCCACAGTCCTCTCCATAAGAACTGTAACTCTTCTATCAAAGTTGCCATGTACACATCCATATTTTTTGCCTTGTACTTCCCTGGAATAGGAGCTAACCTCATTAAGGCCGAGACACTTATATCTGACCACCCATACTTTGCTGCAGATTCAAGATTGAGAGACAAGCCTATAGTTTAGACATCCTACCACCCTTGTACAACTGTGTTGATTGCAACTCTTGCATATTGACCTCAGACTCTAACATATTGTGTACATGTGATGTAGTGCCCCTAAAAATAGAATCCATCATGTCCACCATACCATCGTCTCATCTAGCACATTCGGGAGACTATAGTCTCACTCAAAGTATGAAGTTATATGCGCACCCTCGCCACCCTCCTCATCTTGTCTCAAGATTTCATGTAAATATAAGATCTTGTCTCAAGGTTTCGTGTCATAATGGTATCCAATATTAATCACAAACTCAAATAGCATTGACTTACCGATGATCCATCACCAGGTGCAACACTAACCATGGGTACTGATTCAGGCTCCTCCCCATACATTCACAAGTGGTGCATGCCAATACGACGTTGATGTTGTACTTCTCGCTTGCAATGAGTGCAATGACAATACAACCACTCTGTAAGCCACTTTGCACTCCCACATGTTGGCGCATCATCTGACGAGCTTCTACTCATCCCTTCCATTTGCACACTTCCAAAATCACAACATGAGCTACAAGGAAATCAATTAAGATCCAAAAAATAGCCACCCATGAGCTCCTTTTCTCTCTTCTAATAATAAGTGCCTTGAACCATCGCTATATAGCAACACTTTGCCCTATTCCATCGCTATATAGCAACGCTTTTTGGATATAAACATTGCTATATAGCAATGCTGGGGGCTTAAACCTAAAACCCTATGCAATGCCATCTTTCACATCTCTATTGCGGGAAAAGCAAAAATCTCTCCTCCAACCTTATATTCGATGACCTCACTTTCCTCCTCTCTATTCCCCACTCCTCACCCCTACCTAGTCCCTCTCGCAACACTTGTGCTCCCTCTCCACCCTTCTCCCTCTCTACTTGTGTGAAAGGAAGTTTTTCAAGAAGGTGGATCTCTTTAAGCAATGTAGGTTCATTTTTTGTGAATTTCATTTTGTGAGTGTTGAAGCATGTTTCTCCTTGTATTGCTAAGGCTATGTGCTAATTTTCATGCTTGATTTTTAGAGGTTGACAAAAAACGAGATTTGGTGAAAGAAAGAAGACTCACCTCTTCTCTTTTTGGAATTTCTCTTCCTCCTCTTTCTTCTTGTTTGTAGGCTTATGCTTTCTCCTTGTTTGTAGGCTTCTCCAAAATCATCCAATCCCTTTGAAAAGTTGCTTCTCCAAACTCCTCCTTCCTCTAACTATTTTTTTGAAAAAATGGTATGTTTTCTCTTTTTTGTAGGACTAGTCCATGAGACACAGTTCGAGACTTTTCTAGGTAAGAAGGTGCTTTCTCTTTTTCCCTTTTGTTATTTTTGTTATTTGCATTGGTTTGCAGCTAATGCCTTAAGCGTGTAGGAATCCTTTATTTCCTCTCTTCTCTTATTCCTTCTTATTCCACTCTTTTCCTCTTTTCCTCCCTCTTTCCCTCATATGCTCATGCATAAGCATAAGCATAATATTTCTCTATTTTTCTCTTATGCATATGTTTTTCCTTCTCTTATGCTTATGATCTTTTGCCCTCTTCTTTTTCCCTTCTTTCAATCTCTTTTCCCCTCTTCCTTCTCTTATTTTCCACTCTCTTTTTTCCTCTCTTTTTCTCCTCTTTCCATAAGCATATGTATTTGCCTATGCTTATCCTTATGCATGAGCAAATGCTCATACATTCATGCATAAGCACAAGCTTATGCTTTCTCTCTTTTTCTCATATGCTTATATGTTCATGCATAAGCATAAGCATATGCTTTCTTTCTTTTTCTCTTATGCTTATGCTCTTTTTCCCTCTTCCTTCTCTTATGCTTATGCTCTTTTCCTCTCTTCTTTTTCCCCTCTTTCAATCTCTTCCTTCTCTTCTTTTTCCCCTCTTTCGATCTCTTTTCCCCTCTTCCTTCTCTTCTTTTTCCCTCTTCTTTTTCCCCTCTTTCAATCTCTTTTCCTCTCTTCCTTCTCTTATGCTTATGCTCTTTTCTCATCTTCTTTTTTCCCCTCTTTCAATCTCTTTTCCCCTCTTCCTTCTCTTATGCTTATGTTCATTTCCCCTCTTCTTTTTTCCCCTCTTTCAATCTCTTTCCCCTCTTTCAATCTCTTTTCCCCTCTTTTAAACATATGCTTTCTCTTATGCATATGTTTTTTCTTCTCTTATGCTTATGCTTATGCATGAGCATATGTCTCCTTCTCCTTTCCTTCTCTTCTTTTCCCTCTCTTTTTCTCTTTTTTTCATAAGCATATGCCTATGCCTATGCTTATGCTTATGCATGAGCATATGCTCATATGCTTATGCATAAGCATAAGCATATGCTTTCTCTCTTTTTCTCTTATGCATATGCTTTCTCTCTTTTTTCTCTTATGCATATTTGGTTCTTTTCCCCTCTTTCAATCTCTTTTCCCCTTTTCTTTCTCTTCTTTTCCCCTCTCCTTTTTATATTGTTCTCTTATGCT
Source organism: Dipteris shenzhenensis (assembly GCF_047967505.1). NCBI lineage: Eukaryota > Viridiplantae > Streptophyta > Polypodiopsida > Gleicheniales > Dipteridaceae > Dipteris > Dipteris shenzhenensis. The sequence goes on from NC_141626.1 coordinate 38,337,205, forward strand.
TCTCCTTCTCTTATGCATATGCTTTCCCTCATATGCTTTCCACTTCTTACCCGCTCTTCTTTTTTGTTTTTTGTTTTGGTATTTGTGTCTACGTTTGTGCAATCGCCCCAAATTAGACATGGGATCACATCACACATCCGATGAGTATGAAAACCCTCGTAGGAGGAGATATGATGATCTGTATTCTCCAAAGGACTTTACTAATGAAGCAACACCTCAGGGGCCTACCCCTGGCTGCTCTCGGATGTAGCATTGTGACTACCCCTTGGGGAGCTCCTTTGCTAGTAGCCCATGGCTTTGTCGGGAGTCCTGACAAGTTTGTCAATGACCAATGTGGAGGCAGCAAGATTCTTCTCTCTACTATCCTAGAGGACATCAGCAAATCCCTCTCCTACATCGAGGGCTAGACCTACCATCTAGCCATCCCCTCTAGCCCCTTCGACCAAGGGGTCATCACCTGAGCATGCCCATTGTAAGGGAAGGAAGAGTAGGAGGGGTCACTTATGTTGTGCTGACTCGAGAGATGTAGATGAGTCAGCACACTCACATCCCTACAAGTCTCCACTTGGTGGTCCCAAGATGTAGTACCAGTCATGTCCCTTGCCCTCTCCTACTCCCACTGCTACTCCTTGCTCCATAAGCACTCCTACTCCCACTGCTACTCCTCGCTCTGTAAGCGCTCGTAGTAACACCACTCGCTCTGACTCTGCCACTAGCATGGGTCCTCCTTACTCGGTCGAGGACCTGTTCTATGAAATCACGGTTGCTCGAGAGATAATAGAAAATGAAAAGGGCTCAGCAGTGATGGCCACCATGAGGCGGTTGATGAGGAGCCACCTCAGGAGCGCCATAGCTTCTACTAATTGGCGGTATCAAGATGAGGGAAAGAAGCAGGCAGTCATTGATGAATTGAAAAGACAATATCCTAACCCTCCAAATTGGGAGTTCAATTTGGATTACATGAAAGAGCACATGGAGGTCCTCTTGAAGCATCATAGGTCAACCTTGCGTACTTCCATTGCAAAGGGAAAGTTTAAACCCGACTGGGCAGACAAAGCTGATTGGAATTTTTTCAAGAAGCAGAATAGGGACCATCCCAAAATGTTTGAGGGTTAGTGGAGGACTGCGAGGAGACGACTAGACTCTGAAGGTACTTCGCACTTGAAACAATAGAGGACTGAGGCTGGATGCTAAGGAATCAGGGTTGCTATAAACATCTATTTCATTAATTTTGGACTTTTTCTGTTGTTTTTGGACGAAGCCCAAAAATCCTTCCCAAATGAAAAGTTTACTTTGTGAAAATATCCTTCCCAAATCAAAATTTTACTTTCTGAAAATATTCTTTCCAAATCAAAAGTTCACTTTGTGGTACTATCATATTCACATAAAAATATTGTTTTTTCAATCTATACTTTTGCACCAACATGCAAGAATTTGAAATAATCCTATATTAGAAATTCTAGCTATACCTAAGTTATTTGTTAATTTAATTATTTTTAATATTTTTCCTTGACGTGATAAATTTATAAATCCATGAAAGGAGACTTAAATATTTCATGAAAATAACATTGTCACTCGCAATATGCACAAAATTTTTAAAAGTTTTAATAAATAGAAAAAAGACAAAAAAAGACTTGATGCCATAAGACCCAAGTTTTCTACTAAACCGAAGAATTATTATAGAAATTATAGCTATTATTATATGATTACATTGAGAGACGTTGCTCTTAGCTAGAGTCTTTATATCCAAAATGATATAGATTGAACATATGTTTACAATTTAAATTGTTGCTCTTAAAGAGCCTCAATTCGTGCCATCTACATAATTTGACTTCCCATTGTCTTATTGCTCAATGTCACGACAGTCCCTTGCCAGGTGCCATCTGCATTAACTCCCACTTGTCTTTCCAAGCCTTGCCCCTTGGGCGCATTGACTCCCCATCGTCTTATTGCTCAATGTGATAGTCCCTTGCCAGGTGCCATCTGCATTAACTCCCTATTGTCTTGCCAAGCCTTGACCCTTGGGTGACATCCAGTGCAAAATACAGGTGCCATCTGCATTAACTCCCACTTGTCTTGCCAAGCCTTACCCCTTGGGTGCATTGACTCCCCATTGTCTTATTGCTCAATGTGATAGTCCCTTGCCAGGTGCCATCTACATTAACTCCCTATTGTCTTGCCAAGCCTTGACCTTGGGTGACATCCAGTGCATATTTTGACTCTCATTTGACATAGGAGGTGATGACTCTGATTATAATTTCTTGAATTGGCTTCTTGCCTAGTACCCAAATAAAATCCTTCAATGGACTTCAATACAAAGCTTTAATCATGGACATTCTTCATTTGCGATGTCTCCTTCTACTTCCTCCATGGCGAGCATCCTTAAAAATTCGTGTATATGCAAAATACTTTGCTGTGGTATTTTTATTTTTCCTTCTACCTCATATTTCATGTGCTTCTTTGATTTCTTTGCCCTTGAATGCCAAGACACTATGATTGTCTCCGTCGAAACTTGAGAGACCGCTTCATCATTTGGGACCCACTCCTTCATTATACAATTAGTATACAATGTGTTGTTATCCATATTCTCCTTTCTGCCCTTTGGCTCATACCATACTGCTATAGATGTTGTAGCTCTTCCTTGGTCATCTCTTTGCACATCAACTACTTTTGTAACCCAAAACTTCACATTCTCATATTCATCATCCGATGACCGAACCACAACAAAACAATCGACCTCTATATCTACTTGTGGCATAAACTCTCTCTTCTTCAGTCCACAATATGGACATGGGAGTAATGATACAAATTCATTTTCAAAGACTGGAGCTGGGCGCAAATCATTATGAACATTTGGCCAAAACATATTGCATTCTTCCTTGACATCCTTTGAGCCTCGCATTCTCTCAAGGTCCTTTATTAAATTTCGTGTCTTCTTAATTGCAGTGGTAGTGTGTTCTCTCCAAGTAAGGCTTCGAATCAGGATATCTCCGGAGCATTTCCTCTTTGTATGTAATAAATGCTTTTAATCCTTCTATTTCACAGTTAGACCTCTCATTGAATTCTTGTATAGGAGCCCATGTTGGATACCTTTCCTTGCTGGGAATTGAAGTTCAGAGACTGTAAGGTTCTTCAGGTTCCCATTTTGTATCATGAGAATACTGTTGTCATTCCATTATGAGTTTCTCATCTTTTTAAAAAAAATGAAAGTAGTGTGGATTGGTATGACCTATCAATGCATCACCACCCATTTGTATGAAAGGTAGAATGAAGCTCTTCCAATCATACATTCTTTCGAGCCTCTCACATGCTGTACTTTCCTTACGACCACCAACTTGCCTGACACATCTTCTTACCAAGTCATCTATTGTCTCCACATCCTTGCATTTAAGCTCCCTTGAGACTATGCTAAGAACCTGATTGATATCCTCATGTGTATGCCCAACATACAAAAATCCACATTCGACCTCATTGAATGAGCAACTAGCATGGAGCAGAATGCAAACATGAGTACATTCTTATTTTCTCGCCAGCAATTATCAGCTTGTATTCTCAAAGTCAGTGGTAGGCGACCTTTTTCTGCATGTACATTGTGAATTGCCTTCATAATAGATGTTACAACTTGATTTCTATCATGTAGATGCAAGGAATCAATCCATATATCTGCAACGAACTTAATTCCATGCACTAACACTCCACATAGATGTGTCTAGAAAGTGCTTTCCTTGTAATTTAGGTGGAGTGGCAACAAAACGAGGCAATGTTGTTGTATTCTGATCCATGCCATCTACAATAAGGCACATGTAGTCATTGGGATGTGAAATAGCTTGCTCCTTCCAAAATGCATATTTTTGTCTAGAATGTCAAATAAGGTCATGATGAGATTTTCAGTTTTTTTTGTATAATTCCCTTTGATTTGGACATGTTGCACTCTCAATCGCTCGCTTTAAATCATCACAGACATTGCACTTTGACATTTTTTGCCTCCTTGGGATTTTAACATATCCAAAGTTGAGTCTTCCAAAGAGTATACAAAGTATGAGAAGAAGCTACAGCATCCTCTCTTTGCCTTTGCTTTTCTGCAATAGAGTCAAATACTTCGAGCTTTGTCAAACCCATTGAAAGGTGCATTTCAGTGATCACGTCATCGTTAGGGAGTTTGGTAGATATATGGGGTTGAGGTAAAGCATTTTCATGTATGAAGTCTTGCAAAATTGTTGCTACCCTAGCAGTTGAGATTCTTGATTTGGACCCTCCTCTATTACCGTGAATGCTAAATTTGTTGCTGCCCTTTGCCTTGGTGACTAAATCCCAATATGTACCATGGGATAATCCAGTAATATTGCGATATGCCTTATTGCAAATCTTTTTTCCATTTACGAGAGGTTTTACCTTTTGTCTTGAACTTAGCCTTTTATTGCCATTCTGAAGAAAGCAAGAGAGACTTGTGAGAAGGTATTCATTTCTTTCGCTTCCTCTTCTTTGCCACACGTGTCCTCTACATTCCCTAATGTCTGCAAGATCAATGAAGCGCATACATCTTCGCTTGCAACATAGATATCCCAATGAATTTAACATGTTCTCCTCCTTCATTACTCTCTTCCTCTTTGGTTGCTTTTGTAGCTCTGCCTGGATTTGCTTTCTCTTCATGCACATGTATGACCGTTTTCGTTCCTCGTGCACGTTGTTATCTATATTTATGCACTTCTTCTCCTCACATTTGTTTGTAACCAAGCATCCATGATTGGTCGTTGCATTCTTGACCATATCACAATCAAAGTTAAATATTGAATAATCCTTTGTTGATCTCATCCTTGTTTTTAACATACTCTTAGGACCATTCAATGAATTCAATATTCTACGAGAGTATTGAGAACCTTGAAACTCTTCCACTACTGAGAGAACATCACTCATTGGGACATCTTGCATGGCTTTCACAAATCCACAAGCTTGATTGACACCAAGTTTGTTAATATGCATGAACTCATCGACACTTGACAAGACATCGCTATTGAAACCTTTGCCCTTCTCACTGTGCAAGAATTCATCCACCCCAGATAAGGCTTCGCTTCTAAAATCATTTTGTTTCTCGGAACCAATGAACTCATCCACTCCACATAAGATGTCACTTCTATAATTGAGTACATTGAAATCATCCACATTTGAAGTGATAGAGCCTGGCACATGGGCATGCCTTTTAGGTCCTTTAATACTGTAGTATACCTTGTCTTTATCATTGAAAACCACATGCCTCTTTCTCATGTTTAAAAATTGCATGCTCCATCTCATATTCTTGCCTACCTCATAGTAGGGATCACATAAGGATGTTATGTTATCAACCATACCATCATCAGTGACTTTTAGAATCCTCATCTGTGCAAATGACCATTGCTCCACTTGTTCAAATCCCAATACTTCACCTTATGCTATAGTCTTATTTGCAAATTATCTCATTTGTAAAATGTCCCCTATAGTAAAATCCAAGGTGGTGCACTTTGTATTCTTGATAATGTCTGTTGCATAAGTCTCATCTTTGTCCCATGCTATAAATGATTTGTTGGATGTATTGTAGGGCATAACATCTCCAAGTGTTTCCATATCTCCACATTTATACTTTAGCTCAACATGTGCGCTAAGAATCTTTGATACAGTAACTGCCACCTTATCTTCGCCAAGTCTTCGAAAGTGGCAAATTGAATTGGGATCACTATCATGGATTGTAGAAAATGCAACTACTTCTCTTTTGCTACATAAAATCACATCCATCCGTGGAACAAAATCTATAGCCATCTCCTTTGTGAGAGTCCTTTGCAAGCAAGCTGCAGTAGCAACAATTACATAAATATTAGTCTCTTTTTAATAATCTACTCATTTATTATAATTTTTAATTAGTACTTAATTTATTGGTGGGAGAAGTTATCTGATCAAGTAATCATCACATCAACACACCAAGTTATCATTTGCATGGTCGATCGAGCATTAAATACTATTTTTGCTCTAGTGTCATGCACATCCGTAAAAAAACATGATGCTAGGCATGTTATCCGATCAAGTACTTATGGGATGGGCGTGCCACTTTTATGTAAGTCAATTCCACCTAGTTGAAGGTGATTTGCATGGTCGATCAAGCATGAAATACCATTTTTGCCTTAGTGTCATGCACATCCGTAAAAAAACACACTGCTAGGTGTGTTATCCGATCAAGTACTTATGCGATGGAAATGCCACTTTGCATGTAAGTCAATTCCACCTAGTTGAAGGTGTGTGCAAAGTATTGTGCCCATCAAGTATGCTTTGGATTGTCGATCAAGCATAAAACACCGTTTTTGCCTTAGTGTCATGCACAACCATAAAAAAACACAGTCCTAGGTGTGTTAATCAAACAAGTACTTATCGGATGGGGGCTCCACTTTGCATGCAAGTCCTTTTAACCTAGGTTGAGATGCATGCAAAGTATTGTCACCATCGAATATGCTCTGCATGGTCGATTATGCATTATACAATGTTTTTCTGGTAGTGATATGCACATCTGCAAAAAAACATGCCCTTAGTATGTTATCTAACCAAGTACTTATCGGATGGGTGTGTCTCTTTGAGAACATTTCAATACCACCTAGGTTAAGACATAGGAAAAGTATTGTGCCCATCGGATATGCTTTGCATGGTTGATTGAGCATTAAATACCATTTTTGCCTTAGTGTCATGCACATCCATAAAAAAACACGCTGCTAGGTGTGTTATCCGATCAAGTACTTGTGCGATGGGAATGCCACTTTGCATGTAATTCAATTCCACATATTTGATAGTGTGTGCAAAGTATTGTGCCAATCGAATATGCTTTGCATTGTGGATCAAGCATAAAACACCGTTTTTGCCTTAGTGTCATGCACAACCATATAAAAACACAGTCCTAGGTGTGTTATTCAAACAAGTACTTATTGGATGGGGGCTCCACTTTGCACGCAAGTCCGTTTCAACTAGGTTGAGGTGCATGCAAAGTATTGTCATCATCAGATATGCTTTGCATGGCCGATCACGCATTATACACCGGTTTTCCCCTAGTGATATGCACATCCACAAAAAAACACGTCCTTAGGTGTGTTATCCCGACCAAGTACTTATCGGATGGGTGTGCCTCTTTGAGAAAATTTCAATACCACCCAGGTTGAGGCATAGGAAAAGTGTTGTGCCCATCAGATATCCTTTGCATGGTCGATCGAGCATTAAATACTATTTTTGCTCTAGTGTCATGCACATTCGTAAAGAAACAGGCTGCTAGGTATGTTATCCGATCAAGCACTTATGGGATGGGCATGCCACTTTGCATGTAATTCAATTCCACCTATTCGAAGGTGTGTGCAAAGTATTGTGCCCATCGGATATGCTTTGCATTGTCGATCAAGCATAAAACGCCGTTTTTGCCTTAGTGTCATGCACAACCATGAAAAAACATGGTCCTAGGTGTGTTAATGAAACAAGTACTTATCGGATGGGGGCTCCAATTTGTACGCAAGTCCGTTTCAACTAGTTTGAGATGCCTGCAAAGTATTGTCACCATCGGATATGCTCTACATCATCGATTACGCATTATACAACATTTTTCCCGTAGTGATATGCACATCCGCAAAAAAACACGCCTAGGTATGTTATCTGACCAAGTAGGTGTGCCTCTTTGAGAACATTTCAATACCACCTAGGTTAAGGTATAGGAAAAGTATTATGCCCATCATCCGCAAAGAAACACGCCCTTAGGTGCGTTATCTGACCAAGTACTTATCGGATGGGTGTGCCTCTTTGAGAACATTTCAATACCACCTAGGTTGAGGCGTAGGAAAAGTTTTGTGCCCATTGGATATCCTTTGCATGGTCGATCAAGCATTAAATACTATTTTTGCTCTAGTGTCATGCACATCCGTTAAAAAACACGCTGCTAGGTATGTTATCCAATCAAGCACTTATGGGATGGGAGTGCCACTTTGCATGTAAGTCAATTCCACCTAGTTGAAGGTGTGTGCAAAGTATTGTGCCCATCGGATATGATTTTCATTGTGGATCAAGCATAATACACCATTTTTACCTTGGTGTAATGCACAACCATAAAAAACACACGGTCCTAGGTGTGTTATTCAAACAAGTACTTATCAGATGGGGGCTCCACTTTGCATGCAAGTATCTTTCAACTAGGTTGAGGTGCATGCAAAGTATTGTGACCATCAGATATCCTTTGCATGGCCGATCACGCATTATACATCATTTTTCCCCTAGTGATATGCACATCTACAAAAAAACACGCCCTTAGGTGTGTTATCTGACCAAGTACTTATCGGATGGGTGTGCCTCTTTGAGAAAATTTCAATACCACCCAGGTTGAGGCATAGGAAAAGTGTTGTGCCCATCGGATATCCTTTGCATGGTCGATCGAGCATTAAATACTATTTTTGCTCTAGTGTCATGCACATTCGATCAAGCACTTATGGGATGGGTGTGCCACTTTGCTTGTAAGTCAATTCCACCTAGTTGAAGGTGTGTGCAAAGTATTGTGCCCATCAGATATGCTTTGCATTGTCGATCAGGCATAAAATGCCGTTTTTGCCTTAGTGTCATGCACAACCATGAACAAACACGGTCCTAGGTGTGTTAATGAAACAAGTACTTATCAGATGGGGGCTCCAGTTTGCATGCAAGTCCGTTTCAACTAGGTTGAGATGCGTGCAAAGTATTGTCACCATCGGATATGCTCTACATCATCGATTACGCATTATACAACATTTTTCCTGTAGTGATATGCACATCCGCAAAAAAACACGCTTAGGTATGTTATCTGACCAAGTACTTATCGGATGGGTGTGCCTCTTTGAGAACATTTCAATACCACCTAGGTTAAGGTATAGGAAAAGTATTATGCCCATCGTCCACAAAGAAACACGCCCTTAGGTGTGTTATCTAACCAAGTACTTATCGGATGGGTGTGCCTCTTTGAGAACATTTCAATACCACCTTGGTTGAGGCATAGGAAAAGTGTTGTGCCCATTGGATATCCTTTGCATGGTCGATCGAGCATTAAATACTATTTTTGCTCTAGTGTCATGCACATCCGTAAAAAAACACACTGCTAGGTATGTTATCCAATCAAGCACTTATGGGATGGGAGTGCCATTTTGCATGTAAGTCAATTCCACCTAGTTGAAGGTGTGTGCAAAGTATTGTGCCCATTGGATATGCTTTGCATTGTCGATCAAGCATAAAACACCATTTTTGCCTTAGTGTCATGCACAACCATGAAAAAACATGGTCCTAGGTGTGTTAATCAAAGAAGTACTTATCGGATGGGGGCTCCACTTTGCACGCAAGCTAGTTTCAACTACGTTGAGGTGCATGCAAAGTATTTTCACCATCAGATATGCTTTGCTTGGTCGATCACGCATTATACACCGTTTTTTCCCTAGTGATATGCACATGATCCACAAAAAAACACGCCCTTAGGGGTGTTATTTGACCAAGTACTTATCGGATGAGTGTGCCTCTTTGAGAACATTTCAATACCACTTAGGTTTTGGTGTAGGAAAAGTGTTGTGCCCATCGGATATCCTTTGCATGGTCGATCGAGCATTAAATACTATTTTGGCTCTAGTGTCATGCACATCCGTAAAAAAACATCTTGCTAGGTATGTTATCCGATCAAGCACTTATGGGATGGGTGTGCCACTTTGCATGTATGTCAATTCCACCTAGTTGAAGGTGTGTTCAAAGTATTGTGCCCATCGGATATGCTTTGCATTTTCGATCAAGCATAAAACACCGTTTTTGCCTTAGTGTCAAGCACATTTGGAAAAAAACACGGTCCTAGGTGTGTTATCGGATCAAGTACTTATCTAACCGACATGCCACTTTTCATGCAACTCAATAACACCTAGGTTGAGGTGGGTGCAAAGTATTGTTCCCATCGGATGTACTTTGCATGGTATATCATGTATTAAACTCCGTTTGTGCCTCAATGTCATGCACAACCATAAAAAGACACGCTTTTAGGTGTGTTATCCGACCAACTACTTATCAGATGGGTGTATCACTTTGCATGCAATGCAATACCACAATTGTTGAGACTCATGCAAAGTATTGTGCCCATCAGATATTCTCTGCATTGTCGAACAAGCATTAAACACTATTTTGGCCTTAGTGTCATGCACAACTGTCAAAAAATGCGGTCCTAGATGTGTTATTCGACTAAGTACTTATGAGATGGGCATGCCACTTTGCATGTAAGTCAATAATACCTAGGTTGAGATGTGTGCAAAGTATTGTGATGATCGGATATGCGTTGCATTGTCGATTAAGCATAAAACAACGTTTTTGCCTTAGTGTCATGGACAACAACCAATAAAAAACATGGTCCTAGGTATGATATTCTAAAAAGTACTTGTTAGATGGGGGAGCCACTTTGCAAGAAAGTCCATTTCAACTAGGTTGATGTGCGTGCATAGTATTGTGTCCATCAGTTATGCTTTGCATGGGGGATCACACATTATACACCGTTTTCCCCCTAGTGTTATGCACATCCGTCAAAGAACACGCTCTTAGGTATATTATCATACCAAGTACTTATTGAATGGGCATTCCACTTTGCATGGAACACCATACCACCGCTTTTGAAGCATGTGCAAAGTATTGTGCCCATCGGATATGCTTTACATGGTAGATTGGAGGGGAGGGGAGGGATGGGAGGGAGGGGGGGTCTTGGTGGCCATGGGACGGGAGGGAGGGGAGGGAGGTGGGAGGGAGGGAGAGAGATATGGGAGGGGGGGGAGGGAGGGGTGGGGGGGTCCTGGCGGCCGCGGCCGCTAGGTAGGGAGGGAGGGAGAGAGAGAGAGGGGAGGGAGGGAGGGAAGGGAGGGGGGAGAGAGAGAGGGGAGGGAGGGGAGGGAGGGGTGGGGGGGTCCTGGCGGCCGTGGCCACCAGGGTGAGAGGGAGGGGAGAGGAGGGAGGGGAGGGAGAGAGAGGGGAGAGGAGGGAGGGGAGGGAGAGAGAGAGAGGGGGGTTTCTTGGCGGCCGCGGATGTCGAGTGAGAGGGAGAGGAGGTGAGAGGGAGGGGAGGGAAAGGGAGAGAGAGGGAGGGGGAGAGAGAGAGGAGGGAGGGGAGGGAGAGAGGAAGTGAGAGGAGAGAGGGGAGAGGAGGGAGGGGAGGGGGGGTCCTGGCGGCCACGGCCGCTAGGGTGAGAGGGAGGGGAGAGGAGGGAGTGGAAGGAGAGAGAGGGGAGAGGAGGGAGGGGAGGGAGAGAGAGAGAGGGGGGGGAGGGAGAGAGAGAGTGAGGGGAGGGAGAGAGAAAGCGAGAGAGAGAGTGAGGGGGGGAAGGTATGGGAGTGAGAGAGAGAGTGAGGGAGAGAGAAAGCGAGAGAGAGAGTGAGAGGTTGGGAAGGTATGGGACTAGAGAGAGAGATATATGCGACTAGAGAGGGAGCTCCATCGCATAGAGAGGGAACTCCATTAGAGAGAGAGAGAGCCCACTACATAGAGAAGAGGAGTAGAGGGAGAGAGGTCGAATTCTTACAAGAGCGACAAATAAGATTTGACTTAGGAAAAGAATGAAAGGGAGTGACGAGAAGAAAGTATCAAGAAGAATGTTGAACACAAATTTGAATTCTTACAACTAAGAGTAGAACTATCATGAGCTCTTCAACACAAATTTGAATTCTTATAACTCAAAGTAGAACTATCATGAGCAAGAGTGACAAATAAGATTTGACTTACTATCACAAGTAAGAGCGACAAATAAGATTTGACTTACGAGAAGAATGAAACGGACTTACGAGAAGAAAGTATCAAGAAGAATATTGAACACAAATTTAAATTACGTACGAGAAGAAAGTATCAAGAAGAATGTTGAACACAAATTTGAATTCAAATTTATAATGAATTCAAATTTCCCTCTCTTTTTTAAAAATTCAAATTTATGCGTGGGAGGAGTGGGCTAGTTTTTCTTATATATACTCTTCTTTCCATTCATTCATTCTCATTCTCTCCTCATTTCATTGAAGCAACCAAGAGTGGAAGAGAAAGGATAAGCGGAGCCTTACTTTTTTCACTTTTTCCAGGTACTTGCTTCTTTCATTTGTCTTGTAATTCTTTTTCTTTACTTACAATTCTTTTTCAATTAGTTTCTTGTTAAAGTTTTTGGGTTCTATTGCTTAAAATTCGTCTTGTAATTCTTTTTCCTTACAATTCTTTTTCAATTAGTTTCTTGTAAAAGTTTTTGAGTTCTATTTGAATTAATTTCTTATTGAAATTTGTGTTCTCAATTTGAAAAGAGAGATAGAGAGAAAGAGAGAGCTAGAGAGAGAGAGTGTGAGAGAGATAGCACGAGATTAAGAGAGAAAAGAAAGGAGGGAGAGAAAGTAGGAGAGAGAGAGAGAGAGAGAGAGAGAGACAAAGAGAGAGTGAGAGAGAGAGAGAGAAACAAAGAAAGAGAGAGAGAGATTAAGAGAGAGAAGAGGGGCAGAGGGAGAGAGAGAAAACTCTTGGCGGCCGTGGCAGCTAGAGGAGGGAGGTTTTTTAGAAGGCATTACGATTCTTTTTAAATTAGTTTCTTATTTGAGTTTTTGAGTTCTATTTTCATTAGTTTCTTATTTATATTTGAGTTTGTAAATTTGAAAAATGAGAGAGAATAGGGGGGGAGAGAAAGAGAGAGGAGAGAGGGAAAGAGAGAAATTAAGAGAGAGAAGAGGGGCTCTTGGCGGCCGTGGCCACCAAAGGGAGAGAGAGAATAGAAATGAGAGAGAGAATGAGAAATGAGAGAGGAGTAGGGAGGGAGAGAAAGAGAGAGAGGAGAGAGGGAGAGAGAGAGAGATTCAGAGAGAGAAGAGGGGCTCCTTAAATGAGAGAGAAGAGTAGGGAGGGAAAGAAAGAGAGAGAGGAGAGAGGGGGAGAGAGATTAAGAGAGAGAAGATGGTCTCCTGGCAGTCGTGGCTGCTAGAGGGAGGGAGAGAGTAGGGAGAGAGAGGGAGAGAGAGAGAAAGAGAGAGAGGGAGGGAGAGGGAGAGAGAGAGAAAGAGAGAGAGGGAGAGAGAGGGAGAGAGAGAGAAGTTTAAGAGAATGAAACGTGGCGAGAGGAGAGAGGGAAAGAGAGAAATTAAGAGAGAGAAGAGGGTCTCTTCACGGCCATGGCCGCCAAAGGGAGAGAGAGAATGAGAAATGAGAGAGAAGAATAGGGAGGGAGAGAAAGAGAGACAGGGAGAGAGACAAGAGATTAAGAGAGAGAAGAGGGGCTCCTTAAATGAGAGAGAAGAGTAGGGAGGGAAAGAAAGAGAGAGCTAAGAGAGGGAGAGAGAGAAGAGAGTCTCCTGGCGGCAATGAGAGAGAGGAGTAGGGAGGGAAAGAAAGAGAGAGCTAAGAGAGGGAGAGAGAGATTAAGAGAGAGAAGAGAGTCTCCTGGCAGCTGTGGCTGCTAGAGGGAGGGAGAGAGTAGGGAGGGAGAGGGAGAGAGAGAGAGAGAGAAGAGAGGAGGGAGACTTACGGAGAGAGAAAGAGAGAGAGGGAGAGAGAGGGAATGAAACTTATGTGCTAGAGGGAGGGAGAGAGTAGGGAGGGAGAGGGAGAGAGAGAGAGAGAAGAGAGGAGGGAGACTTAGGGAGAGAGAAAGAGAGAGAGGGAGAGAGAGGGAGAGAGAGGGAGAGAGAGAGAGAGAGAGAGATGAGAGAGAAGAGAGGAGGGAGACTTAGGGAGAGAGAGAGGGAGAGAGAGGGAGAGAGAATGAAACTTCTAGCGGCCATGGTTGCCAAGAGAGGGAGGTAGAGAGAGAGAGAGAGAGAGAGAGAGAGAGAGAGAGAGAGAGACTTCTCACGGCCGTGGCCACCAAGGGAGGGAGGGATGCCTTAGTGCACTTGTATTCTTCCATCGTAGTCCTTCCACAAACACTCTCTTATTTCTTACATCCTAGTCCTTCTGATTAACTTATATTCGTCTTTCACTTTATGTCTTCCCTCACTTTCTATCACTCTTGAAGGAGGGGCAGCTCACTGTGCATCCCTCGCTATCGCTCCCTCACTCTCCTTCTCCCACTTTCCCTCTAAGACAATGACTAGTTACTACCCGACTTCATTTACTGAACTCAAATTTTGTCTTAGATCTGTTTTGTATGGACCAATGAAGGGAAAATCATTTGAGGAGGATATGTTACGCACATGGCTGCTTGATTTGAACTTAGCAGAAGAGGTGAATATCCTTAGCTTTCTTTTTCGCTTCTTTTAATCACGTACTTCTTATGCTAATGAGTTAAATGTTTGTACAGGATATGGTGGTGGCTAGAAGCTATATTGAAAAAAATGGTGAAGATGAGGAAAGCCAAGAGAGAAAAGAAGAGTTGTTGAATGCTTACAAGTCAGCGGAAGATTCAAAACAGGTTGTGAGAAGAGTTTGTGAGGAGATTTGCAATGCCAGCCCTGGTTACGCATGGCCTGCAAGTTTAAAGTCTGCTTGTTTTCATGAAGCCAATGCCATAGTAGGCACTTTCGAGGACATATGCTCTCTAATGACTTAATAATCAAGTGATGGAAATTTAATTCCATAGAAATTTAAAGTAACTATGAAATTTAATTCCATGGACTTATGTGTTTTCTAAAGTAACTGTAATAGACAAGAAATGAAACTACAGTTCCACAAAGACTTTTTAGTTCTCTAATGTAAAGTTGTAATAGACAAGAGAGACAAAAATGACATCTTCTAGGTTGAGCTAATGGAAGGTGTTTTTTAACACCATATGGCTTTGAGTTATATGATCTACTTCTTGTACAAATGTGTCATGCTTTTTTTTATATGTACTCTAGTGTCTTTTCTAATTTGATTTTTAAAAATCTTACTTTTTGTCTCTTTTAACAACATGAAGTCCTCTTTTTTTAATGTACTCTAGTTTTAATAACATGTCACGTCATTTTTTCTAATTTGATTTTTTAAAATCTTACTTTTTGACTCAAAGTTTTGTTTTATAAGAGCCTCTTTTTTTTAAATGCTTTATCCAAAATTATCTCACAAAACGAATTTGGACAGTGCACTAGTCCAAAATTAATGAAATAGGTGTTTATAGCCAGTGATGAAATGGGCTTCACGGGCTTGCTCTTATATAGCCACCAGTCATAATCGGTTAGACCCAATTGGGTGACCGACCCAGTCTGCCCAAAATGGCCGACTGGGGGTCGGTCTCGAAATAGGCCACTGACCACACGATAGAACCAGTGCACAAAATAGAGCAACTAACCTACGGTATCCGTTCGGCCCACAGCCATCCGAGATCATTTCGGACTCCAAACGGGCCCCTCAACTCGAGAGTGGGCTACCTCGGGAAATGCTCCATCTACCCTCAATGCGGTCAATCATGGGATGCCTTCCTGCAATTGCATGTAGCCTAGTTGGCAGTGTGCCAACTCTATCTGAAGCTGTTTAGCCATCAGGCCACACATGGCCCCCATCTGGTGTCCAAACTAGGACCTACCGAATAACCGAGCTACTCAAATGCCTTCTCCTCATATGGGGGGCTTACAAGTAGAGTTAGCTGGTTCCTGCGTAGTTACTCAAGAGTGGAGCATTGATATCTAACACCCCCCCTCAATGTCCACCCACAAGTGAAGTTACTTTTTCGGCCTAATGCTAAGTCAATGAAGTTGTCTCTCTAGCAAGTCTCTTCTAAGAGCCTTCATGAAGATGTCCACAGCATTCTCTGTAGTTGGACAGTACACCAAGCTGACCTCTCCATCCATGATGAGCTCACGTACAAAGTGATATTGAATCTCAATGTGTCTTGTACGAGCATGGAACACAGGGTTCTTTGCAATTGCCATGCAACTCTGATTGTCACATGATAACTGTGTAGGCTTGTTCTGCACGGCACCCATGTCCCCTAAAAACCTCCTCAACCACACTGCCTCTCAAGAAGCAAAGCATGCTGTTTGTACTCAGCCTCGGTAGAAGAAAGAGCAACTATTGGTTGCTTCTTGCTGACCCATGACACAGCTCCAGATCCAAGTGAAACAATAACCTCTCACTGACCTCCCGCTGTCCACGTCTCTTGCCCAATCCGAGTCAGAATCTGGTTAAGATGTTGCCCTTGGTATAGGTGATGCCATAATCAAGTGTGCCTTTGATGTATTTTAGCACCCGCATCCCTGCCCTCCAATGGTTCTCCCGGGGCTTATTGAAAAACCTGCTTAGTACTTTAGTCGCAAAATTGATGTCCGGCTGTGTGTTGCACAAGTAAAATCAAACTACCCACAAATCTTCTGTACTTCACTTCGTCCACCAGTGGTGATGAATCCTCGTTTGAGAGCATCACATCAACCTCCATAGGGGTACCAACTGTCTTGCACTCAGCCATGCCAAATGCTCTCAGTATCTCTCGAGCATACTTCAGCTGTGAAATGAAGATCTATTTCGACTCTTGCCAAACTTCAATCCCCAAACAGAAATGCATCAGTCTGAGGTTTGTCATTTTAAACTCTCTTCCTAGCAAATGCTTTGTCTACGAGATCTTCTCTTCATGGTTCCCTGTTATGACAAGGTTGTCCACATAAAGGACCACGATCATACACTTGCCTCCTTCTCTGAAGATATACAAATTTACATCAGATGGGCTCCTCCCAAACCCGTTTTGCAGAAAGTAGGCATCAATCCATTGGTACCATGCTCGTGGGGCTTGTTTCAGCCTGTAAAGTGCCTTCTTCAGTTTACAAACTTTACCTTCTGAACCGGGGATCACAAAACCTGGTGGTTGTTCCACGTATACCTCCTCCTTGAGATCGCCATTCAGAAAGGCAGATTTTACATTCATCTGAAACATGGGCCAACTTCCCTAGGTAGCTAAAGCCAAAACACTATGAATTGTTGTTAGTCGAGCTGTGGGAGCAAAAGTATCCTAATAATCAAAACCATGTACCTGTGCGAATCCTTTTGCCATGAGCTGAGCCTTGTACTTCTCCAACGTGCCGTCGGACTTGTACTTGGTCTTGTACACCCATTTGGTGTCGATTACCTTGCGTTTTGGTGGACGATCCACAAGGTCCCAAGTGTTGTTCTTCATGATGGAGCCATACTCTGATGCATAGCTTCCATCCACCTATCATCACCTTGTGCCTCTTCAAGACACTTGGGTTCATCAGCACGGATCACTTCTTTCATCAAAGCATAGTTGACCAAGTGTTCCTGCGCCCTTCTTTGCTCCTCTAATCTCTTGGACCGGTGGTGTTCAGATGGTTCCTCCTTAATGGCTAGAGGTTTTCTTGTTAGAGTTAGCTCAAATGTCCACCTCTCATGTAACCCACCAATATTCTGTGTACCCAATGTTGTAAGGCCCCCATATGAGGAGAAGCCATGATGGGTATCAGATATTGGGAGGGATCCCCAGTTTAGACACTGGAAGGGGTCTTAGAGTAGACCAGATGGTTATGAGACGGCTTAGGAGCCAAGAGTAGATACCCGTCTGCACAAAGGGGGGGTTCGGGGGGGCGATAGCCCCCCCGATAGCAGGGGGTCCGGGGGGCGCAGGCCCCCGGTGGGGGTCTGGGGGCAAAGCCCCCAGCGGCAGGGTCCGGGGGCTGCCGGTAGCCCCAGGCCCGACGGTATGACCTATGCGCGATCCTTCATCTGCCCGACGGCATGTTTTCTGAAGGGTCGGTTGGTCTTCCAGGCCGACTGTCTATTAGGCCGACTGCCTATTACAGGGCCGACCGTCAACCACTTACACTATATAAGTGGCCACCCCCTATCATCAGATCACCAGTTCTTCACGCTCATAGTCCTCCGTCCAGCATCTGTCTAGATCACCATCGAAGCTCTGTCTGTAGAGCGCACGGGTGGACAGCCAACCATCAGTTGTATCAGCAGTTTGGTATATCAGAATTTTTTGTATTCTCTCCAGCTTTCCATCGTGTACTTGCGTTTTGTTGTTATCTTCCGCTGCGTACTATTTTTCTTACATCTCTGCCATCCAAAAGCTGCTTTACCCACTTCAGGAATGGCTGTTGCCATTGTGGTTCTGCAAGCTCTTCTTCATCTTCTTTATCTTGAATCCTCCCAAGCACCATTGGGGGAGTTCGGTCTACTATTGGTGGTGGTACTGGATGGATATCCTAGTCCTGGTTGTCTAGGAAGGAAGCATCCTCCTCCAATTGATGCGGCTATTTTGAGAAGACCACATTGTGACTTACTATTACCTTCTTGGTAAGAGGGTTATAGAGAAGGTAACCCTTCGCCTCTTCATTGTAGCCCAAGAAAATACACTTCCGGCTCTTCGGTTCCCATTTGGTCCTATTAGCATCAAGGACATGCACAAAACAGTCACATCCAAAAACTCTGGAATGTGCAACTGAAGGTTTCTTATCAAAAAAGGCCTGTAGTGGAGTCATCCCGTTCATAGCCTTTGTGTAGCTATGATTCAGAATGTAAATTGCCATGTTACATGCTTCAGCCCAAAAAGTCTTTGACAAATCTTTCCCTTTCATCATACTCCTGCCCATTTCACAGATGACATGCATCTTGCATTCTGCTACTCCATTTTTTTGTGATGTATGTGGTGGGGGTTTCTACCTCTTGATCCCGTGACTTTTGTAGTAACTTTTGAATTTAGTTGATGTGAACTCTCCACCTCTGTCTAATCTCAATTTCTTCACCTTCCTCCCTGTTTCTTTCTCGACCATTACATGCCATTCCTTGAACTTATTAAAAGCCTCGTCTTTAGTCTTCAGGAAGTATATCCATATCCTTCTGTTGTAGTCATCGATCAGTGTCATGAAGTAGTAGGAACCACCCAAAGCTTCCATCTCCATCTTTCCGCAGAGGTCCATGTGAACGACGAGCTCTAGAGGAGTCTTTGCCCTACTGGCCTCTTTAGGAAAGGGATGCCGATGGTGCTTGCCCATCATGCAAGCTTCACATACATTGGGCAGATGTGTAATTTCTAGTAGGTCTACAATCATTCCACTTTTATGCATCTCCTTTAAAGAACTAAGGTTTAGATGACCAAACCTCTCATGCCACAGCTTAGTGTTCTTCACATCGGCTCGAGCACTGAAAGCTAAGAGTTCATAGATGTTGTTGCGTCGTGTACCTTTACCAATGACCTTTCCTTGAAGATCTAGAATTTGTGCACCATTCTTATCAAATTGAACTTTGAGGTCTCGATCCGTGATCGCAGAAATGGACAACAAGTTCCTCTTGATATCTGGTACATAAAGAACATCGGACAACTGTTTTACAACTCCATCTAACTTGAGAGCTATCATACCTCTTCCTCTTGCTGGACATTTTGCATCATTGCTGACTGCTACCAGGATGTCATTCCCTACCGGCTGTAGAGAGGTATACCAATCCTTCCGACTGGTCATGTGGCGTGATGCACCACTGTCAATAATCCAAGGTTCATCCATAAGTACATGAACTACCTCTGTGCAAATCTCCTCAATTAATTGGTATGAACAGCTCTACTAGTACTGCCTGCATGCTATTGCTGGACTCTTTCTTTACTCTGTTCTTCTCATCTGCAATCTTCTTTCGGCACTCATTCTGCTTGTGCCCTGCCTTGTTGCAATAGAAGCACTTGATTTTCCTCTTTCTCTTTTTATCATCAGAAGAAGATGGGTTACCAGAGTCCTTATCCTTACCTTTCTTTAATCCAGCGTAGAAAGCTGAATCTTCTCGAGTCCTCGTCTTTTGATGCATCTCCTCCTCCAGAAGCATCGCGCTGAAATCCTCAAAGTTGAGGGGAGGATTTCTGTTCTGCGTATTCAGCGTCGTAACAAGACCGTCGTACTTTGGTGGGAGAATCCATATGCACCTTCGTGCTAGATTCTCGTTGGTGATGGTGATGCCAATCGCAGTCATCTGATCGCACAGATTCTTCAGCCTGGTGATGAACTTTTCTACTGCTTCAGACTCAGACAGTTTCTCATTTGCAAGTTAAGTCTCCAGATTTTGAATTCACGTCTGATTCATGGTCTCGTACTGATTTTTCAATACCATCCATGCCTCCTTCGCTGTGGTGACATGTTGAATTAACACCATGACAGAATCACTTACACTGCAGACTATAGAACACAATACATCTGCATTTCTTCTTGTCCACGCAAGAATCTCATCTGCAGTTGGTACTATCTATTGTCCTGGATTGGTTGGATCCGATCTTGCAACTGGCTTCACGTCCACCCTAGTAGCAGTATCGCAAAGCTCGTATGCGCTTAGGATGGTCTTCATCTTGAACTTCCAGAGTGGATAGTTAGAGCCATCCAACTTTCCGCTTTCGCCCAACGGTGGGATTCATAGTCTTGCGGGTTGGGCCATCTCTCACAATCTGCTCGCAGATAGAAACACACTACCAAATCTTCTTGCTAGAGTCTAGGCTTTGATACCATGTAAGAAAATAATACATCTGTGCTCAACAGATAACAAGATCTCGTACGCAAGAGAGAAAAGCAGATAGTATGGAGAATCAAAAATTTGATTACTGTAGAACTGATACAATAGATGGTGCTGCCTCCTAGCCGTGCGCTCCCGTGAAAGAAGCTTCGATGGAGAGCTAGAAATAGTAGAGGACTGAGGCTGGATGCTAAGGAATTAGGGTTGCTGTAGCCAGTGATGAAATAGGCTTCACGGGCTTGCTCTTATATAGCCACCAGTCGTAGTCGATTAGACCCAATTGGGTGACCGACCCAGTCCGCCCAAAATGGCCGACTGGGGGTCGGTCCCGAAATAGGCTACCGACCACATGATAGAACCGGTCCGTTCATCCCACAACCATCCAGGATCATCTGGGACTCCAAATAGGCCCCACAACCCAAGAGTGGGCTGCCCTGGGAAATGCTCTGTCTACCCTCAGAGATACAAAGCCAGACTAGTTGCAAAAGGATTTGCACAACAATATGGTCAGGACTATGATGAGACTTATGCTCCAGTAGCAAAGATTGATTCCATATGGTTC
This sequence comes from Dipteris shenzhenensis, assembly GCF_047967505.1. NCBI lineage: Eukaryota > Viridiplantae > Streptophyta > Polypodiopsida > Gleicheniales > Dipteridaceae > Dipteris > Dipteris shenzhenensis. The sequence continues at coordinate 38,358,156 of NC_141626.1, forward strand.
TTGATATCACTAGCGACACTTAGCAGATGGAATGTGTATCAGCTCGATGTCAAGAATGCATTTCTCAATGGTTATCTAGATGAGGAAGTCTACATGCAACAAACAGCAGGTTATGTTGAACCAGGAAAGGAGAATAAGGTTTGCCATCTCAAGAAAAGTCTCTACGGCTTAAAACAAGCCCCCAGAAGTTGGTACAACAGAATCAACAAATATTTTGCTGATCTGGGATACATGAAGTCCAATGCAGATCATACTCTCTACTACAAAATTCAAGGGGAAGACAATACTATTTCACTTTTGTACGTACTAGATGATCTGATTGTGACAGGAAGCAAGGATAGCTTCATCAAAAAACTGAAACAAGACTTATCTACAGAGTTTGACATGAAAGATCTTGGACTTATGCACTATTGTCTTGGAATTGAGTTCTAGAGAGATTTAGATAGCACATTCATGAGTCAGCTCAAGTATGTTGACAATCTCCTGAAGAAGTTTCATATGGCAGATTGCAAGATTGCAACCACTCCCATGGCACAAAGTTTGAAACTTACTAAAGATTCAAAAAAGCCTACAGTCAATTACAGATACTACAGGCAGCCCATCGGATCTCTTATATATTTGATAATCACACGGCCAGATATTTGTTATGCAGTAAGCTCACTAGCACAGTATATGGCAAATCCAAAATAGTCTCACTAGAATGTAGCCAAAAGAGTCTTGAGATACATAAGAGGTACAAGACAGTTTGGGATAGAATACAGAGGAAGTCATCCATAGTTGCATGGGATACTATGATAGTGACTATGTCGGAGATCATGAGACCAGGAGATTGACGCAGGGATATGATTTTTTCCTCGGTCAAGGTGCTATTTCATGGTTGTCAAACAAACAACCAACTGTTTCTTTATCTTCGACTGAAGCAAAATATAGAGCACTCACTATAGGTGCATATGAGGCTATATGGCTCAGAAGACTATTGTCAGAAATAGATTACTTTGATGAGTTAAAGCCAACAACAATATACTATGATAATCAATCGGCTCAAGCATTGGCCAAGAATCCAATATATCACTCCAGGACAAAGCACATTGATGTCAGAGAGCCTTCATTAAAGAAAGAGTGTTACTTGGTGACATCACACTGCAACATTGTGATAGCAAAGAGAATGTTGCAGACATCTTTACCAAACCACTCGGTAAAGAGCTATTCAAGAAACACCGACTAGCTCTTGGTTTGACTCAGAGGAAGGACATTCCCATTAAAAGGGGTGTGATGGAATGTAATGCTCAGTCCTTCTTCAATTCCCCAGAATCATCATCTTGAGGGAAGGCCTACTTCATGATGTTGATCTTGAGGGAAGGTGTTGAGAGTTCACGCTCAACATCATGTGCTCATGTGTGCATAGCACCATCACGTGATCATATGTGCATAGCACTAACCTTATAGAGTGCTATAAAGGAAAGGGTTAAATTCCCTAACCCTAACCCTAAATGGGTTTGTATATATTCTATTTTCTCAACTAAATCTAGTGTACAGTTAGTCATTTGTGGTGTGCTCTCTAGTTGTGCCCTCTCTCCTCATCTCCACTCTTCTCCTCTCCCCTCTTCATATTTTGTCACATGGTTGCGTCTTTACATGTATAATATTGGATTATGCTTTTATGACTCTCTTTCGCACGCATGTCTTATACTAACACATTCATGCACGTGTGCAGGACTTGTTACAAGTGGGTACTATGCTTGTCATGTTTGTGGACCGTGTTTGAAATTGCTTACACGATACTCCAAACATAGCTAGACCAACTCGCGCATGGAGGTCAGCTTGATCCACCACCACCATATTTGAAGGCAAGTGACTGGATTCAGGCTTGGAGGGTGAATGGAGAGGAGCCTCCTTGTGGTATGAAGAGGCTATCGATCTTTCATGAGCTTCCTTATTGGAGTCAGTTACAAATCAATCATCTCTTGGATCCCATGCATATCTTCAAGAATGTGAGGGCTACTATTTGGGCACACTTGATTGGTTCCAAAGACTCGAGAGGAGTGCGAGATGACTTGCATGCTATGAATAGGATATCTCGTTTATGGCACCAAGTGCAAGCTTCTGGAAAAGTTGTCCTCCCAAAAGTAACATGGATCCTCTCCACGAGAGAGGAGGCACCCACAGGGTACATGTGTTGCTTGAAAGGAGCTTTTTCAAAGGACTATAAGCTTATGGGCTCAAGTCCCATGATTGGCACAAGGTCTTACGGGTATTCTAAGCTGTAGGATTAGTGTACTGATAATCGCGATGCGTAAGTGTAATTATGATTATGTTATACTATTGACATGACTTATTTGTTGGTTTGATAGTTCATCCTCCCAATTACAATAAAAGGGTACTTACAAGAAGATGTTAGAAATGCTATATTCAAGATCAGTGGTATTGTGAGGTATGCTTACTATCAAATCGCATTGATTGCATTTTCCTCAATTTAAGATGAATAATCTGTAGTCTGATTATGAATATATCTTACATGGGCATGTGAAATAGGTGGATATCTCAAAAAGAGATCTCCATATCGAGCATCGAGAAGGCTAGGGTGGAATTCATTGAAGCCGTATGCTTGCTTGAGAAGCACTTTCCCTCGAGTATTATGACAACTGAAGTGCACTTGCTTGTGCACATAGTTGATGAGGTGGCCATTGCAGGTATCGTCGAGCGGTTTATGAAAACTTTGAAGGGGTTTGTAAGACAAAGAGCAAGACCAGAAGCAAGCATGGTAGAGGGATGGCTTGTGTAAGAGTCTTTAGTATATATCATGGAGTTTCTTGCATCCACGGATCCCAATATGCTACAAGCTTGGCATAACAAAAATGATGATCGCATTGTTGGTGGCGAGGTTCCCTAAGGAAAAGGGATTGAAAGAAAGATGAGCGAAAAGCAAATGGATAAATTCAATAAGTTTTGTATCCTCAATAGCAACGAGATGCAGAAGTGGATTGAGAGATATGAAGCGGCCAAAGCAGAAAGAATAAATGCAAGGACTAGATTTAGAGTAATGTACAGGCGATCGCAACCATATCCACGGGATCTTGCCCTTCTCCCCACTCACATGTCAGTTTATTCTACAGCTGGCTCTATGTAAAGCCGAACGTGATGGAGAGACAATAAACGAGCACGAATGAGAGTTATCATCTGGATGTATGATGCATGTAAGTTTCTTACCTCTTGACGTAATTATGTAATTATTTATGACAATATATGCTATAAAATAGATGCATCTTCATTGTTTTAATGATGCTCTTTTGTAGTACAAAAAGTATAGTGCATTATGGACATATGGATGACATTTTCACGTGGAACGCATCGATTCAAAGAGAGTCACGTATGATTATAGAGTCATGGCTAACTTCACACAAGATAGCCAAGCAAGTACTTCGGATACCAATCTTCTCTTCTCACACTTGGATTATTGTCGAACCATATGCGAAATCTATGAAATTGATTTCAAATGATTTAGTATTTTTATTTTTTATGTAAAATGGTTAAGAACTATTTACAACAGTCCCCATGCGACAGTGAGAATAGACAGTAGCGGTTTCTTTGCAATAGATTCCACCAAACTTTGAATTGATGAAAGTGATACTTTTGTTCTTCTTGAGCATTGTGAGTAGGTGCATACTAATGATTTAATTGATCGGAGCTTTCGTTTTTATAGATCCATTGATACATGTACTTAAGCATATTTTCATATATATAATTGATGGCATGTGGCACCCGTCTTCAATATAGGTGGTTTTTCATCCGGGTCGTTCTGATCCAAGATGGTGGTACGTGATCCAAATTCCATAACGAAATAAGCAAATTTTTGAAGATAGAGATGTGAATATGGAGATGTCACTACCAATGCCGGATCCAATTGATCCAAATGGATCTAGTAAGAAGAAGATGAAGATCACAATATGAGCCAAGAAGAAGATGCGCATAATGACATCATACGAGAGGAAGATAAAGATCACGATATTGAGGAAGAAGATAATGATCATCATGAATCATCACACTTTATTGGAGAAGATGATCAAGTCTCAGCTAAACGTATGATGCTAGATTACGATGATGATACAGGAGATCAACTCGGTATAGAGTTAGAGATAGACTTGTTTGGCACGTTATAGACTTGGCTCAGAATGGGAGCCATTGATGTAAAAGCTCTTCATTGATTTTTTTCATCTCAAACTTGGACATGCATATATGAGCTTCAAAGGCTTGATGTACATACTCTTGTACTTTTATTCTCTCAAAGGATCAAATATGTATGAAAAGGACAACAATTTTGTAGTTGGGAAAAACTATCTTTTAAGGTCAGTATGGAAAAAAAAAAACTTTTTGTAAAACGTCGCTATAGGCTATATAATGACCATTCACAAGTCTAATAAGTATCGCTATATAGCGATGCTCTTTAAATATCACTATATAGCGACACTTGCCTAAGGTCGCTATATAGTGACACTTAACGAATCTCGCTTTGGTTACCAATGCTAAATGTCGGTATTTAAGCATCGGAATAGAGCCTATATGTAGTAGTGTTTATAGGCCTGCAACTCCACATATCAAGCTGCATTTGGACACAACTTTGAGCAGATATAATGTGTAATTTGTTTATCACTACAAGTAATTTGCAACAGGTTTTGTGGATTGGAAACTCACTTCAACAAACATATATTATTTTTTAGTGAAGACTATGGTTAAGTTTAAAAGGTAAAGTCGTGATTGTTTGGCTTTGGATGATGGACGGTCTTAGAAGTTTTCCAAGATTGAAAAAAAACCTTTAAAAGTGCACATATTTGGATTCTAGTGTTTAGGGATTACATAATGGAGCCTTTTGCTATTTTCCTGTGTAGAGATTATGTAATGAGATGTTTTGATATTTGTAGCATATTGACCCTTTTCTTGGGGACTGCTTTTTGTAATATAATGACAACTGGTTTTCAAATCAAAAAAGTGTGCAGGGAGGGAGGAAGCAAATTGAGCTACCTCTCCTCATTCCAATTTCTCAACACAAAATAATGTAAACTGCCAAATAGGAATGGACTTGTAAACCGCTCTCTCTCACACCACCATCTCGCAGACTTCTTCCAATTTCTGCGGCATCCCATAAATTCTATACGCTCCACATCCATACCTTTCCTCCGCCTTGTCCATTTCTTGGCCCTGTAGCAATTGCAAGAGTATCTTTTCCATATCTCTGGCTGATTTCCAAGGATATACCTTCCCTTTCACCTTTGACGCATTTTCGTTGAGGAGATCCAACAGCGGATACCTGCCATTTCACCGTCACATGCAATCAGAACTCCCACCTCCACAATCCACAACCTAACACCTGGAAAGCTTGTTCAACACGCCCACAGGAGTTACTTGTATTAACCCACGAAAAGCACCTACCCCTCTCTCGGGAGAATAGAATCCCCTTCTCTGAGCCTCAAAGAGGGACAAAAATCGCCACATCCATCTCCTACATAAATAATCTGCCGATTCGCATGTGCTGGAATTGTATCTCGAATTCGGTCGATGATTCTTCCCTGAAAAACCAGAGAGTAAGTACAACAGCCTGACAGTCTGGAAAAGAATAGGCACCCTTAAGTACACTAACCTTGCACATGTTCGGAGGACAAAGCGCGCAACGGTGAGGAGGCTCTGACTTTGGATAGAACGGTCCAATGTGAAGCCGTCCGTCTTCGTCTATGTTGGCAGGATTTGTGTGGATTTCAGTGAAAAGATCCGTAACATCATATTTATCCAGGATTGTTTTGATGAAAAAAGCGTTAGCGTCGCTGACAATCCTAAGCTCACACCTGGTTTACAGCACACGGAGTAGAATTAGGAATCCACCACAGTAAATCCACAAATGACAAAAAGATCCAGGTTGCAGCAGCAAGTTACCCCAAAGCGTGCGCTGCTTTGATTGCAGATATTTTTTCTGGTTGCAGAGGAACGGAACGCAAGCCGTCTTCTATATCCGAAATGGTCTTCCCTTGGGTGTGCAAAGCCCCCATCAGGGCATCCTGCAACAAATACCAATTCGTCAATTCGCTGCAACCCTCAATGCGCCGTCACAAATCAGAACCAAAGACTATATTACTTCTCCAAGTAGAGCATGATAGGGAAGGAGAAGCAAACTCACCATCATGTCGTTCCAAGGAAGCTGGTCACGAAGGGACTGGAAAAGCTGTGTGGCGCCCAACTGCTCCGCAACCCAGGGATCACTATCGAAGTCGATGATGGTGCAATCAAAATCGAATACAACAATAGTGTCCATCTTATCGAAGCCAAACGTGGGCAATGGATGAAATCTCAGGATCACAGGGAGAATGCCAATCCAATTAGGATTGATAGAGAACGTGGAGGTGAAAGCTTGAGGGTGAGGAGTGAAGCTGCAGCAAAATGGGAGACAAGCTAGTACCTATATACCCCAAGCAGTTCTGAGAATATTCCACAAGTTGGAACGGCCACTAATAATATTCCATTGCTTTTCTTTGGTGGTGCTTTGTACCTTTCCTAGAAAAGCCCATGCTCCATAGCATCTCTTTGGAATCCCAATCGCATCTTCCCTCCCTACCAACTTCCCATTCCAAACTTGCTCCACCCTTCTAGAAAGAAAGAAAACCTTAACGGTCAGGCCTCTTGCGTCTTGGGTTGCATATCCCTTGCCTTGAACTGTCCAAGCTTCTCAATCTAATTCCTAATCAAGTAATCATTTAAGTATCATGTTAATGGCGGTTAGTATGTGTGTGCATTCTCTCTCCAAAGCCAAAGGACTTGTTCGAGTGGGAGCTTCGATTAGGTACCGTGCCTCCAAGACATGAGTCATACGTCTCTCAGAGCTTTTATCTCACGACCACCATAAAATGAGTTAGTGGATCATATATGGCAACACAAAACACAAAAACACAACGGTGACAAATGCACACCCTTTCAAGTAGCATTATTAATATTCCAACTTAAATGTTATTCTCCCTTCACTTCATCCAAGAGTCATCCTCCTCTCACTTAACTATTTTGTCCTCCTTCCAATTCTTATCCCTAGATTGATTCCTTACATAGATGATGCTCTTATCTACGATCCCAAATATGATTGCTATGACCATTAACCACCTCCACAATGCATTGGGTAGTCAAGAATGAAGGGGTAAGATGGGGTAGGCTTCAAAGGGTGCCATTTCTTTTTCTTTGAAGAAAATTCTAGATGATTGAGGTGGAACTATGAAGAAATGTCAACATATATTAGGAATCAAGCTAGAAAAAGTAGCTATCATCCTGCTCTACAAAAATGGCACATACCATAGTGGTAATAGGTTAACAATATATAGCCTACAAAACTGAATAAATAGATTGGCAATTTGAAATTTATTGGCAATTCGGTACGCCAATCACATATGAAGGGAGATGATGGGATAGCAAGCAAAAAAGGGAGCAGAATAAGATAGAGACAAAGTGGGTGCTAGAGTGATGCTAAGCGAGAGTTCCAATGAGGGTACTCACTAAGTCAACGCATGGAGAAAAAGGAAGACAATAGGGTAGCAAGGGGAGGAGAAGCTAGGCAAAGAAGCATATGCAAACTCTGTGGCCTTTTGTAGGAGGAGAGGGGGAAAGATAGTGGGCAAAGAAGCTTTAAGAAAATGCCATACACGTTAGCCCTCCTTCAGGAAGTGCCAACCACTTCACTAACACTCATGGAAGTGCCAATTTATTTATTCACCCTCATGGAAGTGCTTCGTGCTTTACCCATACCCAAGAAGTATATAAAGGGCAAGAGGGAAATCTTGGGGGGTCCATTAAGGTATATGTAAGATAACCATGCAATCATCATGATGGTTTTTTAAATTAGAGAATATGCTTAGAGAAGCAATTTTAAAATTACCTTTTGTAACATAATTACACTTAGATAATGTATTCTAAAATCACATTTTAGATAAAAATTAAAAGTTTATGAAGTACAATATAACATACCTATGTAAGATAAGGCTATTTAAACTTGGTCATGCTATATAGGGTTTTGTTATAGTGAATCCACCAGGAGGGAAATGAATAAAAATATGATTGGAAACTTGATGCACAAGGTACCATATGAACTTTCCATCAAATGTCATATGTGCATGCTTATAGCCGCATTTGTATGTGAAATCCATGTGGGATTGCCACATGGATGCTCCTCAATGGGATATGAAATAAATTTCTTGAATGTTGCAATTTACATCTACTATAGTCCCTCTCACATCTACATATACTCTAGTCCCTCTTACATGCTTCCTAAATAAAAAGAGCTTGAAAGGGCTCTAATTTGGATATCACTGCTTAAGGTCTCTCACACAATCTACAAGAATTGCTATATATGACATGTATAACATGGTGAGACATAAATTCTTGATAGTAGCAACACCTTTATAGCATAAATACTTGATAGTAGCTCGATAGCCACAACACCTTATTATGAATTCCAAATGAGGCTAGGTACCCAATTTAAACATATAGGATATTACTTTCATAGGCAATTTATGCGCATCCATTTTGCTATGCCTTATATTTTTTGCATTGCAATATGCTTACATTGAGTGTCTATGCTTCGCTAACTCGAGCTAGATATGTGAGCTATAATATATTTAGAGACTAGCACTCTATCCGAGGCTGGCCCTGGAGTATTCCAGACGACTAGTGAGGATTCATCATCAGACCCAAGTACCTCGAGGACAGAGGAGTCTCACATGCATTGAGGATTGCCATTGGACAGATGCGGGTTTCGTCCAATCAGTTGATGATTGAGGTGGGGAGAGCTGCAAGTATATGCAGAGAGCAGAGGATTTGCACGCTATGTACACTGGGGCATTGAGACAGAGGAGAATTTTCTCTATATTTGCCCAGCCTATTATGAGATACGGGGATGCTACCATTGTCTCTACGTGAATTATCAAGCCATACTTCAAAACTTAGTTGTAGAAAGCTTGCATATATCGAGGAATGCATAAATGCCAGCTATTACATCAACTATATAGTCCATGTGGGACTACCATATTGCATGCATATTAGCGACCACATATGATAGCATATGTAAACCTCATGTAAACATACGGTAAGAGAAACTCCTCCTATGCCTCGACTCAACATCCCACTCTTGCCCATTCTTGAGCCTCAGCCTCACGCTTAGACTCAATAGTCAGTCCCTTTCCTCCTACCAATGAGTCATGGCCAAATCTACCCCTTGACATTGCATCTCAGCCTCAGTCTCAATCTGAGCCTCAATAATCGGTCCCTTTTCCTCCTACCAATGAGTCACGGCCAAATCTTCACCTTGACCAATGACCCTTTCATCCTACAACCTCAACAATCCATTCCCTCTCCTTCATGATCCAAGGAAGGCTCAACTACTCAATCACATACTCCTATACAACCAATGGAGTGGCCACCAATGAGGAGCTCAAGGATGATGCAAACTACATTGAGAATCCCACTAATGAGGTGCTAGTCAAAGACCTCTTATCCAATCATAACAGCAATCGGCCATATCTGAATAGCAGATAGCTACAAGAATAGTAGCTCAAGACTCAAAAAAGGAGACTAAGGTACCTAAAAACACGGTGGCCTAGCATACAAATGCAAGAACTGCTAGAGATGAAGTGAAAGGCATCAAGAAAGCCAAAGAGAATGTGTAACGAGAACAATAATGGCAAGGGTAGCAGTACCTACAAGACTAGAAGTAGCAAGAGCTGGCCAGGGAAATAATGATAAAATGGGCAAGAGAAACAACAACAATAACATGAGAAACAATAGCAACCAGAGCAACTACAATCATAAGAGAAACAACAAGAACAAGAGCAATTCCAAGAATGAGATTTGTGTGGATTGGTAGACTAAGAAGTCCTAGGGCACTAAACATTTTGGGTGACCCAATAATAGTACTAGACATGGGTGATATAATGATAGACTGATACATAATGGATCCGAGAAATGAAGGTATGTGCAGTGAGTCATCCACATCAAATGCTTTGGCTTAGTCTTTTGAAATGGATCAAGCTCAACACCACATCATTAAAGATCAGTTTCTCCAGAGGCCCTTGATCATGAGTGGTCGGACCATAGCAGGTTTGAAAAAGGAGTCAATGCTTTTTATGAAACCCTCTATGACCTTTGTGAGAAGGAGAGATCCAAGATGCAGGTTAAGATTGATAGCCTTGTGAAGATAGTGGAAGAGAGGGAAGGAGTCTCACTTGCGGCTTTCTCACATGCACAATGGGGGAATACACACAAAGGTGGAGGCTGAAGACAGTTTTCCTCTTCTTAGTTGTGAAAGCCAAAAGAACTCTAGTACAAAGAAATAGAAGAACCCTATATGTGGGTCTCAAAACCAAACTCAACTAACTAAGGTGGCATACTTACTGAGCCACGAACTAGAGTAGATAAGGATAGTTGTCATCCAGCTATTATTCGTGGGCGGTGTACCAACCGCATCTCCAGCTAACAAGTCGGTGACATAAATGCACAACGGTCACCCTGGCATATCGTGAGTGGAGCTCGATATCTCAACACTCCCCCTCGAGCTCAATCCCAATTCCTGCACACCAAGCAGGTCTCTGAACTTGCGCAGCTTCTCTGCGCCCAATGCTTTCGTGAATATGTCAGCTACCTGATCCTCTGTGCTGACATGAACTAGATCAATAAGACCTAGTAAAACCTTCTCCCGCACATAGTGATAATGCACCTCAATGTGCTTTGTTCTAGCATGATAGACTGGGTTATTTGCCAAGTGTATACTGCTCATGTTGTCACAATAAATGACAATTGGCCCATCTGTAGATTGATGCATATCATAGAGTAGCTTATGCAACCAAGCTACCTCACATGCAGCCATTGCTGCACCCCTGTACTCAGCCTTTGTGCTCGACAAGGCAACTGTAGGCTTTTTCTTGCTGCTCCAAGTGACTGCAGCACTCCCCAAAGAGAATACATATCCACTGGTAGATCGTCTATCAGAAATACTACCAGCCCAATCAGCATCAGTGTATTCATGCAACTGTATCTGAACCCCAGCCTCATAAAATAGTCCATACTGCAATGTGGACTTCACATACCTGAGTATGCATCTAGCCGCATCCAAATGCGGTTTCCTTGGAGCCTGCATAAACTGACTTACCAATCCAACAGCATAGCTTAAATCTGGCCTGGTAATAGTCATATAAATCAAACTTCCTACTATGCGTCTGTACATAGTAGGGTCTTCAAGAAGCTCACCTGCATCCTTGCTCAGCTTTACATTCTACTCCAAAGGAACTGAGATAGGCTTACAGCCTGTCATCCCATATTTGGACAGCATGTCCAATCCATACTGCCTCTGCAAGAGCTGTATCCCACTTGGTGATCTAATCACCTCAATGCCTAAGAAATAACGCAGCTCTCCCAAATCCTTCATCTCAAACTTCTGCCTCAATAGCATTTTCACATGAAGGATATCTTCCTCACTATCACCTGTGATGATCAAATCATCAACATAAATGACAAGCAGCATAATCCCTTTCTCTGTTTTTCTCACATAGAGTGAGAAATCTGCCTTGGAAATCTGAAAACCAATAGTGACAAGATACTGTCCTATCTTGTCAGACCATGCTCTAGGTGCTTGCTTCAAGCCATACAAGGCTTTCTTCAACCTGCAAACAAACTCAGGATGAATAGCATGAACATAACCTGCTGGCTGCTCCATAAAGACCCCTTCTTGCAAATCACCATGCAAGAAGGCATTCTTTACATCCATCTGATGTAAAGACCATCCCTTTGATGCAGCCATAGCAATGGCTGCTCTTATGGTTGCCATCCTTGCAACCGGACTGAAAGTTTCTTCATAATCAATGCCATATGTCTGTGCATACGCCTTGACAACTAATCTTGCCTTGTATCTATTCACAGAACCATCTGCATTGTGCTTGATCTTATAAACCCACTTACAGCCAATTGCATTCTTGTCTTTAGGCAAAGGCACCAATTCCCATGTAGCATTTGCTTCCAAGGCATCCATTTCTTCATCCATGGCTTTCTCCCATTTTTCATTTCCCATGGCTTGCTCAAAAGAAGTGGGTTCTGGTTCCTGTATCACTTTGACCATATAGGCATAGTCAATGGTTGTAAATCCATCATATTTCAGCCTATCCACAGGATACCTAACCCTGGTAGACCTGCGCAAAATAGGCTCACTTCCAGGTGCTCTCAAAACATCCCTGGTCTTCCTTACTCCAGGTGTAACAATAGAAGGAATACCCAACTCATCATCAATGCTCTGTTCTGAGCCACTGGATTCACCATCCACATAAGAGTGACCTGCATTCACATCAAACATGGGCTGATCTACCTTCTCTTTTCCTTTTCGTGATACCTGCGTACCACTATCTGCATTGCTTTGAGGAGATTCTCCTGATCTCAATCTACCTGTCCATGGCGAAGTATGTGAACCACTGCTAGAGGACACTGCAGGTCCACTGATATTTTGCGATTGTTGCTGTGAATTTTGTGCATCTACATCAATCATCACATTTACTGGTTTATACCAGCTGCTCATCTCATCAAAAACAACATCTCTGCTCACTGTGAACTTACGTGTAGAAGGGTTATAGCATCTATACCCTTTCTGCTGCAGAGAATAACCAATAAAGACGCACTTCTCAGCTTTGTCTGGTTTCCTACTAGTATACAGCTCCTCTGGCGTCATGCCATGTATTGCTGCAGTGGGAGTCCTGTTCATTATATAAACTGTTGTAGCAACTGCTTCATCCCAATAATAATCTGGTAGATCTTTTTCATTTAGCATGGCCCGAGATACCTCTCCAATATGCCTGTTTTTCCTTTCTGCAATTCCATTTTGCTGTGGGGTATGACTGCATGAATATTGCTTCTTTATGCCATGCTCCTGCAAGAACCTTGCAAACTCATTTGAGAGGTACTCTCCCCCTCCGTCTGACCTTAGGCATTTTATTTGTAGGCCTGTTTCTTTTTCAACCATAGCTTTAAAAGCTTTGAAGTGCCCAAACACTTCACTTTTCTTCTTCATAAAATACACCCAAAGTTTTCTGCTGAAGTCATCAATAAATGTGACAAAATAGTGACAGCCTCCAATAGATGCAGCTTTAGTAGTCCACACATCAGAGTGGATTAATTCCAATGGCTTTTTACTCTCTTAAACATGCCTAGGAAATGGTTTCCTTGCCTGTTTTCCAAATTGACAGGCTTCACAAACCTTATGCATTTCTGCGACCTTGAATTTAGGCAATCCTGCAACAATATTTAGGGCTTGCATTGATTTAAGTCACTGAACATTAACATGACCAATGCGTTTATGCCAGATATCAATATCTGCAACTACACCGGTCCCATGTGCAAACATTGCTGCACTCAATTCAGGTATGTCGGCATCCAACGTAAACATCCTGCCCTTCTTCTTTCCTTTTGCTATCAAGTGACCGTTCTTTTTCATATCCTCAACAAAGCATCCATGAGGATTAAATCTGACCTGCAAGCCCTGCTCAACCATTTGACCACCAGAAACCAGGTTCTTGGTGATGTTCGGGACATGAAATACATCTGACAGGTATTTCTTTTTCCCATCCTGCATAGACAAAGGAATTTTACCAATCTGCACAATAGGATGTGTAGTATCATCACCAGTCTCCACAAATCCTGGTTTTTCCATTTTCCTTGCATCCTGCATCCACTCTGCATGACCTGTCATGTGGTTTGACGCACCTGAGTCAACATACCACACATCATTTCGATCTTCTGCACTTGTCACAAAATTGGTCATGTGCTGCACCATAAATAGATGCTCATTTCTGTCATCACCCTGTCTACTAGAAGATGCATAATTGCCTTGCTGCAATTTTGCATTCATAATGTCATTCTGCTTTTTGTAGCAGTCTTTAGCCATATGTCCCATTTTTCCATAGTAGTAGCATTCAACATTGCTGTTTCCATTTTGGCCTCTCTGCCATCCACCATGGCCTCTTTGGCTCCCCCTACCTCTAGAGTTACCATGTCCTCCTGCATAGGACTGGTTTTCTTGAGTTTGCTGCATATTCTGATTTTTACCACGGCCTGCAGAGATCGGCCTCCTCTACCTCTGCCTCTACCTCTTCCAGCATTTGAGTAGAAGACAGTTTCTTTTGAAGTTCCTCCTAAAGAAGATGCACCCCCATTTCTCTGCTCTTCAGAAATTAGAAGAGCAAACAACTCTTCAAAATCAGGAAATTTTTCACGGACGGCAATGGATGTCCGAAACTGTGCATAATCCTTTCCTAGACCATTCAAGGTCACGGAAACTAGATCATCATCTTCCACTGGCGACCCAATGGAAGCAAGTGCATCCCAATGGTAGTCATTTATGCTCAAATTTTCTCTCTGCACATTGTGCAACTCCTGTTTGAGCTCTTGTTTGAGCTGCATTTTCCTAGCTTGTGTATTTGTGCTATACATTTTTGCCAAAGTGTCCCATGCCTCCTTTGGCATACTTGCATCCTGAATATGCACAATCATAGAGTCCGAAATACTGATAGACAGCCAATACATAACTTTTCGGGCTCTCTCATGCCATCCTTTAAATGCCTGCATTTCCTGTTGATTGGGAACATTAGGAAGAACAGGTTCTTCTTCATTTCCTGTAATGAACTCCCAATAGCCTTTTCCCATAAGGAAAGTCGTCATTCTAAACTTCCATGCCTGGAAGTTGTTTTTGTCAAGCTTTTCAGTGACAATCTGTGAAAAAGAATCAGATGCCATTACAGAACATTGCAAAATATTCTGTCACTGCAAAAAACACAGCTTTTGCCTCACACGGGCAGATCTGCAAAACTGACGAAAGTGGTATTTGACCACACAGTCACCTCCTAGTGACGATATTTTGCATCAACAGGCAACAAGCATGATTCTGCAACTCCCAATATCTCTGCACACAGGCATACGATGCAATTTCTTTGGCAACTTTTCACCGACCAGCCGAGCAGTGGTCGCACAGCAAAAATAGGGCCTTTTTCTAAGTGCCTGCGAAGAACTTCCGCCTTCAAAATGGGCCCAAAATGGCCTCGAATCAAAAAAATATACTACGCTCTCGCCACACCGCGAAGGGCGTCTCAATCTGAGACAGTGCACACTTGCACTTCTGGCTATGCTACCTATAGAGATTTGCTCCCAAACTCGAAATAGGAAAGCAACACTGGTCCTCTTACCAGGACACCACGAACTTGGTTTGCTTTCTTGAGCTCCTTACCACGAACAAGGCTCTGATACCATGTGAAGATAGTGGGAGAGAGGGAAGGAGTCTCACTTGCAACTTTCTCACATGCACAATGGGGGAATACACACAAAGGTGGAGGCTGAAAACAGTTTTCCTCTTCTTAGTTGTGAAAGCCAAAAGAACTCTAGTACAAAGAAATAGAAGAACCCTATATGTGGGTCTCAAAACCAAACTCAACTAACTAAGGTGGCATACTAACTGAGCCACGAACTAGAGTAGATAAGGATAGTTGTCATCCAGCTATTATTCATGGGCGGTGTACCAACCGCATCTCCAGTTAACAAGTCGGTGACATAAATGCACAACGGTCACCCTGGCATATCGCGAGTGGAGCTCGATATCTCAACAAGCCTATGAGGGCCCCTGATAGACCTACAAGCTTCATTGGGAAAAAAGGGAGATCTTTTTGGGGCCTTGAGACAAATTCATGATTTCTTCATTTTTTTGGTTCGAAATATCCAAAAATAATAAAATACTCAATAGAATATACACAATTACTATAAATAGGTCAGAGGATAGAAGAATAAATATATTACTTTATATTGAACATGCAGTATTCGACGAGCTTTTGCATTGAATGCTCATACAAGACACTTCTTTCTCTCAATCATTTTGCAGCCACCTCCGCGATCCATTTATCTCCTTTGTTAGGAAACTATAACTAATATCACCATAGCCTTTTTTTTCAAATTTTCAAAGCTTAGTGCCATCATCAAAATTTTGCTTTATGAAAAGCTAATGAGACTGAAAATAAATGGAGAAACATTGCTCCCAAAATGGCGACATCTAGTTACAACACTATAGAAATCTCAATCACACACCACAGATTTAGATTCACTCAATCACACCTACTGACACCTAACCAGGCACACCATGTGTTCACACACTCACAACCATAGACCTTAGGATCCTACGTATGATCCTTGCATTACATCAATTTGTCCTTCATCCCCCCCACAAATTGATGACCTCATCCCTCAGTAGTAGCACATGGGATGATCGATGGCTTGCCCACCATCATGTGGCAACACACATGGCCCTAATCTGTGACTCACTCCTAGGATTCTTGGTTTACAACTGGGAGATAGGCAATGACTATGTATGGGAATAACCTTAGATCTAGCAAGGTAAAACATAAGACTAACAATCATTTAAAGGGGACATCCCAAGGCAGAGAACCCTTATTGACCACACACACAAAAATATACTTTGAAGATGTGGGGAAATACCCCCCTTTGATGGCATATCTTGTCCTTTTCCTCCTTCTCTTCCAAGCTACCATAGTGTGAGGTACATTATCATTGGAGAAGTTCTTGGTGTAGCTCTTCTTGTAACTCCTTTGCCATTTGATCTTTCTTACATCCTTCTTCTTCATAGCTTCTCTCTTAATGAGGTATGCTACCAAATGAGTAGCTTCAAGCAAGTTGACTTCAAGTACATGATCACATGCATCCCATATGCCTTCACATAAATCAAATATGAAGAGGGTCTTACCACCTGTTAGTAAAACAAGGGCAGTGTCTACTCTTGTACATAGAAGCTCATGAATGTATGGCATAATGCAATCAACCAAATGCAAGTACATTTCATACATCATAAAAGATGTTGAAACCATAACTTTGACATCTTCAAAATAAGAAGCATAATGGTTGTATTTGAAACCCTTGTTCCAATCATATCCATTGGAAACCATCATGCAAGTCATGATATACTCTTCCTTCATGTAAGCTCTTGTTATAGTCAAACCACATTAGTCAAATAGTCAACTAGTCAACAAGATAGTATGACTTGAAATCCACTTCAAAGTACTATAGCTTCAATCCTCAATATAAAGGATGAAAAATGCATTCAACCTTCCAATGTTGACAGTCAAAGATCAGTGTTGACTGAGATTCAGTCAACACATATAGTCAAACTTGGACTATCCCTTCCAAATCCAACCAAAACCAAAGAAGAGAGTATTTGGACTAGTTTTTCAGTAAATATAGCTCGGGGTTAAGACCAATGCTCACCAAACTTTGTAGAGAGCTTGGAAATAGGGTCGCCCAACTCCTCGTGAAAGCATTTTGCAAATTGTTGAATGATAGAGTAGAACAAATGCAAGTTCTCTTTTAGTTTGCAGGAGCAGCCATGGCAAAATGGTGGCCTCTCCTCTTGATCCCACCAATCAGATGAATCAACCTTGATTGAAGATCATGGGGCTGAAGAGGTTTGTTGAGTGGATTGGGAGATCAAGCACTTGCAAAATTGACTAAAGATGGAAGATGGCGACTTTTGCATAGACAATGTCCGGCTGTAGAGTAGTGCGTTTTATAGACCCACCATTGAGAAGCAATGCCCTATAATAAGGAAGCTCCACCTAAGAGGATAGTAGCAATGGTAAAGCAGATCTCATGGATGAAGCCCTCCAAGGTCAACCAAGAAGAGGAGAAGAAGATGAAGGAGAAGATGAAGAAGATGAAGGAGGTGATGACACGTGGCACACATGGGTAGAAGCTCAAGGAGGATCATACAAGCTTTGATACCACATGTTGGAGTAGCATGGAGACCATATGGAGAGAGAAAGATGATGATAAGGGAGAGACTTTATTCATGAGAGATATGCCCAATATATAGGCACAAGTTACATCCACTAGTGACATCATATGTGAGCATAGTAGAGCATCTAGATTCATAAATCTCTCAATCAGGTTCATGATTCTCTCAATCACACACCACACACCTAGATTCACTCAATCACACCTACTGACACCTAACCAGGCACACCATGTGTTCACACACTCACAACCATGGACCTTAGGATCCTAGGTATGATCCCATTACATCAATTTGTCCTTCAAACAAAAGTACGTTGGCACCATGCAGAGAGAGAAGATGAGGCAAGAAGGCCTACAACATATTTACTTATGGTGTGATGGAAACATTTATCCAAAAAGTCTACTCTTGCATTTTCAAATTCAACAACATTGCTAAAGTTTGTCGGTGATGAAAATAAATGATATATCACAACTCAATCTGAAGTTGTGCAAATATTTAAGCATCTCTAAGAGCAAGAGGGAAAAGAGCTGCAGAGAGCACGATCAAAAGCAACCCCATTTGGGGATAGGCTTATAAAGGATGGTAGAATTCAGAATCTATGGAATTACATTTGAAGAGTGCTAAGAATGACTTATATTTGTTATTAAGTTGGATGAATGTGAGATTGTTAAGAAAAGAAAGATTGAAAGAGTGCATCACACATATGAATAGAGCTCTTGATCCATCAATAACAAAAGCAAAATCTAGACATTTTAGTGTACAATGAGAGACACACATTGGTGGTTGGATGCATTTGAGGTGAGAATAAACTTGGACTTTAAATGGTTTTCCATATTTAAAACATTTTGATGTCTGATTCTATTTATATTTCCTTGATACGTTAATAGAGATGGGTTTTCTAATGATTGGTTATAACAGAGGACCAACAAATATTATTTTGGGTGTTCCACTAGACACAAATACCAGCATTCATAAAAATCCAAGTTCAAGGAGGGAA